>NW_027361761.1:14952500-15552500 GCF_039654945.1 Dendrobates tinctorius | reverse complement strand
AACAATTTATCAAGGTTCCCTCCTCAGATTCCCAAAGACAGATGTCCAATGGCCCAAAATTGTGTGTTGAGAGAGTCTGATGCATGTACCGTTATCACATGAAGTGATAATGGTGTGATGACCCCTGTGTTGATATTATTTGGGTGTTTGGTGATTTTTCTCCTAAACTCCTGAATCGTCTTTTCAACATATAATTTGGGGTAAGGACATTTTGCTACATACTGTTTTTTGCTTTTTGTTTTCTCTGGTTAATGGTCATGTGTTAATGTGCACTTACATTGTGCATACACATTAACTTACTTTTCTCAGTTCAGATTTGTTTTTTATTCATTTCATTGTGCATTCAGTGCATATATGGGTGTGACCGCCCTCTTTCTGAGCTGGGAAAGCCATCCAGTCTGGCCTAAACTGTTACTAGTGGTTCAGCCGCTCGACCCTTGTTCACATTCACGTCACTTGGCAAGTGAAAAGGTTTTAAATACTAGAGTAGGGACTGTCCCACAAGGGTTGCCGTGACGTGGCGGGATGGCTTGTACATTATTTTGATCAAAATTATGTTTACTAAATACCCTTATTATTATTATTACCTTTATGCATTATTTGCAGTATATTTTTTACTTTTAGTTCAGGATATTTGTGTTTTTTGCTTTTTGTTTTCTCTGTTTAATGGTCATGTGTTAATATGCACTTACATTGTGCATACACATTAACTTACTTTTCTCAGTTCAGATTTGTTTTTTATTGTTTTTTATACATACTGTAGCTGTCAGATGCTGTATGTGTGAGGGGCTGGCCGCTTACTGTAGACTATTGGACTAATGCACACAGAGCGAAGTCCACGGCTCTATAGCCCCCGTTACACATAGCGATATCACTAGCAATATCGCTGTAACATCACCGATTTTGTGACACAGCAGTGATACTGCTAGCGATATCGCTATGTCTGATACTTACCTCCGACCGGTTCCCCTGCTGCTCATCACTGGTCACGCGAGAATGTCCTGGATCATTTCTCGTCGGGCGCTTCCTGCTGGGCTTCCTGTGGCGCCGACGAGCGGCGCGTGGACGCGGGCGGGAGGACGTCAGGATCGCCGCGTCTGACAGGTAAGTAACAACCCCTGACCCCTGCTATGTCACTGGTGAGATCTGCCTGTGTGGCAGCTTACTAGCGACCACATAGCGATGCACCAGCGATCCATATCATTGTCGGGATCGCTGGTGCATCGCTAAGTGTAACGGTACCCTAAGGGATGCAGACGTTTTCCAGCATGGAGCACAGGTTATTTAGATATTATTGTTGTGTTTAAATAGAGATTTGCTTGTTCATAAGTTCGGCCTCAGAATTCAATGTTTCCATTCAGTGACAGAAAGTAGAGGAAGAGGTGCTGCTTGAATCTTATGTATACAAAAGGCAAGACAAGAGATTGGTAAAGGTAAATGTAAAGCAATCATTCTGTTAATCTCCTCAATATCTCAGGGGCCTCAAGTAATTGTTCTTCCAGCCAATAGACCCATTGTGTGGATGGCGATAGTAGACCTAGGGGAGCCGTCACCACTGGGGGTCTCACATGCAATCCCAGGTGATGGTCTTCTAGAATATTCTTCAATCTTTGAGCTAAAGGCAAATCTTTAAGGGGGAGTGTGCGAAGACCTCTGCCCATTCCAGAGGCAGATCCCAAGAAGGGAGGAAGAAGCCACATGTTTAGTCAGGATTGGGGAGAGTAACATTGAAAGGATGGTTTCTAGGATGAAATCCTGGAGCACTTGGGTGAATGGATGGCCTATGGAGTTTGGGGATCGATTGACGGTTGAGCTGGAAACAAGTGCTAATGTTGAGTGATGTGTTATCTGGATTTCATGAACTTTCTTAAGAACTGTTGCTCCTTGATACATTGGCTTTGGTTGCGTTACATCTCATCTAGAGGAGCGTGGACTGTGACTACAGAGACTACTAGCGAGAGATACAAAATCTGTTGGTCAATCAAAAGTTGGGAGAGCGTGAGTATCGCTTGGTTTGGAGGCAGTGGGAATACTGGCCCTGAGGAGGGGATCTTGTGGACTGGGAGCAATGTATTTTGTCCATCTACCTGAAGTTGATGTAAAACCATGAATGTAAACAATAAAAAAATAGTTGCATCATTAACCTGCCTAAGTGATTACTACAGCCAGCATGCTCAGATCTTCACAAAATGTGTAACTGATTATGTAAATTTTTCCAATCCAAGCCTCCAGACAATGTTACCCTTTGGTCAGTCAAAACTAATCTTTTCTATCTAAAAGAAATCAAGTAGCCAAACATTTTGTTTTTTGTTATCAAATTAAAAGTTGACAATAATGCTTGCTTCACATAATCTTCGTCTAATCTTCTGGGGCATAGACCGCGCTGGAAAATACCGGCGCTTGGGCAGTAGCGATTACATGCTTCGCCCACAGTCGGGCAAAGCACACTGTGCAGGCGCCAGGGGCCTTTACATTGCACAAGCGCGGAAACCAACGGTGTCTGTGGTATTCACAGACGAAGATTGCGTGAAGCAAGCCGAGGAGGTGGGGGAGAGAAGACTCCTAAGCCATGCCCATCGGACTGGACCGCGGCGATTTGCATGCACCCACAACAAGCTATAAAAGGTATTTATGCCTCAAAGGTGTGGGGTCGGGGGGAGTCAAAGGCCCGACTAGAATCCTTATGGGACGCACAATTTAGTGATATCTTTACATGATCTCAATAAATATGGGTGACAGATTCCCTTTAAAAATAAGTTTTCCTCTTTTTAACTCATTTGACACAAATTCAATTATTTATTTTTGTATTGCCAGATTCAGAGATAGATCACTTTTTCTGCAGGCATGTTTTTTTGCAAGTGAAGCCCCCGTTACACACTGCGATATCGCTAGCAATATCGCTGTAAAGTCACCGATTTTGTGACGTTGCAGCGATATTGCTAGCGATATCGCTGCATGTGATACTTACCTCCGACCGGCTCCCCCGCTGATTATCGCTGATCGCGCGAGAAGCTCCTGGATCATTTCTCGTCGGTCACTTCCTGCGGCGCTTCCTGCTGTGACGACGAGCGAC
Source organism: Dendrobates tinctorius (assembly GCF_039654945.1). Lineage (NCBI taxonomy): Eukaryota > Metazoa > Chordata > Amphibia > Anura > Dendrobatidae > Dendrobates > Dendrobates tinctorius. The sequence goes on along the minus strand of NW_027361761.1, from coordinate 15,549,427 downwards.
GCGTGGAGCCGGGCGGGAGGACGCAGGATCGCCGCGTCTGACAGGTAAGAAGCGATCCCCATCCCCAGCGATGTCGCTGGTGAGATCTGCCTGTGTGGCAGCTCACTAGCGACCACTTAGCGATGTACGAGCGATCCTGACCACGTCATATCGCTGGTCAGGATCGCTGGTGAGTCACTAGGTGTAACGGTACCCTGAGTGGTGTAACCTCATGTTACGGCTCACGGGATTCACCTGCTAATTTGAACATTCTATTAAAGCACGGGGTAAGAAAAAGTTCATTTTAAAATGAGGAAATAACAATTTCTATAGAATGAAAGAACATTACAGTTATATTATGGCCAGTTGTCTTGGTTTATTTGCATGGCCACATACTGGCAGAAACAGATGCCATTTGTTAAATGCCCAGGAGGCTCTGGGTCACCACAGGGAAAGTGTTTATTGGCCGTACAGTTGGCATAATCACAAGAATAACTGATGATTGCATTTTCCCACATACATTTGGCCAGTTCAGCATCAGATTGGAAAGTCATTTGGAACATCAATTTACATTCTTTCAAAGGTGCAAAGACAAAAACTAAACTGGATTTAGAAGAGCAACCGGCAAGGATGGACGTCTCAACCAATAGTAGATTGGCTTCACCAGTTCTTTGTCTCAAGTTCTGAGTATCCTTTCTAAACACATGCTTTTCCCAATATTCTAGCTTAAACATTGCAAGACCAACAGGAATGAAAGATAATGGTATGTGCACAAAGTGCCACCAAGTTTGTTCCTGACATACAAATATGAAAGCAATCAAAGAAACACATAGTAATGCACAAAAAAATAAAATCAGGCACGTTTTAGCTTTCATCCAGTTAGAGGATAAGAAATCAGTTGGGGTATCGTTTATCAGCTGAATGGCTTTCTTGTATATTTCAGGGTCTTTCACAACAGCTTTCAGAGAGTCCGGAACACAAGTGTCAGAGAAAGTTCCTGTGAGAGCTCTTTCATCATTTTCATTCACGGCTGCCAGGGACAGCAGATGTTTCCCGCCATATAGTATAGATGATTGGAAGTGAACCAAGACGTCTTCTGCTTCTTTAGCGTTGTTCCTCAGGAGCCTGTTGCACAGTTTTTCAAAGAACTGCTCATCGTCAGCTTCTAGATATGTTAGATGGCTGAGATACAGAGGCATTGGGCACGGCTTTAGCATGACGGGCACAATGGCCTTATGTGACATACAGTCCTGGAACATGGACAGATTGGCTTCAAAGAGGCACCAGCGACTCTGTACAAAATCTGGACTCAGCACCATCAACATTTTCTGACTCCTCTGAATGCTCTCAGTCATGTTTTCTATGATCGTCTTTCCTGCAGTAAAGTCACGATCATGAGAACAGATTTTAATGCTTGGAAATGTAACTTCCAGTCTGTGGATCAGCCGATGCACCCATCTAGAGTCCACGCCACTGAAGCTGATGAAAACATGGTACATGTCGTCCCCCGTGAGATTAGGTACTGGGAAATAATCAGCGACACATGAGCTTGTTGAAGGTCCATTGTCACAATCTTGAGAATATTCCATTTTCTAAATCAGATTCCACCTGAGATGACGATGCAGAAAAAAAATAAAATCAGTCATTGTAGATGTTTATTTTTTTAAAATAATAAGCCGAGGAGAAAGAAAAGACAAGAAGAAAAATAGAAAACCTTGAATAGTAGTAAATAAAAAGCAAATACGATCTAAATAATAGAAATAATACAATAATGTACAATAATCTATCTATAATAATAAATGCCCTAAGCAACTTCCGGTTGTAACAACTTCCGTCCAGTTGTAACCGGTGACGTCACCGCACACCTCTTTCCATGTTAACCCTCAACACACCAATCTTCCTCAACACACACACTCCACTCACCTTTCACCATCTCCACTCACGTCCACTCACTCTTTCACTCCACATACGACCCTTTTTCTCACTCCGTCTCTCATACTCACGCCGTCATCGCCGCTGATCCACGATACCCGACATCTTCTTCCGCCGGCGCCATCCTGGATCCAGACGTCCTCCATGCCGGCGACATGTTCTTGCGGCGACGCCATTTTGGATCGGCGAAATCCCGCGAAATCCCGCGATCCACGAGGACGACGTCGGGATCCAAAATGGCGTCAGCGAAAACTCGCGAGATTTCGCCGACGCCATTTTGGATCCCGACGTCGTCCACGCCGGCGACATATTCTTCCAGCGACGCCATCTTGACTATCGCGGGATTTCACGATACTCAAGATGGCGTCGCCGCAAGAACATGTCGCCGGTGTGGACAACGTCTGGATCCAGGATGGCGCCAGCGGAAGAAGATGTCGGGGATCGTGGAGCAGCGGAGATGACGGTGTGAGTATGAGAGACGGAGTGAGAGAAGTGGTCGTATGTGGAGTGAAAGAGTGAGTGGAGATGGTGAAAGGTGAGAGGAGTGTGTCTGTTGAGGGTTAACATGGCAAGAGGTGTGATGCTATCGCATCCTCCCGATGCGATAGCATCGGGCCATAATCTAGTATAATAATAAATGCCCTAAGCAACTTCCGGTTGTAACAACTTCCGTCCAGTTGCAAGCGGTGACGTCACTGCACACCTCTTTCCATGTTAACCCTCAACACACACACTCCTCTCACCTTTCACCATCTCCACTCACTCTTTCACTCCACATGCGACCCTTTCTCTCACTCCGTCTCTCATACTCACGCCGTCATCGCCGCTGATCCACGACCCCCGACACCTTCTTCCGCCGGCGTCATCCTGGATCCAGACGTCCTCCACACCGGCGACATGTTCTTGCAGCGACGCCATTTTGGATCGCCGAAATCCCGCGATAGTCAAGATGGCGTCGCCGCAAGAACATGTCGCCGGTTTGGAGGACGTCGGGATCCAAAATGGCGTCGGCGAAATCTCGCGAGATTTTACCGACGCCATTTTGGATCCCGACGGCATCCACGCCGGCGACAAGTTCCTGCGGCGACGCTATTTTGGATCGGCGAAATCCCGCGATATTCAAGATGGCGTCGCCGCAAGAACATGTCGCCGGCGAGGATGACGTCGGGATCCAAAATGTCGTCGGCGAAAACTCGCGAGATTTCGCCGACGCCATTTTGGATCCCGACGTCGTCCACGCCGGCGACATGTTCTTCCGGCGACGCCATCTTGACTATCGCGGGATTTCACGATACTCAAGATGGCGTCGCCGCAAGAACATGTCGCCGGCGTGGACAACGTCTGGATCCAGGATGGCGCCGGCGGAAGAAGATGTCGGGGATCGTGGAGCAGCAGCGATGACAGCGTGAGTATGAGAGACGGAGTGAGAGAAGGGGTCGTATGCGGAGTGAAAGAGTGAGTGGAGATGGTGAAAGGTGAGAGGAGTGTGTGTGTTGAGGGTTAACATGGCAAGAGGTGTGATGCTATCGCATCCTCCCGATGCGATAGCATCGGGCCATAATCTAGTGTTATATAACAAGCCTGGACTAAGATGGATACATCTGGACAAGGACTGGACTGCAGTTCTGGTTTTTCTTTACAGGAACCCGTAGAAGAACCCTTTAAATCCATGGACAGTTTAAATTAGTATACAGTTGTCTTTTACTGAAATCAGATGTTCTATGTGCTTCATTTTTTCACTTTAAAGAGAATTTGGTACCGGATTTTTGCAACCTAATCTGTGATCAGCATGATGTAGACTCACAGACCCTAATTTCAATGATGTGTCAATTCCTGGGCTGCGTGCCGTAGCTTTGATAAAATCCATGTTTTATCAGCAGAAGATTATGAACAGAGGACTACTTGGCCTGCTTCCATGTAGTCCTTCATGTTCATTTGCTGTGTATAACCACACCCCCACCACTGATTGGCAGCTCTATGCCTATGCATAGTGTACACAAAAAGCAGCCAATCAGTGATGTGGGTGGGGTTATACAGAGCTTAGCTGCCAGATCTGCAGCAGAGAAAACAGTGAATTTATCAAAACTGCAAAAGGCAGTCCAGTATGTGATACATTGCTGGAATCAGGGTCTATGTCTGTACATGATGCTTCTCTTATATAGAACAGCAAAACCTTGATGACAGATTCCCTTTAAGACCTCATTCAGATGTCTATTATTTTTCTTGCAAGTAAAAACACTGACTTTAGTTCTTTAGTGTTTTGGATCAGATTTCATCAGTTTTTGGTCGGTTTGTACATTTTTACCATCATTATTTAATCACTGATTTTTCACTCATAAAAGATAATAAAATGAAAACCTTCTTCAATCCATTGGAATTTTTGTCACATGCAGCACATGGACTGCACACTGACACCGTCCATGTAGTGTCTGTAATTGTCATGGAGCCTTAGATGAGTATGAATAAATTTGAGTTATGTCTCTGATCAAAAATAGACATGTCTCCAATATTCTTTTATGGACTTACGGCCTGCAAAAAACACACAGAGATATGAAGAGAATATGTGTTTTACGTCTGAAAATCACTGGCAGAACAAGTGTATGATTCACTTACTTCTGCATGAGGTCTAGGCAGCTATTTAGTTGTTTAGTTGTTGAGAGACTGCTTTATCAATTGAAAAAAGTTATATGCAATACTTGTTATGTGTAATGTGCACTCTAATCTATCCTAAACTCTGCTGCCTGACTAATCGACTTATCTCCCCATTATTCCCCTGCCTCTCCTCTCTGCCAAGCCCTTCACTGGCTTCCTATTGTCCAGAGGCTCCAATTCAAAGCCCTAACTATGACATACAAAGCCAACCACAACCTCCATACATCTGTCACATGGTCTCCCGGTACTTCCCACACGCTACCTTCGATCCTCTCAAGATCTCCTTCTCTACTCTCCCCTTATCTCTTCTTCCCACAACTGCATACAAGACTTCTCCCGTGCTTCCCCCATACTCTGGAACTCTCTACCCCAACACATCAGATTTTCGCCTACCACGGAAACTTTCAAAAGGAACCTGAAGACCCACCTGTTCCAACAAGCCTACAGCCTGCAATGATCCTCAGTCTACTGAACCGCCGCACGACCAGCTCTACCCTTTCCTAGTGTATCCTCGCCCATCCCCTGTAGACTGTGAGACCTCGCGGGCAGGATCCTCTCTTCGCCTGTACATGTGTGTGACTTGTGTTGCTCATGTTTATTGTACGTGTCTATGTATGCCCCTTTTCAAATGTAAAGCGCGATGAAATAAATGGTGCTATAAAAATGAATAATAATAATAAATGAAATGTGTATGATATATCATGCGCTTGTGAAATTGCTTTATATGCTAACGTTGCATTTCAGGGATTACTGGCCTATTGTATTAGGCAGCGGTGCTTAGTACTGTCACAATATCTTAGGACTGTTTTAGATTTTCTCAGTGTTAAGTTAGTGTATCCCTTTTTTACCATTACTAATTTTCTCGTATGTCAAAAAAAAAATTGCAAATTTCTCCTACTCATTGCAATGTTAAAGACAGACAGCAGTCAAATTGAACATTCATCTGCTGTCCTTGATGTTGATCCCATCTTTTTTACAAATATATAAGTATTACAGGTCCTCCTCATTACTAATAGATAAGTATTACAGGTCTTCTTCCTTACTAATTGTGGAGACACAGTATTGTATCTTAATTAACCAGATGACTATTTTTAGCAAGCCAGAAAGAATAGACTGTTATCTATATGTTGACTTTTGTTTTTAAGCATTTCTTTCTGGCTGGTCAAGAAAACAGACTGTTTGTGTAAGCATGTAATATTGACTTGTAAGCTGATATTTCATATAACATATTGTGCTCTTATCCTTGATTTCTAGTGATACTTACTGATATGTTATTTATGCTTTGTGTTATCCAGCCAGTTAATTGAATTCAAATCAGAGGCGGAAAAACAATGCAAATAGATTAAATAATCAAGTAATGCTACATGATCTCATCTCCATTCTTACCTTTTATGTAAATGCTGAATGAGGGACACTTGTTTAGCATAAAAATAGGTTACATGCCTCTACATAGTCTGACAGACACAGAGAGAGAACATATCTGGGTGAAGTGTCATTGGATGCGCTGCTGATAATTATATCCAAGAAATAATTTCCTTGAAAACTTTATTTTAGCAGGTTTACAAAGTCAACGTGTTTTGAGGTCAACGCAAGATCTCTTCATCAGGACAAAAACCTAGTGGATCCTTGGAGTAGATGATCTTACTTATATGTTTTCCTTCTTTAGAAAAAAATCACCAAACCAGGCCTATGATAATGTCAGAGTTCATCACATTATAAAAAGATTAAAAAGAATATAAAATCATCTCTTATTTTAAAAATAGAAATGCATCAGGAGATAAAATACAATGAACTGAAATTACCAAGAAGAAAATAAAATAAAATTGTGCTTTGCCATCCTCAATAAAAAAATATGCTAGGACTTATGTGTGTCTACAAAACAGGGGGATTCAAACAGGTATATACTGTATTTTCGGATTATAAGACACACTTTTATGATCCCCAAAATTAAGGGGAAAATGGGTGTGCGTCTTGTAAGATGAACACTGCTCTTACTGCTGGCCCGGAGCTGGGGGTGGTGTTGCAGTGGTGGTGCGGTGGTCCTGCGGTGTGCGTTGGTGGTACAGTGGCAAGTGGTAGTCCTGTGGTGGTGGTACGGCAGCGGCATATTGCAGCCGCCATTCTTCTTCTGGTGTCCGGTGTCCAGATTCTCACTCGGCATGGAGGAAAGCTGAGATCTCCATCCATGCCTGCCTCTTCACGATGTCTTCAGGAAAATGGCCACGGATGCGTCGCAGATGGAGATCTCAGCAACAGAATCTCAGGAGATGAGATCTCAGTGCCAAGATCTCCATCTGCTCATGCGCCGCCCCGGCAGCAATTTTCCCAGAATCCAGTAAATGGTAAATAATGCAAGGGCTCTGGGCTGTCACAAAATGTCGGCAGATCCCCCCACCACTGAACACATGCAGCGCCACTCTTGCCTCCTCCAGCTGGGACCCTGCTCCACTGCAGACTGCACCACTGAACATCCCTTTCTCCCAGTCTGGGGTCTGCAGCATCGCACCACTCCTGCCTCCACCAGCTGCGATCCTGGGACCCCGCTTCACAGCAGCTACCAACCCCGGTAAGCAATAAGATGCATGGATTATAAGAGGCACCACCATTTTATTTAAAAAAATAATTTCTGCTCAAAACTTGCGGTGCGTCTTATAAACCGCAAAATACGGTATATGGTCTCTAAGGTGAACATGTGCAAGGTTCAAACTTGCGAGCCACTGAGAGGATGCCTTTAACAAATCTTAAAAAACGTGTGAAAAATGTGTAAGTCCTTTAGACTCATGTCCTGCAGCAGCTGATATATGCATTTGATACATGTTGCTTTGTTGCAACGATACAAGGTGGGCAGATCCATATTGGTTTCTGAATTGTTTTAACATTTAAAAGCTTATTATGCACTCTTCCTTTTCCCAGTTTTCCTGACTACTATAGACAGAGAGACAGCCAGCGATTCTGCCAAGACATCCAAAGGAACTTACAGGACTGATGCCAATACATCATGGCTCCATCACGAGAGACATGGATCTATCAGTCTCTAGGAAAGAACCTAGGAGACCTCAGCACCAGTTGGAAGAATACAGATCTGCTCCATTGACCATCGCTGAACCGTGGATACGTTTAGAGAAAGCCTGTATTGAGATCCGCTGGTCGCCGGGCTCCATGGAGATGTTCGGAGAAGCCAGGTTGTGACCCTCAGGTCCACTGGACTTGTACCTAATCACTCTATGCATGCTTTTCACTCCTCTCTGTATGCATGCCACAGGTGGTGTAGTCGACCCTGGGAGCTCTGAAGTAACAGCTTCCATTATCCTGGCGAGTCAGTGGAAAGGTGAGACTCTGTAATGTGCCTCATCTTGGGTACTGTTCTGCGACTGTTCTATATGTTATCTGCCTGTTTTGTGCTTCAAATAAGCATTGCCACACTGTTTTAGCCTCACCCTGTGTTGTCTGAGTAGCGTTATGCCCATGTTAAAGGGAGAACGGGCGTTTGGTGGGACAATCCCTCGTCCATGCAGTTTTGGCTAGTGAATCAGGAAACTAGCCCACCCCCTGTGTCTCCACACTAATATAAAGGTATTACAGGTTCTCCTCCAAACTAATATATAAGTATTACAGGTTCTCCTCCATATTAATATATCAATATTACAGGTTCTCCACCTTATTGGCAATTTTTTAATTTGTCAAATCAAACAAATTTTACCAGGAAATTTGATCCACAGCTAATTTATCCTGCACAAATTGAATTTCCAGTATAATGCCATGTAATCTGCAGTTACCTAAGAGCACAAAAATCATAAATTGTGGGAAAAAATGTATCACAGGTTTTCCTCCTTACAAATATATAAGTATTACGGATTCTACTGCTCCTTACTAATATATAAGTATTACAGGTTATTTTCCTAAACTAGTAAATTAGTATTACAGATTCTCATCCATACAAATATATACCTATTACAGGTTCTCCTCCTTACTAATATATACTGTAACTATTATAGGTTCTCCTCCTTACTAATATATAAGTATGACAGATTCTTCTCCTTAATAGTACATTAGTATTGCAGATTCTCTTTCTTACGAAGATATAACTATTACAGGTCCTCCTCTTTACCAATATAAAATTATTACAGGTTCTCATTACCTCACATTATCACCACAATCTTACAATGTACATGTGAAAATGGTCTCATGCCAGGAAAACCCCTTTAGGCAGAAATTCTTCCTGACATGCTGTGCACTGACTGTTTAGTGATGGGGTACGCAGGTCAACTAAGAGATGACACGAGAGGAGAAGACAGCAGATGGGGGAGAGAGAAAGCGCACAGGGGTGAGACAGACAGAGCACAGGGGGGAGACAGCTCAAACGGGACAGCACACAAGGGGGATCGCACATGGGGTCGACCGGTCAAAGAAGAGAGCACAGACGGGAGAAGTCAGCACATGGGGAAATAGAGAGTGGATAGGTGGGTGAGCACATGGGGGGGGGGGATTCTCAACTCTGCAAAGCCGGCCCCCTTCGTGACATTACCGCCCTCCCGATGCGATACCTCAATCTAGTTAGTAATAATCCTAGATTTTCTGTTCGCATTTTCTTTTGTGCTTTCTTGCTAATCACATTCTGTTTTCATGCTTTTTAAGAATGTTCAATGATAAAAAAAAATCTGATAATTCAGCATGGCCTTCTTCAAAAACAACATGTAGTATTTTACAAAAATAATAATTTGGATACACCTACCTCGATAGTGTAGATTCTTGTAGGGTCAACTATACGTTCGTGAGCAGGAACATTCAAAGGGTAAGTACTGTAGATGGAATGAATTTCTAAGCAGTTTTCAAAATGTTCACACTTTCTGTAGAAAACAGCATCCCTCCTAAATGGGATATTTTCCTGACTAACTGGTTAGTCCAGAGCAGAAAAATACCAAATATATCAAATCTTTGAGGATGCCCTGCAGGTTTATCTTTTGGCTGTGTAAAGGTGTGCACCAAAAGGAAAGCACAAAAGTCTACATTTAAAATGGTTTTCCCACGAACAAAAGTTCATATTAAGCAATAGATCTTGGAATAATAATAACTTTCACAATTAAGTAAAATGTTCCTGCATTTTCACCATTTTTTAACCCTAGCAATAACAGAGCAATAATTCCTACACTTCTAATAGGAAGGTGAAGCAGTTCTTGCCAGTGCAGGGTTTCGTGTAGCCGGACGCCGCCATCTTCTGGCTCCACTCTGTTGCGGTATACCTGTGACATGTTTTGTGTGCTGTAATTACTCTGCTTTATATTTTTTACCATTGCCACAGTTATCATATTTTCTTAAAAAATGAAGATTCCAGCTTCCATGTTATGAAGACAATTTTGGAAAAAGAACAGCTGATTGTGTGAAACGCGTTGCTTCTGCTAATATCCTCTGCACTGATGCGGTTTGTCTGGTGACTTTGTTTTTATACCTGAATAAATTGTGTTCTTAATATGGAAGCTGGAATCTTCCTTTTTTGATATTTTTACGTGGGACTACACAGTGTCTGTGCTTCCTATGCACCACCAGCTAACACAGGTCAGTTGGTAATTCTATACATTGCTATCATATTTTCTTGCCCACACTAGAAAACTAAACAGTTTACGGTATTGGTTACATTCGCCTAATACTTTCCTGGGTGTTGCATTGTGTCACCTACTTACATTTGGCGTAGTCGGCAGGATTCAATGTTCCAGAGCAGAAATGTTGGATCAGTCAGTAACTGTTTGTGCCAGGGGGAGCATTCCCCTGTGGGCTATGCTTAGCAATTTCCCAAAGTTTAATGCTGTGGGACTGGGTGGAGCTACTGAGGAGCAAGTTATGCAAGTATCCCAATCCCCCTGCCATACAGGCGGAGTTGGCCCTATTGACCTTATATGGAAAGGCATTACAAACGGTCATGTGCTGGCAGCCAAGGACCGTAACAGTGTAGATAAAGTAATTAGAATCTTAGAGGACATGCACACCCATGTAACTGTAACAACTCTGCTGGCATCACTGCATGGCCTCCCATGCCTCACACACCAACTTACTCACTGTTGCAGGCCATGCTGTGACTTCTGTCTGCTGTCGGCTCCATGCTGCTGTCTGCCTCTTGCTTCCTGACTGTGTGCATAGGGGGGTGGTACCGGCACTTTCTGGTTCTTATTGGATCAGTGTGCACCTGCCTAATGTGCTCCCGGCCAATTACCAAGATGCCTCTAGTATTTAGGGCCGCTCCACCCAGTGGTAGCTACCTGAGCAACGCCTTTACTCAGTTAGTATCTTGCTGCTGAGTTGCCAGGTCCTGTCTCATGTTTAGCATTCTCTGGAGGCTTGATTCCTAGTCCTGTATCTGTGCCTGTCTGCTCTGCCCTCCAGGAGGCAGAATATCCTGGTCCCTGTGCTATTCTTCCTTGTCTTGACTCATACTTGTCCTCTCTGCCCTCAGGAGACAGTATATCCAGGTCTCTGTGTCTTTGTTCCTGTACCTTGTCTTGTACCATTACCTTGTCTGAACTCAGTCCTACCTTTGTCTGTCATTCTTCTTGTCTGTGGCTCCTTTTCCTGCTGTGTCTATTCTTGTCTCCTCTCTGTCTGCCTGTGCTCTGCTCTCTTGCGGCTTTGCCTATTCTGCACTCTTGCAGCTCTGCCTGTGCTCCATACCCCTGTGGCTCTGCCTGTGCTCCGCACTCTTGCGGCTCTGCCTGCTCCGCACTTTTGCGGCTCTGCATGTGCTCTGTACCCTTGCGGCTCTGCCGGTGCTCCGCACTCCTGCGGGTCTGCTTCTGCAGCTGCCGAACCTCTTGCTGCCATCTGCAGCTCCTTTCCGCAGCCTTGCGGTTTTCTCCAGTGTGAACAGATCCAAACCTGTTCCTTCATACACCACTCTTTCCTGCCAGTACCAGCACCTGAACCTCCTGTGTGAACAGGTCTCTACCTATTCCAAACACCACTCCTTCCAACCCATGTCCCTGTGTCTCAGCCGTGTCCGCCTGCCAGTGTCCCAGCCGTGCCCGCCTGCCAGTGTCCCAGTCGTGCCCGCCTGCCAGTGTCTCAGCCATGCCTGCCTGCCAGTGTCTCAGCCATGCCCACTTGCCAGTGTCTCAGCCGTGACTGCTATGCTCACCTGTCTGCCTGCCAGTTGTGCCTGTTGCCTGCACCTGTCCTTACATTCTGTTCCCCAGTGGGATCAGCAGCCACAACTAGACACCACCCTGGAGTGGCACCTGGCAACTACCTGCCGCACCAGCCTGACCTCACCATCAGAGGCTCCAGTGAAGACCAAGGTAGCTGCATTAGTTACGCCCCTTCCAGGGTAGTCTGGTTTGTGGCACAGTGAGTTCACAACACCCTTGCTCACGCCAACCTGCCAGGGTGCCAGCGTTACAGTAACTTAGGCATATGCCTAGTTAGGTGGGTTCAAGGGGAGGGTTAGACTGTGGCCCAGTATGTACTGTGGTCCATTTTGAGAACTACATTGCAAACACAGCCTTTTTAATGTGCAAGTGACTTCATTCTATCTATCTGGCTACAACGTCTCAGTAGAGACTAAAAACACCTTGTTCAAAGTGCGTACAGTTGTTGCTGGCACTCTTCCTCCGGCATTACCAGTTTATTGTCCGGCCGCTGCATTTGCTTTTTCATGTTTTAACCTATCAATAAAGATTGATGGATTTTATTCCTGGAGGTGGATACTTTCATTACTTTGTATAAGTTTTTTACGGGATTCTAGTAGTATATCCTTAAACGTGCCCCATTTATGTTCCGCATCTCCAGTTACCATTATGCGGTCTGCTTATTACACGATTAAGCTCTTCAATTAATTTGTTGAAATCAGCTTTCCTAAAGTTCCAGATTTTTGCATTTTCCCTGTGAAATGTTTCATTGAACATTACATTGAAAGTTATTATATTATAGTCACTGCATCCTAAAAACTCTCTGTAGATCTGAAATTGTATTTGGCCTATTTACCTATTACAGGTGCATCTCACAAAATTAGAATATCATCAAAACGTTGATTTATTTCAGTTCTTCAATACAAAAAGTGAAACTCCTATATTATGTGGAATCATTACACACAGTGATCTATTTCAAGTGTTTATTTCTGTTAATGTTGATGATTATGGCTTACAGCCAATGAAAACCCAAAAGTCATTATCTCTATAGAATATAGGAGATTCACTTTTTGTATTGAAGAACTGAAATAAATTCACTTTTTGATGATATTCTAATTTTGTGAGAAGCTCCCTTATTATTATTTGCTGCCATTTTATTTTGTTGCAGCATTTCATCTTCTACCGCTTCAGCTTTTTTTGATGGTATGTAGTACACTCCAATTAGAAGCTTTCATTTCTTGCTACCACAAGTACATTTACCCATACTGACTTTATATTTTTGGAGCTTCTACAAATGTAATAATTGAAAACTGTCTTAAGTTGGATTTAACAAAAATACACACCACTCCACTTTTTTGTCTTTCATTTCTGATTGTAGTATAACCCTATACATATGTCACCCAGTCATAGATTTCAGGTTTCCGTAATGCTGCCACATCGTATTCTGTTATACAGCAAGAAAACACAGAATGACAGATTTGCAAAAATACTCTGCAATAAAAAATGGCAATAATCAGCAAGTGCTGGATAACAAATGCAGGGTATTTAGTCAATACGTTTTTTTTGCGCAAAAAAATGCACACCAAGCTGCTCCACCTCGTCAAGGTAACCCCCATTGGAGCAGTCCCTATCTAATGTATTAAAAACCTGAACATGTGAACAGTGTCACATTGTATTCTGTGGCTGACAAAACTGACTCCAATGGATTAATTTTGTTTCCAAGTCTTCTTGCATCTGCCAGAAGACATTAAATGCTTTTAAAACATTTATTACTCCTACTCACCTCCCTTCTTCATTGCATATCCAAGCTCCACAAAATCCTGCTTAACCCCTACTATCGCTCTCTCCCATTATACTCTATCTACAAAGTTATTAGCACAACTACCCTCCCTACCATCACATCCTAATTTAAAAGCTCCTCCATTCATCTAACCATTTTATTCCCCAGCACAGCTGCACCATCCCTATTAAGGTGCAGCCCATTCCTACCGTAGAGAGTGTATCCGACTGAGAAGTGGACCCAGTTCTCCATGAACCCAAACTCTTTCTTCCTGAACCAATTTCTAACTCACTTATTTATCTCGGGAAGTTCCCACTATCTTTCTAGGGATGCTTGTGGCACCGGCAATATTTCTGAAATCCCCACCTTGGAGGTACTGGCCTTCATTTTCTCTCCTTGTTACCTGTAATCATTTTAAGGAGCTTCCACCTCCTTCTAACTTTGTCATTGGTTCCGATGTGTACCTTGACCGCTGGGGTTTCCTCTGCGCTGCAATGCAATCTGTTTATGCGATCCGTAATTTGCCAAACCTGAGCACTCGGCAGACAACACAATGTTTGGCATTCATGGTCTCGGCGGCAGATGACCCTGTCTGTCTGCCTAATTATAGAGTCCCTGACCACCAACATCTGCCTGGCTTTTACTGCATTCTTATTTCCTTCCTTCCTACAGCTCTCATTTTCCTGGGTGTTGTAGCAACGTCCTACTGTAGTGAAAACTACAAACTCTTCAGATAATGTCTGTCAGGTTTATTTCTTTTTAACCTTAGAGAAAGTGAAGGTTTTCAAAACATGAAATAATAAAAAAAAAGTATTTTAAATGTACAGTATATTTCATGAAAATCAATTACAGTTGTAAAAAACAGGGATATTTATTTTCCACTACTACATACATTTGAATAAAAATTTGAATAGATGAAGAAAGAGCATATAAATGTTTGATAATGAGACCAGCTGTTCCCTCAGATATTTAAAACTCCAAATAGGCTGGAATTTGTGGTTTATTTTTTGACTTTTTGCAAAAAAATTGCATTAGTTATAAAGGAAAAAAAAGATAAAATGTTTTACCAACAGGTTTTTATTTCATAGCCCCCTTTCGCCCCCCCCAAAAAAAAAAAATCAGCAGAACGTCTTGATTATTGGTTGCCAAACTAAAAAAATTTCATGTAATTTTTTTTTTTACACTAGACAATGGAGCGACTAAACAAACATCTAAATTACTCTGTGTACTGACTGCTGTCAGCGCTTGTATCTACCGATGAGCGAGTAGTGAAATAATCGGACTCACTGTACTCGTTACGAGTACCTCCTAATACTCGGGTACTCGTAACAAGTCCAATGTAAGTCTATGGGAAATGCGAGTAATGGGCTGTGTGTGTGTGGGGCTGTGCGGGGACTGTGCTGGACTGTGCCAGGCTGTGCAGGACTGTGCCGGGCTGTGCGGGACTCTGCTGGGCTGTGCGAGGACTGTGCCGGGCTGTGTGGGACTGCGCTGGACTGTTCGGGACTGTTTTGAGCTGTGTGGGGACTTAGCCGGGCTGTGCGGGGACTGTGTTGGACTGTGCCAGGCTGTGCGGGACTGTGCTGGGCTGTGCGGGACTCTGCTGGGCTGTGCGGGGAGTGTGCCGGGCTGTGCGGGACTGCGCCGGGCTGTGCGGGACTGTGTTGGGCTGTGTGGGGACTGTGCCGGGCTGTGCGGAACTGTGCTGGACTGTGCTGGGCTGTGCGGGGACTTGCCGGGCTGTGCGGGACTGCGCTGGGCTGTGCGGGACTGTGTTGGACTGTGCGGGGACTCTGCTGGGCTGTGCGAGGACTGTGCCGGGCTGTGCGGGACTGCGCTGGACTGTTCGGGACTGTTTTGAGCTGTGGTGGGACTGTGCCTGGCTGTGCGGGGACTGTGCTGGACTCTGCCAGGGCTGTGCGGGGATTGTGCCGGGCTGTGCGGGACTGCGCTGGGCTGTGCGGGACTGTGTTGGGCTGTGCGGGGACTGTGCCGGGCTGTGCGGGCCTGTGCCGGGCTGTGTGGGGACTGTGTCTGGCTGTGCGGGGACTGTGCCGGGCTGTGCGGGGACTGTGCCAGGCTGTGCGGGACTGTGCTGGGCTGTGCGGGGACTGTGCGGGCTGTGCCGATTATTGCGAGGTGAGTAATGAAAAATACTCGCCAGGATTCGAGTACCGCATTACTCGCCGAATACCGAATCCTAACGAGTATACTCGCTCATCCCTATTTATATCAAGTACTTTGTTTGGTTTTATGCCCACCCTCCATCTTGATTACCAGTAAAAGGAGGTATGCTGGCGTTATCTAATTTATTGCAACTTTAGTTCTTTAATAGTGTACTGCCAGATTCAGAGATTTCTAACTTTTTCTGTATGACAGATTGTTTTTTTGCATGAGGTAAGAAAGAGTTAATTATAAAATAACAATTTCATAAGAAATAAAGAAAATTAACGTTCTGTTATGGCCAGTTGTCTTGTTTTATTTGCATGGCTACATACTGGCAGGAACAGATGCCATTTGCTAAATGCCCAGGAGGATATGGATTGCTGCAAGGAAAGTGTTTATTGGCTGTACATTGGCATAATAACAAGAATAACTGATAATTGCATTTTCCCACATACATTTGGCCAGTTCAGTATCAGACATATGGACCTTGTAATGATTGTGCCCACCAATCCCTTTTTATGGTCTTTATCAAGGTGGCGTTGCTCATGGGGTTTTTCGAGAGGTGTGCCTTTGGACCGATCTGCATAATTATCCTCTGAGCACTGCCAATTGAAGGGGTAACTGGAAAAAGATGATCCATCAATTTCTGTATAATGGGGTGTTAAATATTAATAATCCGTTAATTTCGTATAAGACTCAGTTCTGTACATTGCCTTCCACTGACACTGCATGTGCTATTTTAACTCCACTACTCACAAGAATCAGACAGAACCTAGAAGTGAGGACTAAGAACTGCCAGACGTGCTGAAGCCAGACGTGTGAAGACAAGTGCCCAGCGTTGTCCATCAAAGGAACAAGCTGAGACATTTCAAGGTAAGAGAAATGGATGTCATTAATTCTCTTGCTAAGCAGAGTAAATTGAAATTTAAGTCTGTAGACAAGTCTAATCCAGAAGTATTATGGCTTAGCTTATATGCAGAGTGTGAACTGGAGAATCAGAAGTTAGATTCTAAGTTTTTCAATAGAGAAAGAGAGAGATTAAAAAATATTCTACAGATGGTACATATATATCATAGATCTGTGTCAGAGAAATCCAAAAATGATTGTGTAAAGGAAAATAGTGATATTCCCGAGATTCACTGTAATGTAGAAAAGCAGTTACAAGATGAAAGGCAAATAGCAGCAGCAATTGAAGGTGAGCTTGCAGACGTGGAACAAGATGGAGAAGTAGGAGGAGATTTCAGAACTGACGTAGAGGACGTACAAGGGAAAGACGGACCACTAAAAATAGACGACTCACAGGCCCAAATCCGAAGTAAAGTAAGGAAAAGTTTGATAAAAATATGCAAAATCATTCCTGCATATGATAACAAAATCCATGTTTGTAGAAACTCTGAGGTTTTTGAAAGCTGTGTTGACAAATTTGATTTATCTAATGAGGAGAAGAATCAGTTGTTCAAAATGTGGATTCCTGTAAACTTTGCTAGGAGATTATCTTTAAAGATATCTGGTGAAACACATGAGAACTTAAATGATAAGGACAGATTAAAATTTCTTATTTTTTGTTCATCAAATGAAAATCATCCAGATATTGATATTCTTCAAAAATTAAGGATTGGTCGGAAGGAATGTACTTTTACGTTTATGTCCATATATGAACGTCTGTACAAAATGCTGAGTGAGAATGTCAAAACACAGTCCCTCATAAGGAGTTTAGTAAGTAAATTTTGGTTTTTAAATCCTGCATCTCGTGTTATTGCGTCACAAAAAGATTCTTTATTGGAATGTGCGCAATCCCTTGATTTTGCCAGAAAACACGAGAATCGTGAAAAGAAAGTAAATCGTGCTAATTTTGTGAAGACAGGCAGAGTAAAATCTTATCAGAAGCCTGTATTAGCAAAGCCTTCTAAAATGAGTTTTCCCCAAAATCAAATCTATGAAGAACGAAGAAAATCACATGTTTTTTATAAGCCATATGGAATGATGCAAAGGATCACCGAAAAGACACAGATTGAATTAAGAAAAATGATGAGTTCTGATCTTCTTCTTTCTGTAACAAAGATGGCCGAATGTGACAGACAGAAGCAGGTGGTGAGTGACATCATGGCCTGTAAACTGAATACTCTGCTCCAAGAATCTATCAGCTTCAAAATGGCAAGAACTTTTCAGGATAATTTTTGCCGAGAAATAAGTATGGGTGTAGGAATTGGCTAGAAAAAGTAATTATATATATTGCGTAAAAGTGTTATGCAATGTATTAGTCAGTTATATGTAATTATTATATAGCGTATAATTCTGTAGTTCTATGGTTTGTGGATAGATACATATTCATACAGTATATACAGTATAGAGTGTTTGCAGAAGTAGAGACTGAGTAGTAATATTTAGAATTATGAATATGATATTAACCTTATCTTTTATTTTTCCTTAGAATTTTTATTTCAAAGCAGGACTTAATCAGAAAAATTCTCTTACAAGGATTTATGCCTTTATCTACACAGGAAGTTGCAATAATTGCATGATTTTATATTTAACACTTAAAAGAAAATAACTAACTGCATTTTAAAAAGTGTTCTGTGTGTGCCTTTACTGCTGGCTTGAATGACTACCACAGCATGTGAAATTTGAACCTTGTTCTAATAATAAGTATACCAGTATACTACGTCCCTCTTCTTTAGGAAAAGGATTTTAAGGGGGTCTCAACTTTTGCAAACCAATGGAATTTTTTTTCCAAGCCTAAATGTCAAGTATAGCTATACAACATATATTTATGTCATGTGTATTTGGGGAATATTCAAAGAAATATTAAGACTAAATTTAAATAGTTTACAATGCATTGATAATTAGGGTTAAAATACGTGTATTCATCACACCTTCGTATGTGAGGTATTTGGTTTAAACTTAAATATGTGACACAGTCTGAGTGACAGTGACTGAGTGTATGAGCAGCTGCTGAGCGAGTAATGTGATACGTTTGTTGTATGTGAGGCCTCAGGATTCTGAGTGCAAAAGAGAGAAAAAAAGAAACAAACCCAAAACCTTTATCTTTAGGAGAAATATGCAGATCAGTTAAATTAAAATATTAAGATATAATGAAATATCTACACAACATATATTTCTATATTTCTATAGTAATTATTATTTCTTGACTTAGTTAATTGTGGATAAGTGCAATCGCACATCAAAATGGTTTATGAAGAAAATCTACATTTAAATTAATTTTTCCAAAGGATAATTTTATGATATTCAAATTAATTTTAATGGTTACACATTAAAACAAATAATGACAAATAATGACAAATAATGGTATAAGACAAATAATGGTATAAGCAAGTAGAAATTCACATAATTTATAAATTAATTATTTTTCATTTTGGTTTTGATAAATGAATTATTCCATAGAACAATATTTTTTGGTATTAAGTGGGAAAATATGCTTTTGATCCTGACTACATCATCACATTTGATTAATACCTCTTCTTCACACATTTTAATAAAAAAGAAATATTAATAAGGTACAATGGTATAAGTATTGGGTATAATAACATTAAGTATTATAAAGAGTCATTTCTTTACACTAAGAAGAGTATTACATGCAAAGTTGCATAATTTGAATATTTTGGTAACACAAGTTTATGACAATTATGAAATAATCCAGATCATGGAAATATTAAGGGTATATGTTACTGAAGACATAACTACTCTGCATCAACATAAAGGCCTTATTTTTATTTTTATTCTTATTCTTATTTTTAATTTTCAATTTTTTTATCTATTTTTATTTTAATTCTTAAATTTTTATTTTTTTCTTTCATCAGTATTTAGTAAAGTAATATCTACTATAACTATAGAATATTGCTTCATTAAATATAGCAATGATATGGTTCTATTACAAAGGAAAATGTTTCACTTCTGAGTTATATGCAACAATTGTTTTATTCATTCATTCGCTCACTCATATATTCTTATTTTGGTTCATGGCTATACATTCCTACATATTATTAGCATAATAAATATATTCCTTATTAATAAAGATGAAAACACTGGTTACATAAAACACAGTGACACCTATGGGTTGAAAAAGGTAATTACACCTATGACATAAAAAAATGTTCTATCACATGAAAAAATATGGATAATAATGTATTATCACTTAATATTGGTTTATTATTTCAAACATTGAAATCCATATATGGTACAAATTCTGATAATAATTATATGGATATTACTGATTGCTATGGTACGCTGTGATATTATAAGATAGGAAAATTACCAGGTTTGGTATAGACTAGGGAAATGAAGACTTCAAGCAAGATACTGAAATTACATTAATAAAGACTTGTCATATTTCTAAACTTTATTGATTCTTATCAGTTGCAAGAAGAAGAATGTCGCTATCCAGAAGTCCCAGAAGGTAACAAAGCTATGATTACTGAGTAATAGACTGTGTTACTTACAAGTGCAGTTTCCACCACTGACAGTCACAAGTGCAGCATCCACCACTGACAGCCACAAGTGCAGTATCCACCACTGACAGTCACGATTAAAGTGTCTAACCTGACAACCAGAGGACGAGGATCCTATGATGCTGAGATGAACGGTATTATCACGTTCTTACCAAGTTCCAGAGGTTTCCAATCACCTGTAAAGCTTCGATGAAGGCTGGTGAACAATAAAGTAATTGTCAGGAAGCTACAACCCTGACATGTGTTCTGTGCATTAGGACAAGGACTGGTTATGGTGCTATGTTTAGCAAGGAAGAGTCATTTTAACCCTTGCTTTGCTGACCAAAGACGTCACACCTGTTCAAAGACCAGTGCCGATGGGGGATTCCAGAATATCCAAGGCGAGCCAATGTAAGCCCAGGTTTTTAAAGATGACACTGCACAGATATTAAAGCTGCATTTCATCTATAGACTTTGTTTCTTATCAACATTTGAATTTATGGACTTTGATTTTATACACAACACGATTTCTACAACATCTATATGCTATAGAAAAACTGTGGTTTTAAAAGAACCAAGAAGAAGACAGAAGACATCAAAATGAAGACCAGATGACATCAGATGATGATGACTGGACCTGAGATGCTTCAATTTAGATTTAGGGAAGTATAATTATACATATTGTATATGAATATTGTTCATGGCTTACCATAACATGAATTCACATCAATTATGTCATTGAGTACTTATAACAATAATCTGATATTATTATTATTGATATTAAATTATTTTGTCAAAGAAGAAGAAAAGAAGAAAGAAGATCTTGTTATATTTTGAGGGTTCCAATTAATGTCTGTCTCCCTCAAAAGGGG
This sequence comes from Dendrobates tinctorius, assembly GCF_039654945.1. Lineage (NCBI taxonomy): Eukaryota > Metazoa > Chordata > Amphibia > Anura > Dendrobatidae > Dendrobates > Dendrobates tinctorius. The sequence continues at coordinate 15,528,489 of NW_027361761.1, read as the reverse complement.
GAATTGTTAAATATTAATAATCCGTTAATTTCGTATAAGACTCAGTTCTGTACATTGCCTTCCACTGACATTGCATGTGCTATTTTAGCTTGAGGTAAATGTCAAACTCCATATATACCGAGATCACGTGCTTTAAGAGATGTATATAATTCATGGCTAACTGTAGAGGTCGCTCGTTCCTTCCCTCACCATCATGAGACACAGACGCGAGATGTCATCTCTGCACGGACATAACTGAACAGCTGGTATGTTAATCCAACACACATCCAGAGGAGCTACGCACTACAGGACTCATGTCTTTTCAGAGTTCCAGGAAAGAAGGTTACAAGCTTATATATGAACTAATGGACAATCTCTCTTTCACCTATTTTTATGTTTTTCTGTAATAATCTTTTCTATGATGGAAGAATCCAAATAAACCACTACATTTTTATCTGGTAACTAGTCCTGAGTATTTACAAGAAATGCATTTTTTTTACATGGGGGAAGATTAAAGTGAGATCATGGCCAGTTGTCTTGTTTTATTTGCATGGCCACATACTGGCAGAAACAGATGCCATTTGTTAAATGCCCAGGAGGCTCTGGGTCACCACAGGGAAAGTGTTTATTGGCCGTACATTTGGCATAATCACTGGAAAAACTGATGATTGCATCTTCCCACATACATTTGGCCATTTCAGTATCAGACCTGAAGGTCATTTGGAACATCGCTTCACATTTTTTCAAAGGAGCAAAGATGAAAACTAAATTGGACTTGGAAGAGCAGCCGGCAAGGATGGACGTCTCAACCAATAGTAGATTGGCTTCACCAGTTCTTCTTCTAAAGTTCTGAGTAGCCTTTTTAAACACATTTTTTTCCCAATAATGTAGTTTATATATTGCAAAACCTAAAGGAATGAAAGATAATGGTAGGTGTATAAAGTGCCACCAAGTGTCGGTAATACATGCAGATATGAAAGCCATCAGAGGCATACCTGTTAATAAACCAAAAAACAACACTGAAATTCTGATTTTAGTCCAATTGTATGAGAAGAAATCAGTTGGGGTATCGTTTATCAGCTGAATGGCTTTCTTGTATATTTCAGGGTCTTTCACAACAGCTTTCAGAGAGTCCGGAACACAAGTGTCAGAGAATATCGCCTTGATGGCATCTCTATCATTTTCATTCACGGCTGCCAGGGACAGCAGATGTTTCCCGCCATATAGTAAAGATGACTGGAAGTGAACCAAGACGTCTTCTGCTTCTTTAGCGTTGTTCCTCAGGAGCCTGTTGCACAGTTTTTCAAAGAACTGCTCATCGTCAGCTTCTAGATATGTTAGATGGCTGAGATACAGAGGCATTGGGCACGGCTTTAGCATGACGGGCACAATGGCCTTATGTGACATACAGTCCTGGAACATGGACAGATTGGCTTCAAAGAGGCACCAGCGACTCTGTACAAAATCTGGACTCAGCACCATCAACATTTTCTGACTCCTCTGAATGCTCTCAGTCATGTTTTCTATGATCGTCTTTCCTGCAGTAAAGTCACGATCATGAGAACAGATTTTAATGCTTGGAAATGTAACTTCCAGTCTGTGGATCAGCCGATGCACCCATCTAGAGTCCACACCACTGAAGCTGATGAAAACATGGTACATGTCGTCCCCCGTGAGATTAGGTACTGGGAAATAATCAGCGACACATGAGCTTGTTGACGGTCTGACTTCAGAATTTTGAAACTCTTCCATTTTCTAATTTGTGTTTATGCCTGATGAGTATAAAACAGAAGAACTAACATTAGTTATTTTTGTTTTAAATGTTTCAAAAGCACTGAAAGCCAAGAAAGAAATATATAAAACATTAGATAGTACAGTCATCTTTAGTAAGCAAGCCAAAAGGAAATTATTGGGGTTATCAAAATGGAAACTATTTTCTTTAAAAAAAACCCCATTAAATATTGTGGTGAATCCCTAATAATTTATTGAATAGTCTTATCCGTAGGGATAAGCAGAATTATTTAAGGAGCCTCGAGTTCAAGTTGACTTTCCTGAAATTGGCTCTTTTAGGGAACTCTAACACATTGAGATACCATTTGCGATTCAAAAAAAGAACAACTTGCCCAGTATCAGTGTGTATCATCCCACACTGCTGAAGCATTGGAGAGCATGAAAAAGTCATTTTGCATTGCCACTTGGGCCTCCCCATAATACCCTGCATCTATAACATCTCACAGATTTCTCAGTCCTTGTATTATGCACGTGGTTGTAGAACCACTGTGCCACCATCTAGGGAGAGCCTGGAAGGGCATAACTAAATGACCACATGTTTCTTCACTAGAGCCCCTGATGGTGTTGTTACACTTTAACCCAGGTGGACGCCAGGTGCTACTTCAGGTCAGACCCTGGAGCCAGCTGACCCCCAAAGGCGCAAGGAAACAGGACCTACAAGGAACTGGTTAACCGGAGAATGTGCATCTGGTAGCGAGAATAGGTACTGGGTCAGGAATGAGCAGAATAAGTTCAGGAGCACATAGCAGACTGAGGCACAGGATCACAGGTGTAGGTTCAGACTGGACTGGTGAGGGTAGCAGTACAGGTGCAGACGAGACAGACCAGGCTCTCGACTTAATAGAGTCAGGACAGCTTCAGAAACAGGTTACAGCAGGGCAGACAGGATAAAGTTCAAACAGGCCGGACAGGATCAGATGCAGGCAGGATGTTCATGATCAAATTCAGACAAAGCAGGCAGAACCAAAAATCTTATCGGCAGAGGGAAGCATGAAGTGCTCTAAAATTTCCTGGTAGACGGCTGCGCTGACTTTGGTCTTGCTAAAACACAGTGGACCTACACCAGCAGATGACATGGCTCCCCAAACCATCACTGATTGTGGAAACTTCACACTAGACCTCAAGCAGATTGGATTATTATCTATCTCTTCAATCTTCCTCCAGAATCTAGGACCTTGATTTCCAAGGTCTAGTGTGAAGCATCCACAATCAATGATGGTTTGTCTACCAGGAAATTTTAGAGCACTTCATGCTGTCCTCTGCCGACAAGCATTTTGGAGATGGAAATTTCATTCTCCAGCAGACAAGCTCAATCATCATGCAATGTGGCATGCACGCTGTATACTGGAGGCAGCAAACAGGTACAGTGGCAGCACCCAGCATCCAGGGGGTGCATATGCTACTCTCAATCTTTTCAGCCACTGCCCGCGGTAGTGCAGGGAGGTTGTGCACTATATTCTAGGTTTCAGCTGTAACAAGGAAAGGAGTAGAGAAAGAGTAAGTTTAGTATGTGAAGAGTAAGTGAGTTATCAGACAGTAAAAAGGACACCTAGTATAAGAACAAACTAACAGACTATGTAGGTGATGATATTCAACTGTTGCAGTTGGTCCTGACTACTATGTATCATTACTAGAAATGGTATACACTGTATGTACTGCACACACACACATACTGTATATATATATATATATATATATATACACTCAACTCAAACATGTAATCTGTTACAGCTGGTCCTGGTTCTCGCCCTGCACCTGGTTCTGGCACTGCCCCCAGTTTTGGTCCCTCACCTGCTCCTGCTTTGCATGCTGCCCCTGTACATCAGTGAGGTCCCTGTCGAGATCCTCGTGCTCTGTCTGTCTCTCGGCGTCCTGCTGTTGCTCCTCTCTCCCCCACTTCCTGGTATGCTGCCAGCAGGCCTTCAGGGAAAGTGCTTAGGACGCAAGCATGCTTCCCTCTGGTCTCTTAAAGGGACATCGTGCATTTTTTGAAAATAGCAATTATCCAATGGCAGCGCACTGATTACTATTTCTGGCCTCTCCTCCATAGGGAGAATGCCGCAGTAACGAGTATCTACTCTTGCTACATCCGGTTCAGTCCCTGTTCTCTCTGCACTGCATTAGCAATCTGTTTGCACTTGCTCATACTGTTTGTCTCTGCAGAGTATCTGTGACCAGTATTCAACTATCTCAGATGACATCAGTATCCATCTATTCAACTGCCATCCCGTCCCGCCACTCTCCATCCAAACCCGAGGACTATGTCAAAGTTACTGGAACCAGCTTCCTATCATCTACCCGGAACCTGACCTTCCTCACCAGTGCCAGCTTCACCACTCATACCCGGTGTCTTCCGGTCAGCTCCATCTGATCTGTTATATCTGTTACCCATTTGTCCTGCTGGGACAGCTGCCACCATGTCCGGGGTCTAACTGGAGGTAGCACGTGTGTCCACCAGGTATTCCACTCTGGTCCTGTTCATGGGACTTTACTATGGATACCTGGGGCTCACTAGTTACGCCCCTTTGGATCCCCCCGGTCCATGGTCCCGAGGTTCCACTCTAAAAATAAAAAACGTGAACGTCACCACCTGTGCCTCTGCTTCCATTAGTTACATAATCAATAAGTTTTATAGGTGTATTCTCAAGTTATTTCTTGAGCAGCTCAGACCTATGCAGTCTCCTTATTTCCTTATTGTTTGGGTGTGGGAGGCACTCTTCCTTGAGTGAGAGTTCTGGTCAGGAGCTCCACCCATCTACAATACATTAATGATCTCTCAGTGTTGTTCTGAGTCTACATTGTTATTGCCATGTTTACATATAGAGATTGCAGTGCCTTTGAACAAGCACAGGGCTCAGAAAGTCAGAACAGTGATTAAGAGAACTACTCTGGAGACTGCTGATGCTCGGTGCAGGAGATTGTGATTATACAAAACTGATAAAATACCAATCAGGAGCTGAGAGGGGGTGGTTGGTGAGCAGTCAACTTTTGTATAAAAATCATTGATCCGGAGCAGTAGTGTAGCTACCGGGAAGGGGCAGAGGGTGCAGCTGTGCCAGGCACCGCGCAGTGAGGTAAAGTTAACTGTATCTGCATGCACAGAGGGTCGATGACGTTAAACTCTGTGACAGAGAAGAGAGAGATAGTCTCCCTGCATGGCTGCTCTCCACTCTGTAGGCCACAAGTAGCATTAGGCCTGAGGCCTACAGAACGGTAGGTAAGGGCGGAGCAATGCAATGACATCATGGCATCCCACTGTCAAGGACCTGCCACTGTGTGCTGGATTCTACAAGATTAAGTGAGCATATGGTGCTTGTTTTTTTATCATTTTAAGATTGTGTGTTAATGTCTTTATGTATGGGAGCAATTACTAAGAAGGTCAAAATAGAGTGGGGGCTACTGCTAAGCAATCTATAATAGATTGGGGGCAACTGCTAAGATGACCATAATAGAGTGGGGGTTACTAGTAAGGGGGCCTTAATGGAGTGGGGCTACTACTGAGAGGGACACAATATTGTTGGGACTACTATTAAGAGGACCATAATAGTGTAGGGGCTACTAAATGGTCATCATAATAGCATGGGGGCTACTAGAGGGGGCCATCATAATAGGGTGAGGACTACTAATGGGGCCATCATATAACATAGAGGCTACTAAGTGGGCTCACACACATAGTGTGGGTTACTAAGGGAGCTATGATACAGTGTGTGAGCTAGTAAGGAGGAACATCGCATAGCATGGGGACTTCTAAAGGGCCAAGATACAGTGTTGGGGTTGTTAAGGAGTCCTCTTATGCAGTGGTGGTTACTAAGGAGGCCAATATACAGTGTTAGGGCTACTAAGGCGGCCCTCCTACAGAATGGGGGCTAATAATGGGGCCCTCCTGCAAAGTGGGGGCTAAAAATGGGGAACTCCTACAGAGTTAGGGTTTCTAGTGGGGTCATTAGAGTGAGGTCTCTTAAGGGGGTCCACTTACAGGGTGGTGGATACTATGGGAGCCAATATAATGTGTGGACTACTGTGAGGCCATCATACATGTTAGGGACTACTATGAGAGCCATTATACAGTGAAGAAGCAATCATACAGTGTGGGGAGACAGCGGGGACATCGTACAGTATGGGAGCCATCAAAAACTGTGGGGACCACTAAGGGTCCATTTTACAGTATGGAGGCTACTGTTGTTCCATCAGACATCTGGACTACTGTGGAGGCATCATATAGCTTTTGGGGCATTATGTGGTCTATAGATGAGCTGTAGGGACATCATACTCTAAAAAGCGTAGCTTTTGGACATCATACTGTAAATAAGGGAGTTGTGACATATTGTTTAGATGAGACCTGTACAGGGGAAGTCTCAGGGGACATTATTATTGTTAAGTGGGCACATATTGTTATTGGGGCACTTAGGGTATTGTTTCTGTCAAAGTGGCACACAGAGGACACTATTACTTTCCAGGGGTCAAAAAGTGGGCACTGTTTTCTAGGGCACTTGCACATGGCATTAATAAATTCTAGAGGACTTTTTTACCATATAGAGGTCATAAAGGAGGCACCGTAATTGGTAAGGGGAAAAATGGTGGCCATTATTAGGTGGGGCACTAAAAGGAGTGCTGTTTTTGTACCACACAGCAGGTGCAGTAATAAAGACACATACATCAGCAGCTCAGTATTGTGGTGACAGCAGTATGAGGAGTTTTTGCAGGTTGGGAATAGATAGGGACTGGACTGGAAATGTGAGAAGTTAAATGTGTCTTTGTTGTTATCTTGGCAGATAAGTCCTGTCTGGAGAAGTCATCATATTTGTCAGTAACAGATGGAAAAGAAGGGAAAAGTGAATGACTCCATCAGAAAGAACATCAGCTGCAAGTTACTACATATGACTGTTCTGTAATCTCTTGTATTTTCTGCAGCACTGGTATCTACCACTATATGGTCACCATATGGCAGGAATATCAGTGTTGGTCTTTCTATAGCGATTTATCTTCAGTAGCAGGTGGGTCATCGGCTGAGGTCCCCTTATACCTATTATTAGAGTGTGCCTCCATAGTTGTAATCAAAATTACCTGGTTAGGGGCCCACTGAGATGTTTCGTCCCCATAGCTATGCCTTTGGGCTGGAGAGAGATGACTGGGATATTAGGAGTTAACTCTTCTTGTGGTATGTAACTACTGGCACCCTCTGCCAGACTTTGTTGGCTGAGCTCCTTGAAATCAAGCTGTACACTCTGTATGATAAAAGCTCTCAATGCAGGAGAATAACACATAGAAAAGGCAAATCTATTGCAAACGTGCTTATTTTCATACTGTCTAACTAGAGCATTTAAACATGAGAATATCAGTTTAAACAAAACTTTGGTTAATAACACATTCCTACTTCCTTGTTATTGTCTCCATCCACCTGCAACCATACAACCACAAGTCACAGTCACTGCCTCTTTATATACTGGGAACCAAGCCAAAAACCATACTTGTGATGCAATGAACCGGCATCCACATGTCTGACATGTGATCTCAACCATCCTGCTTACCTACTGCTCACATTATTCACAGAAACACCGTGCCTGCATCATGTTCATTTATATTTTTTGAAAGGTGTGATTCTCAAGGTTCATTATATTTATGAAATCAAAATGAGAAAGATAACATAACAAATTGCAACTATAATTAAAAGATAAAACAAGGCATAAAACAGTAGATAACAAGGGGCCAGACCACGTAACACTGTGCTACCTAAAGTAATTACTACAGAGGCATAATATATGGCAAGGGTATCCTAAAATAATTATACAATCAGCTGTAATAATGTATTTAAATAATTAAATCCAATCCAATACAATAACAATAAGTACATAATATTGGCAATGCCTTTAGTCTCAATGCTGTCTGTAAAAACCATAATGTAGAGAGAAAATACTACTGTATACACATATGCTAATCCTAGCCAAAGTATGCTTAAAGTTCTAGTGGTGTACCACAAGAACAGAGATACATCCGTAAATTCCATGAAACTCCAATAGGCAAATGTCAGTATTCTATGGAAATAGCAGGTAAGCTGCAAAGATGTTATGAAGCAGTATAGCACTCTACATTGCTGAAGAGATCAATGAACCACTGGGTAAGGTGTATGAACAGGTCCGGTCTCCCCCCACCACCCCGACGCACGTTTCACCCAGAGCTTATTCTCCTTCCAGCTGGACACTTTGTTATCTACAGTTTTATGCCTTGTCTTGTGTTTTAATATAATTTGAATAAAGCTTTATATTGTTTTATCTTTATGGTTCTCTTCTTGCAGCTATTGTGTGTATATAAGTCCGCATTGGATTGCATGTCAATTGAAGTGCCATAGATATTTATATGGACATTTTTTTTATTTATTTAATTAAAAGTTACTTGACTGGGCTTCAACGGTTCAAGTACTATATGTTTTTCTGTAGGCGAATGTGGTAACTGTGATGTTCGAGTCTTCTTTTTCAGATCACCTTCCGCACAAACTGATGTCTGTCCTGATGTAAGCTGCTGTGCATGACGTGCAAGCACAGTAAGCCTTAAAAGATATAGACAAATGTGAAGATATACATTTATTTTTGTATGAAAAGCATTTTGTGCAATTGAGTTTATGATCTTCTAAGCTGCATTCAGCGGTAACGTGGTACCGCTCATTAAAGTCAAGAATATGCGCATATTCATGACTTTAATGAGCGGCATCACGTGATTGCTGAAACCTGGAAGAGCTGCCACACCGAGACCATGGAAGAAGCAGGGGGGCTGCAGAGACCGTGCCAGGAGGGGGTGAGTATGATGGGGAGGACGGGGAGCAGTGCAATATTCACCTGTCCCCATTCCACAGCCACGCACCGCTCTGTCCGCCGCGTCCTCTGACTGTGACTTTCAGGTCAGTGGACAGGATGACGTAGTCAGTGCGCGCCCTCTGCTGAACGTCACTGCAGAGACCCGGGACACAGAGCAGCGTGAGGCAGTGGAACGGGGACAGGTGAATATCACCAGTGCCAAGGGACTGAGCCAGCGGCGACACCAGCACATGGCCCACATAGCGCGCCAGTGTCCCCGCCTGCTCAGGACACTGGCACCTGGCCCCCAGCGACGAGAGGTGAGTATATCTTTTTTTCCGTAACAGCAGCAGCAGCAATATATGGGGGGTATTTATCTATGGAACATCTTCTTGGGCCACCATTAACCCTTGTGCAGCATTTTATGGGGGGTACTTATCTATGGAGCATCTTCTTGGGCCACCATTAACCCTTGTGCAGCATTTTATGGGAGGTATTTATCTGTGGAGCATCTTCTTGGAAAACCATTAACCCTTGTGCAGCATCACTCTTGGCTTATACTTGAGTCAATAAGTTTTCCCAGTTTTTTGTGGCAAATTAGGAGTCTCGGCTTATACTTGGGTTGGCTTATACTCGAGTATATATGATAAGTGCAAAAATGCTGCAAAAGATAAGCAAAAAATTCAGGCATTAGGTTTTCCTGTGTTTTTGATGCCAAAGCCTGATGAAGTTGAATCAGTTTTTTTTATGTACTAAATTTTAGCAGCATGCACAAGAGACAAAAGTGCCCTGACAAAAATGCAGTAAAAACTAAGACAAAAAAGGAGCAAAAACGTAACAAAACTTGTATTTTGTAAGCAGTTTAAAACGCAGCTTAAACGTGTCATAAAAAAATCCACAGCAAAAACGCAACAACTGTAAGTCCAGTCCTGGTCCTGAAGTCTTATTGTAGAGGTGCAGGAAGTTTGTAAAGTCCCCTTGTTCTTGCGACAGCTTGTTTTTCTGTCAGCTGGAGCGGCATTTATTCGTACATCCCCCCAACAATATCAGTCCCTCCTGCCGCACCGTCATCCCACAGCTCTGACTCCAGAATATAACGAGGTCACCATAACTGAACCTTTATAAAGCAACTCATTAAATAATCTGTGATCATTGCACTAAACACCTACCTGATTAATGCAGATCTGCGCAAGGTGAAATTTCATCTGCAAGAAGTTTCTGAAATGCTTCAGGTGAGTTTCAGTTTCACTCCAGTAAAAATTTAACGCCGCTCCCATAATGAATCTTGTATTTCAATAACTTATTATTAACTCTTGCCTGTCTCATGTCTTGATGCACTGAACAAAATTTCTCATTTTGGAATGCTGCATTAAAATTGATTTTTTTATTCTTGCATTTTTGTGGATCTCATGTGGAAGATAAAAATAAGCAAAAACAAAAAAATACACTTTTTATCATAATTTTCAAAATCATTTCTAAGGTACCGGTAGTTGGTTCTATCAAATATATTTATCACAAATAGTCAGCACCAAAAGAGCGGGAAGAGTTTAGGATTTAGTCAGTCTGACAGAGTCAGTGGAGGAGTGAAGATCCCCTGAGTGGGATGGATGAAGGAAGTGCTGCAGCCGACTTCAGTGACCTGGGTCCGCTGGCACCGGAAAGAGACATTGATGGGAAGCCTGACTCTCTCCATAAGAAGGAAGGATTAGTATGGAATGGGAGGAGAGGAGGACTAAGGATCAGGGTTAGAGCAGAACCCTTCCCAAGTTCACAGCGCAAGGCCAGGGTCCGGTCCCCGAGGTTGTACGGATACTAATGGTCCTGCAGCAGACACCGGAGGAATAGAAGTTGTCACCACTTTATTCCCACACAAGACTTGGGGGCACAACAGCAACGATAGTGAGCCAGGACTTGGTAGCAAGGAGTCCCCGAAGCAGGCTACAGCTGTCTGCCGTACGAGTAGAGTTCATAGGAACATCTGACAGGAGGAACTCCAGTGTAACTCAGTAATGAGAGTGCTTCACTATAGGCGCAAAAGGGAGACGTTCAGAAAAGGCACTTATGTTGGCGGAGTGTTGGAATGGAGTACTTCATCTTGCCTGGAGGTTGACTGAGCTTCTGACCTGGAGGACACGGCACGGATGCGGGCACCTGTATGCATCACAGACTGTGAGTAAAGCTTTGGAACTACATGCCCTGGTGTCATCCACTAATTCCTGAGCAAACACACTCAGCACTGCTACATCGCTGTGCCTGACACCGCACCATCTACGTCTCCTTCCTATCTCTTCACCTACAGTGCCCTGGGACTACTGCCCTACCTGTGGAGGGCCACAACACAATTGCTGCACCACACCAGCTGTCCCAGAGGATCTGTCTGCAGCGTCGGCTTAACATCTCCATTGCCGAACACCACAGGTGGCATCACGAATCATTCACTAATAAACTTTAATCATCATCCACACCCTCAACATTCCCCTTTTACAATGGACACCCAGGGCCATGGACCAGGTCACAGCTACCGTGACAACTCCCTTTGAAATCCACCGGACCCGGCTCAGAGTACCCCGCCGACCTGGCAAGACCCTGGGGGCACTACATTTCTGGCGTCACAAACAGGATGACGAAGCCCGGTGCCACTGGGTTCTGTGTGCCTGAATGTTATTGGACTTAGACATTGATGAAAATGTGCAGAATAACCAAATTGATAGACTGTAAAATGGACTCTCAAAATGGCCGCTGGCATGGTAAAGAAGGGTGTGACAACATGGGTGGTCCTAAGAAAAGACCGCAAACTGTCCTGGGCCTCCCCTGCCTGAACTTCTATGCAACTGCAACATGGCCCACCCCCCAAGGGGTTCGTATACTGGCCTGGTATGGAGGAGTAGGAAGAAGACGCCGCCCCCAGAAAGAGGAGCGAGAGCCGGTGGCGGGAAAAGAGCCCAGGAAGAAGGAGGAAGAGAGCGAGAACGCCATGATGGAAGGTGGACAGAGGCTGGATGAACACAATGGAGAGAAACCACTTGCTCCTAAGCAACCCCTGCGAGGCATACGGCCGCTGCGATACCATCTACAGCGTCCACCTCCCCCTTCAAACCAATACTGCCACTGGATGCGGCCTGCCAGGAGGAGGTATATGAGAGTCCCGGAGCAGTCTATGGAGCAAGGACTGAGTCTCAACCCGGACCCGGCGCGACTGCGCAGGATCCTACCAGTGTGCCCCAATCCTGTACTGGAAGGGACCCTGCTGTCGCTCACTTACCAGGCAGCCCCAGAGGTTGCCGCTACTGCTCCCCAAATGGCACCCGCGCAAGACCTAGAACATCTGCGGGAAATACCAGGTAGGATCACAGCCCCTGCCATGATCCTAGCATTAGGGACTGCTCCGATGGACAGAAATGGGCCCGTGAATGCTGGGATATCAAGTGGCAGCACCCAAATTGCACCGTGCCAGCAGCAACAGGCAGTAACACTGCTAACTGTGGTACCACCTGAAACTGGGGAACAACATCCACAGGTACCAGCTGCAACTCCTGCGGAATCAGTGGCAGCAGAGCTACCACCAGCAGCAGCTGAAATGCTACCCTCACAGACAGCAGTTACTCCCATTGCCATTCCATCTGCACCTGCAGCCACCAGCTTAACCCCTTGGGAGAAGGAATACCTACAATTTGTGGACAATCAACAAGAAAAGGAAGCCCTTCAGTTCTCCCCTGGAAGCAGTCAAAGAGACCAGCTTCCACTACCCCAGGAGGGGATCCCCAATAAAGAAACACTAACTGACTAATTGTTACCCAGGAGGGTATTTGCACCGTTGTGCCTTCTTTTAGTTATTATGTCTTCTTTAGTTCTACAAGTTTTTGCCTAGTTGCGTTGGCAGCATATTTTTCATTAAACTGCAGAGATCATGGACAATGAATGATCCACAAACTGTGTTGTATATAGTTGTACCTCTTCAGGTGCCCTTTCTTGGTTTTACATAGATCTATTATGAATAAGAACTACCTCATCAAGGAGCATAGCTCCAATCCAAGGACACTGCAAGAAATCCCGGCTGTGAGCGGTGTCCAGCACGTGCAAGAATTATTGATGTCTTAATGTGAAGTGTGATGTGTAGTGTTGAGCATTCCGATACCGCAAATATCGGGTATCGGCCGATATTCGCTGTGTCGGAATTCCGATACCGAGTACTGATATTTTTTCAATATCGGATACCGGAATCGGAAGTCCCCATAATGCAATGAGCCACTGTTGTGGCTGTGATTGGCTGCTGAAATGATGTCATCATGATGCGCAGTCTGTGCCGACTGCGGGGGGTCTGTGCCGACAGTCGGGGGTCTGTACGGGCCTCTCGGGGGTCTGTACAGGCCTGTCGGGGGCCTGTGCCGGCTGCCGGTGGTCTGCACAGGCCTCTCGGGGGCCTGTGCCTGCTGCCGGTGGTCTGTACGGGCCTCTCGGGGGTCTGTACAGGCCTGTCGGGGGCCTGTGCCGGCTGCCGGTGGTCTGTATGGGCCTCTCGGGGGCCTGTGCCGGCTGCCGGTGGTCTGTACGGGCCTCTCGGGGGTCTGTGCCAGCTACCGGTGGTCTGTACGGGCCTCTCGGGGGTCTGTACAGGCCTGTCGGGGGCCTGTGCCGGCTGCCGGTGGACTGTACGGGCCTCTCGGGGGCCTGTGCCGGCTGTCGGTGGTCTGTGCCGGCTGCCAGGGGCCTGTGCCGGCTGCCAGTGGTCTGTACGGGCCTCTCGAGGGCCTGTGCCGGCTGCCGGTGGTCTGTGCGGGCCTGCCGGGGGTCTTGTGTGTGTGCAGGCATCATCCGATGGGACTACAAGTCCCATCGGGCGATGCCTGCTACAATGACAGTGATTGACACATTAGCCAATGATGGGACAGTAGTAGTCCCATCATCCGGCAAATGTGTTGAATGTAAAAAAAACATACTACATACATACTACATTCATACAACATACATACATACTACATACATACTTCATATATACTACATTCATACAACATACATATATACTACATACTACAACATGCTACATATATATTACATTCATACAACATGCATACATACTACATACATGCTACAGATATACTACATTCATACAACATACATACATACTACATACATACTACATTCATACAACATACATACATACTACATACTAGATGTATACTACATTCATACAACATACATGCATACTACATACATGCTACATATATACTACATTCATACTACATACATACATACTACATACTACATACATGCTTCATATATACTACATGCATACAACATACATACATACTACATACATACTAAATATATGCTACATTCATACAACATACATACATACTACATACATACTACATATATCCTACATTCATACAACATACATACATACTACATACTACATACATGCTACATATATACTACATTCATACAACATACATACATACTACATACTACATTTATACTACTTACATACAACATGCTACAGACATACAACATACATACATACTACATACTGCATACATACTACATACAAACTGCATACAATACATTCATACAATACATACATAGACATACAGTACATATAACATAGAGTACATACTCACCATTAGAGTTGAGCGAAACGGGTCGAAAAAATTCAAAAGTCGCCGACTTTTGGCAAAGTCGGGTTTCATGAAACGAAACCCGACCCTAGGATGAGGTCGGCCACGAGGTCGGCGACTTACGCGCCAAAGTCGCGTTTCAAAAGTTTGTTTTGCGCTCTTTTTCAGCCAATCAGGATCCACGGACACTGTGTGCAACGTGATGACATAGGCACGGGTCACCACCATCTTTCAGAAGGGCATGCAAGTGATTGGCTTGCTTTGGTGGGCGTCACAGGGGGTATAAAAGGGCGTGCACGCCGACCGCCATCTTACTTCTGCCGATCTCAGTATAGGGAGAGGTTGCTGCTGATTCTGTAGGGAGAGCGTTAGGCAGGGAAGAAGACCAAAAAACTGCTTCTGCTGCTAGCGATTTGGCCTGCACAACACACCAGTCACTGTGTGTGCAGTACAAGGGGAGGCTATATAGTGGTGTATCAGTGGTGTTGGTTGTTGGGCTGCCTTCTAAGGCTTCCTGACAGGCTGGCATTGCTGTTTACCCACTGCTCTGCAAACTGCTTTTTTAAAAGCAATCCAATCTCCCTTATCCTCTAGTCACTTTGGTCACAGCTGTGCCATCAAGCCTGTCACATAGCGCTCAGATATTCATTGAGCCTCAAACTGCTTTTTTAAAAGCAATCCCAATTTTTTTTTTTGTCCTGCTGAGAAGAAAAAAAAACTGCTTCTGCTGCTGATAGCAATTTGGCCTGCACAACACACCAGTCACTGTGTGTGCAGTGCAAGGGGAGGCTATATAGTGGTGTATCAGTGGTGTTGGTTGTTGGGCTGCCTTTTAAGGCTTCCTGACAGGCTGGCATTGCTGTTTACCCACTGCTCCGCAAACTGCTTTTTTAAAAGCAATCCAATCTCCCTTATCCTCTAGTCACTTAGGTCACAGCTGTGCCATCGAGCTTGTCACATAGCGCTCAGATATTCATTGGGCCTCACACAATCCAAAAGTGTCCAGTGTCCAAAAGTGTGTGCAGAGATTCAAACTCTCACTTATCCTCTAGTCACTTAGGCCTCTTTCACACATCAGGTTTTCGCCGTCAGGCGCGATCCGGCGCTTTTGACAGAAACCGGATCCGGCGAAATGCAATGCCGGATCCGGTTCCCCCCCATTGACTTGCATTTGCGCCGGATCGCGCCGGATGGCCATGCGTTTCATCCGGTTTTCGCTGGATCCGGCAATGTGTCGCGATCCGGCGTCTGGAAAAAACGGCTACTGTAACGTTTTTTGTCTCCGGCGAAAAAGCTGGACACGCCGGATCCGGTGCGTCCGGCTTTTTCACACAATGAAAGCCTATGAGCGCCGCAATGCGCCTGATCCGGCGAAAGCCGGATCCGGTGGCCGGATCCGGTTTTTTGGTCTGAGCATGCTCAGTAGCTCTGCCCACAAGACATATATAAAAGCAAGAGAGTGGGACCCACAGCCACACCCAACATGCCACCCAAGAAAGCAACCAAGTGCAGCAGGAGAAGGCAGGAGACCACTGCAGCACCATCAGCACCACCACCACCCCAAATGGAGCAGCAAATGGAACATGCTGAGGAGGGGAGGCCAGCAGCAGATGAGAGACGGTAATTATCAAATCCCCCATTCCTCCAAACTAGGGCTATTGAATATCAAGATATTCATTGGCCCTTTGTTTCTCTTTATTCAACAGCCGCCCAATAGATGCAGCAGCAGCAGCAGCAATGGCAGCAGCTGGAACACCACTCACAGGCATGGAGTGTGGCCACCAGGAAGACAGCACATCATCTTCTGGGAGCCCTCCCTCGCATCGTCAGCGTTTGACGGTAAGTTTTTATTTCCAAAATCCATCATCTCTGTAATATACACTCACTGGCCACTTTATTAGGTACACCTGTCCAACTGTGTGTTAAGACTTAATTTCTAATCAGCCAATCACATGGCGGCAACTCAGTGCATTTAGGCATGTAGACATGGTCAAGACAATCTCCTGCAGTTCAAACCGAGCATCAGTATGGGGAAGAAAGGTGATTTGAGTGCCTTTGAACGTGGCATGATTGTTGGTGCCAGAAGGGCTGGTCTGAGTATTTCAGAAACTGCTGATCTACTGGGATTTTCACGCACAACCATCTCTAGGGTTTACAGAGAATGGTCCGAAAAAGAAAAAAAATCCAGTGAGCGGCAGTTCTGTGGCCGGAAATGCCTTGTTGATGCCAGAGGTCAGAGGAGAATGGGCAGACTGGTTCGAGCTGATAGAAAGGCAACAGTGACTCAAATTGCCACCCGTTACAACCAAGGTAGGCAGAAGAGCATCTCTGAACGCACAGTGCGTCGAACTTTGAGGCAGATGGGCTACAGCAGCAGAAGACCACACCGGGTACCACTCCTCTCAGCTAAGAACAGGAAACTGAGGCTACAATTTGCACAAGCTCATCGAAATTGGACAGTAGAAGATTGGAAAAACGTTGCCTGGTCTGATGAGTCTCGATTTCTGCTGCGACATTCGGATGGTAGGGTCAGAATTTGGCGTAAACAACATGAAAGCATGGATCCATCCTGCCTTGTATCAACGGTTCAGGCTGGTGGTGGTGGTGTCATGGTGTGGGGAATTTTTTCTTGGCACTCTTTGGGCCCCTTGGTACCAATTGAGCATCGTTGCAACGCCACAGCCTACCTGAGTATTGTTGCTGACCATGTCCATCCCTTTATGACCACAATGTACCCAACATCTGATGGCTACTTTCAGCAGGATAATGCGCCATGTCATAAAGCTCGAATCATCTCAGATTGGTTTCTTGAACATGACAATGAGTTCACTGTACTCAAATGGCCTCCTCAGTCACCAGATCTCAATCCAATAGAGCATCTTTGGGATGTGGTGGAACGGGAGATTCGCATCAGGGATGTGCAGCCAACAAATCTGCGCCAACTGTGTGATGCCATCATGTCAATATGGTCCAAAATCTCTGAGGAATGCTTCCAGCACCTTGTTGAATCTCTGCCACGAAGAATTGAGGCAGTTCTGAAGGCAAAAGGGGGTCCAACCCGTTACTAGCATGGTGTACCTAATAAAGTGGCCAGTGAGTGTATGTCTATTCATTGCCTTTTATTTCAAAACAGGATTCACAAGATGAAGAGGAGCTCCCAGAAGAAGAAGGAAGGGGTGGACAGACACTTGGAGTGGGCTCACAATTGGTAAGTTTTTTGCATCAAACGCAGAAACACAACATCACACTACACACAACACATAGAAAACAATGTTCTGCAGACCACACACAGCAAAAAAATGCCTACATCCAAAGACATAACATTTTTTGTTTTCTTCTCTAGTCTTCCCAATCTGGTGCTCGGCCAAGAGGTTCTCGCAGTGCCTCCCAGGGTCGTCGGCGACAGCAACGCGGCGGTCACCAGCGTGTAAGTATAAATATTTTTGCTTTGTTTTTTTGCACTTTTTATTTCATTTCTTTTGTGGAGGCTAATTATGTTATTTTTGTCTTTTTCTTTAACAGCCTTCACAGCGTGCTCCCGACTCTGACGGTGAGGATGGAGGACTCGATGTGGACCACCTCATCGATCTCGTCAGAGAAAGGGAGCCGCTCTGGAATATGGCTGACCGCCGCCACGCTGACCTTATCGTTACCCGACGACTCTGGGAGGAAATCTGTTCGCTCCTTGTGGGCCGCTGGGAGGACCTCGATGTTCGGGCCCAGATTAAAGAGCGTAAGTATATACAGTACCGGTTGCTTGATGTAAACCAGTGTTTCCCGAACTCCAGTCCTCGTGGTCCCCACGGATCATGTGTTCAGGATTTCTATTTACTATGGAAATCCTGAAAACATGACCCCTGGGGACCATGAGGACTGGAGTTTGTGAAACACTGATGTTGTATACTAACCACTCCTTTCTCGTTTCAGGGAACAGAATTGTGAATCGGTGGCGGTCTGTGAGGGATCGTTTCAAGAAGGAGTTCAATAAAGAGATGCGGGCCCCGAGTGGATCTGGAGGACGCAGGAGCAAGTACAAGTACGCACAAGCCCTGTCGTTCCTCCGGGAAACAATGGTCACTAGAAGGTAAATATTACACACCACATGTGAAAAAAAATGTTAGATGTAACTTTTTTTTTTCAGCCAGGGCCATACCATGTCAGTATTTTAATTGTTTTTTTTTCTCTTTATTCCACAGCACGGTGAGCAGCACTCGGGAGCCTGCACGATTGGACCCTTCTGAGGCGATCCCTGAGGAGACCGGCACCGAGGGACACTTCGACCGCCCCGGTACATCTGCACCTTCCCAGCCTTCCCACACATTCGACCCATCTGTCCCATCCACCAGCACAGGAGCCTCGTGGCCGCCTACATTACATGAAGCTGCTGGTGAGGAGATCGCTTTCCCTTTACCCCACCCTTCTGCCCTTGCCACCTCTAGTACACCTGCGGGTACTGGGCGGCAGCAGCAGAGGGGTCAGGAAAAGAGTTATGCGCCAGAGTTCTTGCATCTGAATGCATCTTTCCAGAACTGTCTAAAAGTCTTGTCAGAGCAAATCTCCGCAGGCTTTCAGCAGATCAACTCCAGCATTCTGGAGGTGAAGACACTTCTGCAAACCATGCATTCAGAAGCAAGATCTTCGCCAAACCACACCTTTTTCAGGTCTGTTGTGGAGCGCATGGCAACACTATCTCCTACCCAGCAGATGCATGTAATGCATTCGTGCCACGGTGCTCTACAGCAGGTTACCTCCCAACCTCCACCTCCCACCACTGTAGTTCCTCCACCTGCACCCCCTCCAGCCACTTTCCATCCTCCCCCTCCTATTACATCTGCACCCCCTCCAGCCACTTTCCATCCTCCCCCTCCTATTACATCTGCACCCCCTCCAGCCACTTTCCATCCTCCCCCTCCTATTACATACCAGCAACCTCACCAGTACCAGCAACCTTCCCAGTACCAGCAACCTCCCCAGTACCAGACATCTCCCCACTTCCAGCAACCTGCCCCATACCAAACTCCTTCCCCGTACCAAACTCCTTCCCCGTACCAAACTCCTTCCCCATACAACTTTCCATCAACATCATCTGCTCCTACAGTCCCTGCCCAACCCTCCACTCCACCGCCCACCACCTCTTCTGCCTCCCACATGTCCACCCATTCTGTAGCTTTTTCCACACCATCACCTCTAACTGTTCCTTCCCCACCACGATCCCAGTCCTCTCTCCACACTCCCAGTGTCGAAGTGTCCCGCAGCCCCTCCAGCAGTATTTCCACCCCACACTACACCGAGTTATAATGTTTTTTTTGTAATAAAAATGCCCATTTGGTTGGTTTCAAACATTTATTTAAAAAGTTTTTTTAACTTTAAAAACAGTTTACACAAAAAAAAATATTTTAAATAAGAGTTAAATTATTGTTTACACTGGTTGTCTGTCATTTCTTTCTGCGGCGAAATATGTTTTAAAAAAAGGTTAAATACAGGGTATTTAAAAGGTAAAAAGGTATTCAAAACCAGGTATATAACTGTGGGTAAATTTTAGCTTTTTGCCACAGTTGTGTTCCTGGTTGTGTTTGAAGCAAAGTATTTCACCTGAAAAGTTGTGTTTATTGTTGGTGATTTCCTAACAATGTACACAACTTTTGTTAAAAGGTGAAATACTTTGCATAAAACACAACCAGGTACACACCTGTGGCCTAAAGCTAAAAATAGTAAGACCATGACAAGATAGCCAACTTTGGTTGGCAAAGGTATATACTGTTGGTCCAGAAGGTACACAAGTTTGGTTAGGGCACAAATCTTTCACACTCTGTCATCCTGCCAGTGTACTCTGCCTTGAGGTGACATAAAGTATAGTGCAAAATTGTCCCTCATTACTGAAACCGTCACAGAACTTCTAGTGGTAATATTTCCAATGACAACATCCATCTTCGCCAGTAACTTGCTCTTCTCTCCAACCTGCACTTTCTCCTCTACAACCTGTCAAAGAAGGGCTGTAGGAACATGCTATATATAGTTTTCCAGTAGCCAATCCCGTTCGGAAGGCCACAAGGGTCAATTTTAAAAACCAGATCCGGCGTAATCCGTCGAAAAACGGATAGAAAAACGGATGAACCGGATGAGACGGATCCGGTTTTGTCTGTCAAGAACAAGACGGATCCGGCAGAAAACCGGATCCGGCACATCAGGTTTTACAAAAGATTTGCCAGATCCGGCATTCCGGCACGACGCCGGATCGCGCCTGACGCCGAAAACCTGTTGTGTGAAAGTAGCCTTAGGTCACAGCTGTGCCATCGAGATTGTCACATAGCGCTCAGATATTCATTGGGCCTCACACAATCCAAAAGTGTCTAGTGTCCAAAAGTTTGTGCAGAGATTCAAAATCTCACTTATTCTCAAGTCACTTAGGTCACAGCTGTGCCATCGAGCTTGTCACATAGCGCTCAGATATTCATTGGGCCTCACACAATCCAAAAGTGTCCAGTGTCCAAAAGTGTGTGCAGAGATTCAAACTCTCACTTATCCTCTAGTCACTTAGGTCACAGCTGTGCCATCGAGCTTGTCACATAGCGCTCAGATATTCATTGGGCCTCACACAATCCAAAAGTGTCCAGTGTCCAAAAGTGTGTGCAGAGATTCAAACTCTCACTTATCCTCTAGTCACTTAGGTCACAGCTGTGGAAATGAGCTTGTCACATAGCGCTCAGATATTCATTGGGCCTCACACAATCCAAAAGTGTCCAGTGTCCAAAAGTGTGTGCAGAGATTCAAACTCTCACTTATCCTCTAGTCACTTAGGTCACAGCTGTGCCATCGAGCTTGTCACATAGCGCTCAGATATTCATTGGGCCTCACACAATCCAAAAGTGTCCCGTGTCCAAAAGTGTGTGCAGAGATTCAAACTCTCACTTATCCTCTAGTCACTTAGGTCACAGCTGTGCCATCGAGCTTGTCAAATAGCGCTCAGATATTCATTGGGCCTCACACAATCCAAAAGTGTCCAGTGTCCAAAAGTGTGTGCAGAAATTCAAAATCTCACTTATTCTCTAGTCACTTAGGTCACAGCTGTGCCATCGAGCCTGTCACATAGCGCTCAGATATCAGTGGGCCTCACACAATCCAAAAGTGTCCAGTGTCCAAAAGTGTGTGCAGAGATTCAAAATCTCACTTATTCTCTAGTCACTTAGGTCACAGCTGTGCCATCGAGCCTGTCACATAGCGCTCAGATATCAGTGGGCCTCACACAATCCAAAAGTGTCCAGTGTCCAAAAGTGTGTGCAGAAATTCAAAATCTCCCCTGTTTTATAGACACCTTGTTTTACATACTATATAGTTTGTTGGATTTTGTCTACATTTCTACCAAAAATGAGGAAGGCTGGTGGAAGAGGCCGTGGAATTGGGCGGGGGTTTGCAGCTGGTAATGATGGTGTTGGTGGTGGATCTGATGGTAGTGGCAAGAGCAAAATAGGACCGAATGCAGGAGGTGTTGAGCCTGCGTCATCGTCTGGCTACATAAGGCCTCGAACGCTTAGTTTTCTAGGAGTTGGCAAACCGCTTTTAAAGCCAGAGCATCAGGAAAAAGTTTTGTCTTACATTGCTGACTCAGCCTCCAGCTCTATCGCCTCCTCTTCTTCAGTTGTAAAAAGTAAAAGCACTGAGTCGTCATTGGAGGCTCATGTTCATGAACCACACCTTTCCTTGTGTCCTTCACCCCAACCAAGATTGAAGGATGACGCAGGCCATACTACTGATTACTCCATGGAGCTGTTTTCACATACCATGCCTGGATTATCAAGTGAAATGGTGAATTACCCAGGCCAAGATGAATCTGACATGGAGTGCACTGATGCACAGCCGCTGATGGATGATTCTGCTGGTACATTCACTCAGAGCACTACATTGTCCTCGCAGTGTACAGAGCCAGATTCTGACCCTGATGAGACTCAGGTGCCCCTTCCCGCACACTATACCACCATACACGGTGACACAGAGGAAGGTGCACATGACATAGAAGAGGAGGTGATGGATGACCCAGTTGTTGACCCAGATTGGCATCCATTGGGGGAAGAGGGTGCTGCTTCCAATAGCTCAGATGAGGAGCATCCACAGCAGACATCGACATCGCAACAGCTGTTATCTGGCAGGCCCGGAGCACTCCAAAGACAGGTTCCAAACATCAAAAGAGTTGCTGGACAGCTTGTCCAGAGGGTCAAAAGATCACAGCGTGCTAGGCCGCAAAATGTCTGCCAAAGTAGGAAGAGTGCAGTGTGGCACTTTTTTGAACAAAATCCTCATGATCAGGCCAAGGTTATCTGTAAGAAGTGCGCAAAGACCTTTAGCCGAGGGAAAAATCTGAAAAATTTGAATACCAGTTGCATGCTTAGACATTTAACCAGCATGCACTTGCAAGCATGGACACAACACCAAACCTCAAGTGCCACATGTCCAACTGATCACAACGAAGGTAGTCAGCAACGCTACATTGTTTCCCCCACTGTAAGCCCACCGGTTAGCACAGCAGCAAATGTTGAGGTGTCGTTGCAAGGCCACAGCAGTCAGGGAATCCTACTGTTATATCAATGAAAGACTGATTCTAGGCCATCAGAAAGAACACCAACTCCATCACCATCATCAACCCTCTCTCAGTCCGCCCTGTCCACCGCTACTTCCACCATATGCAGCTCTCAAGTCCAGCTCACCCTCCCAGACACTATGAGTAGGTCAAGAAAGTACTCAGTCTCTCATCCGTGTACACTGGGTTTGAACGCCCACATTGCCAAACTAATCTCGTTTGAGATGATGCCCTTTCGGTTGGTGGAAAGCACAGCTTTCCGCGAACTCATGGCCTATGCAGTACCACGCTATGACCTACCCAGTCGCCACTTCTTCTCTCGCAAAGCCATCCCAGCCCTCCACCATCATGTGAAAGACCGCATTGTCCATACACTCAAGCAGTCAGTGAGCGGAAAGGTGCACCTCACAACTGATGCATGGTCCAATCGGCATGGCCAGGGCCGTTACGTGTCCATCACTGCGCACTGGGTTAATGTGGTGGATGCAGGGTCCACAGGGGACAGCGGTGGTGGGACAGTGCTGCCTAGCCCACGGTATAGGAAACAGTTGGCTGTAGGCGTTCGACCCTCCTCCTCCTCCACCTCCTCCAGAAGCGAAAGCTCGTCCACAGAGCGCAGTCGTACGAGCACTGCATCTGCAGCTGCCACTGTTGCACACGATGTGTCCCCCTATCGAGCAGCTAGTGGAAAGCGTCAGCAGGCTGTGTTGCAGATGATGTGTTTGGGCGACAGACACACCGCCGAGGTGCTGGCCGAGTACTTGAAGCGACAAACTGAGTCATGGCTGGGCAGTGTACATCTTGAGGCAGGCAAGGTAGTTAGTGATAAAGGCCGTAATTTTGTGGCAGCCATAGCCCTTTCAAAACTCAGCCACATACCATGCTTGGCTCACACCTTGAACCTGGTGGTGCAGTGCTTCCTCAAAAATTATCCAGAGTTAACAGCCCTGCTCCAGAAGGTGCGAAGACTGTGCAACATCCGCCGGTCGCCTGTACACTCCGTTCGTATGCAGAAGCTGCAGCGATTGCTCCACCTTCCCAACCACTGCCTCATTATCGACATTGCAACAAGGTGGAACTCCACCCTGCACATGGTGGAGCGGCTGTGCGAGCAGAGGCAGGCCATAATGCATTTGTGGGAGGATACACGGCCAGGCACTTTGAGAGCAGACATGGAGTTGACAGGTGTGCAGTGGTCGAAGCTGAAAGACCTTTGTAAAGTCCTTCAGTGTTTTGAGGAATGCACACGGCTGGTAAGCGCAGACGACGCCATCCTAAGCATGAGCATCCCACTTATGCGTCTGCTCATGCAAACTTTGACGCACCTTAAGGAGCAGGCGTCTGCAGCCAATGTTGATGAGGAGGAAGAGGAGGAGGGAATCCTTGATGACATTCAGCCATTGTCTGCTCAGGGACCTCTCCTGGACGAGGTGGAGGAAGAAGAGGAGGAGGAGGAGGAGGATGATGGGGATGATTACTTAGGGGAGGAGGATGCATCTCGTGGGGCAAGTGAAAATGTTGGCGTGGCAAGGTCTGGTACAGGGTTTGTGCGTGACTGGAGGGATGTGGATTTGCCCGAAAGTGCTCCTCCACCCAGCACTCGCAGTGCATCATTGACACCGGAAACATTGGCCCACATGTCAGATTATGCCTTGCAGATCCTAAAAAGGGACCCCCGCATTGCCAAAATGATGAACGATGACGACTACTGGTTGGCCAGCATCCTGGATCCACGCTATAAAGGCAAATTACAAAACATCATGCCACAGGAGAACCTTGACCTAATATTGGCTAATAAACAAGCAACTCTGGTAAATCGGTTGCTTGAGGCATTCCCAGCACACAGCAGCGGTGATGGTTCTCACACGAGCCGTACGGGCCGGGGGCAGCTTGGCAGAGGTGTTCGTGGTGCACACAGCAGAAGTGGCGTTGGAGACAGGGGTTTCATGACAATGTTGTGGACTGATTTTTCAAATACCGCTCACACAACTGGTAATACTGCATCGATGGAAAGTGACAGGAGACAGCAGTTGTCAACTATGGTTACAAACTACTTTTCCTCCCATATCGATGTTCTCCCACACAGGTCATTCCCCTTTGACTATTGGGCCGCTAAACTGGACACCTGGCCTGAATTGGCACAATATGCCTTACAGGAACTCGCTTGCCCAGCTGCAAGTGTACTATCGGAAAGAGTCTTCAGTGCAGCTGGATCAATCCTGACAGAAAAAAGGACCCGTCTGTCAACCCAAAATGTGGATGATCTAACCTTCATTAAAATGAACCACGCATGGGTTCCCAAGGATTTTGTCCCACCTTCCCCTGATGACACATAGGGTGACAGAAAAATGGCTTGCTTTGGTCCACCTCTTCCTGGTACTTCACCTATTTCGCCTTTTGCATCAGCTGAATGTCCAACATCAACATATGCCACTTTCAAAAACTCCCTAACTGTGCTGCCTCCCCCCCCATGGCCGGGGTCACCAACTACCAAACGACACCGTGCGAGTGCCGTTGCCCTGGACAGGTGGGTAGGCCGACTCTTGGGCGCGGGCACTGGCACAGGGTCCCTCATAGTGCAATCAAGTGTCTCTGACGGTGGTGGTGCACACCCGCCGTCAGACACACCGCCGTACTATGAGGGGCCCAGTGCCAGTACCGACGCCCACGAGTGGGCCCCCCTTGCTTGGGCAGGGCCCCAGCATTTGCAATCTTTACCTCTCCCTGCTCCTCCGCTGTGTAATCTGGGCCGTCAAATCCATACTGTGCCTGACACCGTCTGAGCCTGCCTCATGAGACATATATTTTGAATGTGTACGCTATCCATACATGTTATCCAGGGATACGGTACCCTTTCTAACCTTTGTGCAATCACGTGCAATCCATACTGGGCCTAACACCGTCTGAGCCTGCCTCATGCTGTATAGACATATATTTTGAATGTGTACGCTATCCATACATGTTATCCAGGGATACGGTACCCTTTCTAACCTTTGTGCAATCACGTGCAATCCATACTGGGCCTAACACCGTCTGAGCCTGCCTCATGCTGTATAGACATATATTTTGAATGTGTACGCTATCCATACATGTTATCCAGGGATACGGTACCCTTTCTAACCTTTGTGCAATCACGTGCAATCCATACTGGGCCTAACACCGTCTGAGCCTGCCTCATGCTGTATAGACATATATTTTGAATGTGTACGCTATCCATACATGTTATCCAGGGATACGGTACCCTTTCTAACCTTTGTGCAATCACGTGCAATCCATACTGGGCCTAACACCGTCTGAGCCTGCCTCCTGAGACATATATTTTGAATGTGTACGCTATCCATACTTGTTATCCAGGGATACGGTACCCTTTCTAACCTTTGTGCAATCACGTGCGATCCATACTGGGCCTAACACCGTCTGAGCCTGCCTCCTGAGACATATATTTTGAATGTGTACGCTATCCATACATGTTATCTGGGGATACGGTACCCTTTCTAACCTTTGTGCAATCACGTGCAATCCATACTGGGCCTAACACCGTCTGAGCCTGCCTCATGCTGTATAGACATATATTTTGAATGTGTACGCTATCCATACATGTTATCCAGGGATACGGTACCCTTTCTAACCTTTGTGCAATCACGTGCAATCCATACTGGGCCTAACACCGTCTGAGCCTGCCTCATGCTGTATAGACATATATTTTGAATGTGTACGCTATCCATACATGTTATCCAGGGATACGGTACCCTTTCTAACCTTTGTGCAATCACGTGCAATCCATACTGGGCCTAACACCGTCTGAGCCTGCCTCATGCTGTATAGACATATATTTTGAATGTGTACGCTATCCATACATGTTATCCAGGGATACGGTACCCTTTCTAACCTTTGTGCAATCACGTGCAATCCATACTGGGCCTAACACCGTCTGAGCCTGCCTCCTGAGACATATATCTTGAATGTGTACGCTATCCATACTTGTTATCCAGGGATACGGTACCCTTTCTAACCTTTGTGCAATCACGTGCGATCCATACTGGGCCTAACACCGTCTGAGCCTGCCTCCTGAGACATATATTTTGAATGTGTACGCTATCCATACATGTTATCCGGGGATACGGTACCCTTTCTAACCTTTGTGCAATCACGTGCAATCCATACTGGGCCTAACACCGTCTGAGCCTGCCTCATGCTGTATAGACATATATTTTGAATGTGTACGCTATCCATACATGTTATCCAGGGATACGGTACCCTTTCTAACCTTTGTGCAATCACGTGCAATCCATACTGGGCCTAACACCGTCTGAGCCTGCCTCATGCTGTATAGACATATATTTTGAATGTGTACGCTATCCATACATGTTATCCGGGGATACGGTACCCTTTCTAACCTTTGTGCAATCACGTGCAATCCATACTGGGCCTAACACCGTCTGAGCCTGCCTCCTGAGACATATATTTTGAATGTGTACGCTATCCATACATGTTATCTGGGGATACGGTACCCTTTCTCACCTTTGTGCAATCACGTGTAATCCATACTGGGCGTGAGAACGGCTGGCGAGCTGTTAAGCAAGCTACAGCACCTGTCCAGACAAGTACAGGGATTCCCTAGCGAGGAGACTTATTTGATTGTTTTCAATGTTGGGACAGCAATTTTTGGGGAGCACTATACTCTGGAGAATGATAGATGGGGCCCACCATACACTGGAACATTCCAAAGGTGGACATCAGACACTGGAGCAGCATTTACAGGGCCCATTATACACTAGAGCATTAGAAATGGGGCCCATTATGTTTGGAGCATTATTTGGGCCCATAAGACAGTGGAGCTTCATCCATGGGGACCAACATATACTGTAGCATTATGTGGAGCTCATCATATACTGTTTCAAACATTATATGGGACCAATGATTCTGTATGGAGAAATAGATGGGCCTCGTCATGAGATGTAAAAAGTGAGGTATTTTTCATTGTACTATACCGCTATTTCTCTGCCGTATCGGAGCATGATGAGTTGTAGTATGTGTTAAAGGGGCGCTCTTTCGCCCAGGGCACATGAAAACCTGGAGCCAGCCCTCCCCCCCCACAGTTTGTAGCCAAATAACCCCCATTTTTCAGTGCGTAACTTGTATTATGAAGTTAATTAAGGTTGACAAGCTTAAGAAAGAAGAATTGATGCTTTTGGCATTCAAATGGGCACTGTAGGTATGTTTCCTGTCCTCCTCTCACTGCCGACTTTTATTCCCCATTGACTTACATTGGGTTTCGTGTTTCGGGACGACCCCGACTTTTCCCTATAATCGGACGATCTTGCTCGACCCGACTTTTGGAAAAGTCGGGTTTCACGAAACGAAACGCGACCCTAAAAAACCAAAAGTCGCTCAACTCTACTCACCATCACTTGTCACTTTGATCCCCGAAGCCAGTGTCATCTATGAAAAAATATGAAAATAACAAACAAGCCATATACTCCCTGATCCGCAGAAATCAGGGTCCCACGCCGATCTCCCGTGGAGAACAGCAGCATCAGCTGATGCGACCGCTCTCTAGGGGCTTCAGTAATCCAATGACAGGAGGTAGGTATCCTTCTGCACTGTATTCCTCCGCCACTGTAAAAAAATAGTCCCTAGTCTAACTTTTGGCATTGCTGTGTGAGAAAGTTCCCACGCAGCTTTTGCCATAAAGTGAGACCAGCGACTATTTTTTTTACAGTGGCGAAGGAATACAGTGCGGAAGGATACCTTCCTCCCATCGTTGTATTCCAGGAGCCCCTAGAGAGCGGTCGCATCAGCTGATGCTGCTGTTCTCCACGGGAGAGCGGTGTGGGACACGTGTGGATTTCTGCGGATCAGGGAGTATATTGTTTGTTATTTTCATATTTTTCCACAGATGACACTGGCTTCGGGGATCAAAGTGACAAGTGATGGTGAGTATGTACTCTATGTTATATGTACTGTATGTCTATATGTATATATTGTATGAATGTATGAATGTATTGTATGTAGTATGTATGCAGTATGTATGTTACATGTATGTTGTATATATGTAGCATGTTGTATGTATGTTGTATGAATGTAGTATATATGAAGCATGTATGTAGTATGTAGTATGTATGTATGTTGTATGAATGTAGTATATATGTAGCATGTATGTAGTATGTATGTATATGGTATGAATGTAGTATATATGTAGCATGTATTTAGTATTTAGTATGTATGTATGTTATATGAATGTAGTATAAATGTAGCATGTATGTAGTATGTATGTATGTTGTATGAATGTAGTATATATGTAGCATGTATGTAGTATGTATGTATATTGTTTGAATGTAGTATATATGTAGCATGTATTTAGTATTTAGTATGTATGTTATATGAATGTAGTATAAATGTAGCATGTATCTAGTATGTAGTATGTATGTATGTTGTATGAATGTAGTATATATGTAACATGTATGTAGTATGTATGTATGTTGTATGAATGTAGTATATACTGTATGTAGCATGTATGTAATATGTAGTATGTATGCATGTTGTATGAATGTAGTATATATGTAGCATGTATGTAGTATGTAGTATGTATGTATATTGTATGAATGTAGTATGTATGTAGCATGTATGTAGTATGTAGTATGTATGTATGTTGTATGAATGTAGTATATATGTAGCATGTATGTAGTATGTAGTATGTATGTATATTGTATGAATGTAGTATATATGTAGCATGTATGTAGTATGTATATGTTATATGAATGTAGTATATATGCAGCATGTATGTAGTATGTAGTGTGTATGTATATTGTATGAAGTAGTATATCTGTAGCATGTATGTAGTATGTAGTATGTATGTATGTTGTATGAATGTAGAATATATGTAGCATGTATGTAGTATGTAGTATGTTGTATGAATGTAGTATATATGTAGCATGCATGTAGTATGTAGTATGTATGTATGTTGTATGAATGTAGAATATATGTAGCATGTATGTAGTATGTAGTATGTTGTATGAATGTAGTATATATGTAGCATGTATGTAGTATGTAGTATGTATGTATGTTGTATGAATGTAGTATATATGTAGCATGTATGTAGTATGTAGTATGTTGTATATATGTAGTATGTATGTAGTATGTATGTATATTGTATGAATGTAGTATATATGTAGCATGTATGTAGTATGTAGTTTGTATGTATGTTGTATGAATGTAGTATATATGTAGCCTGTATGTAGTATGTTGTATGAATGCAGTATATATGTAGCATGTGTGTAGAATGTAGTATGTATGTATGCTGTGTGAATGTAGAATATATGTAGTATGTATGTAGTATGTATGTATGTTGTATGAATGTAGTATATATGTAGCATGTATGTAGTATGTACAGTAGCATGTATGTATGTTGTATTAATGTAGTATATATGTAGTATGTATGTAGTATGTTTTTTTTTTACATTCAACACATTAGCTGGATGATGGGACTACTACTGTCCCATCATTGGCTGTGTCAATCACTGTCATTGTAGCAGACATCACCCGATGGGACTTGTAGTCTCATCGGACGATGCCTGCACACACACAAGACCCCCGGTAGGCCCGCACAGACCACCGACAGCCGGCACACACCCCCGGCAGCTGGCACAGACCACTGACAGCCGGCACAGGCCCCCGAGAGGCCCGTACAGACCACCGGCAGCCGGCACAGGCTCCCAGCAGCCGGCACAGACCACCGACAGCCGGCACAGGCCCCCGAGAGGCCCGTACAGACCACCGAGAGGCCCGTACAGACCACTGGCAGCCGGCACAGGCTCCCGACAGTCGGCACAGACCCCCGAGAGGCCTGTACAGACTACCGGCATCCGGCACAGGCCCCCGACAGTCTGCACAGACCCCCGAGAGGCCCGTACAGACCACCGGCAGCTGGCACAGGTCCCGACAGTCGGCACAGACCCCCAAGAGGCCCACACAGACCCCGCCCGCACACACAGACATGCACAGTGTCTGCCCGAGCACCACCCACACTCTTCCCCCCTCCTGAACAGGATGTGCAAGGCAAGAAAGGGGTTTTTTCAATTCCGATATTTCTGTTCCATTGACTTGAATGGGACTTCCGGTATCGGAATCGGCGATACCCGATACTTTTTGTGTATTGGGCCGATCCAATCCGATCCGATATTTCTGAATATCGGATGGTATCGCTCAACACTAGTGATGTGTCTTATAAAAAGGTTGATAGATTTTATAGAGAGCTTACTGATAGTAGTATTTAGGTATTCGATTAGGAATGGATATTTTACAGAATTTGATAATGTTGAATAAAGATTTGAATGCACGTGACGAACCAGGCATCAGCGGTTGTCACCCATGTCTAACAGAGACAGTGAAAGAAAATGTGAAAGATAAAGAGAAGGAAAATGTGTTGATGATAGTACTTGAACTGGCAGTAAGTTTATTTTCATAGCACTTAAAAATTAGGTAATTATAGATAGTCTGTTAAATTGTTCTGCAACGTTCAAGAGTGAGAGCCCCCCACATTGTGAAGTTTAGATAAGATTTGTTTATCAGCATTCAAAAATTTTTGTATGTTGCTTTTTTTGTCTAACTTTGCTTCACTTGCAGCCTGCGGACGTGCTATGTTTAACAGGGAAGGGCATGTGGCACCACTGAGGGTTCAGTCACCACAGAGGTACTGCACCTCCTCCTGAGGTGTGGTACCCCACCATCCAGGTAAGGTGGAGACACCTGACCACACTCCAACACCTGCATCCCACACAACATAGTAGTGTAGCAAAGCACCCTTGGTGGCTCTCTGCTTGGAACACGAAGTGTGCTGGGAGGCGGGTGGAGTTTAGTATGCGCCAAAAGAGCGGGGAGAGTTTAGGATTTAGTCAGTCTGACAGAGTCAGTGGAGGAGTGAAGATCCCCTGAGTGGGATGGATGAAGGAAGTGCTGCAGCCGACCACAGTGACCTGGGTCCGCTGGCACAGGAAAGAGACATTGATGGGAAGCCTGACTCTCTCCAAAAGAAGGAAGGATTAGTACGGAACGGGAGGAGAGGAGGACTAAGGATCAGGGTTAGAGCAGAACCCTTCCCAAGTTCACAGCGCAAGGCCGGGGTCCGGTACCCGAGGTTGTACGGATACTAATGGTCTTGCAGCAGACACGGGAGGAATAGAAGTTGTCACCACTAGAGATGAGTGACTTTGCCTTTTTTCAGGTCGAGTCGGGTTTCATGAAACCCGACTTTCGCAAAAGTCGGGTCGAACAAAATCGGCCGATTATCGTCAAAAGTCGAAGGCCGACTGAAACACAAAACCCAATGCAAGTCAATGGGGAAGCAAAGTCGTCAGGGAGTGGAGGACAGGAAACACACATACAGTGCCCTTTTGAATGCCGAAAACATCAATTCTGATTACTGAAGCTTTTCAACCTTAATTTACTTCATAATACTAGTTACACACTGAAAAATGGGGTTATTTGGCTAAATTTTTTGGGGGGTAGGGCTGGCTCCAGGTTTTCATGTGCCCTGGGCCAAAGAGCGCCCCTTTAACACATACCACAACTCATGATGCTCCGATACCGCAGAGAAATAGCGGCATAGTACAATGAAAAATACTTCACTTTTTACAACTCATGACTAGTGTTGAGCATTCCGATACCGCAAGTATCGGGTATCGGCCGATACTTGCTGTATCGGAATTCCGATACCGACTTCCGATATTTTTTCAATATCGGAAGTCGGCATCGGAATCGGAAGTTCAACGTTGATTGACAGCCTGACGTCATCATGATGCGCGGTGTGTGCGCATCATGATGCGCCGTCATTTCGGGCCTTCCGGGGGTCTCTGCCGGCCTGCCGGGGGGCTGTGTGGACTGCCTGGGGTCTGTACCGGCCTGCCGGGGGGCTGTGCCGGCCTGCCGGTGGTCTGTGCACCCTGTGGGGGTCTGTACCGGCCTGCCGGGGGGCTGTGCCGGCCTGCCGGTGGTCTGTGCACCCTGTGGGGGTCTGTACCGGCCTGCCAGGGGGCTGTGCCGGCCTGCCGGGGGGCTGTGCTGATGTCCGGGGGTCTGTGCAAGCATCGTCCGATGGGACTACAAGTCCCATCTGGCGATGCCTGCTACCATGACAGTGATTGACACATTAGCCAATGATGGGACAGTAGTAGTCCCATCATCCGGCTAATGTGTTAAATGTTAAAAAAAAAAAAAAAAAAAAAAAATACTACATACATACTACATACATACTACATGCATGCTACATACATACTACATGCTACATACATACTACATACATACTACATACATACCACATACATACTACATACATACTACATACATACTACATACATACCACATACATACCACATACATACCACATACATAACACATACATACTACATACATACTACATACATAACACATATATACTACATGCATGCTACATACATACTACATGCTACATACATACCACATACATACTACATACATACTACATGCTACATACATACTACATATATACTACATGCATGCTACATACATACTACATATATACTACATGCATGCTACATACTGTACATACTACATGCTACATACATACTACATATATACTACATACATACTACATACATACTACATGCATGCTACATACATACTACATGCTACATACATACCACATACATACTACATACATACTACATGCTACATACATACTACATATATACTACATGCATGCTACATACATACTGCATGCTACATGCATGCTACATACATACTACATACATACTACATGCTACATACATACTACATATATACTACATGCATGCAACATGCATACTACATATATACTACATGCAACATACATACTACATATATACTACATGCAACATACATACTACATATACACTACATGCATTTCCCACGCAATTTCCCACGCAGCAATGGCATAAAGTGAGACTAGGGACTTTTTTTTTTTTAAGTGGCGGAGGAATACAGTGCGGAAGGATACCTACCTTCCGTCATTGGATTCCTGCAGCCCGTAGAGAACAGCAGCAACAGCTGATGCTGCAGTTCTCTACCCAAGATCGTCGTGGGACACACTCGTGGACTGCTTCGGATCGTGGGTGAGTATTTTTGTGGTTTGTTATGTTAATATTTATTCCGTAAAAGACAATGGCTTCGGGGAACAATGTGACAAGTATTGGTAAGTATGTTACTCTATGTTATATGTACTGTATGTCTATGTATGTATTGTATGAATGTATTGTATGTAGTATGTATGTAGTATGTATGTAGCATGTATGTAGTATATATGTGGTATGTATGTAGCATGTAGTATGTATGTAGTATGTATGTAGCATGCATGTAGCATGCAGTATGTATGTAGCATGCATGTAGTATATATGTAGTATGTATGTAGCATGTAGTATGTATGTAGTATATATGTGGTATGTATGTAGCATGTAGTATGTATGTAGCATGCATGTAGTATGTATGTAGTATATATGTAGTATGTATGTAGCATGCATGTAGTATATATGTAGTATGTATGTAGCATGTAGTATGTATGTAGCATGCATGTAGTATATATGTAGTATGTATGTAGCATGTAGTATGTATGTAGCATGCATGTAGTATGTATGTAGTATGTATGTGGTATGTATGTAGCATGTAGCATGCATGTAGTATGTATGTAGTATATATGTGGTATGTATGTAGCATGCAGTATGTATGTAGCATGCATGTAGTATATATGTAGTATGTATGTAGCATGTAGTATATATGTAGTATGCATGTTGCATGCATGTAGTATATATGTAGTATGTATGTTGCATGTAGTATATATGTAGTATGCATGTTGCATGCATGTAGTATATATGTAGTATGTATGTTGCATGTAGTATATATGTAGTATGAATGTAGCATGTATGTAGTATGCATGTTGTATGTATGTAGCATGTATGTAGCAATTTTTTTTTTTTTTTTTTACATTCAACACATTAGCCGGATGATGGGACTACTACTGTCCCATCATTGGCTAATGTGTCAATCACTGTCATGGTAGCAGGCATCGCCCGATGGGACTTGTAGTCCCATCGGACGATGCCTGCACAGACCCCCGAAGCCTGCACAGCCCCCCGGCAGGCCGGCACAGCCCCCCCCGGAGCCTGCACAGCCCCCCGGCAGGCCGGCACAGCCCCCCGGCAGGCCGGCACAGCCCACCGGAGCCTGCACAGCCCCCCTGGCAGGCCGGCACAGCCCCCCGAAAGGCCCGTACAGACCCCAGAGAGGCTGTACAAGGGAAAAACAGGATTTTTCTTATTCCGATACCGGAAGTCCCATAGACTTGAATGGGACTTCCGGTATCGGAATCGGCGATACCGATACTTTTTTTTAAGATCGGCCGATACATTCCGATCCGATACTTTGAAGTATCGGACGGTATCGCTCAACTCTACTCATGACTGATATCCATTTTTAATAGCTCCAAAAACGGACAGTATAATACTCCATACAGTATTATGGCCACCGCATAGTGCGCTATACAGAGTAATGAGGCCCATATATTTCTCCATACAGAATCATTGGTCCAACATAATGTTTGAAACAGTATATGATGAGCTCCACATAATGCTACAGTATATGTTGGTCCCCATGGATGAAGCTCCACTGTTTTATGGGCCCAAATAATGCTCCATACATAATGGGCCCCATTTCTAATGCTCTAGTGTATAATGTGCCCTGTAAATGCTGCTCCAGTGTCTGATGTCCACCTTTGGAATACTACAGTGTATGGTGGGCCCCATATATCATTCTCCAGAGTATAATGCTCCCCAAAAATTGCTGTCCCAACATTGAAAACAATTAAATAAGTCTCCTCGCTATGGAATCTCTGTACTAGTCTGGACTCCTCGTCGTCCCCATCATCCATCTCACTGCACTTGGCTGTTTAGGCAGAGGGCGTACAGACATGATGTCATTGTGCTCTCTGATCAGACTATCACTGTCAGGAAACGCGGAAGACGTCATGGCGGTGGAGCAGGGAGAGGTAAGTATTTCAACTTTGCAAGTGCTGTGATCCTGAGCAAGCAGGGGGGCCCACTCTTTGGTGACGGCAGTGGCACAGGGCCCCTCTAATAGTACGGCGGTGTGTGGCGGTGTGTCTGACAGCGAGTGGGGGTGGACCCTCCCACCGGCAGAGACACTATTGCGTACTATGAGGGGCCCTGTGCCAGGGCCATTGCCCATGAGTATGCCCCCCACCAGCTCAAGGAACCTGCACTTTCATCTGCATCTTCCTCTTTGTCACCGTGTAAGGTAGTATTTTATGCGGGAAGGGGAACCTGAGTTTCCTCTGGGTCAGATTCTGGCTGTGTAGAGTGTGACGGGAATGTAGTGGTCTGGGTCAATGTACCAGCAGAATCATCTAGCAGTGGCTGGGCATCAGTGCACTTGTGGCGTTCCCAGGAGTACGGTCTCCACAGTGGCATTACCTTCCTCCTAGGGAGTGTGATGTCATGCTTGGGAGCAACGAAGGATCTCTCTAGCAGTTAAACCAGCACGCAACACATTTCCCACTCCACACCAGCAGGGAGACCTCTGAACATGACTGCTGAGGAGCTGCTCTCTGTGGTCTGGAGGAGGTAAGTTAGGCCATTCTGTGCAGGGAAGGGGAAGTGTGTGGACGTGAGAAGGGGAGCTGGAGGATGAGCAGAGTTACGGCTCACTCCTAGCTGGAGCGCATGGTCCATATTTCGGTCTCCGAGTTTGTAGGGACACTGACGTTCCTGCAGCAGAATCCGGAGGAAGTAGCAGCTGTAAATGCTCTGTACTCAACTGAGGCTTGGAGGCCCCAGCATCGACGTGTGTGAGCCAGAAGGAAAAGGCTACGGCTGCCAGCCATACGAGAAAGTTCCAAAAGAGAGTCAACAGGGGGAAATTCATTGAACTCAGCACTGCGAGTACCTTAGATAAGCGCTAGAACGGATGCCACACTACCTACAGTGGGGCAAAAAAGTATTTAGTCAGTCAGCAATAGTGCAAGTTCCACCACTTAAAAAGATGAGAGGCGTCTGTAATTTACATCATAGGTAGACCTCAACTATGGGAGACAAACTGAGAAAAAAAAATCCAGAAAATCACATTGTCTGTTTTTTTTTCATTTTATTTGCATATTATGGTGGAAAATAAGTATTTGGTCAGAAACAAGCAATCAAGATTTCTGGCTCTCACAGACCTGTAACTTCTTCTTTAACCCCTTCACCCCCAAGGGTGGTTTGCAAGTTCATGACCAGGCCAATTTTTACAATTCTGACCACTGTACCTTTATGAGGTCATAACTCTGGAACGATTCCATTGATCCCGGTGATTCTGACATTGTTTTCTCGAGACATATTGTACTTCATGCTAGTGGTAAAATTTCATTCAAATAACTTGCGTTTATTTGTGAAAAAAATGGAAATTTGGCAAAAATTTTGAAAATTTTGCAATTTTCCAACTTTGAATTTTTATGCCCTTAAATCACAGAGATACGGCACACAAAAAACTTGATAAGTAACATTTCCCACATGTTTACTTTACATCAGCACAATTTTGGAACCAAAATTTTTTTTTGTTAGGAAGTTATAAGGGTTAAAAGTTGACCATCGATTTCTCATTTTTACAACACCATTTTATTTTTAGGACCACATCACATTTGAAGCCACTTTGAGGGGTCTATATGATAGAAAATACCCAAAAGTGACACCATTCTAAAAACGGAACCCCTTAAGGTGCTCAAAACCACATTCAAGAAGTTTATTAACCCATTAGGTGCGTCACAGGAATTTTTTGGAATATTTAAAAAGAAATGAACATTAACTTTTTTCACAAAAAAAATACTTCAGGTTCAATTTTTTTTATTTTACCAAGGGTAACAGGAGAAATTAGACTGCAAAAGTTATTGTGCAATTTGTCCTGAGTACGCTGTTACCTGATTTGTGGGGGGGAACGACTGTTTCGGCGCATGGCAGAGCTCAGAATGGAAGGAGCGCCGTTTGACTTTTTCAATGCAAAATTGGCTGGAATTCAGATCGGACGCCATGTCACGTTTGGAGAGTCCCTGATGTA
This sequence comes from Dendrobates tinctorius, assembly GCF_039654945.1. NCBI lineage: Eukaryota > Metazoa > Chordata > Amphibia > Anura > Dendrobatidae > Dendrobates > Dendrobates tinctorius. The sequence goes on along the minus strand of NW_027361761.1, from coordinate 15,490,633 downwards.
CCTAAACAGTGGAAACCCCCCAAGTGACCCCATTTTGGAAACTAGACCCCCCAAGGAACTTATCTAGATATGTGGTGAGAACTTTGAACCCACAAGGGCTTTACAGAAGTTTATAACGTACAGCGGTACAATTAAAAAATCATATTTTTTCCACAAAAATGATCTTTTCACCCCCATTTTTATTTTCCCAAGGGTAACAGGACCCTAAAAGTTATTGTGCAATTTTTCCTGAGTACGCTGATACCCCACATGTGGGGGTAAACCACTATTTGGGCGCATGGCAGAGCTCGGAAGGGAAGCAATGCCATTTGACATTTTTGGCTGGAATTGAGATCGGACACCATGTCGCGTTTGGAAAACCCCTGATGTACCAAAACAGTGGAAACCCCCCACAAATGACACCATTTTGGAAACTAGACCCCCTACGGAACTTATCTAGATGTGTGGTGAGCACTTTGACCCCCCCAGTGCTTCACAGAAGTTTATAATGCCCAGGCGTGAAAATAAATAATTCGTATTTTTTCCACAAACATGATCTTTTAGTCACCATTTTTTTATTTTCCCAAGGGTACCAGGAGAAATTGGACCCCAAAAGTTGTTGTCCAATTTCTCCTGAGTATGCTGATACCCCATATGTGGGAGAAAACTACTGTATGGGCACACGTCGGGGCTCGGAAGGGAAGTAGTGACGTTTTGGAATGCAGAATTTGATGGAATGGTCTGCGGGTGTCATGTTGCCTTTGGAGAGCCCCTAATGTACCTAAACAGTGGAAACCCCCCACAAATGACACCATTTTGTAAACTAGACCCCCCAAGGAACTTATCTAGATGTGTGGTGAGCACTTTGACCCCCCCAGTGCTTCACAGAAGTTTATAACGCTCGGGTGTGAAAATAAAAAATTCGTATTTTTTCCACAAACATGATCTTTTAGTCACCATTTTTTTATTTTCCCAAGGGTACCAGGAGAAATTGGACCCTAAAAGTTGTTGTCCAATTTGTCCTGAGTATGCTGATACCCTATATGTGGGTGAAAACTACTGTATGGGCACACATCGGGGCTCGGAAGGGAAGTAGTGACGTTTTGGTATGCAGACTTTGATGGAATAGTCTGCGGGTGTCATGTTGCCTTTGGAGAGCCCCTAATGTACCTAAACAGTGGAAACCCCCCAACAAATGACCCCATTTTGAAAACTAGACCCACTAAGGAACTTATCTAGATGTGAGGTGAGCACTTTGAACCCCCAAGGGCTTCACAGAAGTTTATAATGCCAGGGCATGAAAATAAAAAAATCGTATTTTTTCCAGAAACATGATCAGTTAGTCCCCAATTTTTTCATTTTCCCAAGGGTAACAGGAGAAATTGGACCCCAAAAGTTGTTGTCCAATTTGGCCTGAGTACGCTGACACCCCATATGTGGGAGAAAACTACTGTATGGACACACGTCGGGGCTCGGAAGGGAAGCAGTGACGTTTTGGAATGCAGACTTTGATGGAATGGTCTGCGGGTGTCATGTGCGTTTGGAGAGCCCCTGATGTACCTAAACTATTGAAACTCCCCACAAGTGACCCCATTTTGGACACTAGACCCCCCACGGAACTTATCTAGATGTGTGGTGAGCACTTTGAACCCCCAAGTGCTTCACAGAAGTTTATAACACTCGGACGTGAAAATAAAAAAATCATTTTTTTCCACAAAAATGATATTTTTGCCCCCAATTTTTTATTTTCCTAAGGGTAACAGGAAAAATTGGACCCCAAAAATTGTTTTGCAATTTGTCCTGAGTAGGCTGATACCCTACATGTGGGGGTAAAACACTGTTTGGGCGCATGGCAGAGCTTGGAAGGGAAGGAGCACCATTTGACTTTTTCAACTCATTGGCTGGAATTGAGATCAGACGCCATGTTGCATTTGGAGAGCCCCTGATGTGCCCAAACAGTGGAAACCCCCAATTATAACTCCAACCCTAACCCCAACACACCCCTAACCCTAATCTGAGCCCTAACCCTAGCCCTAGCCCTAACCCTAGCCCTAACCCTAGCCCTAACCCTAACCCTAGCCCTAAACCTAGCCCTAACCCTAACCCTAACCCTAACCCTAGCCCTAGCCCTAACCCTAGCCCTAACCCTAGCCCTAACCCTAGCCCTAATCCTAAGGCTGTGTGCACACGCTGCGGATTTTGCTGCAGTTCCGCAGCGGTTTTGGCTGCTGCGGACCCCAGTACCATGATTCCCTATGGGAATCAAAAACCGCAGTGCAGACGGTGCGGAATTTTCCGCGCGGATTATCTGCGGTTTTCAACCTGCAGAAAGAATTGACATGTCAATTCTTTCTGCAGATTCTCCTGTGGTTTGCCATCTCCTCTATTGAGGAGATGAAAAACCGCAGGACAAAACCGCAGAGCAATCTGCAGGTAAAGCCGCAGGTCTTTTGACCTGCGGTTTCACCTGCGGATTTTACAAAATCCGCACGGATGAATCCGCACCTAATCCGCAGCGTGTGCACACAGCCTTACCCTAACGGGAAAATGGAGATAAATACTTTTTTTTTAGTTTTATTATTTTTCCCTAACTAAGGGGGTGATAACGGGGGGTTTGATTTACTATTTATGGCGGTTTTTATTTTTGGCGGCTGTCACACGCTAAAAGACGCTTTTTATTGTAAAAATAGTTTTTGCATCACCACATTTTGAGAGCTATAATTTTTCCGTATTTTGACCCACTGAGTCATGTGAGGTCTTATTTTTTGCAGGACGAGTTGACGTTTTTATTGGTACCATTTTCGGGCACGTGACATTTTTTGATCGCTTTTTATTCCTATTTTTGGGACGCAGAATGAACAAAAACCAGCGTTTCATGAATTTCTTTTGGGGGGGTGTGTTTACACCGTTCCGCGTGCGGTAAAATTGATAAAGCGGTTTTATTCTTCGGGTCAGTACGGTTACAGCGATACCTCATTTAGGTCGTTTTTTTATGTTTTTGTCGGTTTTATGCAATGAAAACTATTTTATATAAAAAATAATTATTTTTGCATCGCTTTATTCTGTGAGCTATAACTTTTTTATTTTTTTGCTGATGATGCTGTGTGGTAGCTCGTTTTTTGCGGGACAAGATGACGTTTTCAGCGGTACCATGGATATTTATATGCGTCTTTTTGATCGCGTACCATGGATATTTATATGCGTCTTTTTGATCGCGCGTTATTACACTTTTTGTTTGGCAGTATGATAATAAATCATTATTTTTTGCTTCGTTTTTTATTTTTATTTTTTAAGGGGTTCGCTAAAAGGGTTAACTAATGGGACAGTTTTATAGGGCGGGTCATTACGGATGCGGCAATACCTAATATGTGTACTTTTATTGGGTTTTTTTTTTATTATTTTCAAAAAATGAATTTATTGGGCAATATTTTTTTTTTTTTTTACTAATTTATTTGGCGATTTTTTTTAATTTATTTTTACATTTTTTTTAAATTTTTTTTTACTTTATTACATAGTCCCAGGTGGGACATCACTGTCCTGTGACAGATCGCTGATCTGTCACATCACAGATCACTGTGACAGATCAGCAATCTGTCACAGGCATTGAAGCAGACTTCCTCTTGCCTGCGCTTTGCAGGCACTGAGGAAGCCAGCTTCCTCAGGTCCCCGAAGGCCCCCATCGCCATCTTGGATTCGGGGGCCTGGAGGATAGGAGCCCCCCGCAGCATCGCTGCACATTGCGCTGCCGTGGGGGGCTCAGGGAAGCACGGAGGGAGCCCCCTCCCTGACGATGCTTCCCTTTAACTCCCGGTACACCGCGATCGTGTTTGATCGCGGTGTGCAAGGGGTTAACGTGTCGGGGGCGGTCCGTGACCGCCCCTGACACATAGTGCCGGGTGTCAGCTGTGATAATCAGCTGACACCCGGCCGCGATCAGCGGCGCTCACCACGTGGGCGCCGCTGATCGCGGTAGACGTACTATCCCGTCCACGGTCATACGGGCCCGGGTACCGTGGACGGGATAGTACGTCGGATGTCAGGAAGGGGTTAAGAGTCTCCTCTTTCCTCCACTCATTACCTGTAGTAATGGCACCTGTTTAAACTTGTTATCAGTATAAAAAGACACCTGTGCACACCCTCAAACAGTCTGACTCCAAACTCCACTATGGTGAAGACCAAAGAGCTGTCAAAGGACACCAGAAACAAAATTGTAGCCCTGCACCAGGCTGGGAAGACTGAGTCTGCAATAGCCAACCAGCTTGGAGTGAAGAAATCAACTGTGGGAGCAATAATTAGAAAATGGAAGACATACAAGACCACTGATAATCTCCCTCGATCTGGTGCTCCACGCAAAATCCCACCCCGTGGGGTCAGAATGATCACAAGAACGGTGAGCAAAAATCCCAGAACCACGCGGGGGGACCTAGTGAATGAACTGCAGAGAGCTGGGACCAATGTAACAAGGCCTACCATAAGTAACACACTACGCCACCATGGACTCAGATCCTGCAGTGCCAGACGTGTCCCACTGCTTAAGCCTGTACATGTCCGGGCCCGTCTGAAGTTTGCTAGAGAGCATTTGGATGATCCAGAGGAGTTTTGGGAGAATGTCCTATGGTCTGATGAAACCAAACTGGAACTGTTTGGTAGAAACACAACTTGTCGTGTTTGGAGGAAAAAGAATACTGAGTTGCATCCATCAAACACCATACCTACTGTAAAGCATGGTGGTGGACACATCATGCTTTGGGGCTGTTTCTCTGCAAAGGGGCCAGGACGACTGATCTGGGTACATGAAAGAATGAATGGGGCCATGTATCGTGAGATTTTGAGTGCAAACCTCCTTCCATCAGCAAGGGCATTGAATATGAAACGTGGCTGGGTCTTTCAACATGACAATGATCCAAAGCACACCGCCAGGGCAACGAAGGAGTGGCTTCGTAAGAAGCATTTCAAGGTCCTGGAGTGGCCTAGCCAGTCTCCAGATCTCAACCCTATAGAAAACCTTTGGAGGGAGTTGAAAGTCCGTGTTGCCAAGCGAAAAGCCAAAAACATCACTGCTCTAGAGGAGATCTGCATGGAGGAATGGGCCAACATACTAACAACAGTGTGTGGCAACCTTGTGAAGTCTTACAGAAAACGTTTGACCTCTGTCATTGCCAACAAAGGATATATCACAAAGTATTGAGATGAAATTTTTTTTCTGACCAAATACTTATTTTCCACCATAATATGCAAATAAAATGAAAAAAAAAACAGACAATGTGATTTTCTGGATTTTTTTTTCTCAGTTTGTCTCCCATAGTTGAGGTCTACCTATGATGTAAATTACAGACTCCTCTCATCTTTTTAAGTGGTGGAACTTGCACTATTGCTGACTGACTAAATACTTTTTTGCCCCACTGTATCTGCAGAGGGAGAAATCCAAATTGGCTTCCAGACTGACCAACTCCTTATCCATCTGTACTCTGGGTCCTTGACAGCACCTACCAAGTACAGGTAAAGGAACTGCACGACTGTGTCTGTCCTCTTTCTCCTGTGCCTGGCGCACAGCTCAGCTACATCCTGCACTGCACACCATCTCCCAACTCTTTCATCTGCCATGTGACTACGGCCCTACCTGTGCAGGTCTTCTACATCTTAGCTGCACCACAACATCTGACCCACAGAAGCGATACTGCAGCGCTGGTCAATCTAATCAGAAACCAGAGGTGGCGTCACGTATCATTCACCTATAAACGTAATTCACCCCTTTGCATGGACACCCAGGGCCACGGAACGGGTCACCACCACCGTGACACATCCCTGTGAGACACCGTACCGATGAACCCCACTGCCCTGGCTGGCCACCCACACTCCATGTCAGATTCATCTTGGACTGGGGAATTCACGATTTGACTTGATAACCCAGGCATGGTATGATAGAAAGAGCTACATGGACTAATGTGAAGTGTTGCCTGCTGCCTCATTCAGTTTGGGTGGGGGTGCAGGACACAAGAAAAGATGTTCTTCCTGACCAGGAGTCAGCACTTGACCACTCAGGGCTTGCATTTTTTGAAACTTCAGAAGAGGCGGGCATATTTGATGGAGTCTGTTTCGGCAATGTAAGCCAAAACCAGTTCCTCATGCTCCGCCTTTAAAAGCGGTTAACCTACTCCCAGAAAAGGTATCATTCCAGGCGTTCCAGAGCCAGACCATGACGCAGGCTCAACACCTTCTGCCTTATCTGCTATTGTGCTTTTGCCACTACCAGCAGATGCACCACCACCATCATCACCAGCTGGCCCCCCCGCGCCCACGTCCGCGGCCTCTTCCACCAAACTTCCAAATTTAGCACAAAATAGGCACAAAATACCATCAGATATATGGCACTGTATCAGAAATGTAAAGCTCTATTCAGTCAAAGGATAATTGTCAATCTCCATATATATTCCATCAGTCATACAGAGACGCTCACAGGCTCAGTATGGATTAGACAAGAATATAAAAAGTAGACAAAGTGTACAGTATCATCAGATAGCAGGTATATATTGCATAGTTTAAACATTAACAATGTATGTCTATATATCAGGAGTAGTGTTGAGCCACCACACTAGTGTTTTGGTTCGTCACACAGGAGGCAAGTTCGTCGAATGTTCGTCAAACCCCATTGAAAACAATGGCAGGCAAACACAAACTCATACAAACACATAGAAAACAATTACAAAACACCTTAAAAGGTGTCCCAAAGCAGAGAAAAATTACATATGGAAAAGGGCAACTACATTTAGAAAAGAGGTGGAGGAGTAAAAGGAGGGGGTGGAGGAGACACAGATATAGGCTTGTCATTCCCTTATGAAGTCAAGAAAGGCTGGAATAAAAATGTAAAATACCAATCAAAAAATAAAATTCTGAAATCGAACACGATCATATACCATCGGACTTCCAACCAATAAATTATGCCAACTGGCGATCGGGCGGCGTTATTCCCACGAACCTCCAAACAGCGTCCATGAAGGCAAAGTGTTTGCTTTCCGGGGGCAGTATGATTGCAAAGCTGAACCTTAAAGGAATGTCCAAAAGGGCAACACCAGGAGTGGAGCCTGCGGCTTAATTGGACTCCACCCGGGAAACCACAACCATGCCACCTCAAGAAAAGATGCACATATTGAAAGCTTTGTCAATTGTGTGTGTGATGTGGTATGTCCGTTTGTAGTTGTGCTAGCAATTTGTCAGCTTTATTCCTTTAACGAACGAGACTCCGTCATGCCCCCGCGGTACGCGTCAAGCTTACAGAGGGATACGCGAGGCTCTGGCACTATCATGGTCTATCATGGCGTTACATGTCCGGGGCTGCATGCGCGCTACACTGAAAGGACCAGCTTTTGTCGCTTACAGGTGCAGATAACCAGCAGAACACCGTTAGTGATGGGGATCTGTGATTCCAATTATTCCCCGCGAACAATGATTTCCCAGTAAGTGCAGGTCAACCGCAATTCCTGAATTAGGCCTAACCGGCATTCCTGAAAAAATGCAAAAAATTACGTGTCCAAACCACAGTTGCTGTAGCTTGCTTAACAGCTCGGCAGCCGTTCTCAGGCCCAGTATGGATTCGACAAGATTCTAGAAAGTTGATAAAGGGTACAGTTTCACTGGGTAACACGCATATATGTAGCATAATTTACACATTAAAAATCTATGTCTATAAATCAGGAGGCAGAATCAGACGGTCTCAGGCCCAGTATGGATTAGACGTGATTGGACAAAGGTGAGAAAGGGTACCGTATCACTGGATAACAGGTATGTATAGCATAGTTTACACATTAAAAACCTATGTCTATATATCAGGAGGCAGGCTCAGACGGTCTCAGGCCCAGTATGGATTAGACGTGATTGGACAAAGGTGAGAAACGGTACCGTATCACTGGATAACAGGTATGTATAGCATAGTTTACACATTAGAACCTATGTCTATAGATCAGGAGGCAGGCTCAGACGGTCTCAGGCCCAGTATGGATTAGACGTAATTGGACAAAGGTGAGAAAGGGTAACGTATCACCGGATTACAGGTATGTATAGCATAGTTTGCACATTAAAAACCTATGTCTATAGATCAGAAGGCAGGCTCAGACGGTCTCAGGCCCAGTATGGATTTGACCAGCTTGTACAAAGTTGAGAAAGGGTACATTATCACTGGATAGCAGGTATATATATAGCATAGTTTAAATATTTAAAATCTCCATGTTCTCAGTATGGATTAGACAACAATCTAAAAAGTAGAAAAAAGGAAATGTATTTGAAGCGTACACCAGTATACACTTTTGGTGGTATTTTTAAATCTTCATATATATTTCTGTCTCAGTAAGACAGTCCAGACTCTTCGCAATGGGAAATGAGATGCATACAATTACTGACATAAATTCTAGTGATTGCAGAAATCTAGGAATTCCTATTCACGGGATAAACTTCCGTCACAATTCTCAGAGGCGATGCAGACCCTCAATTAATTAGTGTGTGGAGACAGTGAAAACCTTTCTTTGTGAAGAAAGTGTTGCTGTATCGCAGTACCGTTGATCCCATCACCATTACTCATATCCATATAATTTTGATCACAGGGAGAGATGTAAACATGGTGCTCACTGCCTATCATGCTCTGTCACGTAACTTTGGAGTGCAGAAGACAGAAGCCACAGGCCGTAGGCGATTCATTTGGATTGGCATGAGAGGCTCATTTAAAAATGTGCGCTGGAATGTCACACGTCTGTGGGTAGGAAAACTGTGAAAGCTGATGAGAAACCACCACTGCATCTCATTGTGAGTCGACGCCCATAAGAAATGGAAGCCATTGATCATCTGAAGCTAGATCCCGGCCAGCGGGACAGGGCATAGCTATGTCTTAACCATCATCTTCTATCAGTTCACCAAATTTGTAGTGGCAGTCCCAGTGAAGGATTTGACAGCCCAGACTACACAGCGGAGGAGCAGGGAGAGGTAAACATTGCAAATGCTGGGGCCCTGCCCAAGCAAGGGGGGCCCACTCGTAGGCGTCGGTACAGGCACTGGGCCCCTCATAGTACAGCGGTGTGTCTGACAGCGGGTGTGCACCCCACCGTCAGAGACACTTGATTGCACTATGAGGGACCCTGTGCCAGTGCCCACGCCCAAGAGTCGGCCCACCCACCTGTCCAGGGCAACGGCACTCGCATGGTTGTGTGCGCTAGATGGTGACCCTGGCCATGGGGAGAGGAGGCAGCCCAGTTAGGGAGGTTTATAAAATGACATATGTTGATGTGGGACATTCACCTGCTGCTAAAGGCAAAATTGGTCAAGTCCCAGGAAGAGGCGGACCAAAGAAAGCCATTTTTCTGTCAACCTATGTGTTATCAGGGTAAGGTGTGACAAAATCCTTGGAAACCCATGCATGGTTCATTTTAACGAAGGTTAGATCATCCACATTTTGGGTCGACAGACGGGTCCTTTTTTCTGTCAGGATTGATCCAGCAGCACTGAAGACTCTTTCCGATAGCACACCTGCAGCTGGGCAAGCGAGCTCCTGTAAGGCATATTGTGCCAATTCAGGCCAAGTGTCCAGTTTAGCTGCCAAATAGTCAAATGGGAATGACCTGTGAGGGAGAACATCGATATGGGAGGAAAAGTAGTTTGTAACCATAGTTGAAAAGTGATGTCTCCTGTCACTTTCAATTGATGCAGTATTACCATTCGTGTGAGCGGGACTTGAAAAATCAGTCCCCAACATGGTCATGAAACCCCTGTCTCCAATGCCACTTCTGATGTATGCAACACCAACACCTCTTCCAAGTTGCCCCTGGCCCCTATGGCTCGTGTGACAACCATCACCGCTGCTGTGTGCTGGGAATGCCTCAACCAACCGGTTTTCCAGAGTTGCTTGTTTGTTAGCCAATATTATTTCAAGGTTCTCCTGTGGCATGATGTTTTGGAATTTGCCTTTATAGCGTGGATCCAGGATGCTGGCCAACCAGTAGTCATCATCGTTCATCATTTTGGCAATGCGGGGGTCCCTTTTTAGGATCTGCAAGGCATAATCTGACATGTGGGCCAATGTTCCCGGTGTCAATGATGCACTGCGAGTGCTGGGTGGAGGAGCACTTTCAGGCAAATCCACATCCCTCCAGTCACGCACAAACCCAGTACCAGACCTTGCCACGCCAACATTTTCTCTTGCCCCACGAGAAGCATCCTCCTCCCCTAAATAATCATCCTCCTCCTCTTCCTCTTCTTCCTCCACCTCGTCCACGACAGTTCCCTGAACAGACAATGGCTGACTGTCATCAAGGCTTCCCTCCTCCTCTTCCTCAACATCCACGGCTGCAGACGCCTGCTCCTTGATGTGCGTCAAAGTTTGCATGAGCAGACACATAAGTGGGATGCTCATGCTTATGATGGCGTCGTCTGCGCTTACCAGCCGTGTGCATTCCTCAAAACAGGAGGACTTTACAGAGGTCTTTCAGCTTCAACCACTGCACACTTGTCAACTCCATGTCTGCCCTCAAAGTGTCTGCCCGTGTATCCTCCCACAAATGCATTATGGCCTGCCTCTGTTCGCACAGCCGCTCAACCATGTGTAGGGTGGAGTTCCACCTTGTTGCAACGTCGATAATTAGGCGGTGCTTGGGAAGGTGGAGCAATCGCTACAGCTTCTGCATACGACTGGAGTGTACCGGCGACCGGCGGATGTGCGAGCACAGTCTTCGAACCTTATGGAGCAGGCCTGTTAACTCCGGATAATTAGTGAGAAAGCACTGCACCACCAGGTTCAAGGTGTAAGCCAAGCAAGGTATGTGTCTGAGTTTTGAAAGGGCTATGGCTGCCACAAAATTCCGGCCGTTATCACTGACTACCTTGCCTGCCTCAAGATGTAGAATGCCCAGCCATGACTCAGTTTGTCGCTGAAAGTAGTCGGCCAGTATCTCCGCCGTGTGTCTGTCACCCAAACACATCATCTGCAACACAGCCTGCTGACGCTTTCCACTAGCTGATCGATAGTGGGACACATCGTATGCACCACTGTCAGCTGCGGATGCAGTGCTCGTGAGACTGCGCTCTGTGGATGAGCTTTCGCTTCTGGAGGAGGAGGGTCGAATGCCTACAGCCAACTGTTTCCTATACCATGGGCTAGGCAGCACTGTGCCATCACAGCTGTCCCCTGTGGACCCTGCATCCACCTCATTAACCCAGTGCGCAGTGATGGACACGTAACGGCCCTTGCCATGCCTACTGGACCATGCATCAGTTGTAAGGAGCACCTTTCCACTCACTGATTGCTTGAGTGCATGGACTATGCGGTCTTTCACATGAAGGTGGAGGGCTGGGATGGCTTTGCGAGAATAGAAGTGGCGACTGGGTAGGTCACAGCGCGGTACTGCGTAGGCCATGAGTTCGCGGAAAGCTGCGCTTTCCACCAACCGATATGGCATCATCTCTAACGAGATTAGTTTGGCTATGTGGGCGTTCAAACCCAGTGTACGCGGATGAGAGGATGAGTACTTTCTTGTCCTACTCATAGTCTCTGGTAGGGTGAGCTGGACTTGAGAGCTGCATATGGTGGAACTAGCGGTGGAGATGGCGGACTGAGAGAAGGTTGATGATGGTGATGGAGTTGGTGTTCTTTCTGGTGGCCTAGATTCAGTCTTTCGTTGTAATAACAGTGTGATTCCCTGACTGATTTGCCCTTGCGACGACAACTCAACATTTGCTGCTGTTGGTGTGCTAATCGGTGCACTTACAGTGGGGGAAACAATGTAGCGTTGCTGACTACCTTCTTTGGGAGCAGTAGCACATGTGGAACGTGAGTTTTGGGAGTCCGTCCACGCTTGCAAGTGCATGGTGGTTAAATGTCTTAGCATGCAACTGGTATTCAAATTTCTCAGATTTTTCCCTCGGCTAAAGGTCTTTGCGCACTTCTTACACATAACCTTTGCCTGATCATTAGGATTTTGTTCAAAAAAGTGCCACACTGCACTCTTCCTACTATGGAAGACATTTTGAGGTCTTGCACGCTGTGCTATTTTGACCGTGTGGCCAAGCTGTCCTGCAACTCTTTTGGTTTTTGTAACCCATTTTTGGACTGCTCCGGGCCTGCCAGATAACAGCTGTTGCGATGTCGATGCCCGCTGCGGATGCTCTTCCTCCTCTTCTGAGCTATTGGCAGCGGCACCCTCTACCCCCAATGGATGCTAATCTGGGTCAACAACTGGGTCATCCATCACCTCCTCTTCAATGTCATGTGCACCTTCCTCTGTGTCACCGTGTATGGTGGTATAGTATGCGGGAAGGGGCACCTGAGTTTCATCAAGGTCAGATTCTGGCTCAGTACACTGCGAGGACAATGTAGTGCTCTGAGTGAATGTACCAGCAGAATCATCTATCAGTGGCTGTGCATCAAAACACTCCATGTCAGAGTCATCTTTGCCTGGGTAATTCACGATTTGACTTGATAACCCAGGCATGGTATGTGAAAACAGCTCCATGGAGTAATCTGTAGTGTGGCCTGCACATTCCTTCAATTTTGGTTGGGGAGAAGGACACAAGGGAAGGTGTGGTTCATGAACATGAGCCTCCAATGATGACTCAGTGCTTTTATTTTTTAAAACTTCAGAAGAGGAGGCGATAGAGCTGGAGGCTGAGTCAGCAATGTAAGCCAAAACTTGTTCTTGAAGCTCCGGCTTTAAAAGCAGTTTACCTACTCCCAGAAAAGGGAGCCTTCGAGGCCTTGTGGAGCCAGACGATGACGCAGGCTCAACACCTCCTGCATTAGGTGCTATTTGGCTTTTACCACTACCAGCAAATCCAACACCAACACCATCATTACCAGCTGCCAACCCCCGCCCACTTCCACGGACTCTTCCACCACACTTCCTCATTTTTGGGGAAAATGTACCCAAAAAACCACCAACTATATGGTACTGTAAAACAAGATACACGGTGTACATAGTAGTGGGGAGAATTGGAATCTCTGTAGACTTCAGGACACAGTTGGATTCTGTCAGGCCCTGTTTATTTTACACCGCAATGTGACAGGCAGATTCTGGATAATGTAAGAAAGGTGGATAGAGGACTGTGAAGAATTGGAATCTCTCTACACTTCAGGACACAGTTGGATTCTGTCAGGCCCTGTTTATTTTACACTGCAATGAGACAGGCAGATTCTGGATGTTGCAAGAAAGGTGGATAGAGGACTGTGGAGAATTGGAATCTCTCTACACTTCAGGACACAGTTGGATTCTGTCAGGCCCTGTGTCTATAACACCACAATATGACCGGCAGAAATTGCCTAGTGTATGACAAACTACAAGGTGTATATAGAATTGGCCAGAATTGGAATCGCCCTAGAGTGTAGGTCTGTAAGAATGGACAAACTCCTCGGCTTTTTCTTACAGAGTCACACACTTAGATAGCTTCAATTTGGCCATGATAACAGCCGTTACACGGTACTGAGAGAGGAGCGTGCACGTACACCGCTGTACGGTGTATGTAAAATTGTCAAGCTCCGTGTTTTTGTATACGGACTGACACGCTGTCTCTCTCTAGTTTTGAATGTAGTCAAACAGCAAATATACTAAACTGTTTGAAAAACGGACAAAACTATAAGGTGTAGGTCTGTAAGAGCGGACAAAGTCCTCGACTTTTCCTTACAGAGACACACACATAGATAGCTTCAATTTGGCCGTGATAACAGTCGTTACACGGTACTGAGAGAGGAGCGTGCACATACACCGCTGTACGGTGTATGTAAAATTGTCAAGCTCCGTGTTTTTGTATACGGACTGACACACGCTGTCTCTCTTTAGTTTTGAATGTAATCAAACAGCAAATATACTAAACTGTTTGAATAACGGACAAAACTATAAGGTGTAGGTCTGTACGAACGGACAAACTCCTCGACTTTTCCTTACTGAGACACACACGTAGATAGCTTCAATTTGGCCGTGATAACAGCCGTTACATGGTACTGTGTGAGGAGCGTACACCGCTGTACGGTGTGTGAAAAAATGAACGCTCACTACCTCTCCAGGACAAAACAATACAATTTGGATTGCTTTTAAAAAAAGCAGTTTGAACACCAGTGTGCACATAGCAATGCAGCTAGCCTTAAAAGGCAGGCAAATCAACACCAGCGCTACTGAACAAAAGCAAAAATCTTCACCTTTCACTGCACAGTAACTAAAGTGAAAAGCGCTAGCAGCAGAAACAGTTTTTTTTTTCTTTTTGCCTTCCTAACGCTCTCCCTACAGAATCAGCAGCTGCAGCAGCTCTCCCTATTCTGAGATCAGCATGAGTAACATGGCGGTCGGCGTCCCCTCCCTTTTATACCTCCTGTGACGCCACACAAAGCAAGCCAATCACTTGCATGCCCTTCTCCAAGATGGTGGTGACCGCTGCCTATGTCATCACGTTGCCCACAGTGTCCGTTCTTCCTGATTGGCTGAAAAAGGGAACTAAAGCATCTTTTGAAACGCGACTTTGGCGCTAAAGTCACCGACCTCGTGGCCGACCTCACGCTAAGGTCGGGTTTCATTTCATGAAACCCGACTTTGGCGAAAGTCGGCGACTTTTGAATTTTTTCGACCCGTTTCGCTCAACTCTAGTCACCACTTTATTCCCACACAAGACTTGGGGGCACAACAGCAACGATAGTGAGCCGGGACTTGGTAGCAAGGAGTCCCCGAAGCAGGCTACAGCTGTCTGCCATACAAGTAGAGTTCATAGGAACATCTGACAGGAGGAACTCCAGTGTAACTAAGTACTGAGAGTACTTCACTATAGGCACAAAAGGGAGACGTTCAGAAAAGTCACTTATGTTGGTGGAGTGTTGGAACGGAGTACTTCATCTTGCCTGGAAGTTGACTGAGCTCCTGACCTGGAGGACACGGCACGGATGCGGGCACCTCTATGCATCACAGACTGTGAGTAAAGCTTTGGAACTACATGCCCTGGTGTCCTCCACTTATTCCTGCGCCAACACACTCAGCACTACTACATCGCTGTGCCTGACACCGCACCATCTACGTCTCCTCCCTATCTCTTCACCTACACTGCCCTGGGACTACTGCCCTACCTGTGGTGGGCCACAACACCATTGCTGCACCACACCAGCTGTCCCAGAGGATCTGTCTGCAGCGTCGGCTTAACATCTCCATTGCCGAACACCACAGGTGGCATCACGAAACATTCACTAATAAACTTTAATTATCATCCACACCCTCAACATTCCCCTTTTACAATGGACGCCCAGGGCCACGGAGCGGGTCACAGCTACCGTGACAACTCCCATTGAAATACACCGGGCCCGGCTCCGAGTACCCGGCCGACCTGACGAGACCCTGGGGGCGCTCCATGTGCACATTGTGTAGTGGATAATGCCAGTATACAGTACTATTGCAAAAATATGGCTCCCATTTCCATTAAATAATGAGAGCTCTGTCATTGAGATTTACAGACAACGAAAATAGTTTTGTTCATAGATCCTAGGTGTGCATTTGCATGAACATCTCCCCTACCCCCAGAGATTTATTTGTGGGGCTCCAGTGGATTGCCATGGCAATTGGTGACTTGGTGAAAGCCCAGTGAAGCTGAGGCACAGCCTGATCTTATTATCTTTATCTTCAAGTACTACAACCATCTTCCTCTGTGACCTCCCATCTAATGCTGACTTCCTCACAATTTATCCTTAAATG
Organism: Dendrobates tinctorius; assembly: GCF_039654945.1. Classification (NCBI taxonomy): domain Eukaryota; kingdom Metazoa; phylum Chordata; class Amphibia; order Anura; family Dendrobatidae; genus Dendrobates; species Dendrobates tinctorius. The sequence continues at coordinate 15,474,959 of NW_027361761.1, read as the reverse complement.
TGCATTCAGACATCCATGGTCATTGGTCCAATCACAGACTGACCATGGCTTTCCTTACTCAAGCATTAAAGTCTGATAGAGATACAGTTGTGCTCAAACTTTTTCAAATCCCGGGCCGAATTTTTGCTTTCTTGGTGTTTTTTCAGAGAATATGAATGATAACACTAAATCTTTTTCTCTATTCCATTCATGGTTAGTGGTTGGGTGAAGTCATTTATTGTCAAACTACTGTGTTTTATTTTTTTACATCATAATGACAACCCAAAACATTCAAATGTCCCTGATCAAAAGTTCGCATACCCTGGTGATTTTGACCTGATAACATGCACAGAAGTTGACACAAATGGGTTTGAATGGCTACTAAAGGTAACACATCCTCACCTGTGACCTGTTTGCTTGTAATCGGTGTGAGTGCATAAAGGATGATTGAGTTTCTGACATCTAGACAGACTCTTGCATCTTTCATCCATCCACCAATGTTTCTGGATTGTGAGTCATGGGGAACGCAAAAGAACTGTCAATGGATCTACGGAAAAGCTAGTTGAACTGTATAAAACAGGAAAGAGATACAAAAAGATATCCAAGGAATTGATAATGCCAGTCAGCAGCATTCAAACTGTGATTATGAAATGGAAAATCAGGGGCTCTGTAAAAACAAATCCACGGCAAGGTAGACCAATAAAAATGTCATCCACAACTGCCAGGAAAATTGTTTGGGATGCAAGGAAAGACCCACGAATAACATCAGCTGAAATACTGGACTCTGAAAACTAATGGTGTGGCTGTTTCAAGATGCACATTAAGGAGGCACTTGAAGAAAAATGGGCTGCATGGTCGAGTTGCCAGATGAAAGCCATTACTGCGCAAATGCCACAAAGTAGCTCGCTTATAATATGCAAAACAGTACAGAGACAAGCCTCAAAACTTTTGCAACAAGGTAATTTGGAGTGATGAGACCAAAATTGAACCTTTTGGCCACAACCATAAACGTTACATTTGGAGAGAGGTCAACAAGGCCTATGATGAAAAGAACACCATTGCTACTGTAAAGCACGGAGGTGGATCATTGATGTTTTAGGGATGTGTGAGCTACAAAAGCACAGGAAACTTGGTCAAAGTTGAAGGAAAGATGAATGCAGCACGTTATCAGCAAATACTGGAGGCAAATTTGCAATGATCAGCCCTGAAGCTCCGCATAAGACGTATTTGAATGTTCCAACATAACAATGATCCAAAACACAAGGCCAAGTTGAACTGTCATTGGCTACAGCAGAACAAAGTGAAGGTTCTGGAGTGGCTATCTCAGTCTCCTGACCTCAATATCATTGAGCCACTCTGGGCGAGATCTCAAGCGCACAGTTCATGGTAGACAGTCCAGGAATTTACAAGAACTGGAGGCTTTTTGCCTAGAAGAGTGGGCAGCTTTACCATCTGAGAAAATATAGAACCTCATCCACAACTTCCACAAAAGACTTCAATTAAGAAAAGGAGTATTTAAACTTTTGATCAGGGTCATTTGGATGTTTGGGTTGTCATTATGATTTAAAAAGAGAAAACACAGTAGTTTGACAATAAATGGCTTCACCCAACCACTTACCATGAGTGGAGAAAAAGTTTTGTGTGTACTTGTACTTGTATAGTTCCAATAAAGTTTTTTTCATTTTTATATCGGCTTCACCGGTTTCATCGCTGGAGAATCACCTTCCTTTTTTCTTCCTCCACACATGAGACTGACAATCTCCTTCCCCTTTTTCCCTCTTTTGCTTTGAGAATTTTTTTTGTGTTATCATTCATATTCTCTGGAAAAAAAAGCCAAGAAAGCAAAAATTCTACTGGGGTATGTAAACTTTTGAACACATCTGTATATGATGCTGTGACAATATGGTCGAGAAACTTGCATCTAGTCCGTGCTCCAACAGATATGCACGAACGTCTGTATGAGCCCTTACTTGGTTGCCCAAATAATTTGCCTCTGCCCTCGTTTCTCCTCTTCTTCCCCAGTCTGACAATCCTTTCACTGGCTGCCCATTACCCAGTGAATCCAGTTTCAAATTCTAACAATGACATACAAGACCATCCATAATATGTCTCCTCATCTCTGACCAAAACCCCTGAAACCTTCCCACACATTTAGGTTACTTTCCCACAATTAAATTTGGTGAGCTTTTGACTCTGCATATTTTCACTATACAACAAACACTGTGTAGGGTCGGTGGGCCGGGCTGGGGGGTGGTCCCTCAATATACCGCGCAGTAACGTACAGACACAATCTGAGGCAGGTTTCGGGTGCAACAGGTCCAAGTTTATTCTCTTGCCGTCCGCCTGACGGCCTCCGAAGTACACCGCACTGCAATTCACTTCACTTCACTTATTGGCCCTCGGTTTCCAGGGCCGCTTCCCGCACACCGTACTTTACACTGGGGACGTACATATATGCACCGTCCCCCTCTTCACTCTTCGACGTTCCTGTCAGATCCGTCACTGTGGCCGCCTTAGGCCCGTAAACCAACAGTACTTTTACTGAACAGTCGTCTCTCCCTCAGTACGGTATGCTTTACCTCAGTGCCTCGTCTATACTGCGGTACTCTTGTGTCAGGACCACCCCCCTGACTTTCTCTCTCCTCAGTCCCCCTGGTTTGGTTTTCCTCACAGTGCACAAACTGTCGTAGTCCTCCTGTCACTGGAGCTCCCCCTGGGGACTGGAACTTTCTGGAACCCTCCTGTCAAATTTATATCATTCCTGGTTCCCTGTAACTCCGCCCCCCATGAACAACGGTTTCCTAAGCCCTAAGCTGATGTCAAGTCCTTTGCTCACACTCCTCCCTGCCCTCTAATGGTCAACCCAAGGTACTGCACATCCACTACACTTTCTCAGCTGTTTCCCCACTGTAGTAACTGACACCTGTCTAAACTGTGCAAACATTCCTTTCTCTGTTCTGACAAGTCCGTGCGTCCATCAGGTCAGACTCCGCACTGGCACCACCGGGCGTGGCGCCACCTGGTGGAGTGGTTCGGGACCAGGAGCGGAGGCCCTGCTCAGTTCTGCGTATATGGTAGGGCCCTCCTTGGTCGGGCTCTCGGGAACACAGGATGCCACGCGCTGCGGCTGAATGGTAGGGGCCGCTTGCGGAGCCACTGTCGGGGCCGGGGGAACTCTCACCTTCCCCGGCGCCGTGGCCTCCGTCTCCTCATCATGCGGCTCCTTCCGCAGTCTCTGCTCTTCATCCCGCCTTCCGGCAGGGCTAACCTCCAGGCTCAGGGGCTCCGCAGGGAGGCTCTCCACTGGTTACTTAGGTGGCCGCTCCCGGTGGTTCCGCACAGGCTCTGCTCCTTAACTCGACATCCAGCTGCCTGCCCGTGGCCATTAGGGGAACGTTTCTTGGCATGACTCGACCTCCCGGCGCCACCGCCACACTAGGCGCCCGATGCCCTGACATCCACAGCGTCTCATATCGTCCGATGGGCAGCACTCGAATGGCGCCAGACAGCCGCAGCCAAACTTTTTCCCTGTGCCACTCCCTCTGCTGGGTGGGGCAATGGCAGACCTTTCCACCCACTTGTCAGTGTCCAGTACGTGGGAGCGCCGGCCTCCTGGTACATTTCGCTGGCTCCAGGGGTACATAGGAGGGGGCTCCAGTCCATTGGGAACAACAGCAAACACCTGGAATTCTCCTCTGCGCTAAAGCAGCACCGCCATCTTGCACCAATCCTGGTACCTCCCCGGATCTTCTGCTGGCGACGCAGATACGCCACAGCGCTCCCAATTTGTAATCCACAGGTGGGTTATTTGTGTTCCACAGGTGTTTGTAATCCAAGCAGTGTAGTCCAAGTCTTTCTCCATTCTTTAGGGCAGGCCTGCCGCAGAAGATGACGTATTAGCGGCGGCGATCCTGCCGACTACGCCAAGTGTAAGGTCGGTGGGCCGGGCTGGGGGGTGGTCCCTCGATATACCGCGCAGTAACGTACAGACACAATCTGAGGCAGGTTTCGGGTGCAACAGGTCCAAGTTTATTCTCTTGCCATCCGCCTGACGGCCTCCGAAGTACACCGCACTGCAATTCACTTCACTTCACTTATTGGCCCTCCGTTTCCAGGGCCGCTTCCCACACACCGTACTTTACACCGGGGACGTACATATACGCACCGTCCCCGTCTTCACTCTTTGACGTTCCTGTCAGATCCGTCACTGTGGCCGCCTTAGGCCCGTAAACCAACATGACTTTTACTGAACAGTCGTCTCTCCGTCAGTACGGTATGCTTTACCTCATTGCCTCGTCTATACTGCGGTACTCTTGTGTCAGGACCACCCCCCTGACTTTCTCTCTCCTCAGTCCCCCTGGTTTGGTTTTCCTCACAGTGCACAAACTGTCGTAGTCCTCCTGTCACTGGAGCTCCCCCTGGGCACTGGAACTTTCTGGAACCCTCCTGTCAAATTTATATCATTCCCGGTTCCCTGTAACTCCGCCCCCCATGAACAACGGTTTCCTAAGCCCTAAGGTGATGTCAAGTCCTTTGCTCACACTCCTCCCTGCCCTCTAATGGTCAACCCAAGGTACTGCACATCCACTACACTTTCTCAGCTGTTTCCCCACTGTAGTAACTGACACCTGTCTAAACTGTGCAAACATTCCTTTCTCTGTTCTGACAAGTCCGTCCGTCTATCAGGTCACCTTCCCTACAACTGCATCTTACAGTTCCAATGGATGAGATTTACAGAAATCTCATGTGTCTGTGCCTTTTTTATTACTCAGCATAAACTGCTGAGTGTGGATTTTTCCCCTGTTGACTTGCAGGCTGTGATTAAAAATGCATTTTTGTTTTAAGTGCTGAATGGAGGAAAGAAAAAAAAATTGCCTGCATCCTGAACAGGGTCAAAGTGTTCCTCTAAAAGGCATGTGAAATTAAGTAATAGAATATTTTATTTTGTCAGGTCAGAGAGGCAGTGGGTCACAATTCCCAGTAATACTGTCCCGGAGTAATGCCCTGAAGTGACAGTGAAGGGCCCTGGCACAGGACATGTGTATGCCTCACCACTTTGTCATGCTGCAACCACATACTCACACCTGCATTTACATGCATCATCATATTAATCACGCATTTATTAAATACACAAATATAATTAAGGAGATGGACAAGTCAAATGATTCTCACAGTTAATGTCTAACTGAGTGTGTGCAAGCGAGCATCTTCAAATGCTGACCAAAGGTGATAGGAAAAGAGAAAGCTGAGAGAATTACATTAATAGGAATTGAAGAGGAAAGTGCATGTTCATTGGGGGAATAGATTGGAGGAGACACCAGGTCAGATGATAGCTGTGGCCTGGTACGGACTGGGACTGAAATTCAGCCCTGGCATTTGAAATCACACAGGCCCATGCTGTCAATGTCCCCAAGCACCAGATGGGATATACTGTATTACTAATATTACCCTGGATGGAGGAAAGCAAGATTTACTACAAGACCAATATTTCCAATGATACCCAGGTAAAGAAGTTGTCCATTACTTGGACAACCCCTTCTTATTCCGAACACTTGGCACTGATTAAATAAAAAACCTTATACTCACTCATGCCAGCACCATCCCTGCTGTGTAAGCATTCACAGTACCAAAGCCCTCGTGCTGTTGCTGTTGACATGTGAGCCTGGAGCCCAATGGGCACTGGTGTCACGTCTCCACCTTCTTACAAATTGAATATGAAAAGTCAGGGCTGTGGCTGCTCTCTTACTTCTTTTTCATTTTTAGTACATACCAAGGCAGGTACAGTAATACCAGTGCTGATTGGACGCCACTTTCAAGGGTTACAACAACCAGAAGAAAGCCTTGGGGAAATCCCCTGGGTCTGCGAGTGTCAGCGGGAACAGCGCTGGTACGGGATGTGAGTATAAGATTTTTTTCAATTTATCGGGGTGAAACATATAGATCAAGAAATTGTTGTCCTAGCAGTGGATATAAATTAGAAAAGGCCCAGGAGCACAGTGAAGGTTGGGTTGGCACCCGGACCAGTGGCAGGTTGGACATGCAGTTGCAGTGTAGTTTTTTTCAACAGAATTTAAAAAAAAAATTTTTTTAGGGATCACATTACATTTGACGTGACTTTGGGTGTCTATATGACAGAAAATACCTAAAACTGACACTATTCTTAAAACTGCACCCTCAGGGTGCTCAAAACCCCATTTAAGATGTTTTTTTTAACCCTTCAGGTGCTTCAAGGAAATTTTTGAAACGTAGAAGTAAAAAATGAACATTTAACTTATTTTTACTAAAATTTTAATTTAAACCCATTTTTTTTTTATTTCCACAGTTGTAACAAGAAAAATGGACCCAAAAATGTATTGTGCAATTTCTTCTGAGCAAGCTGATACCCCATATGTGGGGGAAAACCACTATTTGTGTGCATGGCAGGGCTCATTTGATTTTTTTAGTGCAAAATTTGCTGTAATAAATGGCGAACGCCTTGTCGTGTTTGGAGAGCCCCTGATGTGCCTAAACAGTGGAAATCCCCCACAAGAGGAATCATTTTGGAAACTTGACCCCTCAGGGAACTTATCTAAATATGTGATAAGCACTTAGAGCCCCAGATGATTCCCAGAAGTTTATAACATTATGCGGTGGAAATAAAAAAATCTAATTTTTCTCATAAAAATGTTTTAGAAACAAATCTTGCATTTTCATAAAGGATAACAGTGAAAATTGCACAATACAGTTTGTTTTTCAATTTCGCCTGAGTACGCCGATATCTTATATGTGAGGGAAAGCTACTGTTTGGGGGCATGGCAGAGCTCCGAAGGGAAGGAGCGCCGTTTGACTTTTTGAATGCTAAATGTGCTGGAATCATTAGTGAACGCTCCATTTGAATAACCCCTGATGTGCCTAAGCAATAGAAACCCCACACAAGTGATCCCATTTTGGAAACTAGACCCATCATGGAACGTATATAGATTAGTGATGAGCAAATACATTTGGCACTATTTTTTGTCGCACGAATAGTATGGTGTTCGGGCTTTTTGTTACTTGGTGAGTAATTAGGTATTCGCCTTGATATATTCGAGTGACCCGCCAAGCATATTTGGTGCTTTATTTGCAGCCAATGAAGATACTTGGCTGGCTTGCCAAAGACAGTAATGCCGGCGCCATCTTTGTTGTGGCATTATTGTGATTGACTGGCCTTACAGCATCATATAGGATTTTTAAAGGCCGCCTGCGCCATCTTGTGCACATTGCAGCCGGAACCAGCATAGGGAGAGCGTACTGTGAGCATAGGGAGAGTGATAGGAGCATAAAGGAAGCATTATTCATTTCAAAAAGCTCTTTTAAGAGCTTAAGACTGTGAAGATAAGTTCTTTGTCAGGTGAGGATAGTGTAGGGAGAGATTTAAAAGGAGGGAAAGTAAAAGGCAAGCACCTTGGTGTTTTATCATCATTGCAAGTACATGCTGCAGATCTCTGCTATTTTCTACTGTGTTGCATAGTTAGTATTAGGAACAGACTGTGGGATTAGGGTGAAATAGGAAGGGTTTCATCCACACTACCAGACCAGCTGAAAGATGCCATGATGGGGACATCACAATTCACTTTGCAGTTATTACAAGAGTTATACAGAGGGAGTGCAAGTTTCACCATTGCACAATGTGCAAAGTTTTCACAAAGTACAAAACATTACAAACATGTAGTATACATACATGACCAGGCTTGGACTGACCCATAGGGGAACTGGGGAATCTCCCAGTGGGCCCTTGTGCACATTTAGACCCCCAATTCCAATGTATGGGCAGAACTTGGCATAATTCATTGGATTCACTCTGTACAGAAAAAGCAGCATCTCATTTATTAACCAAACTACCCAGTTTATTACTCTGTAGAGATATAAGGTAGATTTGTGAACGAGGGTCATTTAATATTTGTATGCACGTCAAAAGTGGGCCCCCAAAGTCAATGTTACTGGTGGGCCCTTGACACCCCAGTCCAACATTGTACATGACCACTAAGTACTTGTTGCAGAAGCAGGAGGAGGAGGTGATTTCCTGAACAAAATGGGTTTGGATGGTAAGGGATGGACGTTAAGACAACTTCCGAAAAAAAAACATTTGGGCTGCATTTACTTTACAATGCTGTTATATGTAGGGCTTACAAAGTCGGAGGAAATCCAATTAAAAACCCGCTGAGACAACACACTTGCAGCAGGGCATGACAGCACCTCAAAGGTGTACAAGCAGAGGTGAGGCCAAGTGTTAAGCTTGGATAGCCAATAGATAAAGGGCACTGAAGAGTCAGGAAGGACACTGTTATGGTTACTTAAGTAGTCTTTCACCATCTTGGTAAACTTCTCCCTCATTGTCATACTTACACTTACAGATAGCCCTTGCTGATGTGACGGTTTCATGAAAATGGCCCAGTTGGTGGACATCCTCCCCATGAGTTGCACCTGGTGTGCGTTGCCCTCCCCTGTAATCCTTGAGGGTGAAAACAACCAGTATCTCTGCCAGCAGCATTGTCTGAGTGTAATCTTTTAGCAAGTCTTTCGCAACAACCCTCTAGCATGCATACAATGAAAATGGCACGTCTGCCTCCAACATGAGAGAAGCAAATATTTCCTTGTACCGTGGGTCAAGAATGGTGCACAGCCAGTATTTCATGTGAAGGTCTTTGGAAAGGCATCTGGACATGAAATCTGCCATGTGTGGCAAACTATAAAAAGTCAAATGTTCAGTATCCTCACTAGGAAGAACACTAACCATCCTCTCTGCCTCATGACGCATAGCCTACTCCTCCTCCTCTTCAGGCTATCATGCTTGGCAGGCATGAAGCTGGGATTGAGAGTCCTTTCTGTTGAGCAGACCAAAAACTCCTGTTCCTCCTCATCTTCCTTCTTCTCCTGCTCCTTGTCATCAGCCAATGTGTCCTGAGAATATTGTGTGAGGCTGTGTTGTATGGTATTAGCCACTGTAAAATCCTGTTCCATAGCCACCTGCTCAACATTCAAAGCTTCATCTTTGAGATTCTGCAGCAAACATTTTGATAGACAGAGCAGTGGGATGTTTACGCTGAAAATGGCATCATGAGCTTTCACCATCTTGGTTTGATAGTCAAAGTTTTGAAGAACCTCACATATGTCAGTGGTCCACACCCACTCAGCATTTGTTATATGTGGGGGCTGAGTGTTACTCTGAATGGCATTGAAAAGCTGGAATTCAGACACTGCCCTCTGCTGCTCACTAAGCCTGGTCGAATTCCAGCGTGTGGGAAGGTCACATATAAGTTGGTGACGAGGCAAATTTTAGTGCTGCTGCAGCGAAGCTATAGAAGTGAAAGCATGAGATAACTTTTGGAAATGTGCGCTGACTAGAGTTGAGCGATACCAGCAGATACTTGAAAATATCGGATCGGAATGGATCGGCCGATCTTAAAAAAAAGTATCGGTATCGCCGATTCCGATACCGGGAACCAATGCAAGTCAATGGGGCCAAAATATCGGAATTAAAAAAAACCCTTTCTTTCCTTGTAGGTTAATTCTACATGAAGAAAAACAACTAAGAATAATGTAGAATGTATTGTGGGAGGTGGAGGAGACATTAAAGCCATAGAGGTTTAGCCCAATCAAATGGAATAGCAGGAATTAAACTTTTTTTTTAAAGACGTTAGGAGTTACAAAGATATTGACTATGTTAGCCTCATTTATATATTGCCAGACATGTATGTCTTCTTCTTCTTTCTTCTTTCTTCTTCTTTCTTATTCTTCTTCCTTTTTTTACCTTCTTCTTCTTCTTCTTATTCCTTTTTTTACATTCTTCTTCTTCTTCTTCCTTTTTTTACATTCTTCTACTTCCTTTTTTTACATTCTTCTTCTTATTCCTTTTTTTACATTCTTCTTCTTCCTTTTTTTAAATTCTTCTACTTCCTTTTTTTACATTCTTCTTCTTCTTCCTTTTCTTACATTCTTCATATTCTTCTTATTCAACAATTATTATTCTACATATTCAACTTCTTCATCTTCTTCCTATTCTTCTTCATCATATTCTTGTTTGTGTCAGGCATTCCTGTAGTTGTTATCTAGAAAAGTTAGAAGTTTACACCTTCCGTTCTGCCTGTCACAAAAGATTTACAACAGGATTTGTCCGCGTTCAGTTTGGCCTGCAGCAGCAGGCCTTTTCCAGGGGCACCACAAGGAGGAACGGACTCACCCCCATACACTGCTTAGGCTTCTTCTGCTTATAAATAAGATAATATCATTTGCTCAGAGTATTAGTCTTATGCTTAATGTTCTTCTGCTTTGTTTTTTTATGCTTCTTTGTCTTCTCTCTCTTGTTGTTCTGCATCTTGGTGGTTGTCTTCCTGTTCTTTGTCCTCTTGAACCAGCTGACGGTACTGGCACCCGGAGGGGCAGCAGAAGGAACAAGAGCCAATGGCACTACCGAGGACCAGCTGACGGTGCTGGAACCCGGTTACTAAGCAGGAGGTACCTGTGCTACAAAGCACTACCAAGGACCAGCAGACGTTGCCGGAACTCGGATACCGAGATGGAGGCACCTAGGCCAAAGGCTCTGACGAGAACCAGCTGACGGTGCTGGAACCCGGAGGGGTAGCATAAGCTGCAAGAGCAAATGGAAATAGCGAGGACCAGCTGACAGTGCTGGCACCCGGAGGGGCAGCAGAAGGAATAAGAGCCAATGGCACAACCGAGGACCAGCTGATGGTGCTGGAACCCGGTTACTAAGCAGGAGGTACCTGTGCTACAAAACACTACCAAGGACCAGCAGACGTTGCCGGAACTCGGATACCGAGATGGAGGCACCTAGGCCAAAGGCTCTGACGAGAACCAGCTGACGGTGCTGGAACCCGGAGGGGTAGCATAAGCTGCAAGAGCAAATGGAAATAGCGAGGACCAGCTGACAGTGCTGGCACCCGGAGGGGCAGCAGAAGGAATAAGAGCCAATGGCACAACCGAGGACCAGCTGATGGTGCTGGAACCCGGTTACTAAGCAGGAGGTACCTGTGCTACAAAACACTACCAAGGACCAGCAGACGTTGCCGGAACTCAGATACCGAGATGGAGGCACCTAGGCCAAAGGCTCTGACGAGAACCAGCTGACGGTGCTGGAACCCGGAGGGGTAGCATAAGCTGCAAGAGCAAATGGAAATAGCGAGGACCAGCTGACAGTGCTGGCACCCGGAGGGGCAGCAGAAGGAATAAGAGCCAATGGCACAACCGAGGACCAGCTGACGGTGCTGGAACCCGGTTACTAAGCAGGAGGTACCTGTTCTACAAAGCACTACCAAGGACCAGCAGACGTTGCCGGAACTCGGATACCGAGATGGAGGCACCTAGGCCAAAGGCTCTGACGAGAACCAGCTGACGGTGCTGGAACCCGGAGGGGTAGCATAAGCTGCAAGAGCAAATGGAAATAGTGAGGACCAGCTGACAGTGCTGGCACCCGGAGGGGCAGCAGAAGGAATAAGAGCCAATGGCACAACCGAGGACCAGCTGATGGTGCTGGAACCCGGTTACTAAGCAGGAGGTACCTGTGCTACAAAGCACTACCAAGGACCAGCAGACGTTGCCGGAACTCGGATACCGAGATGGAGGCACCTAGGCCAAAGGCTCTGACGAGAACCAGCTGACGGTGCTGGAACCCGGAGGGGTAGCATAAGCTGAAAGAGCAAATGGAAATAGCGAGGACCAGCTGACAGTGCTGGCACCCGGAGGGGCAGCAGAAGGAATAAGAGCCAATGGCACAACCGAGGACCAGCTGATGGTGCTGGAACCCGGTTACTAAGCAGGAGGTACCTGTGCTACAAAGCACTACCAAGGACCAGCAGACGTTGCCGGAACTCGGATACCGAGATGGAGGCACCTAGGCCAAAGGCTCTGACGAGAACCAGCTGACGGTGCTGGAACCCGGAGGGGCAGCTGAAGTTACCCCTGAAAAGCAAAGTTGGCATGCCGCAAGCTGTCCGCAGTTACCGAATCACACAGTCCTACAGGGGGTGCTTGTCCTACTGGCACTACGGAACAAACCTTTCTTACCAGAACCCGCAGTCCACATAGGAAGCACCTAAACTGCTGACACCCTAGCCTCGGCTAACCCAACCGCAACACGACATGGCAACTTGGGATGTCAAACTGACATTGACACTTCCCGGAAACAGCAGGCAGGGCTGGAACCAAGCTGGGCAGGAGGGAGTACCCGTGCCAAAGTCAGTTATGAGCAGCAACTGGCGATGTTGGAGCACAGGGACAAGCACTTAGCAGGCTGAGGTCTGATGTGCTGTCAATTGGGAGGCAGCAGGACAGATTGCCATCAGAACAGCTGACGTTACTGAACCCCACAAACACAGGAGCTAGTGTTTTACTCTGTGAAGACGGCACTTCCAAGCAACAACTGGCTGTGTTGAAGCCCAGGGACAAGCACGGAGCAGGCTGAGGCTGCATTGAAGAAATTTTAAGATCGGTTGTAGACTTCTACTAATTTTAACCAAGCTCCACTTAGGCCTGTGGCTTCACTGATATTCGTATTTCCCCTGTCCTCCAACCCCGCCAGTTACAGCTCCGAAGTGGCGTCTGCACAATCCACACTTGTTCCTGTGTTACAGGTGTTCAGTCCGGTCAGTTAATCCCCTGATGTGTGTCCGGCAATGTCGCCTGCTCTGTCCACATTCCCATAACTAGCTGACGTTACTGAACCCCACTGAGACACGGGAGCAAGTGTCTCTTTCCGTGTGGACGGCACTTCCGAGCTACAACTAACTGTGTTGAAGCCCAGGAAATAGGAGGGTGTAGGCAGAGGCCTACTGTATTTGGAATGTGGTGACAGCAGGAGAGACTGCCATCCACACAGCAGGGGATCAGCTGACGTTACTGAACCCCACTGAGACACGGGAGCAAGTGTCTCTTTCCGTGTGGACGGCACTTCCGAGCTACAACTGGCTGGGTTGAAGCCCAGGAAATAGGAGGGTGTAGGCAGAGGCCTACTGTATTTGGAATGTGGTGACAGCAGGAGAGACTGCCATCCACACAGCAGGGGATCAGCTGACGTTACTGAATCCCACTGAGACACGGGAGCAAGTGTCTCTTTCCGTGTGGACGGCACTTCCGAGCTACAACTGGCTGTGTTGAAGCCCAGGAAATAGGAGGGTGTAGGCAGAGGCCTACTGTATTTGGAATGTGGTGACAGCAGGAGAGACTGCCATCCACACAGCAGGGGATCAGCTGACGTTACTGAACCCCACTGAGACACGGGAGCAAGTGTCTCTTTCCGTGTGGACGGCACTTCCGAGCTACAACTGGCTGTGTTGAAGCCCAGGAAATAGGAGGGTGTAGGCAGAGGCCTACTGTATTTGGAATGTGGTGACAGCAGGAGAGACTGCCATCCACACAGCAGGGGATCAGCTGACGTTGCTGAACCCCACTGAGACACGGGAGCAAGTGTCTCTTTCCGTGTGGACGGCACTTCCGAGCTACAACTGGCTGTGTTGAAGCCCAGGAAATAGGAGGGTGTAGGCAGAGGCCTACTGTATTTGGAATGTGGAGACAGCAGGAGAGACTGACATCCACACAGCAGTGGATCAGCTGACGTTACTGAACCCCAATGAGACACGGGAGCAAGTGTCTCTTTCCGTGTGAACGGCACTTCCGAGCTACAACTGGCTGTGTTGAAGCCCAGGAAATAGGAGGGTGTAGGCAGAGGCCTACTGTATTTGGAATGTGGAGACAGCAGGAGAGACTGCCATCCACACAGCAGGGGATCAGCTGACGTTACTGAAACCCATTGAGACACGGGAGCAAGTGTCTCTTTCCGTGTGGACGGCACTTCCGAGCTACAACTGGCTGTGTTGAAGCCCAGGAAATAGGAGAGTGTAGGCAGAGGCCTACTGTATTTGGAATGTGGTGACAGCAGGAGAGACTGCCATCCACACAGCAGGGGATCAGCTGACGTTACTGAACTCCACTGAGACACAGGAGCAAGTGTCTCTTTCCGTGTGTACGACACTTCCGAGCTACAACTGGCTGTGTTGAAGCCCAGGAAATAGGAGGGTGTAGGCAGAGGCCTACTGTATTTGGAATGTGGAGACAACAGGAGAGACTGCCATCCACACAGCAGGGGATCAGCTGACGTTACAGAACACCACTGAGACACGGGAGCAAGTGTCTCTTTCCGTGTGGACGGCACTTCCGAGCTACAACTGGCTGTGTTGAAGCCCAGGAAATAGGAGGGTGTAGGCAGAGGCCTACTGTATTTGGAATGTGGTGACAGCAGGAGAGACTGCCATCCACACAGCAGGGGATCAGCTGACGTTACTGAACCCCACTGAGACACGGAAACAAGTGTCTCTTTCCGTGTGGATGGCACTTCCGAGCTACAACTGGCTGTCTTGAAGCCCAGGAAATAGGAGGGTGTAGGCAGAGGCCTACTGTATTTGGAATGTGGAGACAGCAGGAGAGACTACCATCCACACAGCAGGGGATCAGCTGACATTACTGAACCCCACTGAGACACGGGAGCAAGTGTCTCTTTCCGTGTGGACGGCACTTCCGAGCTACAACTGGCTGTGTTGAAGCCCAGGAAATAGGAGGGTGTAGGCAGAGGCCTACTGTATTTGGAATGTGGAGACAGCAGGAGAGACTGCCATCCACACAGCAGGGGATCAGCTGACGTTACTGAACACCACTGAGACACGGGAGCAAGTGTCTCTTTCCGTGTGGACGGCACTTCCGAGCTACAACTGGCTGTGTTGAAGCCCAGGAAATAGGAGGGTGTAGGCAGAGGCCTACTGTATTTGGAATGTGGTGACAGCAGGAGAGACTGCCATCCACACAGCAGGGGATCAGCTGACGTTACTGAACCCCACTGAGACACGGGAGCAAGTGTCTCTTTCCGTGTGGACGGCACTTCCGAGCTACAACTGGCTGTGTTGAAGCCCAGGAAATAGGAGGGTGTAGGCAGAGGCCTACTGTCTTTGGAATGCGGAGGCAGCAGGAGAGACTGCCATCTCCACAGCAGGGGAACAGCTGTCAGTGCTGAACCCCACTAACACTTGAACGAATGTGTTTGGCTCTGTGGAGACGACACTTCTGAACACCAACTGACGCTGTTGGAGCCCAGGATTAGGCGAGGAGCAGGCTGGGGCCTGTTGCTTTTGGCAGGTGAAGGCAGCAGGAGACTTGCCATCTCCACAGCAGGGGAACAGCTAGCAGTGCTGAACCCCACTAACACTTGAACGAATGTGTTTGGCTCTGTGGAGATGACACTTCTGAACACCAACTGACGCTGTTGGAGCCCAGGATTAGGCGAGGATCAGGCTGGGGCCTACTGGATTTTGGCAGGTGTAGGCAGCAGGAGATTTGCCATCTCCACAGCAGGGGAACAGCTGTCAGTGCTGAACCCCACTAACACTTGAACGAATGTGTTTGGCTCTGTGGAGACGACACTTCTGAACACCAACTGACCCTGTTGGAGCCCAGGATTAGGCGAGGAGCAGGATGGGGCCTACTGGATTTTGGCAGGTGTAGGCAGCAGGAGACTTGCCATCTCCACAGCAGGGGAACAGCAGCGGTTTTTATGGAGGTTGTTGACTACTACTGATTCTAACCATGCTCCACTTAGGCCTCTGCCTCCACTGTCTCTACTATTTACCCTGGCCTCCAACCCCGCCAGCTACATCTCTGAAGTGGCATCAGCACAATCTACACTTGTTCCTGTGTTACTGGTGCTCAGTCCCGTCAGTTGATCCCCTGATGTTTGTCCGGCAAGTTCGCCAGCTCTGTCCTCATTCCCACTACTGGTTATGGGAATGTGGACAGAGCAGGAGACCTTGCCGGACACACATCAGGGGATAATCTGATGGGACTGAGCCACAGGAACACAGGAACAAGTGTAGATTGTGCTGAAGCCACTTCAGAGATGTAGATGGCGGGGTTGGAGGCCAGGGGAAATAGTAGAGACAGTGGAGCCAGAGACCTAAGTTGGGCACGGTTAAAAATCAGTAGTGGTTTGAATGTTGATGGAGCTGGTGACTTTGCCGTCCACACAGCAGGGAATCAGCTGGCGTTACTGAACCCCACTAACACAGGAGCTAGTGTGTTTCTCTGTGCAGACGACACATCTGAGCGACAACTGGCTGTGTTGAAGCACAGGGATTATAGTTCAGGTGGTAGAAAAATGAACACACCAGCAGACCTGGATACAGTTGCCAACCACTAATTTAGTCTGTAAGAGGAATGGCAAAGTCTTTGGAGATCCAGGCCTTGTTCATTTTCAGAAAAGTCAGCCGGTCAACTTTATCGGAAGATAGTCGCGTGCAACGGTCTGTTAGTACACCACCTGCGGCACTAAAGACACGTTCCGATAATACACTGGCAGCAGGGCAAGCCAGCACCTCCAATGCATACTGGCTAAGCTCTGGCCATGTATCCAGCTTAGAGACCCAAAACTTGAAGGGGGAAGAGCCATCTGGGAGTACAGTGACAGGGCAAGACATGTAGTCTGACACCATCTGACGGAAGCGTTGCCTCCTGCTGACTCGAGGCGTCGCTGATGGTGTAGACAATTGTGGTGGACACACAAAACTTTGCCACATTTGGGCCA
This sequence comes from Dendrobates tinctorius, assembly GCF_039654945.1. Taxonomy (NCBI): domain Eukaryota; kingdom Metazoa; phylum Chordata; class Amphibia; order Anura; family Dendrobatidae; genus Dendrobates; species Dendrobates tinctorius. Next base: position 15,458,380 of record NW_027361761.1, on the reverse strand, counting down.
TAGTGGTCTTGCCTTGTGCTGCGGCGCTGCCTCTGCTCCCTCTTTGTGCAGAGTTTCCTCCACTGCCTCGACGCACAGAGCTGCTTTGTAAAGCACTAGCAACAATGCTGCCGGGTGGAATGGAAAACATTATGGACTGCACCAGTGACTCTTCGTACTCCCGCAGTTTACGCTCCCGGTTCAACGTTGGTATGAGCCTTTGTACGCTGTCCCGGTAGCGAGGATCTAGGAGGGTGTACACCCAATAATCAGCCGAGACGAGAATGTGGGCGATGCGGCGGTCGTTTCTCAGGCACTGCAGCATGAAATCAACCATGTGCTGCAGACTCCCAACTGCCAAAGAACCGCTGTCCCCTGTTTGAGGCGTGACCTCGGCCTGCTCTGCATCACCCCACCCTCGCTGTACATACTGAGTAGAGGTTTGTGTACCTCCCTCCTCTGGAGAGATGTCTTCCTCCTCCATCGACTCCTCCTCATCCTCCTCACAAAGTGTCCCCTGCCTAGGCCTTTGTGAGGAAACACGTAGCGCAGACTGTCCAGAAGCAGATGGCATTTGGGACTCCTCATCCTCCACCTCTTCCGAAACCTCATCCCTTAGTGCTTGCAGTGTTTGTTGAAGCAGGCAGATAAGGGGGACAGTCATGCTGACTAGTGCATCATCTGCACTCGCCATCCACGTGGATTCATCGAAGGCACTCAAAACGAGGCAGATGTCCTTCATAGAGGCCCACTCAATGGTGCTGAAGTGTGAACGGCGCACAGTGCGACTTGTTTGCGCCTGATGCAGCTGGTACTCCATGACTGCTGCCTGCTGCTCACACAACCGCTCCAACATATGTAACGTTGAATTCCACCGGGTGGGTAGGTCACATATGATGCGATGTTCCAGAAGGCCAAATCGTCGCTGCAGAGCAGCGAGGCTCGATCTTGCCGTGCTGGAACGCCGCAAGTGAGCGCACTCTATGCGGACCTTGTGCAACAGTGCATCAAGATCCGGATAGTCCCTCAGAAAGCTCTGCACGAACAAGTTAAGCACATGTGCCAGACATGGGCTGTGTGTGAGGTTGCCTAGGCCAAGAGCTGCCACCAGATTTCGGCCATTGTCACACACTACCAAGCCCGGCTGGAGATTCACTGGCCCAAACCACACATCACTCTCCTGCTTGATAGCATTCCAGAGCTCCTGCGCTGTGTGGCTTCGATTCCCCAAAGAAATTAATTTGAGTACAGCCTGTTGAGCCATATACAGGCTCCTGCTCTGCTGTTTCTGAGGAACTTGAGTAGGAGGAGGAGTCTATGTGTACAGACTGGAGTCCTGCAATCCGTGGCGTTGGAAGAACACGTACAGCGCCACTCTCCAGATCTGTACCCGGCTCCACAACATTGACCCAGTGGGCAGTGAGGGAAAGGTATTGTCCCTGTCCATGGTTACTGGTCCACGCATCGGTGGTCAGGTGGACCTTGCTACTAACGGCGTTTAGTAGCGCATGTTTTATTTTGCCCTCAACATGTTTCTGCAGGGCAGGGACGGCTCGCCTGCTGAAAAAAAAGCGGCTGGGCACGTTGTATTGGGGGACTGCCAATGCCATTAAGTCCTGGAAGGTGCCAGTGTCCACCAGCCTGAATAACAGCATTTCAACTGCCAGAATTTTGGCAATGCCAGCATTCAGAGACTGTGCTCGGGGATGGTTTGCCGAGTAAGGGCGCCTTTTATCCCATGCCTGTGCTATCGATGGCTGTGATGGATGGGAACGTGCTGCTATGGGTGGAATCTGACAGGGTCTCCGGACAACAGTGGCAGAGGTTCTTCCTTGGCGATCCTGTGAGGAAGCCGAACCAGCAGTGTGTGAGCTGGAGGAAGAGGCCCCAACACGAACTGAAGAGGTGGTAGGTGGTGCTGTACGTTGGCCTACGTCTTCAGGGTGTCTCTGCAACTCCAACTCGTGCTTGGTGCGCACATGTTTCCACATATTTGTGGTATTGAGGTTGCTGACATTTCTCCCTCTTTTGACTATCTGATGACACAGCTTGCATTTGACAAAGCAAATGTCATCTGCAACTGTGTCAAAAAAGGACCACGCACTGCAAGTCTTGGGAGCGCCCGTTTTGCCTTTGGAATGAGGAATGCTCCTAACGGGTGCCGAAGTGGAGGGTACAGGCAACCAAGTCTTCCCCCTCCCTCTGCCTCCTGTTTTGGCCGGTAGGGGAATCTCTTCCTCCGAGCTGCTCCCACCACCTTCCTGTTCCTCACGCCATGATGGGTCAAGGACCTCATCATCTCCCTCACCTCTTCAAACAGCTGCTTCTCCGGGGTTGTCTCGCCAGCACCGTACGCACCAGAAAGTGGCAACTGAGTCTCGTCATCATCTGATGCGTACTGAGGTGTGCTGACCATAGGCACTGGCCCACTCGCCTCTTCAGATTCAGAGGGACAAAGAAGTTGCGCATCACTGCATACTCCCTCTTCTTCACATTCAGGAATGCTGCTTGGCTGGCCCCCTCTTTCCAAGCCAACAGATTCCGAGAACAGAAGTAGAGACTGTGATGGCTCCTGTCCATGTCTCTCTGACTGCCTGGGCACTTTGGCAGGTGGTGAAGAGACAGATGGTTGCTCTTCGGTGCTCTGGTCCTGAGAGGCTGTGGAAGCAATTGAAGTCGATGCGTTAGCTGCCATCCATCCGACAACGGCTTCAATTTGTTCCTCCCGCAGCAGTGGGGTACGTTGAGGTCCTACAAAGCTGCGCATAAAGGACTGTTGCACTGGTCCACTGCACTGGTCCACTGGTCCCGCAGCAGGCCCAGAATCCCCACGTCCTCTACCTGCAGAATCCCCACGTCCTCTCCCTGCAGAATCCCCACGTCCTCTCCCTGCTGAAACTCCACGCCCACGCCCACGCGCCTTACTCCCTGTCTTCTTCATCTTGCCAGACTGCTTAAGATAGGCAGAAAAGTACAAAGGGGGGCCTTAGTGTGCTTATTCCTGAACAGCTGGTTACAGGTATAAGAAACACTAATTTTATGAAGTGTGTGTGTGTGGACTACACTTTAATAGGAGCTGATGTGGCCTACACAAGTTCCAAATGTAGTGTTTGGTGAACTTTTTTTGTGGTTTCTTTGTTGGAAACAAACTCAAAGTATGTGAACAAAGAATTGAAACTGATAGTATCACCAACTTTTTGGAGCTATTACAATGCAGGCAGGTAACCTACAATGCAAAAGATGAGGCTCCAAAAAAATTGGGTAATACTAATCTGGCTGCGCCGGCAGGGCACAAGCCAGAAAAAAAGGCTCCTCTATCTACTCCTACAGTATATAGTGTTTGCAACCAACCAATGTTGATGGATACGGATGGATGCACACTAATAGGAGAAGAAAAAATGAGCTGCACTCAAAGACAAATATGTGTGAGGCAGTGACGCACGTTGAGCGTCCTACAACCAGACGTAGCTGCAGGACACTCTACTCTGCGTGAGCTGCACTCACACACAGTCAGAGACCTCTCAGACAGCCGTGAACAGTGCAGCTAAGTGGGCACTGGCACTGACAGGCTGCAGAAAGGCTCCGCTGTGTACTTCTATACAGTGTTTGCAACCACCGTAGATGGAGACGGATGGATGCACACTAATAGAAGAAAAAATGAGCTGCAATAAAAGAAAAATGTGTGAGGCAGTGACACGCTGAGTGTCCTACAACCAGACGTAGCTGCAGGACACACTACTCAGCGTGAGCTGCACTCACACACAGTCAGAGACCTCTCAGACAGCCGTGAACAGTGCAGCAAAGTGGACACTAGCACTGAAAGGCTGCAGAAAGGCTCCGCTGTCTACTACTAGTGTTTGCAACCAACGTATATGGATACGGATGGAAGCACACTAGATTGAAATTATGTAAAAAATGCAGCTCAAAAATTAAAAGATGTATGAGGCAGCAGTGAGGCACGCTGGGCAGCCTACAACCTGACGTGGCTGCAGGACCCACTCCACAGCGTGAGCTGCACTCACACAGCCCTTGCAGACAGCTGTGAACACTGCTGCTAGGGCAAAGAAGGCTACAGTGGTGGTTTATGTAGCCTGGGTAAAGCACTAGATGTTTGGTGGAATCGCTATTTCTAACTGTCCCTCACAGTCTTCTACAGCAGCCTGTCCCTAACTGAATTCACAGCAGAGTGAACCAGAAATGGCGGCTGCGGTGGATTTTATAGTGCATCATGACATCATTTCGGCAGCCAATCACAGCCATGCCAATAGTTAACATGCCTACATGCCTAACAGGATGTGCCCACACTTCGGAGGATTCCCATTGGCTTAATCAAAGCAAGCAGGCTCATAGCATGATGGGAACTTCCGATTCCGATTCCGGTATCCGATATGAAAAAAATATATGAAGTCAGTATTGGAATTCCGATACCCGATACTTGCGGTATCGGAATGCTCAACACTAGCGCTGACATGGCGTACCTTGGCAAGTAGGTCTGGCAAGTTATGGTCTATTTAAAAAGCACTGTATAGCCAAGTTCAGCACGTGGGCCATGCATGGAACTTGTACCAGCTTGCTGAGCTTTAAAGCCGCCACCAAGTTACACCCATTATCGCACACAACCTGACCTGGTTGGAGGTTCAGCTGGGAGAGCCACTGATTGGTCTGTTCTTTTATCCCTCTCAACAGCTCAGCTGTGTTGTGAGCTTTATCACCTAAAAAGATGAGCTTCTGCAGAACGTGCTGCCACTTCGCCAAGGCAGTGCTGCATACATCCCAGCAGGGGAGTCATGGAGAGGCTAGATCCGCCGAGGAGGAGGAGAAGAGACAAGAACTGGAATATGAGGAGACTGAAACCCTGATGGAAGTTGGTCCCGATGTGACTGTGTTGGCAGAGCATGGCTTATATTGTGTAAAACATACTTATGTAACGTGGGGATGGTACATCAGGAAAAATATGGTTGGCTGGAAATCGAGTACCGTGGACTGCCACCGCCAAGATGTTGCAGAACGACTCAGTTCCCTCAAGTTGAAACGGCAATATTTCCAATCTGACTATGTGGGTATTTAGCGTTTTGGCATGTTTTAGATATTTCTGCTTTCTGTTTAACATCTGGGACAGGGACAAGTGAATGCTATGCTGGGACAATGAACTGGACGTGGTTGCTGACTGTTGTGTGTGTGCAACTTCAGGTTGTGGGCAGGAGCCTACTGTGGCTGCTTCATGGAAAGCACATTGGGAAGGCAGTAACACAGGAGAAGGGGCAGTGGTTTCACCATCAGACACAGATTTTGCACCCAGGCATTCCGTGCACCTACTGGGGTGCTTGGCTGCCATGTGTTTTTGCATGATGGTGGTGCTCTGGTTGGCAGTGTTCTTACTTCTTCTTAGTTTGGATTTGCAGATGCTGCAAATTAGTTATGTTGTCTGAAGGAATTTCAGAAAAAGCTGTCATACAGGGGAACAACACACCCTTGGCCTGTTATCTAGCTGTGTGCTGTGTGCTGTGTCCAACAGTTGACCGAGTTCTATTTCTGGTCCAACCACTACCTCTTCTTCCCTGTTTTCATGCTATCGATTCAACCATGTTTGCATTTCTGTGCTCGCTAGGTGTGCCATCGTGTCAGGTTGGATCAGTGGCCTCATCATAGACCACGTCATCTTCCAATTCATCAATCTGATCCTCCTACTGTGTTGCGATTTTAGGCTGACCTGATGGCAACTGTGCGTCATGATTATCCCTCACCTCTTCCGACATGAACTGACATTCCTCAACGTGACTTGGACCTGGCTGTAGGTGCTCAAATGTTTGGGCATCACTGCACTCCACGAACTCTTTAATGGTGCACGTTTAGAGGCCTGACAAATTACAAGAGAATGTAAGCAGTTCATCAGAGTGGCCAATTTTGGGGTCATATGTCTCCTGGGACTCTTGATGGTAGGAGACAGGAGGACCAGGTGGAGGAATTAGAGGCCCAGCCTCTTGGCTACTGAGACTGGACCGTGTGGAAGTCTTCATGGTGCTGTGTTGTGAGTTCATTTTCTGGTCTACCAGTTGTGAGTTCTCCTGCCAGGCTCCCTCTGGTGGTAACAGGAGGTAGTGAGGCTGATTTAGTTAGTAGAGATCTGCCACCTGATAAGAATGATGACGATTGGACCTCAGGAATCTCACACTGGATTTAAGACAGCGGACGCCCTATTCTGGTGCTGGCGATTCCTTCTGGCTTGTCAGGTCTTGGTTCTCAGCTCTGTTGCAGTCAGCTCAAGCTAAGTTTTTCTGCTAATGCTCACACTTGATTTTGTTGGTCTATTCAGTTTTTTGTGTGGTCAACCAGCCCCGGCTGGGGCTGTCCTGAATTTCCACTCTTACTTATCTGTATTTGCCAATTTGCTTTTTGTCCCTTATTAGATTGGCCTCTTTTTGCTCTGTCTCAGAATATTTCAGAGTGCTGAAATAGTAGGAGAAGTCTAGTGACTTCAGGGTTAATTTTGTTATCAGAAGTGTTGGACATTATTTTTGTAGGGTTTTTGGCAGATTGCAGACTGTGTCTTTCCTTTCCTATCCTTTCTAGTTAGTTTGGGCCCCATTGTTTGCTCAGCCTATTTTCCTGCCTGTGTTTGTGTTTTCATCTTGTTTCACCATTAATACATGTGTGGATGCTGTCTTTCCTTTGGGGTCTGCTCTGGGGCAGTTAGTTTTCCCCTTTTCTTGCTTTAGGCTTAATTAGTCCTCCGGCTGTGACGAAGCATCTAGGTTCATCGTAGGAACGCTCCACGGCTGCTGCTAGTTGTGTGGTTAGGATCAGGGATCTGCAATCTGCATAGTTACCAACCTCTCTGGTTTTCTGTGACTTAGCTTGTTTTGTTTTTTCCTCCTCGGTGACCCATTCATAACAGTGCTGCTTGTCAACACACTGGAGCCTTTGTCTGCCATCAGACCCACCTCGCACTTGTCTGGGTTTGTCAGTGGTGTAGCGCGCTTACCAAATTTTGACAGGAAGCTAGAACAAGATCCAGTCACATTCTGATCTGTAACACGGCCTTGGCTGGCTCCACCACATCTAAGTCCTTTAATGTTACCCTTTCTCATTTCAAAGCTTTATGCTTATGAAAAAATAATTTCCTGGCTTTATGATTCACAAGTACCCAGAGAGAAGTGTTATGTACAAATTCACTGAATCTAGCAAAATGTGGCAATTTTTTTTAAGATATCAGCTTTATTACACAATGCAACAGCAAACTCATTAAAAGTACAGGTAAATAGTCACGTTTGCGTATCTCAGCAGACTTTGCGCCAGTCGCACAACTGCAAGATAAAGATACGCTATTTATTAAACTATTTTAAACCTACAAGAGAAAAAGTGAGCAAAAACCTTGTTGTAACTAAATAAAAAGCAAAAAGTACATTTAAATAACACCGAGTTTTTAGTAATACTTTTTTTTTTTAGTCAAAAAATAGCATAAAAGCCATCCCACCACGACAAGGTAACTCTGATCGGGACAGTCCAACACTGTCTAATATTAAAAGCCTTACCATGTGTCAATGTTGACCTCAGTGTGTGAATAAGGGCAGACAGAAGGACTGGGCTCAACCAGTGGAACACCAGTCTGGGGAAGCCTTATATTCAATTTCCACCTCAGGAGAGGGAGGCCAAACCTCGGCTTGTGCAGAATACAATCATACAAAGGAAAAACACAAAAAATGTTGTGTTTTTATATTAAACCAATAGTAAATTAATATTTTTTATATACCTCTTATAATAACTGCAAAGTGTATTGTGCTGTCCCCATCACGGCATCTTTCAGCTGGTCCGATAGAGCCCCATTGGATAATTTTTGGAAAACTTTGCACATTGTGCAATGGTGAAACTTGTTCTCCCTATCTCTACCTCTTGTAATACCTGCTAAATGCATTGTGAGGTCCCCATTATGATATCATTCAGCATGTAGTGGGTAATTTTTGGAGACCTTTGTGCGTTGTGTCAAATTTCTACTCTGAATATCTATATATTCTATTATTATAATTTTTTTTATTGTGTTGTCCTTCTCATGATCTCATTAAGCGTGTATCTGGCAGCCTGATTTTTTTGGGGGTCTGCACTTGGACATTTTGGAACATAAATGCATTAATATTCTCCGCATAATTCTTAAGGTTTCAGTCTTACACAGAATAATAATATGAGTAATGAAACATGCTCTATGTATATGCGGCTAGTTCCAGAATCCAATCCACACATCCCTTTATAAAGGGAAATTTGACATACTGTAATACCTCTGTTTGCTTGCGCCATATTCTCCTCATATACGCAGCGCCCCAGTAGGTGGGTGGAACGCCTGGGTACAAAATCTGTGTCAGACGGTGAAACCACTGGCCTTTCCTCTGTGTTACGTAATTCCCACTCTGCTGTCCTGGAAGGAGGCGCTGAGGTCTCCTGTCCACAACCTGCAGTTGCACAGACACAACAGTCAGAAACCACGTCCAGTTTGTTGTCCCAGCGCAGCGTTCAGTTGTCACTTGACAGCAAATATGTCTGTTCACAAATTGTTAGTTAGATAAGGTATATATATTAGTTAGCACTTTACATTGTCTAATGCTGTAAAAACATATATGTGACATGCACAAGTGTGAACAAGTCGGTAAGACAATGCCCACACCACCCAATGGCTGAACCACAACGATAGAGCACAAAATGATAAATTTGAAAAAATACTCTGCAGTAAAAAACATATAAAAGTAATCAGCAAGTGCTGTATAACAAATACAGGGTATTTAGTCGACACATTTTTTGCAAAAAATACATACCAAGCTGCTTCACCACTTCACGGTAACCCTTCACGAAGCAGTCCCTATCTAATGTATTCAAAACCTGAACATGTGAACAGTATCTAAATGAACAGGATACAGACAGGCGCTTCCCAGTATATGGGCATGTTGGTGAAAGACAGCTAATGCTGGACAAAGACCATTGCTGACTTTTCCAGGCTCCTAAATGAGACATTTGTTTCTTTATTAAACTGTTGCTTCCCTTTCATTTTCTAAATTCGGGTCCATACACAAAAATGTTGGTGGGGTATTGGCCAGTTTCTGAAGTGAGAGACCTCCCAAATTCAGGAGTGAGAGTTCTCCCAAATGTATTATGCAGGACCACCTGAGAGCCCTTACCAAACTCAGGTTTCATGGCACCTGCTGGCACTCTGCAAACTGTAAGTGAGGACCGCATAATAACATGGCAGTGGACATGGTGGTGGTGGCGGGCGAATACCAAAATTCAAATGGGCATGTTTGAAATGGCATTGCAAAGGGATGGGAAATATGTATTTCACTATCTTCCCAACCATTTGGCATGAGGGAAGGACCTCCCAAATTTAAGAGTTAAAGTCCACATAAATTTAAAGTAAAAAATAAAGCCAAAATGTTCCATGTGAACATATGCTACAGGAGAGGTATAATTTTTTAAAAAATATATATATATTTTTGTTTTGCATTATATACATGTCATTATGAAGGAAAAATTGTTTCTTAGCATTTTTCCCTTTAAAAAAAAATTATGTTTGGTTTGATAGGTCTTCTATAAATCAGTAAAATCAGCGCAATAGTCTTACAACATAATTCCCAGATACCATAGGTGAGTCAGAAAGACATGCAGTCATATTCTCCATGCTGTTCCCATTTAATTTTAGCTCTTTCCCATCCATTTCAGCTTTTTTTCCCATGCCCCCCCCAGACCTGTTTGTTGGGTCCAGCAAAAAATATTCTGCTTTCGCATTGACTTGCATTTGATTCGTTATTCGGTTTCGAATACACAGATATTAGAAATTTCCCGAATCTGAGTATTTCACTCTTTACTCCTCACTAGTCTCAATGTGTGGTGAGCACCTTGAACCTCCAGGCACTACATAAAAGTTTGTAATGTTGAACTGTGAAAATAAAAACATTTTTCCCACATAAACGTTATTTTAGCCCCAATTTTTTTTTCACAAGGGTAACAGGAGAAATTGCAGAATACAAATTGTTGTGCAATGTCTTCTGAGTACGATGTGGGGGAAAACTACTGTTTGGGCACACGGCAAGGCTAAAAAATGAAGTAGTGGCATTTTGGAATGCGGGGAAGGCGGGGTTCTCCCAAAGCTTGAATAAGCAACCATCTTTTACTAGCACTTTGCTGCTTACTGTCACATATATTTTACAACAGAGTATTCATGCACGTTTGTCATGCTATGTGCTTTTTCTGTGTCTCAGTCTTTTGGTGGTGTGAATAGTTTCTTACTGACCTGTTCAATTTTGTGCACGTCTCATGTGTTTTCAATCCATTGATTTCTTGCTTATGCAAGCTTTGGGAGAACCCCGCCTCTCTCTTGTGGGACGTGCATAAAAAGCCATTTTGCCTAGCATGCCCATACCATGCAGTGCCTTTCTGAACCCTGCTCATGTAGGTATTGTTCACATGATCAGGTTAAAATACATTTGATAGGACAGCTCCGTGAAGGGTTACCGTGATGTGGTGGAGTGGCTTAGCATACATTTTTTGCAAAAAAACGTATCAACTCAATACCCTGTGTTATCATCTTTTACTAGCACTTTGCTGCTTACTGTTGTATATATTTTACAACAGAGTACTCATGCACGTTGTCTTGCGGTGTGCTTTTACTGTGTCTTTTTCATGGAATTGTGTACGGGTGTCATGTTGTGTGTGGTGAGCCTCTGTTGTGCCAAAATAGTGGAAAACCCCCAAATTTTACCTCATTTTGGAAACTAGACCCCTCAAGTAATTTATCTAGATGTGTAGTGAGCACCATGAACCCCCAGGTGCTTCACAGAATTTTTGCAACAATGATATGTGAAAATGAAAAAAAAAGTCTACAAAACTGTGGTTTTAGCTCCAATTTTTTCATTTTCATAAGGATAGAAGAAGAAAACAGACCATAAAATTGTCTGGGCAACTTCTCCTGAGTGCAGTGATACCCCTTATGTGGTCGAAAACTACTTTTGAGGCACAGTGCAAAAGCTCACAATGGAAGAAGCTTCAAATGCAAGTTCAGATTTTGCTAGAATGGTTTGAGTTTGCCGTATCACCTTGGCAGAGCCCCTGAGGTGCTAGAACAGCCAAAACCCTCATATATGATCTCATTGTACAAACTACACTCCCCAATGAATTCATCTAGTGTTGCAGTGATCATATTGACATCACTTGTGCTTCATAGATTTTTATACTATTGGGTGGTGAAGAAATAATTACATTTTTACTTCTAAAATGTTCTTGGAGCCCCAATTATCCTATAGATAGGATACTAGAGTCCATTCCCTTAATGTGGGGGGTTGTGGCTTTCTTGGCTGATTGTTCAGCTGACTCAGTTCGACTGGAGGCCAAATCCACAGCTTTCTCTAACGCAGTCCTCAGAGCTCTCTGGCTTAAGTACTGGCCTGGAGACATACAAACAAAATCAAAATTATGTTCTATTACCTGTGAAGTTAATTTTCTCTTTTGTTCAACACTACATGACATCCTTGAAAAAGCTGGGGATATCCCTATCTATCCCTACATATAAGAAGTCCTTTCGGAGGCCCCAAGAGAGCAAAATAGATGGCAAGAGGGAAAAAAGAAAGATAGATGCTTTCTCTTTGGGGGTTCATCTAAAGATAACTAGCCCTCCCAGTGATGGTCTTTCCCAGGTGGGGGGCAGATTATCCAGCTTCCTTCCAGCCTGAGAAAAGTTTTCCAGCACTCCCTGGATACTTAGCCTATTAAAATCAGGCCTATGGATAGACTTTCTCTCAATTTGTCCCGAACTTTGTAGTAACTCCTCTACGGTCCTCTCCAGAGGAATAATGGGCTTTGGAACACGAGAAGTTTGATCTAGTGGACAAAGCTGTCCTCCAAGAAGTCCCCCCTCAGGAAAACACAGATGCATTCTACTCCCCATTGTTTCTGGTGAAGAAACCAGACAGACTTGAAAACTGAACAAGTATCTAAGGACTCAGACTTTCAAGATGGAGTCAATAAAATCAGCTGTCAGAATATTGTTTCAAGATTGCTTTATGACAGTCCTGGACCTGAGGGATGTGTATTATCAGATCCCCATACACAAAGACTCTCAGAAGTTCCTTAGGGTAGCGGTCTCCATATGGGGAGAAATAATATTTTTTCTTCAGCTTGGTGGTGGCCCCTTGAGTATTTACCAAGTTGGTGGCGGAAGCAATGGTGCATCTGAGTGAACAGGACATCTTGATTGTCCCTTATCTGGATGACTTCCTAGTGATTGGCAAATCGGTCCAACATTGCAGAGCACAACTCGAGAGAGTAATGACATCTTTAGTAAACCTAGGTTGGGTCTTAAATTTTAAAAAATCAAAGATCGAACCAAAAAAGGTAAAGGAGTTCCTGGTGCTTACATTAGACTCCCAGAAGCAAGAGTGTCACCTTCCTGAGGACATAAGGGATAAGATTGTAGGTCAGGTATTGAGGGCTTCACAATACCTTCTATTTGCCAGCGGTTCAGTGGGCCCAACTACACACCAGGGAGCTCCAGTGGGACATCTTAAAAAAATTAGGTCTCCCTAAAAGGTCAATTAGAAAAACACATGACTCTGTCTTCAAAAACAATTAAAAAAAAATTGGGCAATCTAACCAAAGGGATTCCTTGGTTAACCACAGTGTCTCGAGTAGTCACCACAGATACAGGCCCCACTTCATGTGGGACTCAACTGGGCAACATAGTTACTCAGGGAATCTGGATGGGTCAGCAGAAATCTGTTCCCTCGAATCGGAAAGAACTGTTAGCAGTCAGTCATAATCTGATGGAATTTTTAAATGCCCTTCAGGGTCAGCATGTATGGATATTTTCAAACATCCAGGTAGTAGTATACTATCTGAACCATCAGGGTGAAACTAAGTCATGGCCCTTGATGGACATAACAACCCAGATTTTCCGGATGCTGGAAAGCAATTTCCTTTCTCTTACAGCGCTCCACATACATAGGGTAGAGAACTTCAAGGCAGACTTCTTGAACCACACTCAATTGAAACAGGGCGAATGGGTGCTAAAAGGATACATTTTCAGCCAGATTGTAGAGATGTGAGGTCTCCCAGTCGTAGATCTCTTTGCCAACATCAACAACAGAAAGGTAGACTCCTTTTGCGCCATAGATCCCAGAGGGAAAGCACGGGCTCTGGATGCCTTTATGATTCCATGGAATTAGAACCTGGCGTATGCTTTCCCCAGTCATCATGATCCTGGCGGTCCTTAGAAAAATCAGGGAAGAATTATCCTGATAGTCCCATTGTGGCCAAAAAGAACTTGGTTCTCCTGGTTGAGGATGATGTCCATCACCGACCCCTGGGTACTACCAGAAGTTCCAGATCTTATCTCCCAGGGACGATATATAATTCTCAGGCGGCAAATTTACACTAAACAGCAGGAAATTTGAAAGGTCACTTTTGAAGGACAGAGAGTTTTCCCCAAACCTGGTTTCCACCCTACTCCAAAGTAGGAAAGCTGTCACTACCAATGCCTAGGGTAAAAATTGGAAAAAATTCCTATCCACCTCAGAGGTCAGAGTCCAAGATGGAGTTCCAATTATGGCCAACCTGGAATTTTTACAAAAGGGATTATAGCAGGGCCTTGGGAGCTTGGGATTAGAGCAGAGGATTGGGACATTGGGAGCCCAGTATAATCATGAAGAAGGAGGCAATTCTTGGGTAGCAAGATTCATTAGAGTCTCAAAAAGATCTAGGTCCATTACCAGCCTTAAATTACCACCATGGGGTTTAAATTTGGTCTTATGAACTCTAACGGGTCCCCTCCTTTGAACTCTTAAATTCCACTTTGCTCAAGATTCTATCCTTTAAAACGGTCCTTATAGTGGCATTAACATCAGCCAGCAGGGTGAGTGGAGTTCAGGCCTTGTCTGCAGGCACTCCCTTAACTCCAATCTTAGAGGAGAGGGTTATTTTGAAACCTTACCCTGCTTATTTGCCCAAGGTAGCATCTCATTTCCATAGGTCTCATGATGTAGTCATTCGTTCCTTTTGCTCCAACCCCAAAAATGCAAGATAGAAGAATTTCCATTTGTTGGACATTAAAAGATGTTTAATTCAGTACCTAGCGTCCACCCAGGGGTGTAGAAAAGATATATCTCTGTCTGTTTTCAGGGGCCTAGGAAGTGGCTAAAGACCTCAAAAAGTACCTTGGCAAGATAGATGAGATACAATCTCCGGCCTACTCATCTAGTGAGAATGTCACACCGGAGGGTTTGAGAGCTTATTCTACGAGTTCAACAAGAGCAGTGGCAACTTTCTGGGTGGAAAAGTCAGAGGTATCCACAGAGCAGATCTGTAAGGCAGCCACTTGGTCATCACCTTCTACCTTTTATAATCACTATCGGCTGGACCTAGCCTATTCTTCTGATGTAACTTTTGGGAGAATGGTCCTACAGACTGTGGTCCCTCCCTAAGATGCAATTCACTATAATCCTCTCTGTGATGCTGTCATGGGGGAAGGAGAAAGACATAGTTACAGTGGGGAAAAAAAGTATTTAGTCAGTCAGCAATAGTGCAAGTTTCACCACTTAAAAAGATGAGAGGCGTCTGTAATTTACATCATAGGTAGACCTCAACTATGGGAGACAAACTGAGAAAAAAAAATCCAGAAAATCACATTGTCTGTTTTTTTTTCATTTTATTTGCATATTATGGTGGAAAATAAGTATTTGGTCAGAAACAAGCAATCAAGATTTCTGGCTCTCACAGACCTGTAACTTCTTCTTTAAGAGTCTCCTCTTTCCTCCACTCATTACCTGTAGTAATGGCACCTGTTTAAACTTGTTATCAGTATAAAAAGACACCTGTGCACACCCTCAAACAGTCTGACTCCAAACTCCACTATGGTGAAGACCAAAGAGCTGTCAAAGGACACCAGAAACAAAAATATAGCCTTGCACCAGGCTGGGAAGACTGAATCTGCAATTGCCAACCAGCTTGGAGTGAAGAAATCAACTGTGGGAGCAATAATTAGAAAATGGAAGACATACAAGACCACTGATAATCTCCCTCGATCTGGTGCTCCACGCAAAATCCCACCCCGTGGGGTCAGAATGATCACAAGAACGGTGAGCAAAAATCCCAGAACCACGCGGGGGGACCTAGTGAATGAACTGCAGAGAGCTGGGACCAATGTAACAAGGCCTACCATAAGTAACACACTACGCCACCATGGACTCAGATCCTGCAGTGCCAGATGTGTCCCACTGCTTAAGCCTGTACATGTCCGGGCCCGTCTGAAGTTTGCTAGAGAGCATTTGGATGATCCAGAGGAGTTTTGGGAGAATGTCCTATGGTCTGATGAAACCAAACTGGAACTGTTTGGTAGAAACACAACTTGTCGTGTTTGGAGGAAAAAGAATACTGAGTTGCATCCATCAAACACCATACCTACTGTAAAGCATGGTGGTGGAAACATCATGCTTTGGGGCTGTTTCTCTGCAAAGGGGCCAGGACGACTGATCCGGGTACATGAAAGAATGAATGGGGCCATGTAGCGTGCGATTTTGAGGGCAAACCTCCTTCCATCAGCAAGGGCATTGAAGATGAAACGTGGCTGGGTCTTTCAACATGACAATGATCCAAAGCACACCGCCAGGGCAACGAAGGAGTGGCTTCGTAAGAAGCATTTCAAGGTCCTGGAGTGGCCTAGCCAGTCTCCAGATCTCAACCCTATAGAAAACCTTTGGAGGGAGTTGAAAGTCCGTGTTGCCAAGCGAAAAGCCAAAAACATCACTGCTCTAGAGGAAATCTGCATGGAGGAATGGGCCAACATACCAACAACAGTGTGTGGCAACCTTGTGAAGACTTACAGAAAACGTTTGACCTCTGTCATTGCCAACAAAGGATATATCACAAAGTATTGAGATGAAATTTTGTTTCTGACCAAATACTTATTTTCCACCATAATATGCAAATAAAATGAAAAAAAACAGACAATGTGATTTTCTGGATTTTTTTTTCTCAGTTTGTCTCCCATAGTTGAGGTCTACCTATGATGTAAATTACAGACGCCTCTCATCTTTTTAAGTGGTGGAACTTGCACTATTGCTGACTGACTAAATACTTTTTTTCCCCACTGTACTTAACGGGAACAGGATTTAGCAGAGCCCATGACAGCACCCTTATATTCCCTCGCATCATGTGTGGGTGAGCATGCTTTCATTGTTTGTGTGACTTATGTACAGGCATGGAGTGCCACTTATAAGTATTATGGTTAAAATGTTAATTTTTTGCAATAACCTGGAGGTTCTCCTATGCTCTGTAAACCAACAGATGCGAGGGAGAGGTACTGCCCTTTTATCTGTAGGTTTCCTGTCCCCTTTCTCTGTGGTGCTGTCATGGGCTCTGAGAAATCCCTTTACCGGTAAGTAACTATGCTTTTGACTCTATGGGTGTTCTTCAGAAACAAGAAGCAATAGATGTTACTGAGTAAATTGCAAGCTGCCATTGTACTGGGAAGAATACTGTAGTGAGCAGTATGTTGTAGTCACCTGTACGTTGTAGTGCCCAGTAAGTTGTAGAGATGAGTATGTTGCAGTGCCGAGCTCATGCGTCTGGAGACACACATCCGTAAATTAGTCAGGCTCTCATCACTACAGAAATACCAAACGTGTGGATGCTAAATGTGGTTTAGACACACGGGCTCAGAAGTTAGATGAGCATATAGATATGGGAGGGCAGAATTTACTGGGATTCTTCTGGGATGCGAGGAGCCATATAGCTTTTTCAGAGCCTTTGTTCTACCAGTAACATGGAAGCCCCCTATATTTTTTTGCTTTTTTTTGTGGATTGAGTTGAAGCTTTTATTGTTAACATTTCACATAACATTTGGGATCACATTTACCCGTTGCTCTACTTTGAGTACTTACATTGGGGTTTTCATCTAAATCTCTGAGTGACGTTATTCAGATGAAACCCTCAAGAGTCATTCACTATAATGAGGCAGCAGAGTTACTCTTGAGTCTGTCTGGTCTCTGTTCAGCGGTTTCCTTCTTTTCAGAAGTGCACAAAACTGTGGCGGATCACGCTTTTATGCACATCTAAAAAGATGGACACCACCAGATCACAGACTGCCAGACAGTGTCCACAGTGCTTCCAACTGTCTTATCATAAGGAATCTTCCAACGGGGCCTTCGTCTGAATCACGTATTTTAGAGATTTAGATGGAAATCCCCTTGTAAGCGCTCAGGATAAATGTGCGCCAACCCTAACTGCGATCTTTGTGAGGCAGAATGAACAAATCAACAGTAGGTGAAAAATATATTGTATTTATGTTTTACGCCGTTGCTCATGCGGTATAAATTATTACACAACTTTATTCTTCTGGTCGGTGTGATTACAGCAATACCATATTTATATCTGGTTTTTATGTTTGACTGCTGTCACACACTTAAAGATACTTTTTATTGCAAAAAATAGCTTTTGCATCACCATATTTAGATAGCTATAATTTTTCCAAATTTCGTCCAACAGTCATGTTAGGGCTTGTTTTTATAGATACCGTATTTGGACATATACAATTTTTTATTCACTCTCTATTCTGATTTTTGGGAGACAGAATGAACAAAAAACAGCAATTCAAAAATTGTTTTTAGGAGGTTCTTTTTATGCTGTTCCGCATGTGTTAAATTGATAAGGCAGTTTTATTTTTCCGATCAGTAAGATTACAGCAATGCCAGATTTTTTTCTTTATATTTTTGAACTTTTGCACAGTAAAAAATATTTGATGGAAAAATTAATTATTTTTGCATCACTTTATTCTGAGAGCTATACATTTTTTATTTTTCCACTGATTGAGCTGTATGGTGGCTTGTGGGACAAAATTATTTTTACAGAGATACCATTTTTATTTAAATTTGGTTTTTTTTTGCATTTTATTTCACTTTTTGCATGGCAATATGATGAAATAGCAGTTTTTCCGTTTTTATGGTTTTCACTGAAACGGTTAACTAGAGGGATAATTTTATGGGGTGGGTCATCGCGGATGTGGCGATACCAAACGTGTCCATTTTTTTACACAAAAATAGAAATTTATTAGTAGAATATATATATATATATATATATATATATATATATATATATATATATATGTTTTTAATTATTTTTAATTAATTATTTTCTGGGGGTTTTTAAAATTACTTTTACAATTATTTTTATTTACTTTTTTTTTTTTTTTTACTTTTTATTACTTTACTTTCACATTGAGAAGTCTGGTCATTGTTATGATCCATTGCAATGCATTATGACTGTCAGTGCTGCACTCAAATGTATAAGCCGCAGAGACACCATCACATGTTTCTCAATGCAAGCAATGACTAGCTAGGTCTTTCACCGGGAAGGAACAACCACGGGAAGGGCAGTCTCCAATGAAGGAAACCACCTATGCCAAAACATGGTATCCATCCACAGACAGCTGTTTCGGGGTATTGCCCCTCATCAGTGTGGAGTAGGAAACTGGCTAGTAGGAGCAATGCCTAGTAGCAGACTATGAAAAAATGAGGATGATTGACCTCATGGAGATCAACATCCGACACTGCAGAGACACCATCACGTGTTTCTCAATGCAGTGATTCTAGAGCACTGCTCCCATCCCTTATGGGAAATATGTAAAACATGCAAATGTATAAGCCGCGGAGACACCATCACATGTTTCTCAATGCAAGCAATGACTAGCCAGGTCTTTCCCCGGAAAGGAACAACCACGGGAAGGGCAGTCTCCAATGAAGGAAACCACCTATGCCAAAACATGGTATCCATCCAAAGACAGCTGTTTCGGGGTATTGCCCCTCATCAGTGTGGAGTAGGAAACTGGCTAGTAGGAGCAATGCCTAGTAGCAGACTATGAAAAAATGAGGATGATTGACCTCATGGAGATCAACATCCGACACTGCGGAGACACCATCACGTGTTTCTCAACGCAGTGATTCTAGAGCACTGCTCCCATCCCTTATGGGAAATATGTAAAACATGCAAATGTAAAAGCCGCGGAGACACCATCACATGTTTCTCAACGCAAGCAATGACTAGCCAGGTCTTTCACCGGGAAGGAACAACCACGGGAAGGGCAGTCTCCAATGAAGGAAACCACCTATGCCAAAACATGGTATCCATCCACAGACAGCTGTTTCGGGGTATTGCCCCTCATCAGTGTGGAGTAGGAAACTGGCTAGTAGGAGCAATGCCTAGTAGCAGACTATGAAAAAATGAGGATGATTGACCTCATGGAGATCAACATCCGACACTGCGGAGACACCATCACGTGTTTCTCAACGCAGTGATTCTAGAGCACTGCTCCCATCCCTTATGGGAAATATGTAAAACATGCAAATGTATAAGCCACGGAGACACCATCACATGTTTCTCAACGCAAGCAATGACTAGCCAGGTCTTTCACCGGGAAGGAACAACCACGGGAAGGGCAGTCTCCAATGAAGGAAACTACCTATGCCAAATCATGGTATCCATCCACAGAAAGCTGTTGCGGGGTATTGCCCCTCATCAGTGTGGAGTAGGAAACTGGCTAGTAGGAGCAATGCCTAGTAGCAGACTATGAAAAAATGAGGATGATTGACCTCATGGAGATCAACATCCGACACTGTGGAGACACCATCACGTGTTTCTCAACGCAGTGATTCTAGAGCACTGCTCCCATCCCTTATGGGAAATATGTAAAACATGCAAATGTATAAGCCACGGAGACACCATCACATGTTTCTCAACGCAAGCAATGACTAGCCAGGTCTTTCACCGGGAAGGAACAACCACGGGAAGGGCAGTCTCCAATGAAGGAAACCACCTATGCCAAAACATGGTATCCATCCACAGACAGCTGTTTCGGAGTATTGCCCCTCATCAGTGTGGAGTAGGAAACTAGCTAGCAGGAGCAATGCCTAGTAGCAGACTATGAAAAAATGAGGATGATTGACCTCATGGAGATCAACATCCGACACTGCGGAGACACCATCACGTGTTTCTCAACGCAGTGATTCTAGAGCACTTCTCCCATCCCTTATGGGAAATAAGTAAAACATGCAAATGTATAAGCCACGGAGACACCATCACGTTTCTCAACGCAAGCAATGACTAGCCAGGTCTTTCACCGGGAAGGAACAACCACGGGAAGGGCAGTCTCCAATGAAGGAAACCACCTATGCCAAAACATGGTATCCATCCACAGACAGCTGTTTCGGGGTATTGCCCCTCATCAGTGTGGAGTAGGAAACTGGCTAGTAGGAGCAATGCCTAGTAGCAGACTATGAAAAAATGAGGATGATTGACCTCATGAAGATCAACATCCGACACTGCGGAGACACCATCACGTGTTTCTCAACGCAGTGATTCTAGAGCACTGCTCCCATCCCTTATGGAAAATATGTAAAACATGCAAATTTATAAGCCGCGGAGACACCATCACATGTTTCTCAACGCAAGCAATGACTAGCCAGGTCTTTCACCGGGAAGGAACAACCACGGGAAGGGCAGTCTCCAATGAAGGAAACCACCTATGCCAAAACATGGTATCCATCCACAGACAGCTGTTTCGGGGTATTGCCCCTCATCAGTGTGGAGTAGGAAACTGGCTAGTAGGAGCAATGCCTAGTAGCAGACTATGAAAAAATGAGGATGATTGACCTCATGAAGATCAACATCCGACACTGCGGAGACACCATCACGTGTTTCTCAACGCAGTGATTCTAGAGCACTGCTCCCATCCCTTATGGAAAATATGTAAAACATGCAAATTTATAAGCCGCGGAGACACCATCACATGTTTCTCAACGCAAGCAATGACTAGCCAGGTCTTTCACCGGGAAGGAACAACCACGGGAAGGGCAGTCTCCAATGAAGGAAACCACCTATGCCAAAACATGGTATCCATCCACAGACAGCTGTTTCGGGGTATTGCCCCTCATCAGTGTGGAGTAGGAAACTGGCTAGTAGGAGCAATGCCTAGTAGCAGACTATGAAAAAATGAGGATGATTGACCTCATGGAGATCAACATCCGACACTGCGGAGACACCATCACGTGTTTCTCAATGCAGTGATTCTAGAGCACTGCTCCCATCCCTTATGGGAAATATGTAAAACATGCAAATGTATAAGCCGCGGAGACACCATCACATGTTTCTCAACGCAAGCAATGACTAGCCAGGTCTTTCACCGGGAAGGAACAACCACGGGAAGGGCAGTCTCCAATGAAGGAAACCACCTATGCCAAAACATGGTATCCATCCACAGACAGCTGTTTCGGAGTATTGCCCCTCATCAGTGTGGAGTAGGAAACTAGCTAGCAGGAGCAATGCCTAGTAGCAGACTATGAAAAAATGAGGATGATTGACCTCATGGAGATCAACATCCGACACTGCGGAGACACCATCACGTGTTTCTCAACGCAGTGATTCTAGAGCACAGCTCCCATCCCTTATGGGAAATATGTAAAACATGCAAATGTATAAGCCGCGGAGACACCATCACATGTTTCTCAACGCAAGCAATGACTAGCCAGGTCTTTCACCGGGAAGGAACAACCACAGGAAGGGCAGTCTCCAATGAAGGAAACCACCTATGCCAAAACATGGTATCCATCCACAGACAGCTGTTTCGGGGTATTGCCCCTCATCAGTGTGGAGTAGGAAACTGGCTAGTAGGAGCAATGCCTAGTAGCAGACTATGAAAAAATGAGGATGATTGACCTCATGGAGATCAACATCCGACACTGCGGAGACACCATCACGTGTTTCTCAACGCAGTGATACTAGAGCACTGCTCCCATCCCTTATGGGAAATATGTAAAACATGCAAATTTATAAGCCGCGGAGACACCATCACATGTTTCTCAACGCAAGCAATGACTAGCCAGGTCTTTCACCGGGAAGGAACAACCACGGGAAGGGCAGTCTCCAATGAAGGAAACCACCTATGCCAAATCATGGTATCCATCCACAGAAAGCTGTTGCAGGGTATTGCCCCTCATCAGTGTGGAGTAGGAAACTGGCTAGTAGGAGCAATGCCTAGTAGCAGACTATGAAAAAATGAGGATGATTGACCTCATGGAGATCAACATCCGACACTGCGGAGACACCATCACGTGTTTCTCAATGCAGTGATTCTAGAGCACTGCTCCCATCCCTTATGGGAAATATGTAAAACATGCAAATGTATAAGCCACGGAGACACCATCACATGTTTCTCAACGCAAGCAATGACTAGCCAGGTTTTTCACCGGGAAGGAACAACCACGAGAAGAGCAGTCTCCAATGAAGGAAACCACCTATGCCAAAACATGGTATCCATCCACAGACAGCTGTTTCGGAGTACTGCCCCTCATCAGTGTGGAGTAGGAAACTAGCTAGCAGGAGCAATGCCTAGTAGCAGACTATGAAAAAATGAGGATGATTGACCTCATGGAGATCAACATCCGACACTGCGGAGACACCATCACGTGTTTCTCAACGCAGTGATTCTAGAGCACTGCTCCCATCCCTTATGGGAAATATGTAAAACATGCAAATGTATAAGCCGCGGAGACACCATCACATGTTTCTCAACGCAAGCAATGACTAGCCAGGTCTTTCACCGGGAAGGAACAACCACGGGAAGGGCAGTCTCCAATGAAGGAAACCACCTATGCCAAAACATGGTATGCATCCACAGACAGCTGTTTCGGGGTATTGCCCCTCATCAGTGTGGAGTAGGAAACTGGCTAGTAGGAGCAATGCCTAGTAGCAGACTATGAAAAAATGAGGATGATTGACCTCATGGAGATCAACATCCGACACTGCGGAGACACCATCACGTGCTTCTCAACGCAGTGATTCTAGAGCACTGCTCCCATCCCTTATGGGAAATATGTAAAACATGCAAATATATAAGCCGCGGAGACACCATCACATGTTTCTCAACGCAAGCAATGACTAGCCAGGTCTTTCATCGGGAAGGAACAAAAATTCTGTGTGTAGTTGGATGGAATACAAAAGCAATTCTGCCTCAGTTTATTGGTTTTGTTTTTCATTTAGGGACCAGGTTATACATTTAGGGCTCAATTTGTCCTAAATTCCCAAAATATTTGAAATCAAATCAAAAGTGCTCTATATACAGTGGGGCAAAAAAGTATTTAGTCAGTCAGCAATAGTGCAAGTTCCACCACTTAAAAAGATGAGAGGCGTCTGTAATTTACATCATAGGTAGACCTCAACTATGGGAGACAAACTGAGAAAAAAAAATCCAGAAAATCACATTGTCTGTTTTTTTTTTCATTTTATTTGCATATTATGGTGGAAAATAAGTATTTGGTCAGAAACAAAATTTCATCTCAATACTTTGTGATATATCCTTTGTTGGCAATGACAGAGGTCAAACGTTTTCTGTAAGTCTTCACAAGGTTGCCACACACTGTTGTTGGTATGTTGGCCCATTCCTCCATGCAGATCTCCTCTAGAGCAGTGATGTTTTTGGCTTTTCGCTTGGCAACACGGACTTTCAACTCCCTCCAAAGGTTTTCTATAGGGTTGAGATCTGGAGACTGGCTAGGCCACTCCAAGACCTTGAAATGCTTCTTACGAAGCCACTCCTTCGTTGCCCTGGTGGTGTGCTTTGGATCATTGTCATGTTGAAAGACCCAGCCACGTTTCATCTTCAATGCCCTTGCTGATGGAAGGTTTGCACTCAAAATCTCACGCTACATGGCCCCATTCATTCTTTCATGTACCCGGATCAGTCGTCCTGGCCCCTTTGCAGAGAAACAGCCCCAAAGCATGATGTTTCCACCACCATGCTTTACAGTAGGTATGGTGTTTGATGGATGCAACTCAGTATTCTTTTTCCTCCAAACACGACAAGTTGTGTTTTTACCAAACAGTTCCAGTTTGGTTTCATCAGACCATAGGACATTCTCCTAAAAACTCCTCTGGATCATCCAAATGCTCTCTAGCAAACTTCAGACGGGCCCGGACATGTACAGGCTTAAGCAGTGGGACACGTCTGGCACTGCAGGATCTGAGTCCATGGTGGCGTAGTGTGTTACTTATGGTAGGCCTTGTTACATTGGTCCCAGCTCTCTACAGTTCATTCACTAGGTCCCCCCGCGTGGTTCTGGGATTTTTGCTCACCGTTCTTGTGATCATTCTGACCCCACGGGGTGGGATTTTGCGTGGAGCACCAGATCGAGGGAGATTATCAGTGGTCTTGTATGTCTTCCATTTTCTAATTATTGCTCCCACAGTTGATTTCTTCACTCCAAGCTGGTTGGCTATTGCAGATTCAGTCTTCCCAGCCTGGTGCAGGGCTACAATTTTGTTTCTGGTGTCCTTTGACAGCTCTTTGGTCTTTACCATAGTGGAGTTTGGAGTCAGACTGTTTGAGGGTGTGCACAGGTGTCTTTTTATACTGATAACAAGTTTAAACAGGTGCCATTACTACAGGTAATGAGTGGAGGAAAGAGGAGACTCTTAAAGAAGAAGTTACAGGTCTGTGAGAGCCAGAAATCTTGATTGCTTGTTTCTGACCAAATACTTATTTTCCACCATAATATGCAAATAAAATGAAAAAAAAAACAGACAATGTGATTTTCTGGATTTTTTTTTCTCAGTTTGTCTCCCATAGTTGAGGTCTACCTATGATGTAAATTACAGACGCCTCTCATCTTTTTAAGTGGTGGAACTTGCACTATTGCTGACTGACTAAATACTTTTTTGCCCCACTGTATGTTTGGCATCGCCAGAATCGTACTGACCTGGACAATCATGTTACCGGGTCATGTCTACAGCAAAGGTTGAAAAAACAACCTGTATCCTTCCCATAAAAAAAAATTATAAAATAATGTAATTTGTTTTATCATTCCATCCCATTTGTAACTCCGTGTTTTTCAGTAGATTATATAGTAAAATGAAAGGTGTTAGGCTGGTTTCACATTTGCGTTTTTTTTCGCGGTAATTTAGCGCTAAATAGCGCATGTGTTTTTTTTTCCTATACTTTGCATGGGATGCGCTTATGTGCGCTTACACATGCGTTTGTACGCGTTTTACCGCGCATGCGTTTTTTTGCGGTATGCGCTCGGGCGCACAAAATGCAACTTGTTGCATTTTTTGTGCGTCCGATTTGCCTCAAAAAAACGCATGCGCGCGCAATGCGTTTTTTTACAGCAAGACACCCATTATAAGTCTATGGTGAGCATATGTGCACATTGGCATGCTTATGTATGCGTTTTTTTGCACATGCGTTTTTTTTTACCATTAGTTTAGACAATGGAATTTAGGGGTTTGGGTAAAGTTAGGGTTAGTTAAGGGGGTTTAGGGTTAGGGTTAGGGTCAGGGTTAGGGTTAGGGTTAGGGTTAGGATTAAGTATGGTTTGGTTAAGGGTTAGGGTCAGGGTTAGGGTTAGTGTCAGGGTTAGGGTTAGGGTCAGGGTTAGGGTTAGGGTTAGGGTCAGGGTTAGGGTCAGGGTTAGGGTTAAGTATGGTTTGGTTAAGGGTTAGGGTTAGGGTTAGGGTTAGGGTCAGGGTTAGGGTTAGGGTTAGGGTCAGGGTTAGGGTTAAGTATGGTTTGGTTAAGGGTTAGGGTCAGGGTTAGGGTTAAGTATGGTTTGGTTAAGGGTTAGGGTCAGGGTTAGGGTTAAGTATGGTTTGGTTAAGGGTTAGGGTTAGGGTTAGGGTCAGGGTTAGGGTTAAGTATGGTTTGGTTAAGGGTTAGGGTCAGGGTTAGGGTTAGGGTCAGGGTTAGGGTTAGGGTCAGGGTTAGGGTTAGGGTTAGGGTCAGGGTTAGGGTTAAGTATGGTTTGGTTAAGGGTTAGGGTTAGGGTTAGGGTCAGGGTTAGGGTTAGGGTTAGGGTCAGGGTTAGGGTTAGGGTTAGGGTCAGGGTTAGGGTTAAGAATGGTTTGGTTAAGGGTTAGTGTCAGGGTTAGGGTTAGGGTTAGGGTTAGGGTCAGGGTTAGGGTTAGGGTTAGGGTTAGGGTCAGGGTTAGGGTCAGGGTTAGGGTTAAGTATGGTTTGGTTAAGGGTTAGGGTCAGGGTTAGGGTTAAGTATGGTTTGGTTAAGGGTTAGGGTCAGGGTTAGGGTTAGGGTCAGGGTTAGGGTTAGGGTTAGGGTCAGGGTTAGGGTAAGTCATGGTTTGGGTTAGTGTGAGGGGCCACCTAATGTTGGAAAAAAACGCAAACGCGGTAAAAACGCACTAAAAACGCATACAAACGCATAAAAACGCTGCGTTTTTTTCATGCATGCTCATAAAAATGCTTGAAAAAAACGCAGCAGTTGTATGCTTTTGTATGCGTTTTTCAATGCGTTTTTTTGCGGGAAAAACGCGCTGCAAAAAAAAGCAAGTGTGAAACAGGCCTAAGTCAAATGACAAGACGTGCTGCAAAAAAACTAGTCCTCATACAACTGTGATTAGAGTAAAAAAAAAGTCATGGCTTTTGAGAAAAAAAATGGGAAGGTGTTAGCGGTGGCTATCAGTTTATGCAGTATATGTCTGAATAGTAATAACCCAGCTCTTTATAAAAGAGGAAATAATATTTATGGCTTTGGCATAATTGCACAATTTGCACTTTCTATAATCACAATGCACTGAGCCAAGTATGTGTTTGGGCAGCTACTTTCTATGAAGCTGTTCGTAGGAGATACTTTATGTATGGATCACTGTTTTTCACTCTCAAAGATTTTTGCTATTGATGCCATAAAAAATGTCACTTTTACAATTATGCCACACCAATATTTTTTTTTTCTGTTTTGCAAATTGCAGGGCACCTATCTATAGTGTTTGCTTTAAAAATAAGTGTACTTGGCGCAGATATTCTAAACGTTTTCCAACTGGATTTTCACTGCTTAATGACATTAATAATGCATTGCAAAAGTAGCATGGTTTGATAGTTGTTAAAGGGAGTCTGTCACCCATTTTTAGTGATATCATGTAAAGATATCATTCAATAGTCTGTCACATAAGGCCCACCGGACCGGACCGGACCGCGACGGTTTACATACATCTCAACCAAGATAAAAAAAAGTATTTATGCATCAAAAGTGCGGGGTCATGGGGAATCAAAAGTCCTAATAGAATCCTTATGTGACACACTATCACTATGTGATATCACTAAAAATGGGTGACAGATTCCCTTTAAAGGTTTTTCACAACTTTACAATCCATTTTTAATGTGTAAAGAGATGGCCATATTGCCCGTGTTTCCCCCTTTAGGATCATGTGTAATGTTCATTTTGTGCAATGTGAATAGTGATATGCGTTGACGATATTTGTATCTGTAGTGATCTGTGTTGTTGGTGACGAGGCAATATTCTGCCCACCAACAGGTAGTTAACAGGAACAGTTAGTTAAGTTTAGGACTAGCCCAGAAAGGGATTGGTCAAGTTGAAGGGAGAGAGACAGTTTACAGGTATTGTTTTGAGAAATAACCCAGAGTATGTAGTAAGAGGACCTAAGATTCAATGTAAGCTCTGCCACAGTTTGTGGGTGTCTCCTACTCGTGAGAGGAGACTGAGAAAAAAGGATAGCGTGATGAGTAGCAGCAAAGAAGAAAGTGACTGAGACAGAATGAATTACCGGAGAAAGGTCCTCGGAGAGGATGCCTTGCAGTACAGCCCAGAGTTTACAACTCATAAAGGTAATGGGCCAGGACAGGATAGAGAGTGTGTTTGACAAAGAGTGCCCCAGGTAGGAGTTCCAAAGCATTAGAAAAATATAAGAAAGTATGAAACAGAGGCAAAATGCATGCACCTTCGCTCTACATAAGAGCCCCATCCTCAAAATTATTATGGGTCCCAGAAGTCGAACTTCCAGCAATTAGCATGTTGTTTCTAATGTTTTAGATGGGTGAGAGTTTGAAATAACTTTTTAATTAACTGTCAATCACAACATCATGTCACAGAGATCAAAATGCCAGCCAGTTGGACATCATTTCACTGCATCCATATGGGCTGAGAAGGGGTTAAATACAATAAAATACAATAAAATATAAATAAATTTTGCCTTCACCTATCCCTGCTGCAACTCACTGCTAGACCTGTGCTTGCTCCTTGAACTCTGGCTCCATTCTCTTCACCAATGCTGACTTGGTCTTGACACATGTGGAGTGATGTGAATGGTTGGATGATGATATGTCACTACTGATTGGCAGATACCTGGATATTCAGGTCCGGAGGGTTCGGCTTATCAATTACAAAAAGTTTGGGTTCGGGTACCAGAACAGTACCCAAACCCCATTCACATGAATGGGGAGCCCCAACATTCATTGTTTGCTGCGCTGTGATATGCATGACAGCGTGGCAAACACTGCTTCTGATTTCACAGCCAATCATCCCCATCGGTCAGAGAGCCACAGTTCCCACGCTGGCAAAAGACAGCATGAGCGCTCAGCTGTGATCGGAGGTATAAAGCTTATCTCCGGTCACTGGTGTCAGCTGATGGGATTACTGATCCCATAATCCAACACCTACTGCCGCTAATTACAGTGAGAGCTGGAGCGGTGAATGGGAGTATTCATTAGCCACTCCTGCGCTGTAATAAATAATTTAAAAAAATGGCGTGGGTTCCCCTGTATTTTTGCTAACCAGCCAAGCAAAACTCACAGCTGGTGGCTGCAACCCTCAGCTGTCAGCTTCAGAAAGGATAGTTATCTAGAATATAGGGGCCCCTATGCTGTTTTAATTATTTAAATAAATATTTTTTTTTAAAAAAACAGAGTGGGGTCCCCCCCATTTTTGACAACCAACCTTGCTAAAGCAGACAGCTGGGGGCTGGTATCCTCAGGCTGGTAAGGGGCCATGGATATTATCTCCCCAGACTAAAAATAGCAGCCCGCAGCCACCCAGAAAAGTCACATCTATTACATGCACCAATTCTGGTGCTTTGTCAGCTCTTCTCACTTGCCCTGTAGTGGTGACAAGTTGGATTCATATTTGTGGGGTTGATGTCACCTTTGTATTGTCAGGTGACATCAAGCCCATGGCTTGGCAATGGAGAGGTGTCTATAAGACACCTATCCATTACTAGTCCTATAGTTGTATAGTAAATAAACACACAGCCAGAATAATGTCCTTTATTTGAAATAAGATTAAATAAAAATGCAAAACTGTTTAAACGCCTAATTCGAGCGACCGTCCAGTGACCAGTGTTTGTCAGCCTGGACGGTCGCATTTTGGCACAGTCCAGGTTGAAAACTGTTTATCCCCCAGACATGGATTACGGCGTGGAACAGAACAATGGACAGGTATGGTATATTTTTGTTTTTTTAATTTTACTTTTAATACAGGACAAAGAGGGCTTCGTTGGTTCAATACAGACATCCATAGAAATACTGTCTCAAGAGCCACATACTGTCAGCCTAGTTATAGAGCCAGAATACAACCTAAAAACTGGGAAAACATTCTAGAAAACTTTAAAAAGCATGATATTAATTAGAAATAATAGAGTTTAATAATTTTATCGCAACAATTTTTTAAACATTTCTAACATCTTCTCGCATCCAGATTCACTTCCAGCGGGAGCAATCTAGTATGTCACTATTTAGTAGAGATCAGCTGATCTATTCCAAGCAAATCAAATTAGTTTGGAATATTTACCCAAAATTTGAATTTTGAGTATTTGGGGATTCTATTTGCTGCAATGGGTCAAATGCCAACTGCCAATTTGCTGGATTAATTTTTGAAGCTTGGAATGAGTGGGAAAAAATATAGTGTATAGATATTACTCACCTCCCAGCAGCATTCAACTGTTGAGCCGTACAGCTCACTATGACACCAGTGTCTCCACCGAGTGGGCTCTGGAGCTGACTAAGCCTCACAACATCATGGCATCAGGTGATGAAGCATGTCCTGTTGCAACATCAGGCCTACTCAGTACCCTGAGACTTCATGATATTATGATACCTAATCTGCAACCGACGCACTGAAGAGTGACTAGTGCCAAAGGGAGTTGAACAGGTGGAAAAGCTATTTTTTCACCTTGGATTTATTAAGCTTCATGGTCTGCATAGAACTCCGGAGTATAATACATGTTTTTAAAATTTGAAATTCGATTTCCCTGAAAAATATTTGACATTAATCAAATCTCCAAAAAAACATGCAAATCTGACAAATCTGAATAGTCCTTCTAGTCCTGTAGTTAACTGTCCACAAGACTAACCCTAAATTGCACATTCACCCATAGCATGACATGACTGTCTACTATGCAGTTGAATTTTCTTCCTATGAAAGGCAACAAAGGCTGAACTGAGGATCAGCATTTAAGCATTTAAGCCTCTATTGTTCTTTAACAATTATTGAAGCATTTTTCTTAGAATTGCTCATTTTCATCCCTAATATTTTATAGAAAGCGTCTTCAACTTGGATGGCAACTATACATTGGCTATAGATGCACACTATATCTTATCTGCGTGGGATTGCAGAAATTTCATAGGGCAATGGAGAATTAATAATTCCCAATGCAGGGGTGAGGTCTAGCTTTGCTCCAGGGGAAGCCTGGAATGTGAAGTTCTGTACCAGGGCAGTGAAAAACAGAAAGACCTCCATTTTTGCCAAGTTCTCTCCAGCACAACTTCTTTTACCTGTATAAGAAAAAAAAAACAAATAAATAAAAAAAGACACATTTCTGGTAATCAGTCATATTGATCATTCACATTATAGAGCAGGAAGAACTAGCTTTATTTTAGATATTAGTTTTACAGAAAACAATAAATCAAAATGGCATACAAAGTAATTGAAAGAGTTACCAATATTTTGGAAGATTTTTTGGACCTTTAATTCTGAGCAGATGTGTTGGAGTTTGAGTACCTGGTTAGAGGTGATGCAAATTAATTAGCAGGGATTGGTTCTGCATTCTCATCAGTAATCTGTGGTGAGTGGACAGGAGACATTTAAACTTCTTCCTACCTACCTGCATCTGCAGCTCTTGAGTAGCCGGCCAAGCGAGATGTCACATGACACAAAATTATTGATGTGGCTTGCAAATGGATCCACAACATCTCTAATTTTGAGACACTCACTGAACTGTGAAAACTAGGTTTTTGGAAGATATACATATATATATATATATATATATATATATATATATATACACACTCAGTGTTGCCCGGGCATAGTGACTAACTGTGGTAAGTAATAACAAATTATTTTTCCCCCTCACATCTCTCATTTTCCCCTCACGTCTCTCATTTTCCCCTCAATCCTCTCATTATCCCCCTCACACTTCCCATTTTCCCCTCACTCCTCTCTATTTTCCACTCACACCTCTTTATTTTCACCTCACACCTGTCATTTTCAGTTCACTCCACTATTTTCCCCTCACGCCACTATTTTCCCCTCACGCCTCTCATTTTTTCCCTCACACCTCTCATTTTCCCCTCAATCCTCTCATTATCCCCCTCACACCTCTCATTTTCCCCTCACTCCTCTCATTTTCCACTCACACCTCTTTATTTTCACCTCACACCTCTCATTTTCAGCTCACTCCACTATTTTCCCCTCACTCCTCTCATTTTCCCCTCACTCCTCTCATTTTCCCCTCACTCCACTATTTTCCCCTCATGCCACTATTTTCCCCTCACGCCACTATTTTCCCCTCACGCCTCTCATTTTTCCCCTCACACCTCTCATTTTCCCCTCAATCCTCTCATTATCCCCCTCACACTTCCCATTTTCCCCTCACTCCTCTCATTTTCCACTCACACCTCTTTATTTTCACCTCACACCTCTCATTTTCAGCTCACTCCACTATTTTCCCCTCACTCCTCTCATTTTCCCCTCACTCCTCTCATTTTCCCCTCACTCCTCTCATTTTCCCCTCACTCCTCTCATTTTCCCCTCACTCCTCTCATTTTCATCTCACTCCTCTCATTTTCCCTCACTAATCTCATTTTCACTGCACACATGCACAGCAACTTCCTGTTATGAGCACAGCAGTGTAATCTATTAGGCTCCTCCCTTTCCCTTGACGTCATGCCTCACAGGAGCAACTCCATTCTAGACACGACAAAGCTAGATGCGGCCTGTGCCTGTCGCACACTGATACTTTGAAGGTGGTGGCCCTGATTGTAGCTCGCAGCGGCTGGGACATTGCAGTCAGTGAGTTTGGCAGGGTGAATGTGTCTCCGCCTGTGTGTGCTAATAACGTGGGCCGAGTGGAAGGGGCATTGTGTGTGGAGTGAGTGTGGCTATGCAGACTGGGCAGGGCTATGTGGAGTTGGTGTGGCTTGATACATACACACACATATAAACACTCAGCTTTATATATATAGATAGTGGTTCAGAGGACATTATGCAAAGATTTATAATGAATTGTGGGGTGGGGAGGATGCTGTCTAGAGACTTAAAATTAATTGAGGGTTAATGATGCAAAGTCTCTAATAGTATTCTCCCTCATTCCCCAATTTATTATACAGTTGAACCAGAAGTTTACATACACTATATAAAAATACACACATGCAAGTTTTTTTCAATATCTGATATGAAATCATAATAAACCTTTCCCGTTTTAGGTCTGTTAGGATTTAGGATTTCCATAATTATTAATATTTGCCAAATGCCAAAATAATGAGCGAGAGAGAATGTTTTATGACATTTTTATTACTGCAAAGTCAAAAGGTTACATACACTAAGATTACTATGTCTTTAAACAATTCTGGAATGCCCATATGATGTCATGTGTTTGGAAGCTTCTGATTTTCTGTTTGTTTGTTTTTTTGCAACATCTGATTTAATTAATTAGAAACACACCTGTAGATATATTTTAATGCACACCTGAAACACACTGCTTATTTGTGTAGCATCATGGGAAAGTCACATGGCCATATTGACCAAAAAGTAAAAAAAAAAGTTATGGCTCTGGGAAGAAGGAGAGCAAAAAACAAAATGCAAAAACTAAAATAGCCCTGGTCATTAAGTGGCTAATGGGTGCAGAAAATGTGCAGAAAATCTGCAAAGTCAAAAACTCACCAAAAGCTCATTGTGGGAATGTAGACTTATAAGAGAACATTCTGATAATTTCGCAAGGTTATATTCCCACTATGAGCTCTTGATGTGGCAGATTTTCTGAACTATTTCTGCACCGATCAAGAAAAATAGGTCACATGCATTTTTTAAAAAATACACAGTGTAAAAAACTCACCAAACACACATCGTGGAAACATGACTTTACATTTTTTATTGATATCTAACCTTAAGGTTTTGTTTCCACAATGAGTTTTTGATTATGCAGATTTTCTGTGCCATTACTGCACCTATTAGGTAAAATAGGAAATTTGCATTTTTTTAAAAAATACCCAGCAGAAAACAGCTTAACAAAAACTAATTGTGGGAACACAGTCATACCTTTTGTATTGATGTCTAATCTTAAGGCCATGTGCACATGTTCAGTATTTGGTCAGTATTTCAGTATTTGTAAGCCGAAACCAGGAGTGGAGCAATCAGAGGAAA
Source organism: Dendrobates tinctorius (assembly GCF_039654945.1). Taxonomy (NCBI): domain Eukaryota; kingdom Metazoa; phylum Chordata; class Amphibia; order Anura; family Dendrobatidae; genus Dendrobates; species Dendrobates tinctorius. The sequence goes on along the minus strand of NW_027361761.1, from coordinate 15,424,949 downwards.
GTATAATAAAACATGTCACCACTTCTGTATTATTCACAAACTCCTGGCTTTAGCTTACAAATACTGAGGTAAAATACAGATCAAATACTGAGGTAAAATGCTGACTAAACAGTGAGCTAAAATACTGACCAAATGCTGAGGTAAAATACTGACCAAATACTGAGGTAAATACTGACCAAACACTGAGGTAAAATACTGACCAAACACTGAAGTAAAATAGAGACCAATCACTGAGGTAAAATACTGACCAAATACTGAGATAAAATACTAATTTAAATACTGAGGTAAAATACTGACCAAATACTCTTTAACACTTCTGCCAGTTTTAGTCAGAGGGACATACCGATCCTGCTGCCCAGATGGGGAGGACATCAGTGCTGGGCTGCCTGCACCTACAGACTACATCTGCCTGCTACAATCCCCTCTTGCAGTGAGGAATCCCAGCCATTTTTACCTTGTGTTCTGGGTGACTAAATGCTACAGCACTATTTCCCAGGAAGGCTTGTGTAATGCTAGCAATAGGGGAGACTCTCGGGCATGTACAGTGCTGTTATGAGTTCATTTTCTCCTGCACCTCTGATGTCTGAGGAACTCCCTCTGCTGGTGAAAGGAGGTGGTGAAAGTGATCTGGATGGGAAGAACCTATAATCAGATCAGATAGAAGATGATTGGACATCCGGAATTACTGAGTAGATATAAGTCAGCCGACACCCTGCAGGGTAGCTGGTGATCCTTTCAGCTCTGAGCGCTTGTATCCAGTCCAGTTTCTGTCTGCTAAAAGCTAAGTGTTGCTCTGCTATTTTTTCCTTGAGATATTGTCCGCTTACTTAGTGTTTGTTTTCAGCCTGCCCTGGTTGGGATGGGCTGACCTCCATTTTTGTCTCTGATCAGTAGATCCTTTTGCTCTGTCTTCAGAATATACCTGAGTGCTGATATAGTGATTTTGAAGTCTAGTGACTTCAGGGCATTTTCTATCAGATGTGTTGGACATGATTTTGATAGGGTTTTTTGCGGATCGCAGCCAGCATCTTTTCTGTCCTGTCCTATCTAGTTAGATGGGCCCCATCATTTGCTCAGCCTGTCTTTCTGTCTGTGTTTGTGCTTTCATCTGTTTTCACCGACAATACATGTTGGGGGCTGCCTATTGCTTTGGGGTCTGCTCTGGGGCAGTTTAGATTTCCCTTTTCTTTCTTTAGGCTTTTGCAGTGCTCCGGCTGTGACGAGGGGTCTAGGGCATCGTAGGAACCCCCCACGGCTACTGTTAGTTGTGGTGTACAGGATTAGGGGTCTGCAATCCGCTAGTTACCAACCTCTCAGGTTTTCTGGACTTAGCCCTTGTTTTTGTTTTTTCCTCCTCCGGTGACTCAATCATAACAGAATCAAAAGCCATACCGCAGATTCTAGGGTACTCAATAGCAGGAAGGAATTGTAAAAGAAAAAAAAAAAAAAAAAAGTGTCAGAGTTTTTTGTATATATTTTTTCCTCTATTTCTCTGAGGCCGTAGGGGGAATTTTTTCTCAATGGAGATTGAGCAATTGTCTGATCAGCTTACTGCTGAAGTGCGGGGAATTTCCGCCTATCTTGCTCAATCACATGCTGCTAAACCAAAGATCCCTACTCCTGATGTGTTTTTTGGGGATCGGTCTAAATTTTTGAATTTTAAGAATAATTGTAAATTATTTTTTGCCTTGAGGCCTATCTCATCAGGTAGCTCTGCACAGCAGGTTAGAATTGTCATCTCTTTGCTGCGCAATCCCTAGGATTGAGCATTTTCTTTGAAACCTGATGATCCTATCCTGACTAGAGTTGAGCGACTTTTGTTTTGTTAGGGTCGAGTTTCGTTTCGTGAAACCCGACTTTTCAAAAGTCGGGTCGAGCAAGATCGGCCGACTATAGGGAAAAGTCGGGGTCGTCCCGAAACACGAAACCCAATGTAAGTCAATGGGGAATAAAAGTCGGCAGTGAGAGGAGGACAGGAAACACACCCACAGTGCCCATTTGAATGCTAAAAGCATCAATTCTTCTTACTTAAGCTTGTCAACCTTAATTAACTTCATAATACAAGTTACGCACTGAAAAATGGGGGTTATTTGGCTAAAGTTGTGGGGGGGAGGGCTGGCTGCAGGTTTTCATGTGCCCTGGGCGAAAGAGCGCCCCTTTAACACATACCACAACTCATCATGCTCCGATACGGCAGAGAAATAGCGGTATAGTACAATGAAAAATACTTCACTTTTTACATCTCATGACAAGGCTCATCTATTTCTCCATACAGAATCATTGGTCCCATATAATGTTTGAAACAGTATATGATGAGCTCCACATAATGCTACAGTATATGATGGTCCCCATGGATGAAGCTCCACTGTCTTATGGGCCCAAATAATGCTCCAAACATAATGGGCCCCATTTCTAATGCTCTAGTGTATAATGGGCCCTGTAAATGCTGCTCCAGTGTCTGATGTCCACCTTTGGAATGTTCCAGTGTATGGTGGGCCCCATCTATCATTCTCCAGAGTATAGTGCACCCCAAAAATTACTGTCCCAACATTGAAAACAATGAAATAAGTCTCCTCGCTAGGGAGTCCCTGTACTAGTCTGGACTCCTCGTCGTTCCCATCTTCCATCTCACTGCACAGTATTTCAACCTTGCAAGTGCTGTGATCCTGAGCAAGCAGGGGGCGCCCACTCATTGGCGACGGCACTGGCACAGGGCCCCTGATAGTACGGTGGTGTGTCTGATGGCGGGTGGGCCGAACCTGCACTTTCACCGGCAGCTTCCTCTTTGTCACCGTGTAAGATGGAACTGTATATGGGAAGGGTAACCTGAGTTTCATCAGGGTCAGATTCAGGCCGTGTAGCGTGTGAGGGGAATGTAGTGGTCTGGGTCAATGTACCAGCAGATTCATCGAGCAGTGGCTGGGCATCAGTGCACTTGTGTCGCCCCCAGGAGTACGGTCGCCACAGTGGCATTACCTTCCTCCTAGGGAGTGTGATGTCATGCTTGGGAGCAACGAAGGATCTCTCTAGCAGGTTAACTGATTGGGCGGCGTTATTCCCACGAGTCATGACCCTCCAAACAGCGTTCATGAAGGCAAAGTGTTTGTTTTACGTGGGCAGTATGGTTGCAAAGCTGAACCTTAAAGGAATGTCCAGAAGGGCACCACCAGGAGTGGAGCCTACGGTTTAATTCGACTCCACCTGGGAAACCTCAACCATGCAAGCTACAGAAAAGATGCACACATTGCAAGCTTAATTCCGTTAACGAACGAGACTCCGTCATGCCCCGCGGTCCGAGTCTGGCTTACTAGAGGGACACGTGAGGCTCTGGCACATGAGATTGGCCAATAACTGGTGTGTCATGCCCTTACATGTCCGTGGCTGCATGTGCGCTACACTGAAAAGGCCAGCGTTTGTCGCTTACAGGTGAAGATAACCCGCTGAACAATGTTAGTGATGGGGATCTGTGATTACAATTATTACCCGCGAACGATGATTTCCCAGTAAGTGCAGGTCAACCGCAGTTCCGGAATTAGGCCTAACCATCATTCCTGAAAAAATGAAACACTTACGTGTGCAAACCACAGGTGCTGTAGCTTGCTTAACAGCTCGCCAGCCGTTCTCAGGCCCAAAGGTGAGAAAGGGTACCGTATCCCCTGATAACATGTATGGATAGCATAGTGTACACATTCAAAATATATGTCTATACATCAGGAGGCAGGCTCAGACGGTGTTAGGCCAAGTATGGATTGCACGTGATTGCACAAAGGTGAGAAAGGGTACCGTATCCCCGGATAACATGTATGGATAGCATAGTGTAAACATTCAAAATATATGTCTATACATCAGGAGGCAGGCTCAGACGGTGTTAGGCCCAGTATGGATTGCACGTGATTGCACAAAGGTGAGAAAGGGTACCGTATGCCCGGATAACATGTATGGATAGCATAGTGTACACATTCAAAATATATGTCTATACATCAGGAGGCAGGCTCAGACGGTGTCAGGCACAGTATGGATTTGACAGCCCAGACTACACAGCGGAGGAACAGGGAGAGGTAAAGATTGCAAATGCTGGGGCCTCGCCCAAGCAAGGGGGGCCCACTCGTGGGCGTCGGTACTGGCACTGGGCCCCTCATACTACGGCGGTGTGTCTGACGGCGGGTGTGCACCACCACCTTCAGAGACACTTGATTGCACTATGAGGGACCCTGTGCCAGTGCCCGCGCCCAAGAGTCGGCCTACCCACCTGTCCAGGGCAACGGCACTCGCACGGTGTCGTGCGCTAGGTGGTGACCAAAGCAAGCCATTTTTCTGTCACCCTATGTGTCATCAGGGGAAGGTGGGACAAAATCCTTGGAAACCCATGCATGGTTCGTTTTAATGAAGGTTAGATCATCCACATTTTGGGTTGACAGACGGGTCCTTTTTTCTGTCAGGATTGATCCAGCTGCACTGAAGACTCTTTCCGATAGCACACTTGCAGCTGAGCAAGCGAGCTCCTGTAAGGCATATTGTGCCAATTCAGGCCTGGTGTCCAGTTTAGTGGCCCAATAGTCAAAGGGGAATGACCTGTGTGGGAGAACATCGATATGGGAGGAAAAGTAGTTTGTAACCATAGATGACAACTGCTGTCTCCTGTCACTTTCCATCGATGCAGTATTACCAGTTGTGTGAGCGGTACTTGAAAAATCAGTCCACAACATTGTCATAAAACCCCTGTCTCCAACGCCACTTCTGCTGTGTGCACCACGAACACTTCTGCCAAGCTGCCCCCGGCCCGTACGGCTCGTGTGAGAACCATCACCGCTGCTGTGTGCTGGGAATGCCTCAAGCAACCGATTTATCAGAGTTGCTTGTTTATTAGCCAATATTAGGTCAAGGTTCTCCTGTGGCAAGATGTTTTGTAATTTGTCTTTATAGCGTGGATCCAGGATGCTGGCCAACCAGTAGTCGTCATCGTTCATCATTTTGGCAATGCGGGGGTCCCTTTTTAGGATCTGCAAGGCATAATCTGACATGTGGGCCAATGTTCCCGGTGTCAATGATGCACTGCGAGTGCTGGGTGGAGGAGCACTTTCTGGCAAATCCACATCCCTCCAGTCACGCACAAACCCTGTACCAGACCTTGCCACGCCAACATTTTCACTTGCCCCATGAGATGCATCCTCCTCCCCTAAGTGATCATCCCCATCATCATCCTCCTCCTCCTCTTCTTCCTCCACCTCGTCCAGGAGAGGTCCCTGAGCAGACAATGGCTGAATGTCATCAAGGATTCCCTCCTCGTCAACATTGGCTGCAGTCGCCTGCTCCTTAAGGTGCGTCAAAGTTTGCATGAGCAGACGCATAAGTGGGATGCTCATGCTTAGGATGGCGTCGTCTGTGCTTACCAGCCGTGTGCATTCCTCAAAACACGGAAGGACTTTACAGAGGTCTTTCAGCTTCGACCACTGCACACCTGTCAACTCCATGTCTGCACTCAAAGTGCCTGGCCGTGTATCCTCCCACAAATGCATTATGGCCTGCCTCTGCTCGCACAGCCGCTCAACCATGTGCAGGGTGGAGTTCTACCTTGTTGCAATGTCGATAATGAGGCGGTGGTTGGGAAGGTGGAGCAATCGCTGCAGCTTCTGCATACGAATGGAGTGTACAGGCGACCGGCGGATGTGCGCGCACAGTCTTCGCACCTTCTGGAGCAGGGCTGTTAACTCCGGATAATTTTTAAGGAAGCACTGCACCACCAGGTTCAAGGTGTGAGCCAAGTAAGTTATGTGGCTGAGTTTTGAAAGGGCTATGGCTGCCACAAAATTACGGCCGTTATCACTAACTACCTTGCCTGCCTCAAGATGTACACTGCCCAGCCATGACTCAGTTTGTCGCTGAAAGTAGTCGGCCAGCACCTCGGCGGTGTGTCTGTCAAACACATCATCTGCAACACAGCCTGCTGACGCTTTCCACTAGCTGCTCGATAGGGGGACACCTCTTGTGCAACAGTGGCAGCTGCAGATGGAGTGCTCGTACGACTGCGCTCTGTGGACGAGCTTTCGCTTCTGGAGGAGGAGGAGGAGGAGTAGGAGGATCGAACGCCTACAGCCAACTGTTTCCTATACCGTGGGCTAGGCAGCACTGTCCCACCACCGCTGTCCCCTGTGGACCCTGCATCCACCACATTAACCCAGTGCGCAGTGATGGACACATAACGGCCCTGGAAATGCTGACTGGACCATGCATCAGTTGTGAGGTGCACCTTTCCACTCACTGACTGCTTGAGTGCATGGACAATGCGGTCTTTCACATGATGGTGGAGGGCTGGGATGGCTTTGCGAGAGAAGAAGTGGTGACTGGGTAGGTCATAGCGTGGTACTGCATAGGCCATGAGTTCGCGGAAAGCTGTGCTTTCCACCAACCGATAGGGCATCATCTCAAAGGAGATCAGTTTGGCAATGTGGGCGTTCAAACCCAGTGTACGCGGATGAGAGACTGAGTACTTTCTTGACCTACTCATAGCGTCTGGGAGGGTGAGCTGGACTTTAGAGCTGCATATGGTGGAAGTAGCGGTGGACAGGGTGGACTGAGAGAGGGTTGATGATGGTGATGGAGTTGGTGTTCTTTCTGATGGCCTAGATTCAGTATTTTGTTGATATAACAGTAGGATTCCCTGACTGCTGTGGCCTTGCAACGACACCTCAACATTTGCTGCTGTGCTGACCGGTGGGCTTACAGTGGGGGAAACAATGTAGCATTGCTGACTACCTTCTTTGTGATCAGTTGCACATGTGGTACTTGAGGTTTGGTGTTGTGTCCATGCTTGCAAGTGCATGGTGGTTAAATGTCTAAGCATGCAACTGGTATTCAAATTTTTCCGATTTTTCCCTCGGCTAAAGGTCTTTGCGCACTTCTTACAGATAACCTTAGCCTGATCATGAGGATTTTGTTCAAAAAAGAGCCACACTGCACTCTTCCTACTTTGGCAGACATTTTGCGGCCTAGCACGCTGTGATATTTTGACCCTCTGGACAAGCTGTCCAGCAACTCTTTTGATTTTTGGAACCTGTCTTTGGAGTGCTCCGTGCCTGCCAGATAACAGCTGTTGCGATGTCGATGTCTGCTGTGGATGCTCCTCATCTGAGCTATTGGAAGCAGCACCCTCTTCCCCCAATGGATGCCAATGTGGGTCAACAACTGGGTCATCCATCACCTCCTCTTCAATGTCATGTGCACCTTCCTCTGTGTCACCGTGTATGGTGGTATAGTGTGCGGGAAGGGGCACCTGAGTCTCATCAGGGTCAGAATCTGGCTCTGTACACTGCGAGGACAATGTAGTGCTCTGAGTGAATGTACCAGCAGAATCATCTATCAGTGGCTGTGCATCAGTGCACTCCATGTCAGATTCATCTTGGCCTGGGTAATTCACCATTTCACTTGGTAATCCAGGCATGGTATGTGAAAACAGCTCCATGGAGTAATCAGTAGTATGGCCTGCGTCATCCTTCAATCTTGGTTGGGGTGAAGGACACAAGGAAAGGTGTGGTTCATGAACATGAGCCTCCAATGACGACTCAGTGCTTTTACTTTTTACAACTTCAGAAGAGGAGGCGATAGAGCTGGAGGCTGAGTCAGCCATGTAAGCCAAAACTTTTTCCTGCAGCTCTGGCTTTAAAAGCAGTTTGCCAACTCCTAGAAAAGTAAGCCTTCGAGGCCTTGTGGAGCCAGACGATGATGCAGGCTCAACACCTCCTGCATTCGGTCGTATTTTGCTTTTGCCACTACCATCAGATCCACCACCAACACCATCATTACCAGCTGCCAACCCCCGCCCAATTACACGGCCTCTTTCACCAGCCTTCCTCATTTTTGGTAGAAATGTAGACAAAATCCAACAAACTATATAGTAATGTAAAACAAGGTACAAGGTGTCTATAGGACAGGGGAGATTTTGAATTTCTGCACACACTTGTGGACACTGGACACTTATGGATTGTCTGAGGCCCACTGAATATCAGAGCGCTCTGTCACAGGCTCGATGGCACAGGTGTGAAAAAAGTGACTACAGGATCACGGAGATTTTGAATTTCTGCACACACTTGTGGACACTGGACACTTATGGATTGCGTGAGGCCCACTGAATATCAGAGCGCTCTGTCACAGGCTCGATGGCACAGGTGTGAAAAAAGTGACTACAGGATCACGGAGATTTTGAATTTCTGCACACACTTGTGGACACTGGACACTTATGGATTGTGTGAGGCCCACTGAATATCAGAGCGCTCTGTCACAGGCTCGATGGCACAGGTGTGAAAAAAGTGACTACAGGATCACGGAGATTTTGAATTTCTGCACACACTTGTGGACACTGGACACTTATGGATTGTGTGAGGCCCACTGAATATCAGAGCGCTCTATCACAGGCTCGATGGCACAGGTGTGAAAAAAGTGAGTACAGGATCACGGACATTTTGAATTTCTGCACACACTAGTGGACACTGTACACTTTTGGATTGTGTGAGGCCCACTGAATATCACAGCGCTATGTCACAGGCAGAAATTGGCTAGTGTATCACAAACTACAAGGTGTATATAGAGTTGGGCAGAATAGGAATCTCCCTAGAGTGTAGGTCTGTAAGAACGGAACAAGTCCTCCACTTATCCTTCCACAGTGACACACAGATAGCTTCACTGTGGCCGTGATAACAGCCGTTACACGGTACTGAGAGGAGCGTGCACGTACACGGCTGTCCGGTGTACGTAAAATTGTCAAGCTCCGTGTTTTTTAAGTATACGGACTGACACACACTGTCTCTCTATAGTTTTGAATGGGATCAAACAGCAAATATATTTAACTGTTTTAAAGCTAGACAAAACTAGAAGGTGCAGGTCTGTAAGAACGGAACATGTCCTCGACTTATTCTCACAGAGTGACACACGGATAGCTTCACTGTGGCCGTGATAACAGCCGTTACACGGTACTGAGAGGAGCGTGCACGTACACGGCTGTCCGGTGTACGTAAAATTGTCAAGCTCCGTGTTTTTTAAGTATACGGACTGACACACGCTGTCTCTCTATAGTTTCGAATGGGATCAAACAGCAAATATATTTAACTGTTTGAAAGCTAGACAAAACTAGAAGGTGCAGGTCTGTAAGAACAGAACATGTCCTCGACTTATTCTCACGGAGTGACACACAGATAGCTTCACTGTGGCTGTGATAACAGCCGTTACACGGTACTGTGTGAGGAGTGTGCACCGCTGTATGGTGTGAAAAAAATGCACGCTCAGTACCTCAGCAGGACAAAAAAAAAAAAATTGGGATTGCTTTTAAAAAAGCAGTTTGCAGAGCAGTGGGTAAAAAGCAATGTAGCCATCAGGAAGCCTTAGAAGGCAGCCTAACAACCAACACCGCTGATCCACCAAAATATAGCCTCCCCTTGCACTGCACACACAGTGACTGGTGTGTTGTACAGACAAAATCGCTAGCAGCAGAAGCAATTTTTGTTTCTTCTTCCCTGCCTAACGCTCTCCCTACAGAATCAGCAGCAACCTCTCCCTATGCTAAGATCGGCAGAAGTAAGATGGCACGCCTTTTTATACCCCCTGTGACGCCCACCAAAGCAAGCCAATCACTTGCATGCCCTTCTGAAAGATGGTGGTGACCCCTGCCTATGTCATCACGTTGCCCACAGTGTCCGTGGATCCTGATTGGCTGAAAAAGAGCGCAAAGCAAACTTTTGAAACGCGACTTTGGCGCGTAAGTCGCCGACCTCGTGGCCGACCTCATCCTAGGGTCGGGTTTCGTTTCATGAAACCCGACTTTGCCAAAAGTCGACGACTTTTGAAATTTTTCGACCCGTTTTGCTCAACTCTAATCCTGACTAATGTGAACGCATTTTTCCAAGCCTTGGGGTTGTTGTATGATGAACCTAATGCTATTGATCAGGCTGAAAAGGCCCTGTTGGCATTGAGCCAGGGTCGGGATTCTGCAGAGTTGTACTGTCAAAAATTCCAAACGTGGGCGGTCCTTGCTACCTGGAATGATGGTGCTTTGGCAGCCCTCTTTCGGAAGGGTTTGTCAGAAACCGTAAAAGATACCATGGTGGGATTTCCTGTTCTCTCTGGTCTTGACGATTCTATGTCATTGGCCATTCAGGTTGATCGGCGTTTGCGTGAACGCAAAACTGCACGAGAAGTGTTGTCACCTGTTGAACAAATATCTGAACCTATGCAATGTGATAGAGTTTTGTCTAGGGGGCAACGTCAGGAGTTCAGAAGGCGTAATAAGCTGTGTTTTTTTGTGGAGATGCCTCTCATATGATTTCTGTCTGCCCTAAACGAGAGAAACGTTTTGCACATACATTTGCTGTGGGTGGTGTTCAACCTAAGTTTCTTCTAGCAATTACTCTGATCTGTTCCTTGTCCACATTTTCCGCCAAGGCCTTTGTGGATTCCGGAGCTGCTCTGAACCTGATGGACTTGGATTTTGCTAAACGTTGTGGGTTTCCTATGGCACCTCTGCGAACACCTATCCCTTTGAGGAGTATTGATGCTACTCCTTTGGCGAGGAATAAACCTCAGTTTTGGACTCAGGTGGTGATGCGGGTCGCCCCAGACCATCAAGAAAATTGCAGACTTTTGGTGTTGCATAATTTGCATGATACCATTGTTTTGGGGTTTCCCTGGTTGCAAATTCATAATCCAGTTTTAGATTGGAAATCTTTGTCTGTGGTAAGTTGGGGTTGTCGGTGCGCCCTTAGCGACGCTCCTGTTTTCTCCACCTCTCCCCAGTCGCATGATGTTCCTGACTATTTGGCTGATTTTTATGATGTATTTAGTGAGAATGATTCTGCATCTTTGCCTCCTCATAGGAGTTATGACTGTGCAATTGAGCTGAAACCTGGGTGTAAGTTTCCCAAGGGTCGACATTTCAATTTGTCTGTACCCGAGCACGAGGCTATGCGATCCTATATTAAGGAGGCGTTGGAGAAGGGTCATATTAGACCATCCTCTTCCCCCTCAGGTGCTGGGTTTTTTTTCATAGCCAAGAAAGATGGTTCATTGAGGCCTTGTATTGACTATCGTTCCCTCAACAAGATTACTGTTAAATATCAGTATCCGTTACCCCTGATTTCTGATCTATTCTCCAGAGTTAAAGGTGCTTGCTGGTTTACCAAGCTTGACCTTAGGGGGGCGTATAATCTTATTCGCATTAAGCATGGGGATGAATGGAAGACGACGTTTAATACTCCGGAGGGACATTTTGAGTACCTGGTGATGCCTTTTGGGCTCACTAATGCCCCTTCTGTCTTCCAATCCTTCATGAATGATATTTTCCGGGACTTTGTGGATAAGTTTTTGATCATCTATCTGGATGATATTTTGATCTTTTCCAGGGATTGGGATTCTCATGTGGAACATGTTCGGACTGTGTTCCGGATTTTGAGGGAGAATTCCCTGTATGTCAAGGGATCGAAATGCCTTTTTGGGGTACAGAGGATTTCATTTTTGGGATTTATTTTGTCTCCGTCAACTATTGAAATGGACCCTGCCAAGGTACAGGCCATTTATGATTGGGTTCAGCCCACTTCTTTGAAGGCTCTCCAGAAGTTTTTGGGTTTTGCTAATTTTTATCGTAAATTTATAGCTAATTTTTCTGGTATTGACAAACCATTGACTGATTTGACTAAGAAGGGTGCTGATGTGCTGAATTGGTCTCCAGAGGCTGTTTCTTCCTTTCAGGAGCTGAAGCGAAGGTTCACTTCTGCTCCGGTTTTGCGGCAACCTGATGTCTCACTCCCGTTTCAGGTAGAGATGGACGCTTCTGAGATTGGTGCAGGAGCTGTTTTGTCCCAAAAGGATCCTGTAACATCTAAGATGAATCCCTGTGCTTTCTTTTCCCAAAAGTTCTCCCCATCTGAACGTAACTATGAAGTGGGGAATCGGGAACTGTTAGCCATGAAATGGGCATTTGAGGAGTGGAGACATTGGTTGGAGGGAGCTAGACATCAAGTCGTGGTCCTTACTGACCACAAGAATTTGATCTACCTTGAGTCGGCCAAACGCTTGAATCCTAGACAGGCTAGGTGGGCCCTGTTTTTCACACGTTTTGATTTTGTGGTATCTTTTCTTCCGGGCACTAAGAATGTCAAGGCTGACGCCCTCTCTAGGAGTTTCTTTGCTGATTCTCCTGTTGTGACCAAGCCTGCTACCATCTTGGGTGGGGGGTGGTTGTTTCTGCTATCTCGCCCGATTTGAGACTTGCTCTGGAAGAGTTTCAGGAGGGCAAACCTGAGCGTTGTCCAATTGTATGTTCCTGACCAGTGGAGGAAGAGAGTGATGTCTGAGGTTCATTGCTCCGCATTGGCTGGTCATCCAGGTATTTTTGGTACTAGAGATTTGGTGAGTCATACTTTTTGGTGGCCCGCCTTGTCTCGTGATGTCAGGAATTTTGTGCAGTCCTGTGGGTCGTGCTCCCGGTCTAAACCTTGTTCTCGCTCCGGTGGGTTGTTGATGCCTTTGCCGGTGCCCAGGAGGCCATTGCCCATATTTCAATGGATTTTATCTCTGATATGCCTGTCTTTCAGAGAATGACTGTTATTTTGGGTGATTTGTGATATATTCTCTAAGACGGTCCATCTTGTACCACTCTCTAAGTTGCCATTTTCTTCAGAGTTGATGCCCTTGTTTTTGCAACAGGTGGTTCGCTTGCACGGGATTTCAGAGAACATTGTATCTGACAGAGGAGTTCAGTTTGTTTCTAGATTTTGGAGGACTTTCTGTTCCAAGCTGGGAATTCAGCTGTCCTTCTCCTCTGCGTTTCATCCTCAGACCAATGGGCAGATGGAGAGAACAAACCAGACTTTGGAGTCGTATTTGAGATGTTTTATTTCTGCTGATCAGGATGATTGGGTTTCATTTTTGCCCTTGGCCGAATTTGCTTTAAATAATAGAGCTAGTTCGGCCACTTTGATGTCACCTTTTTTTTGTAACTTTGGGTTTCATCCTCGATTCTCTTCAGGGCAGGTGGATGCACCAGATCTGGGACCAAGTGGTGGATAAGTTGTCTCTCTCCCAGGAAAGGGCCCAGCGGTTTTCCAACCGGCATAGGACCATTGGTCCCCGGTTTAAGGTGGGTGATATGGTTTGGTTGTCATCAAAGAATATCTCTATGAAGGTGGCTTCTCCAAAGTTTAAACCTAGACTTATTGGACCTTATAAGATTTTGGAGCTTCTGAATCCATTCTCTTTTCGATTGGCTCTTCCTGCTACATTCAAGATCCATAACGTGTTTCATAAGTCTCTGTTAAAGAGGTTTGTTGAGCCAGTAGTTCCTGTGGTGGCACCTCCTGACCCTGTATTGGTTGAAGGTAATGTGGAATATGAGGTTGAGAAGATACTGGATTCTCGTCTGGCTAGACGGAGACTTCAGTATTTGGTTAAATGGAAGGGTTATGGCCAGGAGGATAATTCTTGGGTCCCTACATCCGATATTCATGCCGAAAGGTTGGTTCTTGCTTTTCATCGGACCCATCCTGATCGCCCTGGTGGCGTGGATGAGGGTTCGGTGACCCCTCTTCAAGGGGGAGGTACTGTTATGAGATCATTTTCTCCTGCACCTCTGATGTCTGAGGAACTCCCTCTGCTGGTGAAAGCAGGTGGTGAAAGTGATCTGGATAGGAAGAACCTATCATCAGATCACATAGAAGATGATTGGACATCCGGAATTACTGAGTGGATATAAGTCAGCCGACGCCCTGCAGGGTTGCTGGTGATCCTTTCAGCTCTGAGCGCTTGTATCCAGTCCAGTTTCTGTCTGCTAAAAGCTAAGTGTTGCTCTGCTATTTTTTCCTTGAGATATTGTCCGCTTACTTAGTGTTTGTTTTCAGCCTGCCCGGGTTGGGACGGGCTGACCTCCATTTTTGTCTCTGATCAGTAGATCCTTTTGCTCTGTCTTCAGAATATACCTGAGTGCTGATATAGTGATTTTGAAGTCTAGTGACTTCAGGGCCTTTTCTATCAGACGTGTTGGACATGATTTTGATATGGTTTTTTGCGGATCGCAGCCAGCATCTTTTCTGTCCTGTCCTATCTAGTTAGATGGGCCCCATCGTTTGCTCAGCCTGTCTTTCTGTCTGTGTTTGTGCTTTCATCTGTTTTCACCGACAATACATGTTGGGGGCTGCCTATTGCTTTGGGGTCTGCTCTGGGGCAGTTTAGATTTCCCTTTTCTTTCTTTAGGCTTATGTAGTGCTCTGGCTGTGACGAGGGGTCTAGGGCATCGTAGGAACCCCCCACGGCTACTGTTAGTTGTGGTGTACAGGATTAGGGGTCTGCAATCCGCTAGTTACCAACCTCTCTGGTTTTCTGGACTTAGCCCTTGTTTTTCCTCCTCCGGTGACTCAATCATAACACAGTGCCGCTCTTCTTGTACATAGTGAGGCTGACGTGGGCAGAGCTGGCACTACACTTGCAGCACCACAGTCAGTGAACAGCTCTGCAGCACCCCCACCCAGGCAATTGGCACCCTGCTTGTGCCATAGCCACCCTCCAGGCATTATCCTCCCCTCAACCAATAATCTGTATCCTGGTGCTTGATTGCACATCATGGGCTGCAAGGATCCATCCACACACAGCATCAATCCCAGAAAGGCTGCACGGCGCATTCTGCATGTGGAGTGGGTGGGACTATGTGTGGTGGGTGTGGCTCGATACACAGACACACACACACAAGCTTACCCTCAGTTTTTTATATATAGATTAGGACCATTAAGGCTATGTGCCCACGTAGCGTTTTAAAACGCACACTAAAAATCGGACTCCTTCCCAGAAATCGCGAGTTTTTTTCCGCGCGATTTCACCGCGATTATGTTCTCGATTTTGCCGCGATTTTCGCGTGCGATATTTAAGCACTTTCCAAGCGATTTGAAGCATCGCTTGGAAAGTGAATGACAGGTTGGTCACACTCGTCAAACATAGTGTTTGACGAGTGTGACCAGATTTTTACTATTGAGGCTGCCTATGCGGCATCAATAGTAAAAGATAAAATATTAAAAATGATAAAAAAATAAAAAATCGGGGTATATTTACCTTCCGACGTCCCGCGCTGCATTCCCAGGCCTCAGCGTTCCCAGCGATACCTTGCGAGACCTGTGATGACGTTGGTCTCGCGTTACTATAGCGATCTCGCGAGACCGATAGAGTCACGTGAGACTACATCATCGCAGGACCTTGCCGCAAGGCATTACTGGGAACGCTGAGGCCTGGGAATGCAGCACGGGACGTCGCAAGGTAAATATACCCCGATTTTTAATTTTTTATTCTTTTTTTTACAGGGGTATGGTACCCAGGGCCTGGAGGACAGTCTCCTCTCCTCCACACCGTGGGTACCAACCGCACATGAGACGCTTAACTTCGCACATGGTGGGCATAGCCACATGCGGGAAGTAAGCGATTCTCATGCATTCCTATGGGTGCGAAATCACGGCAATTCTTTGCGATTCCGCACAAAAGAATGACCATGCTGCAATTTTTTCTGAGATGCGATTCCGCCGCAGAAAAAAGCGCAGCATTAGCATAGCATGTGTGGAATGCCATAGGAATGCATGGGGTACATTCTGTACACGATTTTTAAACGTTTTCGCAGCGTTTTCGCGCCGAAAATCGTGGCAAAAACCCTTAAAAATCGCATTGTGGGCACACAGCCTAACTCTGAAAAGTTCAGTCAAGGGCCACAGCTCAGTAGTCAGGAGCTTGTTGCTTCTAAATAGCGGAGCATGGATGCAGTAGAAAGCCTATACTTTCTACTGCATCTATACTTTGCTGTGGTGCATGCACTCAGGCAAGAGTTGAACGCTCCTGTCTCCCAATCCATAGGTCTCATTTATTTGCTTGAAACCAAAGCGCTTGATATATTATAATCATATTAATATTACAGTTGAAACCAGAAGTTTTCATACGCTATATTAAAAAACACATCTGTATGTTTTTTCTCAATATCTGACATGAAATCAGAATAAACTTTTTCTCTTTTAAGGTCAATTAGGATTACCATAATTATTAATATTTCCCAAATTCCAGAATAATGAGAGAGAGAACGTTTTAAGGTATTTTTATTATTTAGCACAAAGTCAAAAGTTTACATACATTTCATTAGTATTTGGTGCTATTGTCCTTAAAGGGAATCTGTCACCCCTTTTTTGAGATATCATATAATGATATCATTCAGTTGTGTGTCACATAAAGATTCTCTTAGTACTTTTGCTTCCCCCTGACCCCGCACCTTTTATGCATAAATACCTTGTTTATATCGGTTCAAATGTATGTAAACTGCTGCTGTCCGGTCTGCTGGGCGGGGCTTATTCACCTGCCCCCCCCCCTGTCTTGCTCTACGCATTTCTTCTTGTGTAGAGCAAGACAGGGAGGGGGGAGCAGTTGAATAAGCCCCGCTCAGCAGACCGGACAGCGGAAATTTACATACATCTGAACCAATATAAACAAGGTATTTATGCATGAAAGGTGCGGGGTCAGGGGGAAGCAAAAGTACTAAGAGAATCCGTGACACACAACTGAATGATATCATTATAGGATATCTCAAAAAAGGGGTGACAAATTCCCTTTAAACTGAATGACTTGGGTCAAATCTTTGGGATTTCTTTCCACAAGCTTCTCAAAAAAGTTTGTCGGAATTTGGGCCCATTCCTCCTCACAAAACTGGTGTAACTGATCCAGGTTTGTAGGTTACATTGCTCACACCGGCCTTCTCAGCTTTTCCCAAACATTTTCATAGAATCATAGAATCATAGAATCGTAGAGTTGGAAGGGACCTCCTGGGCCATCTGGTCCAACCCCCTGCTCAAAGCAGGATTCGCTAAATCATCCCAGTCAGATGTCTGTCCAGCCTCTATTTGAAGATTTCCATTGAAGTAGAACTCATCACTTCTCGTGGCAGCCTGTTCCACTCATTGATCACTCTAACTGTCAAAAAGTTTTTTCTAATATCTAATCTGTGTCTCCTCCCATTCAGTTTCATCCCATTGCTTCTAGTCTTTCCTTGTGCAAATGAGAATAAAGATGATCCTTCTACAATGTGACAGCCCTTTAGATATTTGTAGACAGCTATTAAGTCTCCTCTCAGTCTTCTCTTTTGAAAACTAAACATTCCCAAATCCTGCAACCTTTCCTCATAAGACAGGGTTTGCAGACCAGTCACCATTCTGGTCGCTCTTTTCTGAACTTGCTCCAGTTTGTTGATGTCTTTTTTAAAATGTGGTGCCCAAAACTGGACACAATATTCCAGATGAGGTCTGAACAAAGAGGAGTAGAGGGCAATAACGACTTCACGTGATCTAGACTGTATGCTTCTGTTAATACATCCTAGAATTGCATTTGCCTTTTTTGCTGCTGCAACACACTGTTGACTCTTATTCAGTCTGTGATCTATTAGTATACCCAAGTCTTTTTCCCATGTGCTATTGCTTAGCCCTATTCCTCCCATTCTGTACATGCTTTTTTCATTTTTTTTCAATAGGATTGAGATAAGGGCATTGTGATGGCCACTCCAAAACATTGACTTTGCTATCCTTAAAATACTTTGTTACCATGTTGGCAGTATGCTTCTGGTCATTGTCCATTTGAAGTATCCATTTCCGCCAAGCTTTCACTTCCTGGCTGATGTCTTGAGATGTTGCTTCACTTTTGCCACATAATCATCTTTTCTCATGATGCTATCTATTTTGTGAAGTGCACCAGTCCCTCCTGCAGCAGAACAACCCCACAACATGATGCTGCCACCCTCGTATTTCACAGTTGAGATGGTGCTCTTAGGCTTCCATGCTTCTGGAGCACCCTGCCAGGGCCGTGGGGCACTCAATACCAGGCCGGTCCTTAAAGGGATGCATCACAGTTTATGAAATATATACACTCACTGGCCACTTTATTAGGTACACCATGCTAGTAAGGGGTTGGACCCCCTTTTGCCTTCAGAACTGCCTCAATTCTTCGTGGCAGAGATTCAATAAGGTGCTGGAAGCATTCCTCAGAGATTTTGGACCATATTGACATGATGGCATCACACAGTTGGCGCAGATTTGTCGGCTGCACATCCCTGATGCGAATCTCCCGTTCCACCACATCCCAAAGATGCTCTATTGGATTGAGATCTGGTGACTGAGGAGGCCATTTGAGTACAGTAAACTCATTGTCATGTTCAAGAAACCAATCTGAGATGATTCGAGCTTTATGACATGGCGCATTATCCTGCTGAAAGTAGCCATCAGATGTTGGGTACATTGTGGTCATAAAGGGATGGACATGGTCAGCAACAATACTCAGGTAGGCTGTGGCGTTGCAACGATGCTCAATTGGTACCAAGGGGCCCAAAGAGTGCCCAGAAAAAATTCCCCACACCATGACACCACCACCACCAGCCTGAACCGTTGATACAAGGCAGGATGGATCCATGCTTTCATGTTGTTTACGCCAAATTCTGACCCTACCATCCGAATGGCGCAGCAGAAATCGAGACTCATCAGACCAGGCAACGTTTTTCCAATCTTCTACTGTCCAATTTCGATGAGCTTGTGCAAATTGTAGCCTCAGTTTCCTGTTCTTAGCTGAGAGGAGTGGTACCCAGTGTGGTCTTCTGCTGCTGTAGCCCATCTGCCTCAAAGTTCGACGCACTGTGCGTTCAGAGATGCTCTTCTGCCTACCTTGGTTGTAACGGGTGGCAATTTGAGTCACTGTTGCCTTTCTATCAGCTCGAACCAGTCTGCCCATTCTCCTCTGACCTCTGGCATCAACATGGCATTTCCGGCCACAGAACTGCCGCTCACTGGATTTTTTTTCTTTTTCGGACCATTCTCTGTAAACCCTAGAGATGGTTGTGCGTGAAAATCCCAGTAGATCAGCAGTTTCTGAAATTCTCAGACCAGCCCTTCTGGCACCAACAATCATGCCACGTTCAAAGGCACTCAAATCACCTTTCTTCCCCATACTGATGCTCGGTTTGAACTGCAGGAGATTGTCTTGACCATGTCTACATGCCTAAATGCACTGAGTTGCCGCCATGTGATTGGCTGATTAGAAATTAAGTCTTAACACACAGTTGGACAGGTGTACCTAATAAAGTGGCCAGTGAGTGTAGTTTGAAGTTCATGACGCCACCTGTGGTATTCGGCAATAAAGGTGTTAGCCGCCGCTGCTGAGACGACTGGGGCTAATGGTAATGCAGCAGATTTGGTACAGCTCCCCACAGGTAGAGCTAGTCCCAGGGCTGTATAGTGTGATATATGGAGATGATGGTGATTGTAGTACAGAGCAGGTGTCGCAGAAAATAAAGGGGAGGACACAGCCAAGTGCAGTCTTCACTCTTTTATTCAGAGATTGTGATTTAATCCAGGGCACTGATTACAGCTGGTATTGGAGATCCATTCAGCCTGGAAGCAGTTTAGGATCCATATAGCCATGTGGGTTGATAGTAGGCATCGCTATTGTGCTGTATGCTAAGGTCTTTGCTGCTTAAAGCTGTGCTCAGTCCTCTACTCTTTTCTGTTCCTTTGCTCATGCCTGTATAGCAGGCAGCTTGAGCCTGTTGCAGATGTCACTACTTCACTGTGGCTCCGGCTCTGGTCTGTTGCTGCTGTGCCTTCAGGTGTTATTGTGGTGCCAGGGGCTCTGCAATCCCCTGCTCTCCAGATTTGGCTGTTGGGGCTTCAGCACCCACACAGCCATGGACTCCGGTGTCCGGTCTTTAGCACTTGACCCTGAGGTGAGCTTAACTCTAACTCCACTCCTCAGGTCCTTCATTCACATCCACTCTCCTCTCTGTCTCCCTCAGACTAACCAAACTAACTCCACCACCAGCCCAGAACTTGCTGGAAATCTCCTCTGAAACTGGGTTTAGAGCTTCCCCTTCTGGTTTGGAGTAGGAAAGTGTATGCTGTTGTACCTGGCCAATGAATCCCTCCTTGCCTCCAGGCATGACATCACCCCCCTTGGAGGGAGGCAATGCCAATGTGGCTACCGGACTCCTAGAGTGCCACACTTTTCCCCTTTCCTCCAAACATAATGATGGTCATTATGCCCAAAAAGTTCAATTTTAGGTTCATCAAACCATAGGATAGATCTCCAAAAATTAAGGTCTTTGTTTCTGTGTGCATTCACAAACATTAATCTGGCTTTTTATGTTTCTTTTGGAGTAATGGCTTCTTTCTGGCAGAGTGACCTTTCAGCCCATGTTGATGCAGTACTCTTTTCACTGTTGATATTGACACAATCTTACCAGCTTCAGCCATCATTTTCACAGGGTCTTTTGCTTTTGTCCTTGGGTTGATATGCACATGTCGGACCAAAGCATGTTCATCTCTGGGACACAGAGCCCATCTCCTTCCTGAGCAGTATGATGGCTGGACATACCTATCTTGTTTGTATGGTACAAATTGTTTGCACAGATCAACGAGGCACATTTAGGTATCTTGAAATTGTATCCAAAGGTGAGCCAGACTTGTGCAAGTCCACAATTCTCTTCCTGATATCTTGGTTGATTTCTTGAGACTTTCCCATGATGCTACACAAAACAGCAGAGTGTTTCAGGTGTGCATTAAAATACATCCACAGATGTGTCTTTAATTAACTCAGATGTTGCCAAAAACCTATCAGAAGTTTCCAAATACATGACATAATCATATGGCCAGTCCAGAATTTTTTAAAGGCATAGCAATCTTGATGTATGTAAAGTTTTAACTTTGCAGTAAGTAATAAAAATGTCTTAAAACATTCCCTCTCATTACTCTGGCATTTTGCAAATATTAATAATTATGGTAATCCTAATTGATCTAAAACAGGAATGGTTTATTCTGATTTCATATCAGATTTTGAGAGAAACATGCATATTTGTCTTTTTATATAGAGCATGTAAACTTCTGGGTTCAACTGCATATAACGTTTTTTGCGGATAATAAGCCATACTCCAAATTTTGAGGAAGAAAATAGGAAAAAATGTTTGATAAAATGATGGTGCATTTTATAATCCGTTTTTACAGTAGCTTACTCAGGGGTTGGGTGAGACGGCTTGGGTGGAATGTCCAAGGAAGCAGGGTCACTGTTGCTGGAAACTGGCAGTGGTGGCAGGTGTATGGTTATGCTGTGGGCCCCAGGCTGGGAGTAGGGGGTGTTTGGCATTTCAAAGCTGCAGCCAGCCTCTCGCTTCCAGAAAATGTTAGCGGAGTCAAGCTCGCTGCTCATCATTTTCATTGCGGTGGACTTAAGGAAAGTGGCTACAGGAGGAGGAACATGCACAGATTGAGACATTAACTCCAGAGATTTTGGGAGATGAGATCTCAATCTAAGCATCCTCAGTGTGTTAGCAGTCTCTTCTGATAAAGGATACTGAGATTTCCCAAAAGCGTAAGCACCAGTGTTTGTGGACACCACTGGCTGGACTCCCTGATCTCTCTACCTGCAGCTCCATGTTTCTTATACTTCACCAAGAACATCGCATGAATCACCTATATGGGTGTCGCTGTAAGGATTCCAGATTTTCCATTGAGCCTGTTTGCCCTTGTCCAAGATGGAGTCTAGTAGCTCGCCCTTTCATGGAACTTCCTGTCTGTCCTGCGCTTTAAGTCCAGGTCGGGTTTTCCTTTGTCCCTGAGTATTTTGCGCTGTTGGCTCCTGAGCTTCTGCCTGTTTGCTGGTGAACTCCCTGCTGCTGCTGTTCAATACTCGGTGGTCTTCCTCGCCATGTTCAGCTGCCTTCTGTCTTCTGCATGCTCCTGGATCCTGACCGGGATTACCTATAGACCGATACACTAGGGCGTAGCTACTCACCTCGGGAACTGCTGCGGTCAGTAAGAGGTGCTAAATTCTTTATATCTTCTTGGACGGTGTCTGTTGGGCTTTGGTGCGGGACTTGTGCGGGACTTTTCAACCCTTAAAGGTACCTATAGAGACCTTCCCCTGTCTATATTCCATCTGCGTATTATTGGACTTCCACGAACAAGAGTCGTGCGCTTTTGTGAACAAGCTATTGCTGGACTTCCTTGTTTAAGTACTGTGTGCATTCCCTCCAATATCTTTGCTGAACTTTCACGTTTAAGTTTTGTGTGCATTCTCACTAATGTCATTACTGTACTTCCTCATTTAAAGCGTCTCGTGCACTCCTGCATCATATCCTGGACAAAAATGTCCAGGAAGGATGGGAAATCTTGAAAAATGAAATTCTCAAAGCACAGTTGTTAACAATTCCGAAAAGAGGGAAGAATAGGAAGCAGTTAAGGAAACCAGGATGGATGAACACAGAACTTAAGCACATGCTAAAAAGGAAGAAAAAAATGTTTATAAAATGGAAAGAGGGAGGCATATCTAAAGAAGAATATAATGCTGTCTGCAGAACCTGCAGGGCACAAATCAGATTAGCTAAAGCTGAAAATGAATTGAGGCTTGCAAGAGATGTCAAAAGCAATAATAAAGGATTTTGGGGATATGTCAAAAGTAAAAGAAAAGTCAAAGATGCTATAGGATTTTTACAGGATGAAAATGATGAAATGGTAAGACAGGATGTTGAGAAGGCTGAACTTTTAAATTCCTATTTTGCATCTGTTTTCTCTCAGAAAGGAAATGTAACATCAACTGTTATTCACTGTCCTATTAAGGGAATAGAAGAATCCAGGATATCTATAAACAGAAAGATAGTGAGGAAACACTTAGCTAGCCTAAATGAATTCAAGTCTCCAGGTCCAGATGAATTACACCCCAGAGTACTGAAGGAGATAGCAGAAGAAATTTTTGAACCCCTCTCTATAATCTTTGAAAATTCTTGGAGAACAGGAGAAGTGCCAGAAGACTGGAGAAGAGCAAATGTTGTTCCTATCTTCAAAAAGGGGAAGAAGGTGGACCCAGGTAACTATAGGCCGGTGAGTCTGACTTCTATACCAGGAAAGATCTTTGAACAAATTATTAAACAACATGTATGTCAATACCTGGATAAGAATGAAGTGATTAAACAGAGTCAGCATGGGTTTGTAACTAATAAGTCATGTCAGACTAACTTAATTTCCTTCTATGACGGTATCACTGATTGGGTGGATCAAGGAAATGCTGTAGATATAGTATATCTTGACTTCAGCAAAGCATTTGACAAAGTCTCTCATACAATCCTTATTGAAAAAATGATTAAGTATGGAATGGACAAGGCAACTGTTAGGTGGATTCATAACTGGCTTAGTGATCGGACCCAAAGAGTGGTCGTAAATGGCTGCACATCCAGTTGGAAGAATGTCTCAAGTGGGGTACCACAGGGCTCTGTCCTGGGCCCTGTATTGTTCAACATCTTTATCAACGATTTAGATGAAGGAATTGAGGGTAAACTGATTAAATTTGCTGATGACACAAAGCTAGGAGGGATAGCTAATACTAGAGAAGAGAGAGAGAGGATTCAAAAAGATTTAAATAAACTGGAGAAGTGGGCAGCAACTAACAGAATGGTTTTTAACAGGGAGAAATGCAAAGTACTACATCTGGGCAATAAAAATGGAAAAAGCATATATAGAATGGGAGGAATAGGGCTAAGTGACAGCACATGTGAAAAAGACTTGGGTATACTAATAGATCACAGACTGAATATGAGTCAACAGTGTGATGCAGCAGCAAAAAAGGCAAATGCAATTCTAGGATGTATTAACAGAAGCATACAGTCTAGATCACGTGAAGTCATTATTTCCCTCTACTCCTCTTTGGTCAGACCTCATCTGGAATATTGTGTCCAGTTTTGGGCACCACATTTTAAAAAAGACATCAACAAACTGGAGCAAGTTCAGAAAAGAGCGAACAGACTGGTGACCGGTCTGCAAACCCTGTCTTATGAGGAAAGGTTGCAGGATTTGGGAATGTTTAGTTTGCAAAAGAGAAGACTGAGACGAGACTTAATAGCTGTCTACAAATATCTAAAGGGCTGTCACATTGTAGAAGGATCAACTTTATTCTCATTTGCACAAGGAAAGACTAGAAGCAATGGGATGAAACTGAATGGGAGGAGACACAGATTAGATATTAGAAAAAACTTTTTGACAGTTAGAGTGATCAATGAGTGGAACAGGCTGCCACGAGAAGTGGTGAGTTCTCCTTCAATGGAAGTCTTCAAACAGAGGCTGGACAGACATCTGACTGGGATGATTTAGCGAATCCTGCTTTGAGCAGGGGGTTGGACCAGATGGCCCAGGAGGTCCCATCCAACTCTACGATTCTATGATTCTATGATTCTATGATCCTGGACTGGTTCGTATTAGCAGTTGCACCCCGCTATTCAGTCTGCTGTTCTTTACTATATTGTGTTGAGCACCTCATTTCAATTTCAGTAATATATGTGTTAGTTTTGTTTGCATTTCTATTCTGTTAAATACACTTGTTTGCTGTAGCTTTGTTCTCAGACTGGTTTTAAGCCATGCTATCAGATTCCTTAGTACCTATATAATTGTGAGTCGCCTTGCTGGAAAATTTTGGGTGACTGTGACCTGGGATCCTGCAGGACTTCATAGGGGTGAGAGGGCCAATCATCTAATTTGCTATTGCATCTTATTCATCCTCTCTAAGTATGTAAGAGACATTTTATCTTGCATTCGCATTATTTGTTACAATGTAAGGGTGGATTGAATCAGGTTGACTCCTTTTTGGTCAGTACATCTAAATGTTTTTTTTACGTCATATTTATTCTATGGCCTAGTTGCATATCCATTTTACAACTTGATTAGGTATCTATTAGTGATGAGCGAGTATACTTGTTACTCGAGATTTCCCGAGCATGCTCGGGTGATCTCCGAGTCTTTGGATGTGCTCGAAGATTTAGTTTCTGCATGACTTGTGGCTGCTAGACAGCCTGATTACATGTGAGGATTGCCTGATTATTAGGAAATCCCCACATGTATTCAGGTTGTCTAGCAGCCACAAGTCATGCAGAAACTAAATCTCCACGCACATCCAAATACTCGGAGATCACCTGAGCATGCTCGGGAAATCTCGAGTAACAAGTATACTCGCTCATCACTAGTATCTATCACAAGATATCAAAAACAGCTCATAGAGCATATATATCTAAATAATTCTTATTTTCGGCATTATAGTGCTTTCCATCCAGTGCTATTAGATTTTTCTTCCAAACAAAGTTATATATTGTGGTCCCTTTTCTTTGTCCTCTATTAGTGATGAGCAAGTATACTCATTGCTCGGGTGGTCTCCAAGTATTTTGGTGTGTTCGGAGATTTAGTTTTGTCCTTTCAGCTGCATGATTTGCAACGGCTAGACAGGCTGATTACATGTGCAGAATGCCTGTTTGTTAGGGAATTACCACATGTAATCGGGCTGGCTAGCAGCCAAAAATCATGCAGCTGAGATGACGAAACCTAAATCTCCCGAGCACGCCAAAATACTCCGAGATCACCCAAGCATGCTCAGGGAGACCCAAGCAATAATGCTACTCGCCCTTCACTGTCCTCTATGTATAAGCACTTTCTTGCAGCAGTTCTTGTGTTTATTTTGTCTTTGGGAGCATGCATAGTTGAGAGGTATATGCTGGTTTTGGTCTTCAGATATACTTTAGAGACTGATTGAAACCACTAATGCTGCTGTGATCACAGGACTAACATAAAGGTGTAAATGCAGTACAGGATCTGCATGCAAAAGTAGATTTAAACCAAGGCAAATTTTGTGGTACAATTTATACCATTCACTTTACCTTATATAAATGCATGATGCCATGAAAAGGGAATGAAAGAAAGAGATTTACCTAATGAGAAGGGAATGAAGGCTTCGTTCTTCTTAAACTTTCCTTCTGAGTCGAGAAAGTGCCCAGGATAAAACTCTTCTGGCTTCTCAAAATAAGCTTTATCTCTAAGAGCAGAGTGAAGTAATGGAATGACAATCGTGCCCTGGGGAAACAAAAGGTAATATAAATTACAATCAAAATATACAATGTAACGAAAATATAAATATACGAAATGAATTAAAATATTCAATGTAAAACATACACAATGTCTAGACTTAAGTTATAAAAGAAACCTCCTAACCTTTGGAATATTATAGCCCCTGAATGTGACGTCCGTAGTTGTGGCATGTGGGAGGCTTCCAGGTACAATGTCCCCAAATCTTTGAATTTCATGAATGACAGCGTCAGTATATGGCATTTCCTTTCTATGTTCTACTTGAGGTTGAGCAGATCCAATAACATTTTCAATTTCATTTTGCACTTTTTCTAAAGGGTAAAAATGGAATGTATTGTTAGTTACAATGCAAATTCTGAAATATATAAAACAAAGTACAAGTTCAAGATACAGTTGTGCTCAAAAGTTTAATTTTTGCTTTCTTGGCCTTTTTTCGGAGAACATGAATGATGACACCGAAACTTTTTCTCCACTCGTGGTTAGTGGTTTGGGTGAAGCCATTTATTGCCAAACTATTATTATTATTATTATTATTATTTATTGTTATAGCGCCATTTATTCCATGGCGCTTTACATGTGAGGGGGGTATACATAAAAACAAGTACAATAATCTTAAACAATACAAGTCATAACTGGTACAGGAGGAGAGAGGACCCTGCCCGCGAGGGCTCACAATCTTCAAGGGATGGGTGATAATACAGTAGGCGAGGGTAGAGCTGGTCGTGCAGCGGTTTGGTCGATCGGTGGTTACTGCAGGTTATAGGCTTGTTGGAAGAGGTGGGTCTTCAGCCTCTTTTTGAAGGTTTCGATGGTAGGTGAGAGTCTGATATGTTGTGGTAGAGAGTTCCAGAGTAGGGGTGATGCGCGAGAGAAATCTTGTATGCGATTGTGGGAAGAGGAGATAAGAGGGGAGTAGAGAAGGAGATCTTGTGAGGATCGGAGGTTGCGTGCAGGAAAGTACCGGGAGACGAGGTCACAGATGTATGGAGGAGACAAGTTGTGGATGGCTTTGTATGTCATGGTTAGGGTTTTGTAATGGAGTCTCTGGGCAATTGGGAGCCAGTGAAGGGATTGGCAGAGGGGAGAAGCTGGGGAATAGCGGGGGGACAGGTGGATTAGCCGGGCAGCAGAGTTTAGAATAGATTGGAGGGGTGCGAGAGTGTTTGAGGGGAGGCCGCAGAGCATGAGGTTGCAGTAGTCAAGGCGAGAGATGATGAGGGCATGGACTAGGGTTTTTGCAGATTCTTGGGTGAGGAATGAACGGATGCGTGAAATATTTTTGAGTTGAAGTCGGCAGGAAGTGGAAAGGGTTTGGATATGTGGTTTGAAGGAGAGATCAGCATCAAGGATTACTCCGAGGCAGCGAGCTTGTGGGACTGGGGAGAGTGGGCAGTCATTTACTGTAATTGATAGGTTCGTAGGGGGGGTCACGTGAGATGGGGGAAAGATGATGAATTCTGTTTTGTCCATGTTGAGTTTCAGATATCTAGTGGAGAAGAAGGATGAAATAGTGGACAGACATTGAGGGATTCTGGTTAGTAGGGAGGTGATATCTGGTCCAGAGATGTAGATCTGTGTGTCATCAGCATAAAGATGATATTGAAAGCCATGAGATTCTATGAGCTGTCCCAGGCCAAAGGTGTAAATAGAGAACAGCAGGGGCCCTAGGACTGAACCTTGTGGGACTCCGACAGATAGGGGGCGAGGTGAGGAGGTGGTGTGTGAGTGGGAGACGCTGAATGTCCGGTCTGTTAGGTATGATGAGATCCAGGAGAGGGCCAAGTCTGTGATGCCGAGGGATGAGAGGGTCTGTAATAATAGGGAATGGTCCACTGTGTCAAAGGCAGCCGACAGGTCCAGGAGGAGGAGGACAGAGTAGTGTCGCTTGCTCTTGGCAGTTAAGAGGTCATTGGTGACCTTAGTAAGGGCAGTTTCAGTGGAGTGGTGTGACCGGAAGCCAGATTGTAAGCGGTCGAAGAGGGAGCAAGAAGAGAGATGGGAGGACAGTTCAAGGTAGACGTGTTGTTCCAGTAGCTTGGAGGCGTATGGGAGAAGTGATATAGGGCGATAGCTAGATGCAGAGGATGGGTCAAGAGAGGGCTTTTTGAGGATAGGTGTGATGGAGGCATGTTTAAAGCTTGAGGGGAAAACACCAGTTGTTAGTGATAGGTTGAAGAGATGGGTTAGGGTTGGGATGAAGACTGTGGTGAGGTTTGGGATGAAGTGGGATGGGATCGGGTCGAGTGCACAGGTGGTGAGATGTGATCTTGAGAGTAGAGTGGAGAGTCGATCTTCTGTAATGGTGGAGAAGTTGGTTTTGAAGGTGGAGGGCTGGGAAGTCGGGAGGAAGGGCTCTGGGGGTTGTTGACCAAAACTGTCCCTGATGTTATCAATTTTCTGCTTGAAAAATGAGGCAAAGTCTTCAGCTGAGATGAGTGGGGAGGGAGGAGGTGCTGGGGGGCGGAGGAGAGAATTGAAGGTGTTGAATAACTGTTTAGGGTTGTGAGACAGGGAGGATATGAGAGATGAGAAGTAGGTTTGTTTAGCTGTGGCGAGTGTGGTCTTGAAAGTAGTGAGGGACTGTTTGAATGCGATGAAATGCTCGTTGGAGTGGGATCTTTTCCATCTGCGCTCAGCAGCCCTGGAAGCTCGCCTCAGCTCTTTGGTCAGGCTGGTGTGCCAGGGCTGTCTGTTGATTTTGCGAGTTTTGGTATGTGTAAGTGGGGCAGCGGATTCCAAAGCTACAGCTATTGTGGTGTTATATAGAGCGGCAGCGTCATCCGCATTGTGTAAGGAACTTATATCTGTAAGAGGGAGGAGGGATTCGGAGAATGAGTGTAGGTCAAGGTGTTTAAGATTCCTGCGAGGGTGTGAAAGTTTGTGGGGTGGGGATTGTAGACATGGAGTGAAGAGGGAAGAGAATGTGAGCAGGTTGTGGTCAGAGAGAGGAAGAGGTGAGTTAGAGAGGTTAGATAGGGAGCAGAGGCGGGTGAAGATGAGGTCCAGTGTGTGGCCATCTTTGTGGGTGGCTGTAGAAGACCATTGAGTGAGGCCGAAGGAGGAAGTGAGAGATAGAAGTTTAGTGGCAGCTGAGAGGGAAGTGTCAATGGGGATGTTGAAGTCGCCCATGATGATAGTAGGGATGTCCGCGGAAAGGAAATGAAGTAACCAGGTGGTGAAGTGGTCAAAGAAGGTGGTGGCTGGCCCTGGGGGGCGGTAGATGACAGCCAGTTGGAGGTTGGAGGGGGAGTAGATGCGCACAGAGTGCACCTCAAAGGAAGGGAGGGTAACAGAGGGTGGCAGTGGGATTGGGAAACTACTGTGTTTCCTCTTTTTAAATCATAATGACAACCCAAAACATCCAAATGACCCTGATCAAAAATTCACATACCCCATTTCTCAATACCGTGTATTGCCCCTTCTAACATCAATGACAGCTTTTAGTCTTTTGTGGTAGTTGTGGGGTACTTTTTGAGGACTTTTCGG
Organism: Dendrobates tinctorius; assembly: GCF_039654945.1. Taxonomy (NCBI): domain Eukaryota; kingdom Metazoa; phylum Chordata; class Amphibia; order Anura; family Dendrobatidae; genus Dendrobates; species Dendrobates tinctorius. The sequence goes on along the minus strand of NW_027361761.1, from coordinate 15,395,544 downwards.
CAGAGTATACTTTGATCATATTTTGTGGAGATGAACAAAAAAAAGTAGCAATTCTGTGATTTATATATATATAAATCAAAACCTTTTTTCTCTGTTGACAGAGCTATGTGAGGTTTTGTGTTTTTGTGATGCTAATATACAGCTCTGGCAAAAATTAACCCCTTAACCCCAAAGCCTGCTTTCACCTTAATGACCAGACCGATTTTTACAATTCTTACCACTGTCACTTTATGAGGTCATAACTCTGAAACGCTTCAAAGGATCCTGGTGATTCTGAGAAAGTTTGATCGTGACATATTGTACTTGATGATAGTGGTAAAATTTCTTCGATATGACTTGCGTTTATTTGTGAAAAAAATGGAAATTTGGAGAAAATTTTGAAAATTTTGCAATTTTCAAACTTTTAGATTTGTATGCCCTTTAGAGAGTCATACGACACAAAATAGTTAACAAATAACATTTCCCACATGTTCGCTTTACATCAGCACAATTTTGGACTCATAATTTAATTTTGTTAGGATGTTATAAGGGTTAAAAGTTGACCAGCAATTTCTCATTTTTACAACAAAATTTGCAAAACCATTTTTTTAGGGACCACCTCAAACTTGAAGTGACTTTGAGTGGCCTATATGACAGAAAAAGCCCAAACATGATGCCATTCTAAAAATTGCACCCCTCAAGGTACTGAAAACCACATTCAAAAAGTTTATTAACCCTTCAGTTGCTTCACAGAAATGTTTGGAATGTTTAAAAAAATGAACATTTAACTTTTTTTTCACAAAAAATTTACTTCAGATCCAATTTGTTTTATTTACTAAGGGTAACAGGAGAAATTGAACCAGAAAAGTTGCTGTGCGATTTGACCTGAGTGCGCTGATACCCCATATGTGGGGATAAACCACAGTTTGAGCGCATGGCAGAGCTCAGAAGGGAAGGAGCGCCATTTGACTTTTCAATGCAAAATTGGCTGGAAGTGAGATCGGACACCATGTCCCATTTGGAGAGCCCCTGATGTGCCTAAACAGTGGAAACCCCCTACAAGTGACTCTATTTTGAAAGGTAAACCCCCTAAAGAACTTATCTAGATGTGTGGTGAGCACTTTGAACCCCCAAGTGCTTCACAGTAGTTTATAATGTAGAGTCGTAAAAATAAAAAAATCATATTTTTTCACAAAAATGATTTTATTGCACCCAATTTTTTATTTTCCCAAGGGTAACAGTAGAAATTGGACAACAAAAGTTGTTGTGCAATTTGTCCTTAGTGTTATGGATGGCGGAACATGCTAAAAAAATATAAATAAAGCTTGTTCGCCGCCCGGGGTCCACCGTGCGGCAGGTGTGGAAACCGCTGCTAGAGAGGCAGAACACTCAAGTGGTAGTGTGCACAGGGTTCCGAATCACCCAAGTGCAACCAAGCAGTCTTTGTTTTAGGAACACAGAGCTGCACAGAAAAACAAATAGAAAAGGTACGCTGAGCCTGTTAAGTGCACAAAATCACAGAGGCACACGTACGGTAGCCAGAGACCGGAGTAGTTTGGTAACGTCACTACGACCGAACGGACTTACCGTAACTGGACGTGTGCACTGCGTCGCCACTGCGAACGCCAAAACGGACTGCAAGCGCAATATGGCAAGTGCAAAGCAGGATGCTGACTGCTGCAACAGATGGTGCTTGAGCATGCTGGTGCTAGCGCTGCTACTAGCTGACCCAATCACTCACACACTCGTAATAATCAAGGAGGGGGATATTTAATGAGTCAGTCACCAGTCCAAGCTTCGATCATCAAACACACAGCAGCAAGTATAGAAAATACTAGCGCATGGCAGAACAGCCAAGCACTCTTTTTATAGCGTACGGGACCTTCCGGAAATCTCCAGAGCCCAGAGCAGAACCAATGAAATCAGGAGCAGGACCTGAGCACCTGACTCCTGAAATACAATGAGAGCTCGTCCCGTGAGTATGCTCTGAAGCAGGGAAAAAGGACTTAGCCTGTGGAGACAAATGTGAGAATCTGGGTTTCATCATAGGCATAGAATCATAGCATCATTACCCCACCTCCTAGGGCCTCCTCCTCCCTGAACCCTCCGAACTGCCAGCCCGTGCCCGACAGTGGCACAGACCTCAGACTCCTTAAAAGGTGAGCCTGATATCCCGGTAGGTGAAACCGAAAACCGGGAAACGCGGATGGTATCAGGGGAGGCCTGGTCACCAGGTCTCAAGAGGGACACCCAGGAGACAATGGGAGCGGGAGTGTTAGGAAAACCCCGCCGTGTATCGGCTGGTGTAGCCACACTCCGTCTGGGAAGACTGTCCCGAGCACATAAGGTGCATGCCCGGATGAATTTTTTTACATCCCGAGCCCTGTATGGCCACCAATATGAACTGGCCAGTAACTTCGTGGTCTGCATATAGCCACGATGGCCGCCCGCATTGGGCGCGTGTGCCCACGTGAGGACTCTAGGCCGCTGGCGAGGAGGAACAAAAGTCTCGCCTACCGACTCACAATCCAACCTGTTATGAGTGAGTCACCGGAGGAGGAAAAAACAAAAACACAAGCTAAGCCCAGAAAACCGAAGAGGTTGGTAGCTAACGGATTGCAGACCCCTGATCCTATTCACCACAACTAACAGTAGCCGTGGGGGGTTCCTACGATGCCCTAGACCCCTCGTCACAGCCGGAGGGCTAAATAAGCCTAAAGAAAGAAAGGGGAAATCTAAACTGCCCCAGAGCAGACCCCAAAGCAATAGACAGCCCCCAACATGTATTGTAGGTGAAAAACAGATGAAAACACAAACACAGACAGAAAGACAGGCTGAGCAAACGATGGGGCCCAACTAACTAGATAGGACAGGACAGAAAAGATGCTGGCTGCAATCCGCAAAAAACCCTGTCAAAAATAATGTCCAACACGTCTGATAGAAAAGACCCTGAAGTCACTAGACTTCAAAATCACTATATCAGCACTCAGCTATATTCTGAAGACAGAACAAAGAGATCAACTAATCAGAGACAAAAATGGAGTTCAGCCCGTCCCAACCAGGGCAGGCTGAAAACAAACACTAAGTAAGCAGACAAAATCTCATGGAAAAATAGCAGAGCAAAAACTTAGCTTTTAGTAGACAGGAACTAAACTGGATGCCAGAGCTCAGAGCAGAAAGGATCACCAGCAACCCTGCAGGGCGTCAGCTGCCTTATATCCACTCAGAAATTCCGGATGTCCAATCACACTCTGCCTGTTCAGCTGACAGGTTCTTCCCATCAAGATCAATTTCACTACCTCCTTTCACCAGCAGACGGAGTTCATCAGACATCAAAGGTGAAGGAGAAAATGAACTTATAACACCAATCATTGTGGGGCTCTGTCCTCCTGAGAAGCAGCGAGTAGCTGGTGACAACCGCACGTGGACTCTTGAGCCGGACATGTCTCAGAAATGGCGTGAGACACCTCCATGGGCTCGGGAGGCAGAACCTCTGGCTCGAGCAGGTCCAGAGGCTCAACAAATTTGGGAGCTGACATACCTCTCCGCTTGTAGTGAGCACGCTCCATACCACGCTCCGAATAATGGAGGTCGATACGGGAGGAGATGGAGATTAGCTCCACCAAAGAGGTAGGAATCTCTCTAGTGGAGAGAGCATCCTTCATGTGCTCTGCTAATCCTCTCCAAAAAACTGGGATCAGTGCCTTATCAGACCACTCTAACTCAGACGCCAGTGTCCGAAAACGGAAGGCGTATTGACTGAGAGCGATCCCTGAGACAAGGTGAGCAGTTGGAGAGAGGTGTCGTGTGTAACCGTGGACCAAGAAACACCTGCTTGATGGCTGTTAGCAGATTAGCTGCGGTCCGAACATCCGGGTCACCACGCTCCCACAGTGGCGTAGCCCATTCCAGCACCTTGCCCGACAGTAGGTATATAATAAAGGCCACCTTAGCCCACTCTGTAGGGAATTGCGCAGCCAGCAGCTCCAGATGGATCGAGCACTGGCTGATAAAACCCCTGCAGGAGGCGCCTTCCCCAGAATATTTTTCGGGTAACAGGAGGCGGGTAACTGTCGGCGCAGGAGCGGTGATGGACATACGCCCTACCACGTCCGTAAGTGCCTGGACAGCAGCATCTGTGGCCTGCGAAGCTGCGAGGGGGCTCTCAAGGGTAGCCAAGCGAGCCTCGAGCTGTCTCACGCACTGCAACAGTTGCTGCTGGTCTGCCATCTCTAGCCAGACCCTGGCGCTAGTATTATGTTATGGACGTCGGAACACGCTAAAAATATATAAATAAAGTGTGTTCGCCGCCCGGGGTCCACCGTGCGGCAGGTGTGGAAACCACTGCTAGAGAGGCAGAACACTCAAACGGTAGTGTGCACAGGGTTCCGAATCACCCAAGTGCAACCAAGCAGTCTCTGTTTTAGGAACACAGAGCTGCACAGAAAAACAAATAGAAAAGGTACGCTGAGCCTGTTAAGTGCACAGGATCACAGCGGCACACGTACGGTAGCCAGAGACCGGAGTAGTTTGGTAACGTCACTATGACCGAACGGACTTACCGTAACTGGACGTGTGCACGGCGTCGCCACTGCGAATGCCAAAACGGACTGCAAGCGCAATATGGCAGGCGAAAAGCAGGACGCTGGCTGCTGCAACAGATGGTGCTTGAGCGCGCTGGCACTAGCGCTGCTACTAGCTGACCCAATCACTCACACACTCGTAATAACCAAGGAGGGAGATATCTAATGAGTCAGTCACCAGTCCAAGCATCGATCATCAAACACACAGCAGCAAGTATAGAAAATACTAGCGCAGGGCAGAACAGCCATGCACATTTTTTATAGCGTATGGGACCTTCTGGAAATCTCCAGAGCCCAGAGCAGAACCAATGAAATCAGGAGCAGGACCTGAGCACCTGACTCCTGAACTCCAATGAGAGCTCGCCCCATGAGCATGCTCAGAAGCAGGGAAAAAGGACTTAGCCTCTGGAAACAAAGTGAGAATCTGGGTCTCAGCATAGGCACAGAAGGACCCAGATTCCTAACACTTAGTACGCTGATACCCCATATGTGGGGGTAAACCACTGTTTGGGCGCATGGCAGAGCTCAGAAGTGAAAGAGCGCTATTTGACTTTTCAATGCTAAACTGGCTGGAATTGAGATCAGACACCATGTTGCATTTGGAGAGCCCCTGATGTGCCTAAACTATGGAAACCCCCCAATTCTAATTCCAACCCTAACCCCAACACACCCCTAACTCTAACCCCAATCTTAACCCTAATCCCAACCCTAACCCTAACTTTAGCCCCAACCCTAACCCTAACTTTAGCCCCAACCCTAACTTTAGCCACAACCCTAACCCCAACCCTAACGGGGAAATGGAAATAAATACTTTTTTTATTTTATTATTTTTCCCTAACTAAGGGAGTGATAAAGAGGGGTTTGATTTATTATTTATAGTGGGCTTTAATTACGAGTTTTTATAATTGTGAGGCTGGTTTCACACTTGCGTTTTTTTGCTCTGTATTTTAGCGCTAAAAAACGCATGCGTTTTTTCCTATGCATGGAATGCGCTTATGTGCGCATACACATGCGTTTGTATGCGTTTTTGCGCGCATGCGTTTTTTTGTGGTGTGTGCTCGGGCGCACAAAATGCATCCTGTTGCATTTTTTGGGCATCCGACTTGCTTCAAAAAAACACATGCGTGCGCAATGCGTTTTTTTACAGCAAGACACCCATTGTAAGTCTATGGGTGTGCATACGTGCGGATTGGCATGCACATGTATGCGTTTTTTTGCGCATGCGTTTTTTTGTTGACCATTGGTTAAACAATGGAAATTAGGGGTTAGGGTTAGAGTTAGGGTTAGTTAAGGGGGTTTAGGGTTAGGGTTTTGGTTAGGGTTTTCGTTAAGGTTAGTATGGTTTGGTTAAGGGTTAGGGTTTAGGGTTAGTTACGGTTTAGGGTTAGGGTTAGGGCTTGGGTTAGGGTTTGGGTTAGTAGGGTTTGGTTAAGGGTTAGGGCTTAGTTAGGGGTTAGGGTTAGTAGGGTTAGGGTTAGTAGGGTTTGGTTAAGGGTTAGGGGTTAGTTAGGGTTAGGGTTAGGGTTAGTAGGGTTTGGTTAAGGGTTAGGGTTTGTTAGGGTTTAGGGTTAGGGTTAGTAAATTCATGGTTTGGGATAGTGTTAATCCTAACCCTATCTTGATTTTTTTGGTGAGGCCAACTAATGTTGGAAAAAAACGCAAATGCGGAAAAAACGCACTAAAATGCATACAAATGCATACAAATGCTGCGTTTTTTTCATGCATGCGCATAAAAATGCTTGGAAAAAATGCAGCATTTGTATGTGTTTGTATGCGTTTTTTTCATGCGTTTTTTTGCACGAAAAACGCGCTGCAAAAAAAAAGCAAGTGTGAAAGTAGCCTCAGCTGTCACACACTAAAAGACGCTTTTTATTGCAAAAAATAGTTTTTGCATCACATTTTGGGAGCTATAATTTTTCCATATTTTGGCCCACAGAGTCATGTGAGGTCCTAAATTTTTTGTTTTACCTTCCGCCTGTGGTAAAATTCATAAAGCAGTTTTATTCTTTGGGTCAGTACAATGACAGCGATGCCTCATTTAGATCTTTTTTTCATGTTTTGGCGGTTTTACACAGTAAAAACTATTTTATATAAAAAATAATTATTTTTGCATCGCTTTATTCTGAGAGCTATAACTTTTTTATTTTTCTGCTGATGGTGCTGTATGGTGGCTTGATTTTTGGGGGACAAGATGACGTTTTCAGCAATACCATTTTCATTTACGTCCGTCGTTTTCATCGCGTTTTATTGCACTTTTGGTTTGGCAGTATGATGATAAAGCATTGCTTTTTGCCTCGTTTTTTATTTATTTCTTTATGGTGTTCACTGAAGGGGTTAACTAGTTGGACAGTTTTATAGAGCGAGCTGTTACGGACATGATGATACCAAATTTGTGTACTTTTATTGTTTTTTTATTTACATAAATAAATGGATTTATTGAAAAAATGTTTTTTTTTGTCTTTGGGGATTTTTTAAATAAATTACTTTTACACACTTCTAATTTTTTTTAACTTTATAACATTGTCCCAGGTTGGGACATCACTGTATCATGTCAGATGGCTGATCTGACACTTTGCATAACACAGTGTCAGATCAGCAATCTGACAGGCAATGAAGGTGGCTTACCAGCAACTGTTCTCAGCAAGTACTCGCCAGCCACGTTCCTGCAGTGCCCGGAGGGACCCAGCGGACATCTTGGAGCCGGGGGTCTCCATAGAGAACACCGAAACAGTGCGATGGTATCGTGTTGTTCCTGTGGGGAGCCTCCTCCCTGCACGATTCTTCTCTATGCTGCTGTCAGTACTGACAGCGGTATCAGAGGGGTTAAATGCCCACAATCAGTGATAGCAGCTGAGATACAGTTGACACCCGCACGTTATCGCTACCGCGCTCAGCGTGAGTCAGCACGATCGTGCTGCTGTACTATTACTGCTGCTTGCGGGAATGCAAGTACTAGTGTCATGGTTTGGACAGGGTTCTTGCACTGCACTCGCAGGGTTAAGTGTATGTGGTCTCTTTCTGGATCTGGGAGGGGTATTTATACCCACTCTTTACCAGGGTTCTCTGTCAGCTACACTTTTGCCCTTGGCTTAGTTTAAGTGACTCCTGTGCGTTTTTGCCATGTGCAATGTGCATTCTTCTGTGTTTGATATCTTGGCTTCTGACCCGGTCTGTCCCTGTTATGCCCTTGCCTGCTGATTCGGCACTGTGTGTCTATTTTCCTGGTTTCTGACTTTGGCTACGTCTCTGGTGATTCTCCTGTCTACGCCCCTGGTACTTCTGCTGTCCGCACAGCTGTGATCCTTAGCCTGTCCCTTACATCCCTCCTGTCTAGCGCTCATCAGCGCTTCTGTTTGTGCTATACCTGCTGGTAGGATCTTTATTTCTCTCCGGCATCTCTCTCTGGTCCTGCTCCCTCTGGGAGACCTGCGGCCAGCTCCGCCCCTTGGCAGTCACGTGTTTCAAGTCCTATTTGCCTGAAGCACACATTTCCACTGCTGCCGCCCCGCTCCACAGGTATCTTTGAGCATAGTTTGTTTTACTCAGGACACGCGCACTGGCTCAGTGAGCAAGTGCAGTGCAGTGTTCCTGACAACTATTACGGCGCATTTCTGGAAGGGCTTAAGAGACCATTGCACAGTTTTATAAAAATCAGCTTATCTACATGTCTGACAGCCATTCCATTCCAGTGTCAGTTGAATTCCAACCAGAGTACACCACATTCTACTTAATGTGCTTCTGATTATGTGATCACCTGAACCAAATCTTATTCAGGCTATGTGCCCACGTCGCGTTTTTGACGCGATTTATTCCTGAGCAGAGACGCATGCATGCGTTTTCCCATGCGTTTTTGCCCATAGAATGGATGGTATGCGGGATCGCCGGCGATTCCGCAAAATTAATGAACATGCTGCGTTTTTTACCGCTAAGCGTTTCCGCAGCGGTAAAAAAACGCACCATTGGCACAACATGTGCGTTTTGTATTATAAATCCATTGGATGCATTTTTTAAGCGTTTCCGCGGCAGAATCGCGCATTAAAAAATGCCACGGAAACGCTTGAAAAACGCATCGTGGGCACACAGACTCAATGAATGAAAGTATAAAAAAACTCTGCTGTGGTGTTCACAATCCTCTTGCAATATGACAAGCTGGATGTGAAAAAAGTACTAGTAATATCCCAAAAGTAATAGGAATGAAAAAATAACTTTTAGCCATGCCAAATGAGTTGAAAAGAAAGACTTGAGTTAGGAAAAGAAGGGCTCAATTCTGGATTTTAATAGCAGAGAGATACATTGACCGGCAGAGGGTGAAAATGTCTCTCCACTGACCGGGATGACCATCATCTTATTTGAATGTCATTCAGCAACTGCAGGATGACATCAAGTGACCTACAAAAGGAATAGCAAATGGCAGCTGGGGTGAAGTGCACAGCAAGAACAGTTCATAATAGGCTCCTAGAGGCAGGGCTCAAGTCAAGTGCTGTGACTCCCATCCCTTCCTGCATCTCCCCTGGCTCACTTTCCACATTTGATCCTATCACAGAAGAAGTCTCCAGACTCCTCTCTTCTTGTCCGACTACATGCACTACCGACCCCATTCCCTCACATCTCCTCCAGTCTCTCTCTCCAGTCGTCACAACCCACCTAACTACAATCTTTAATGTCTCCCTCTCCTCGGGCATTTTCCCATCCTCCTTCAAACACGCCATTATTACTCCATTACTAAAGAATCCCGCTCTCGACCCATCCTGCACAAACTACAGACCAGTCTCCAATCTCCCCTTCATCTCTAAACTTTTGGAGCGCCTAGTTTACTCCCGCCTTACCTGTTACCTCTCCACTCACTCCCTTCTAGACCCTTCACAGTCCGGCTTCCGCCCCCTACATTCGACTGAAACTGCACTCATCAAAGTGACCAATGACCTTCTGACAGCAAAACATAATGTTGACCACTCTCTGCTCATTCTTCTTGACCTATCTGCAGCTTTCAATACTGTTGACCACCATCTCCTACTCTCTAGGCTCCAGTCACTAGGCATTAAGGACACTGCTCTCTCCTGGTTCTCTTCCTATCTCTCTGACCGCCCCTTCAGTGTTTTGTTCTCTGGCTCCACTTCATCTCCTCTTCCTCTTGCTATCGGGGTACCTCAGGGCTCAGTCCTTGGCCCCCTTCTCTTCCCTCTCTACACAGCCCCAATTGGACAGACCATCAGCAGATTTGGCTTTCGGTACCATCTTTATGCTGATGACACACAACTATATACGTCTTCCCCCAACCTTACCCCCTCTGTACTACAGAACACCAGTGACTGTCTGTCTGCAGTCTCCAATATCATGTCCACTCTCTGAAACTCAATTTCTCCAAAACTGAAATTCTTCTGCTCCCACTGTCTACTAACCTCCCTCAATCTGACATTTCCCTCTTTGAGGGTGGTACCACAATAACTCCCCGGCAGCAGGTGTGCTGTCTGGGTGTTATGTTTGACACCAATCTCTCCTTCACATCCCATATACAATCTCTTGCCTACTCTCGCTGCTTACACCTAAAGAACATCTCTAGAATCCACCCTTTTCTCACCATGGAAACAACAAAAACCCTCACTATAGCATTGATCCACTCCCGCCTGGATTACTGCAATGCTCTATTAATTGGCCTCCCCGTTACTCGACTATCCCCTCTCCAGTCCATACGTAATGCAGCAGCCAAGGTCGGTACTCGGACGTGTCCGCTCTTCGTCAGTCATTACACTGGCTGCCCATTCATTATAGGATCCAATTCAATGTACTTGTTCTCACCCACAAAGCTCTCCACGGTGCGGCACCCCCCTACATCTCCTCTCTCATTTCTGTCTATCGGCCTAGCCGATCGCTGCGCTCTGCAAACGACTTTTGACTAACCTCTGCACTAATCCGTACCTCCCACTCCTGACTCCAAGACTTCTCCCGTGCTGCTCCTATCCTCTATCCTCTGGAATGCTCTACCCCAAGAAATTAGGACTAACCACAATTTGCATAGTTTTAGGCGCTCCCTCAAAACACATTTGTTCAGAGCAATTTATCCCGTTCACTAATCAAAGTCATTCTCTGTGTAAGTGTGAGTGTGTAGCCCATTCACTACCTCCATCCATCCTTCACTCCCTCAAGATGGCTAGACATTCATTGTAAATACATCATGGTATATACTCACATGTACTCTGTATCTCCCCCACCTCATTGTAGATTGTAAGCTCTCACGAGCAGGGTCATCTTATTTCGACTTATTTTGCTTTAATTATTGTATTGTTAACGTTGTTACTTATGACTTGTGTTTTGAAACTGTTAAACTGTAAAGCGCTGCGGAATATGTTGGTGCTATATAAATAAAGATTATTATTATTATTATGTAAAGCTAGAAAAAAGCCTTTCATCAATGAGAAGAAAAGGAGAGCCAGGCTGAAGTTTACCAAAGACCATAAGGATTGGTCCATAGAGGACTGGAGTAAGGTAATCTTCTCTGATGAGTCTAATTTTCAGCTTTGCCCAACATCTGGTCGTCTAATGGTTAAACGGACACCTGGAGAGTTGTACAAGCCACAGTGTCTTGGACCCACTGTGAAATTTGGTGGAGGATCGGTGATGATCTGGGGATGCTTCAGCAAGGCTGGAATAGGGCAGGTAAATCTTTGCGAAGGACATATGAATCAAGCCGCATACAAGGTTATCCTGGAAAAACAGTTGATTCCTTCTGCTCAGGCAATGTTCCCCAACTCTGAGGCTACTTTCACACTTGCGTTTTTTTGCGCTGCGCACCGTGCGCAGTGCAAATGCACATAAAAATGCATCATGCGTTTGTGTGCGTTTTTTGCGGTTTTGCGCATGTTTTTAAAAAAACTGCATGCTTTTCTTGTGCTGACGTGCGCATTACCATGTGCACGTCAGTGCACCCATAGACTATAATGGGTGTTTGGGTGAATTTTGTGCGCATTGCGTGCGCATGCGTTTTTTGGGGACAAGTCAGACGCACAAAAAATGCAACAGGATGCATTTTGTGCGCCCGAGCGCACACTACAAAAAAACGCATGTGCATACAAACGCATGTGTATGCGCACCCATATAAAGTATAGGGAAAAAAACGCATGCATTTTTTTGCGCAAAAAAAGCAAGTGTGAAACCAGCATGAGGACTGTTTTTTCCAGCAGGACAATGCGTCATGCCACACAGCTAGGTCAATCAATGAGTGAATGAATGAAGGACCACCACATCAAATCCCTGTCATGGACAGCCCAATCTCCATACCTGAACCCTATTGAAAACCTCTGGAATGTAATCAAGAGGAAGATGCATAGTCTCAAGTCATCAAACAAAGAAGAACTGCTTACATTTTTGTAACAGGAGTGGCATAAGGTCACCCGAAAGCAGTGTGAAAAAATGGTGGAAAGCAGCCAAGACGCATGAAAACTGTAATTAAAAATCATGGTTATTCCACAAAACATTGATTTCTGAGCTCCTCCTGAGTTAAAACACTGGGTAGATTGTGGATATAATCTGCACTGCTGAATGATTCAAGGTCCAAAACATGTAGCCATTCAAATGCAGATTTATTCAACGTGTTTCAAAATACATGACTTCTTCATCAGGAACACCAAAAATTCCTACATTTCGTTTTTTTCCAGTCAAGAAGGGGTGCAGAGTGTACAGTAATGAGAAAAAAAAGAACTTTTTTGAATTTACCAAATGACAGCAATGAAACAAAGAGTGAAAATTTGAAGGGGTCTGAATACTTTCCTTACCCACTGCATATTTTTTTGTGTGCATCTTTTCAAAGCAAAACCACATTTTTTAGACTACTTTAATTTTATTTTTCATTGCAAAACATACAAATTGCTTAATAACAGCACACAATGTAGCGAAACAACAATGCCTACATCCACTTTATTCAGAATGGGACTGCAAACCCCTGTGCTCCTTGTTCTGTACCCCCAATCTTAAGATCGCTGGGAGTCCTAAGGGTCAGACACCCAACAATCAACAAGCTATACCCTAGATTGAACAGTGGATATTATCTACTTTGATCTGCTTGTGTAAATAGGCATTTAAACATCTGCTCATCAGTAAAAGTTTACCGAGCGGCAGTCATATCATGTTGCCAGTTGGTCCATGTATGCAGACCTTTAATAATGTCCAATTGACCTCAAACTATATGGACAGGGAAAAGAACAAATGAATACTAACTTTTGGTAAATAGTAGTGATGAGCGAGTATACTCATTGCTCGGGTTTTCCCGAGCATGCTCGGGTGATCTCTGAGTATTTGGATGTTCTCGGAAATTTAGCTGTGTCGATGCAGCTGCATGATTTACGGCTGCTGGGCAGCCTGAATACATGTGAGGAATGCCTGTTTGCTAGGGAATCCCCACATCTATTCAGGCTGTCCAGCAGCCGTAAATCATGAAGCTACGGTGACAGAAACTAAATCTCCGAGTGTAGTGAAACCTCCACCAGGGGGAGCTGGTGAGGGAAGAGAGGTTAAGAGTAGCAACACTGAGCAACAGCACAGGTGTGACAGGTAATGAGAGAGAATGGTCAGACGAGCCGAGTCAGAAATTTTCAGGAGCAGTCGTACCAGAAGGAACAGCAATACACGTAGTCAAAATACCAAGCCGAGGGTGAGAAAGCAAAAACATGAGCACGGGGTCGAAAAATGTGAGGCGAAATATGTCGTTGGGGTACAAGCCGGGGAGTCAAATGCCAGAGACGGAACTTAGCAGCAGAGACGAATACCAAGAGACGGGGTCAGAGATCAGTCCGAGTCATACACATGGATACCAGTCAAAGGCAGGAGGATCAACAAGGTGCAAGGGTCAGAGGCTCTAAACTGGATGCTTGAGCTATCACTAACACTGGTCAGCAGGCTGTGAGAGACTGAAATAGTCCAGCTAGCTCCAGAACGAGGCTGAGGAGATTAACTGCCGAATGACCAGTCCAGAGTGAAACCAGCAGAAAATAAACTCCGGACCGGACCATGACAAAACCCCCCTCTCAATGGGGGGCCACAGGACCCCCAGGTTTCCCTGGATGACGAGCGTGAAAGGTCCGGACCAACCGATCCGCATGGACCGAATACGACGGCACCCATGACCGATCCTCAGGACCGTACCCTTTCCAATGGACCAACTACTGAAGTGAACGGCAGAGCATACGAGAATCCACCACCTGTTGCACCTTGTACTCGGTCTGGCCATCTACCATAACAGGCGGCGGATGCGAGGGAGACTCATCAGAGGAAGGCACCAATGGCTTCAGAAGCACCTTATGGAACACATTAGGGATCCGCAACGACGGAGGCAAACGCAGGCGAAAGGCCACAGGATTAATCACCTCTAAAATTTCATACGGACCAATAAACTTGGGACCCAACTTATCAGAGTGAATTTTCAGCCTTATATTTTTGGTGAATTACCATACCTTATCCCCCACCTGATAAGCTGGCCCCACAGAGTGTCCACAAAAAATTTATATTTTCCCTGAGCCTCCCAAATGTTCCTTTGAACCTCCCTCCAGACCACCCCCAACCGCAAAAAGGCCAAATCAGCCCCTGGACACTCTGAATCCAGTCGGGAAAATTCACCAAAATGAGGGTGAAACCCATAGTTGCAGAAGAAAGGAGAAGTACCAGGAGAATGATTGACACGATTATTGAAAGTGAATTCCGCTATAGGTATCATAGTGCACCAATCATCCTGTCTGGATGTGACAAGACACCGTAGAATCTGCTCCAAAGACTGATTGGTCCTTTCAGTCTGACCATTGGTCTCGGGATGGTAGGCCGATGAAAAGGTCAGACTGATGCCGAGCCTTTTACAAAAAGCCCTCCAGAATTTTGCCACAAATTGCACCCCTCTATCAGACACCACACTGACAGGCACACCATGCATCCGGATCACATGCTCAATTAATAGTTTAGATAGAGTCTCAGCATTAGGAAGGCCCATTAATTGTACAAAATGTGCTTTTTTACAGAATCTATGCACAACTACCCAGATCATGGTTTTGCCATTAGAGGGAGGGAGATTTGTGATAAAATCCATGGACAGATGAGTCCACGGCCTATCCGGAATTGGCAGTGAACCCTGCCGCCACGGGAGAGACAGATGGCTGTATATGCCCTTTACGGAGGCTGTCAGAGATATTCTCCTTCATTGCAGCCCGATCAGGGCCAGAGAGATTGTACAGGTGGGCTTTGGGCAATTTCGCACCGGGAACAAGATCAACGGCACAATTGAATGGGTGATGTGGTGGTAGAACCTCAGCCTCCTTTTCGGAGTACACATACTTAAAATCCTTCAGGTACTCCAGAATACCCTCCAGACTGACGGATGACATAGACACAGTAGCAAGACAATTTTCAGAACAACCAGGTCCCCATTTAACAATATCCCGGGACCCCCAGTCAATAACTGGATTATGCCGTTGCAACCAGGGAAACCTTAACACCAGGCCAGCAGGGAGGTTATCCAAAACAAAGCATGACATGTGCTCCTGGTGTAGGGCCCCCACCCTGAGGGTGAATTCTTTAGAACTGAAATGGAGACCATCCTTTATTGAGAGGTGTAGCGTCAATAGCCACAATTTTTAAGGGAGTCTCAAACCTAACTGTCCCTAATCTACAGCGGGCTGCCAGCTTAGAGTCAATCAGGTTCAGGGATGACCCACAGTATACAAAAGCCGAAGTATGGAAAAAAGCCATTCTCAACACCAAGTTCCACCTTTAACAGTATCTTTGAAAATGAAGAGAAAGGTACCTGAGAGTCTGGGTGACCTCCACGATGATCACCCAGACTCAGCCGCTTGTTAGTTGATGGACAGGAGGGGCAGTCTTTTTTCCAATGTCTGGGATCTCCGCAGTAAAAACACAACTTTCCATCACGTCGCCGTTTCCTCTCTTTCTCCTGGGGGTTAGTGGCTCCCACCTCCATAGGTTCAGACGGAAGCCAAACATCAGTGTTAGTAGGGAACAACGGAATTCCTCGCTTTGTAACACCTCTCTCCCACAGCCTCCGATCCATAAGGATATCCTAAGTCATAGCCTCCTCCAATGAGCTGAGAGGTGGATGGAGAGCCAGAGCGTACTTCAAGCAATCCGACAGTCCCTTCCTGAACAGACATCTCAGTGCGGAGTCGTCCCAGGGCACCTCAGTGGACCATCGATGGAATTCGGAGCTGTACCATTCGGCTGAGTGCTTCCCCTGCCCCAGACCCATAATAGTGTCCACTGCCACCCTAACATGGTCCGGTTTTTCATAGATAAGTCCTAGGGCCTCAAAGAACCTATCTACCGACATCCGTTCAGGGGCAGTGGGGGGCAACAAGAAAGCCCAGGATTGGGGACCCTTCCTAAGTAAGGAGATAATAATCCCTACCCGCTGAGTCTCATCCCCAGATGATCGGCGTCTAAGAGAAAACCATAATTTACAACTCTCCTTGAATATGTGAAATTTCTCTTTTTCACCAGAAAACTTGTCAGGAATAGAGTTGAGCGAAACGGATCGGTCAAATTAAAAAAACGCCGTCTTTAGCTAAAGTCGGGTTTCGCCGATCGAAACCCGACCATAGCGTGAGGTCGGCCATGAGGTCGCCGAGCACCAAATTCGCATTTCAAATAATGCTTCCAGCGCCTTTTCTCAGCCAATGAAGGTGAACGCACACTGTGGGCAACGCAATGACATGGGCAGCGGCCACCACCATCTTAGAGAAGGGCATTGAAGTGATTGGCTGGCTTTGTGTGGTGTCACAGTGGGTATAAAAGGCCATGACCGCCGACTGTCATCTTACTTCTCCGGATCTTAGATTAGGGAGAGGTGCTGCTGCTGCTGATTCTGAATAGGGAGAGCGTTAGGCAGGGAAGAAGAAAAAAAACTGCTTCTGCTGATAGCGCTTTTCACTGTACAGTTAGTGTACAGTGAAAGGGGAGGACTTTTGTTGTGTGCAGCAGCGCTGGTGGTGATTAGGCTGCCTTTTAAGGCTACCTGATAACTGCATTGCTGTGTGCACACTGCTGTTCAAACTGCTTTTTTCGAAGCACTCCAACTTTTATTATTTTGTTCTGATGAGTTACTGAGCGTTCATTTTTTCACACACCGTATAGCGGTGTACGCTCCTCACACACTACCGTGTACCGGCTGGTAACACGGACAAATAGAAGCTATCTGGGTGTGACTCTGGAAAAACAAGCCGAGGAGGTTTCCCATATTTCCAGACCTACACCTTAGGAGAGCTGTACGCTTTTCAAACAGTTTCATAAATCTGCTGTTTGATCACGGTCAAAACTAGACAGAGACAGCGTGTGTCAGTCAATATACAAATAGATGGAGATTGACAAATTTCCATACAGACCCCGTATAGCGGTGTACGCTCCTCACACACTACCGTGTACCAGCTGGTATCACGGACAAATAGAAGCTATCTGGGTGTGACTCTGGAAAAGCAAGCCAAGGAGATTTTCCATTTTTCCAGACCTACATCTTAGGAGAGCTGTCTGCTTTTCAAACAGTTTCGTGTATCTGCTCTTTGATCACGGTCAAAACTAGACAGAGGCAGCATGTGTCAGTCCGTATACAAATAGATGGAGATTGACAATTTTCCATACAGACACCGTATAGCGGTGTATGCTCCTCACACACTACCGTGTACCAGCTGGTATCACGGACAAATAGAAGCTATCTGGGTGTGACTCTGGAAAAACAAGCCGAGGAGATTTTCCTTTTATCCAGACCTACACCTTAGAGAGCTGTCCGATTTTCAAATTGTTTCGTATATCTGCTGTTTGATCACGGTCAAAAATAGACACAGACAGCGTGTGTCAGTCCGTATACAAATAGATGGAGATTGGCAAATTTCCATGCAGACACCGTATAGCAGTGTACGCTTCTCACACACTACCGTATACCGTCTTGTATCACGGACAAATATAAGCTATCTGTGTGTGACTCTGGAAAAACAAGCCGAGGATATTTTCCACTTTTCCAGACCTACACCTTAGAGAGCTGTCCGCTTTTCAAACAGTTTCATATATCTGCTGTATAATAACGGTCAAAACTAGACAGAGACAGCATGTGTCACTCGGTATACAAATAGATGGAGATTGACAAATATCCATACAGACACCGCATAGTGGTGTACGCTCCTCACACACTACCTTGTACCACATTGTATCACGGACAAATAGAAGCTATCTGTGTGTGACCCTGGGAAAACAAGCCAAGGAGAATTTCCATTTTTCCAGACCTAGACCTTAGAGAGCTGTCCGCTTTTCAAACAGTTTCATATATCTGCTGTTTGATCACGGTCAAAACTAGACAGAGACAGCGTGTGTCACTCCGTATAAAAATAGACGGAGTTTGACAATTTTCCATACAGACACCCGTATAGCGGTGTATAGAGTTGAGCGAAACGGGTCGAAAAATTTCAAAAGTCGCCGACTTTTGGCAAAGTCGGGTTTCATGAAACGAAACCCGACCCTAGGATGAGGTCGGCCACGAGGTCGGCGACTTAAGCGCCAAAGTCGCGTTTCAAAAGTTTGTTTTGCGCTCTTTTTCAGCCAATCAGGATCCACGGACACTGTGGGCAACGTGATGACATAGGCAGGGGTCACCACCATCTTTCAGAAGGGCATGCAAGTGATTGGCTTGCTTTGGTGGGTGTCACAGGCGGTATAAAAGGGCGTGCACGCCGACCGCCATCTTACTTCTGCCGATCTTAGCATAGGGAGAGGTTGCTGCTGCTGATTCTGTAGGGAGAGCGTTAGGCAGGGAAGAAGAAAAAAAAAACCGCTTCTGCTGCTAGCGATTTTGCCTGTACAACACACCAGTCACTGTGTGTGCAGTGCAAGGGGAGGCTATATTTTGGTGGATCAGCGGTGTTGGTTGTTAGGCTGCCTTCTAAGGCTTCCTGACGGCTGCATTGCTGTTTACCCACTGCTCTGCAAACTGCTTTTTTAAAAGCAATCCCAATTTTTTTTTTTGTCCTGCTGAGGTACTGAGCGTGCATTTTTTCACACCATACAGCTGTGCACACTCCTCACACAGTACCGTGTAACGGCTGTTATCACAGCCACAGTGAAGCTATCTGTGTGTCACTCTGTGAGAATAAGTCGAGGACATGTTCCGTTCTTACAGACCTGCACCTTCTAGTTTTGTCTAGCTTTCAAACAGTTAAATATATTTGCTGTTTGATCACATTCAAAACTATAGAGAGACAGCGTGTGTCAGTCCGTATACTTAAAAAACACAGAGCTTGACAATTTTACGTACACCGGACAGCCGTGTACGTGCACGCTCCTCTCAGTACCGTGTAACGGCTGTTATCACGGCCACTATGAAGCTATCTGTGTGTCACTGTGGAAGGATAAGTGGAGGACTTGTTCCGTTCTTACAGACCTACACTCTAGGGAGATTCCTATTCTGCCCAATTCTATATACACCTTGTAGTTTGTGATACACTAGCCAATTTCTGCCTGTGACATAGCGCTGTGATATTCAGTGGGCCTCACACAATCCAAAAGTGTCCAGTGTCCACTAGTGTGTGCAGAAATTCAAAATCTCCGTGATCCTGTAGTTAATTTTTTCACACCTGTGCCATCGAGCCTGTGACATAGCGCTCTGATATTCAGTGGGCCTCACACAATCCATAAGTGTCCAGTGTCCACAAGTGCGTGCAGAAATTCAAAATCTCCGTGATCCTGTAGTCACTTTTTTCACACCTGTGCCAGCGAGCCTGTGACATAGCGCTCTGATATTCAGTGGGCCTCACACAATCCATAAGTGTCCAGTGTCCACAAGTGTGTGCAGAAATTCAAAATCTCCCTTATCCTGTAGTCACTTTTTTCACACCTGTGCCATCGAGCCTGTGACATAGCGCTCTGATATTTAGTGGGCCTCACACAATCCATAAGTGTCCAGTGTCCACAAGTGTGTGCAGAAATTCAAAATCTCCGTGATCCTGTAGTCACTTTTTTCACACCTGTGCCATCGAGCCTGTGACATAGCGCTCTGATATTCAGTGGGCCTCACACAATCCATAAGTGTCCAGTGTCCACAAGTGTGTGCAGAAATTCAAAATCTCCGTGATCCTGTAGTCACTTTTTTCACACCTGTGCCATCGAGCCTGTGACATAGCGCTCTGATATTCAGTGGGCCTCACACAATCCATAAGTGTCCAGTGTCCACAAGTGTGTGCAGAAATTCAAAATCTCCCTTATCCCGTAGTCACTTTTTTCACACCTGTGCCATTGAGCCTGTGACATAGCGCTCTGATATTCAGTGGGCCTCACACAATCCATAAGTGTCCAGTGTCCACAAGTGTGTGCAGAAATTCAAAATCTCCGTGATCCTGTAGTCACTTTTTTCACACCTGTGCCATCGAGCCTGTGACATAGCGCTCTGATATTCAGTGGGCCTCACACAATCCATAAGTGTCCAGTGTCCACAAGTGTGTGCAGAAATTCAAAATCTCCCTTATCCTGTAGTCACTTTTTTCACACCTGTGCCATTGAGCCTGTGACATAGCGCTCTGATATTCAGTGGGCCCCACACAATCCATAAGTGTCCAGTGTCCACAAGTGTGTGCAGAAATTCAAAATCTCCGTGATCCTGTAGTCACTTTTTTCACACCTGTGCCATCGAGCCTGTGACATAGCGCTCTGATATTCAGTGGGCCTCACACAATCCATAAGTGTCCAGTGTCCACAAGTGTGTGCAGAAATTCAACATCTCCCCTGTCCTATAGACACCTTGTACCTTGTTTTACATTACTATATAGTTTGTTGGATTTTGTCTACATTTCTACCAAAATTGAGGAAGGCTGGTGGAAGAGGCCGTGGAATTGGGCGGGGGTTGGCAGCTGGTAATGATGGTGCTGGTGGTGGATCTGATGGTAGTGGCAAAAGCAAAATAGGACTGAATGCAGGAGGTGTTGAGCCTGCATCATCGTCTGGCTACACAAGGCCTCGAAGGCTTACTTTTCTAGGAGTTGGCAAACCGCTTTTAAAGCCAGAGCTGCAGGAAAAAGTTTTGTCTTACATTGCTGACTCAGCCTCCAGCTCTATCGCCTCCTCTTCTGAATTTGTAAAAAGTAAAAGCACTGAGTCGTCATTGGAGGCTCATGTTCATGAACCACACCTTTCCTTGTGTCCTTCACCCCAACCAAGATTGAAGGATGACGCAGGCCATACTACTGATTACTCCATGGAGCTGTTTTCACATACCATGCCTGGATTATCAATTGAAATGGTGAATTACCCAGGCCAAGATGAATCTGACATGGAGTGCACTGATGCACAGCCACTGATAGATGATTCTGCTGGTACATTCACTCAGAGCACTACATTGTCCTCGCAGTGTACAGAGCCAGATTCTGACCCTGATGAGACTCAGGTGCCCCTTCCCGCACACTATACCACCATACACGGTGACACAGAGGAAGGTGCACATGACATTGAAGAGGAGGTGATGGATGACCCAGTTGTTGACCCAGATTGGAATCCATTGGGGGAAGAGGGTGCTGCTTCCAATAGCTCAGAAGAGGAGCATCCACAGCAGACATCGCAACAGCTGTTATCTGGCAGGCACGGAGCACTCCAAAGACAGGTTCCAAAAATCAAAAGAGTTGCTGGACAGCTTGTCCAGAGGGTCAAAATATCACAGCGTGCTAGGCCGCAAAATGTCTGCCAAAGTAGGAAGAGTGCAGTGTGGCACTTTTTTGAACAAAATCCTCATGATCAGGCCAAGGTTATCTGTAAGAAGTGCGCAAAGACCTTTAGCCGAGGGAAAAATCTGAAAAATTTGAATACCAGTTGCATGCTTAGACATTTAACCACCATGCACTTGCAAGCGTGGACACAACACCAAACCTCAAGTACCACATGTGCAACTGATCACAAAGAAGGTAGTCAGCAACGCTACATTGTTTCCCCCACTGTAAGCCCACCGGTCAGCACAGCAGCAAATGTTGAGGTGTCGTTGCAAGGCCACAGCAGTCAGGGAATCCCACTGTTATATCAACGAAATACTGAATCTAGGCCATCAGAAAGAACACCAACTCCATCACCATCATCAACCCTCTCTCAGTCCGCCCTGTCCACCGCTACTTCCACCATATGCAGCTCTCAAGTCCAGCTCACCCTCCCAGACACTATGAGTAGGTCAAGAAAGTACTCAGTCTCTCATCCGCATACACTGGGTTTGAACGCCCACATTGCCAAACTAATCTCGTTTGAGATTATGCCCTATCGGTTGGTGGAAAGCGCAGCTTTCCGCGAACTCATGACCTATGCAGTACCACGCTATATCCTACCCTGTCGCCACTTCTTTTCTCGCAAAGCCATCCCAGCCCTCCACCATCATGTGAAAGACCGCATTGTTCATTCACTCAAGCAGTCAGTGAGTGGAAAGGTGCACCTCACAACTGATGCATGGTCCAGTCGGCATGGCCAGGGCCATTACGTGTCCATCACTGCGCACTGGGTTAATGTGGTGGATGCAGGGTCCACAGGGGACAGCGGTGGTGGGACAGTGCTGCCTAGCCCACGGTATAGGAAACAGTTGGCTGTAGGCGTTTGACCCTCCTCCTCCTCCAGAAGCGAAAGCTCGTCCACAGAGCGCAGTCGTACGAGCACTCCATCTGCAGCTGCCACTGTTGCACACGAGGCTGGCTGTATTGCAGATGATGTGTTTGGGCGACAGACACACCGCTGAGGTGCTGGCCGAGTACTTTCAGTGACAAACTGAGTCATGGCTGGGCAGTGTACATCTTGAGGCAGGCAAGGTAGTTAGGCCTCTTTCACACATCAGGTTTTCGCCGTCAGGCGCGATCCGGCGCTTTTGACAGAAACCGGATCCGGCGAAATGCAATGCCGAATCCGGTTTCCCCCCCCATTGACTTGCATTTGCGCCGGATCGCGCCGGATGGCCATGCGTTTCATCCGGTTTTCGCCGGATCCGGCAATGTGTCGCAATCCGGCGTCTGGAAAAAACGGCTACTGTAACGTTTTTTGTCTCCGGCGAAAAAGTCGGACACGCCGGATCCGGCGTGTCCGACTTTTTCACACAATGAAAGCCTATGAGCGCCGCAATGCGCCTGATCCGGCGAAAGCCGGATCCGGTGGCCGGATCCGGTTTTTTTGGTCTGAGCATGCTCAGTAGCTCTGCCCACAAGACATATATAAAAGCAAGACAGTGGGACCCACAGCCACACCCAACATGCCACCCAAGAAAGCAAACAAGCGCAGCAGGAGAAGGCAGGAGACCACTGCAGCACCATCAGCACCACCACCACCCCAAATGGAGCAGCAAATGGAACATGCTGAGGAGGGGAGTCCAGAAGCAGATGAGAGACGGTAATTATCAAATCCCCCATTCTTCCAAACTAGGGCCATGGAATATCAAGATATTCATTGGCCCTTTGTTTCTCTTTATTCAACAGCCGCCAAAGAGATGCAGCAGCAGCAGCAGCAGCAGAAATGGCATCACTGGCAGCAGCAACAGCAGCAGCAATACCCACAGCCATGGAGTCTGGCCATCAACAGGACAGCACATCTTCTTCTGGGAGCCCTCCCTCGCATCGTCAGCGTTTGACGGTAAGTTTTTATTTCCAAAATCCATCATCTCTGTAATATGTCTATTCATTGCCTTTTATTTCAAAACAGGAATCACAAGATGAAGAGGAGCTCCCAGAAGAAGAAGGAAGGGGTGGACAGACACCTGGAGTGGGCTCACAATTGGTAAGTTTTTTGCATCAAACGCAGAAACACAACATCACACTACACACAACACATAGAAAACAATGTTCTGCAGACCACACACAGCAAACAAATGCCTACATCCAAAGACATAACATTTTTTGTTTTCTTCTCTAGTCTTCCCAATCTGGTGCTCGGCCAAGAGGTCCTCGCAGTGCCTGCCAGGGTCGTCGGCGACAGCAACGCGGCGGTCACCAGCGTGTAAGTATAAATATTTTTGCTTTGTTTTTTGCACTTTTTATTTCATTTCTTTTGTGGAGGCTAATTATGTTATTTTTGTCTTTTTCTTTAACAGCCTTCACAGCGTGCTCCCGACTCTGACGGTGAGGATGGAGGACTCGATGTGGACCACCTCATCGATCTCGTCAGAGAAAGGGAGCCGCTCTGGAATATGGCTGACCGCCGCCACGCTGACCTTATCGTTACCCGACGACTCTGGGAGGAAATCTGTTCACTCCTTGTGGGCCGCTGGGAGGACCTCGATGTTCGGGCCCAGATTAAAGAGCGTAAGTATATACAGTACCGGTTGCTTGATGTAAACCAGTGTTTCCCGAACTCCAGTCCTCGTGGTCCCCACGGATCATGTGTTCAGGATTTCTATTTACTATGGAAATCCTGAAAACATGACCCCTGGGGACCAAGAGGACTGGAATTTGGGAAACACTGATGTTGTATACTAACCACTCCTTTCTCGTTTCAGGGAACAGAATTGTGAATCGGTGGCGGTCTGTGAGGGATCGTTTCAAGAAGGAGTTCAATAAAGAGATGCGGGCCCCGAGTGGATCTGGAGGACGCAGGAGCAAGTACAAGTACGCACAAGCCCTGTCGTTCCTCCGGGAGACAATGCTCACCAGAAGGTAAATATTACACACCACATGTGACAAAAAAATGTTTAGATGTAACTTTTTTTTTTCAGCCAGGGCCATACCATGTCACTATTTTAATTGTTTTTTTTTCTCTTTATTCCACAGCACGGTGAGCAGCACTCGGGAGCCTGCACGATTGGACCCTTCTCAGGCGATCCCTGAGGAGACCGGCACCGAGGGACACTTCGACCGCCCCGGTACATCTGCACCTTCCCAGCCTTCCCACACATTCGACCCATCTGTCCCATCCACCAGCACAGGAGCATCGTGGCCGCCTACATTACATGAAGCTGCTGGTGAGGAGATCGCTTTCCCTTTACCCCACCCTTCTGCCCCTGCCACCTCTAGTACACCTGCGGGTACTGGGCGACAGCGGCAGAGGGGTCAGGAAAAGAGTTATGCGCCAGAGTTCTTGCATCTGAATGCATCTTTCCAGAACTGTCTAAAAGTCTTGTCAGAGCAAATCTCCGCAGGCTTTCAGCAGATCAACTCCAGCATTCTGGAGGTGAAGACACTTCTGCAAACCATGCATTCAGAAGCAAGATCTTCGCCAAACCACACCTTTTTCAGGTCTGTTGTGGAGCGCATGGCAACACTATCTCCAACCCAGCAGATGCATGTAATGCATTCGTGCCACGGTGCTCTACAGCAGGTTACCTCCCAACCTCCACCTCCCACCACTGTAGTTCCTCCACCTGCACCCCCTCCAGCCACTTTCCATCCTCCCCCTCCTATTACATCTGCACCCCCTCCAGCCACTTTCCATCCTCCCCCTCCTATTACATCTGCACCCCCTCCAGCCACTTTCCATCCTCCCCCTCCTATTACATACCAGCAACCTCCCCAGTACCAGACATCTCCCCACTTCCAGCAACCTGCCCCGTACCAAACTCCTTCCCCGTACCAAACTCCTTCCCCATACAACTTTCCATCAACATCATCTGCTCCTACAGTCCCTGCCCAACCCTCCACTCCACCGCCCACCACCTCTTCTGCCTCCCACATGTCCACCCATTCTGTAGATTTTTCCACACCTTCACCTCTAACTGTTCCTTCCCCACCACGATCCCAGTCCTCTCTCCACACACCCAGTATTGAAGTGTCCCGCAGCCCCTCCAGCAGTATTTCCACCCCACACTACACAGATTTGTAATGTGTGTTTTTTAATAAAAATGCCCATTGGGTTTAAAACCTTTATTAAAAAAGTTTTTTGCACTTTAAAAACATTTTACAAAAAAAAAATTTTTAAATAAAAGTTAAATTATCGTTTCACAATGGTTGTCTGTCATTTCTTTCTGCGGCGAACTATGTTTAAAAAAAGGTTAAATACAGGGTATTTCAAAGGTAAAAAGGTATTCAAAACCAGGTATATAACTGTGGGTAAATTTTAGCTTTTTGCCACAGTTGTGTTCCTGGTTCTGTTTGAAGCAAAGTATTTCACCTAAAAAGTTGTGTTTATTGTTGGTGATTTTCTAACAATGTACACAACTTTTGTTAAAAGGTGAAATACTTTGCATAAAACACAACCAGGTACACACCTGTGGCCTAAAGCTAAAAATAGTAAGACCATGACAAGATAGCCAACTTTGGTTGGCAAAGGTATATACTGTTGGTCCAGAAGGTACACAAGTTTGGTTAGGGCACAAATCTTTCACACTCTGTCATCCTGCCAGTGTACTCTGCCTTGAGGTGACAAAGTATAGTGCAAAATTGTCCCTCATTACTGAAACCGTCACAGAACTTCTAGTGGTAATGTCATGGTAATCTTGCAAGGTGGTTTCTTCAGAGGTATCCTCAATGGAAATGGGTTCCTTGCAGATAACAAAATTGTGGAGTACCACGCACGCTTTGATCACCTCGTCCACAGTTTCTGTCTTGAGGTTGATCGCAGTCAATAGGACCCGCCATTTGGCTGTCAGAATACCAAAGGTACATTCAACCATTCTTCTTGCTCTTGTGAGGCGGTAATTAAAAATGCGTTTTGGTCTTGTCAATCCTCTGCTAGCGTACGGTTTCAAAAGGTGTTCTGACAGCTGGAAGGCTTCATCCCCTACACAGACAAATGGCATAGGTGGACCAGATGTTTGCGGCAGCGGTCTAGGTGGTGGGAACTGGAAGGTGTTTCCATACAGTTTACGCCACATGGCAGACAGTTTGAAAACTTGAGAGTCATTGGAGCGGCCATAGGCCCCAATATCAACCGCAATAAATTTGTATTCCGCGTTAGCGATGGCCATGAGGACAATTGAAAAATATTTCTTGTAATTGAAATATTCCGATCCCGATTCAGCTGGCTTTACAATGCGGATATGTTTCCCGTCCACAGCGCCCAAGCAGTTGGGAAACTGACATATCTGTTGAAACTTGTCAGCAATTTCAATCCACCTCTCTGTTGTGGGCTCTGGTAAAAACTCTTCAGCTGAGGAGTCCCACAGTGCACGGCATGTGTACTTCACAATTCCAGATATGGTGGAAATCCCGAGTCTGTACTGGAAATGCAGTGACGAAAGGGATTCTCCAGTTGCAAGAAATCTGTGGGGAATTAAAAAACAATAAATTAGTTTTAAATCACAGCATTACATACCAAAACTGAGCTATAACACTTGGAGATACAAACTACCACCAACAAGATTGCAGTGAAAGTGTGCTCTGATGCGATCACATCCAATAAATGTGGCTTACCTTAAAGTCACCATCAGACGCTCTGCGGGTGAAACAGAGAAGCGACAATAGGTGTCCGCTTTTCTTAAGAGGTGTGCAATGCGCTCCACCAAGTAATCAAAATTCTCCATTTTCATCCGAACATATCCAAAAAATTTATCCGTGTTTCTTCGAAGGTCCATGCAGAGTGTAGAATAGACCCCACGCGTCATTCTCTTGGCTGTGATGGGGTGGATCCACAAACGCTGTCTACGATGCCTGATGCGCTGCTGTCTCGCTCTCTCCTTCTCCAGAACAATCACCCTCAAACGATTCGCCTCCGCTATAAAATCCGTCAAATTCGTCAAAATATTTCTAATGACAACATCCATCTTCGCCAGTAACTTGCTCTTCTCTCCAACCTGCACTTTCTCCTCTACAAACTGTCAAAGAAGGGCTGTAGGAACATGCTATATATAGTTTTCCAGTAGCCAATCCCGTTCGGAAGGCCACAAGGGTCAATTTTAAAAACCGGATCCGGCGTAATCCGTCGAAAAACGGATAGAAAAACGGATGTACCGGATGAGACGGATCCGGTTTTGTCTGTCAAGAAAAAGACGGATCTGGCAGTAAACCGGATCCGTCACATCCGGTTTTACGAAACATTTGCCGTATCCGGCGTTCCGGCACGAAGCCGGATCGCGCCTGACGCCGAAAACCTGATGTGTGAAAGTAGCCTTAGTGATAACGGCCGTAATTTTGTGGCAGCCATAGCCCTTTCAAAACTCAGCCACATACCTTGCTTGGCTCACACCTTGAACCTGGTGGTGCAGTGCTTCCTCAAAAATTATCCGGAGTTAACAGCCCTGCTCCAGAAGGTGCGAAGACTGTGCGCGCACATCCGCCGGTCGCCTGTACACTCCATTCGTATGCAGAAGCTGCAGCGATTGCTCCACCTTCCCAACCACCGCCTCATTATCGACATTGCAACAAGGTGGAACTCCACCCTGCACATGGTTGAGTGGCTGTGCGAGCAGAGGCAGGCCATAATGCATTTGTGGGAGGATACACGGCCAGACACTTTGAGAGCAGACATGGAGTTGACAGGTGTGCAGTGGTCGAAGCTGAAAGACCTCTGTAAAGTCCTTCAGTGTTTTGAGGAATGCACACGGCTGGTAAGCGCAGACGACACCATCCTAAGCATGAGCATCCCACTTATGCGTCTGCTCATGCAAACTTTGACGCACCTTAAGGAGCAGGCTTTTGCAGCCAATGTTGACGAGGAGGGGATCCTTGATGATATTCAGCCATTGTCTGCTCAGGGACCTCTCCTGGACGAGGTGGAGGAGGAAGAGGAGGAGGAGGAGGATGATGATGGGGATGATTACTTAGGGGAGGAGGATGCATCTCGTGGGGTAAGTGAAAATGTTGGCGTGGCAAGGTCTGGTACAGGGTTTGTGCGTGACTGGAGGGATGTGGATTTGCCAGAAAGTGCTCCTCCACACAGCACTCGCAGTGCATCATTGACACCGGGAACATTGGCCCACATGTCAGATTATGCCTTGCAGATCCTAAAAAGGGACCCCCGCATTGCAAAAATGATGAACGATGACGACTACTGGTTGGCCAGCATCCTGGATCCACGCTATAAAGGCAAATTACAAAACATCATGCCACAGGAGAACCTTGACCTAATATTGGCTAATAAACAAGCAACTCTGGTAAATCGGTTGCTTGAGGCATTCCCAGCACACAGCAGCGGTGATGGTTCTCACACGAGCCGTACGGGCCGGGGGCAGCTTGGCAGAGGTGTTCGTGGTGCACACTGCAGAAGTGGCGTTGGAGACAGGGGTTTCATGACAATGTTGTGGACTGATTTTTCAAGTACCGCTCACTAGTGTTGAGCATTCCGATACCGCAAGTATCGGGTATCGGCCGATATTAGCGGTATCGGAATTCCGATACTTAATTCCGATACTTTTTTCATATCGGATTCCGGGATCGGAATCGGAATAGGAAGTTCCCATCATGCTATGAGCCTGCTTGCTTTGATTAAGCCAATGGGAATCCTCCGAAGTGTGGGCACATCCTGTTAGGCATGTAGGCATGTTAACTATTGGCATGGCTGTGATTGGCTGCCGAAATGATGTCATGATGCACTATAAAAGCCACCGCAGCCGCCATTTCTGGTCACTCTGCTGTGAATTCAGTTAGGGACAGGCTGCTGTAGAAGACTGTGAGGGACAGTTAGAAATAGCGATTCCACCAAACATCTAGTGCTTTACCCAGGCTACATAAACCACCACTGTAGCCTTCTTTGCCCTAGCAGCAGTGTTCACAGCTGTCTGCAAGGGCTGTGTGAGTGCAGCTCACGCTGTGGAGTGGGTCCTGCAGCCACGTCAGGCTGTAGGCCACCCAGTGTGATCACTGCTGCCTCATACATCTTTTATTTTTTGAGCTGCATTTTTTAAATAATTTCAATCTAGTGTGCTTCCATCCGTATCCATATACGTTGGTTGCAAACACTAGTAGTAGACAGCGGAGCCTTTCTGCAGCCTTTCAGTGCTAGTGTCCACTTTGCTGCACTGTTCACGGCTGTCTGAGAGGTCTCTGACTGTGTGTGAGTGCAGCTCACGCTGAGTAGTGTGTCCTGCAGCTACGTCTGGCTGTAGGACGCTCAGCGTGCGTCACTGCCTCACACATATTTTTATTTGAGTGCAGCTCATTTTTTCTTCTATTAGTGTGCATCCATCCGTCTCCATCTACGGTGGTTGCAAACACTATATAGGAGTACACAGCGGAGCCTTTCTGCAGCCTGTCAGTGCCAGTGCCCACTTAGCTGCACTGTTGACGGCTGTCTGAGAGGTCTCTGACTGTGTGTGAGTGCAGCTCACGCTGAGTAGAGTGTCCTGCAGCTACGTCTGGTTGTAGGACGCTCAACGTGCGTCACTGCCTCACACATATTTGTCTCTGAGTGCAGCTCATTTTTTCTTCTCCTATTAGTGTGCATCCATCCGTATCCATCAACATTGGTTGGTTGCAAACACTATATAGGAGTAGATAGAGGAGCCTTTTTTTCTGGCTTGTGCCCTGCCGGCGCAGCCAGATTAGTATTACCCAATTTTTTTGGAGCCTCATCTTTTGCATTGTAGGTTACCTGCCTGCATTGTAATAGCTCCAAAAAGTTGGTGATACTATCAGTTTCAATTCTTTGTTCTCATACTTTGAGTTTCTTTCAAACAAAGAAACCACATAAAAAGTTCACCAAACACTACATTTTGAACTTGTGTAGGCCACATCAGCTCCTATTAAAGTCTAGTCCACACACACACACTTCATAAAATTAGTGTTTCTTGTACCTGTAACCAGCTGTTCAGGAATAAGCACACTAAGGCCCCCCTTTGTACTTTTTTGCCTATCTTAAGCAGTCTTGCAAGATGAAGAAGGCAGGGAGTAAGGCGCGGGGGCGTGGGCGTGGGCGTGGAGTTTCAGCAGGGAGAGGACGTGGGGATTCTGCAGGGAGAGGACGTGGGGATTCTACAGGTAGAGGACGTGGGGATTCTGGGCCTGCTGCGGGCACCAGTGGATCAGCATCCCCCAGTTTTAGCAGGCAACAGTCCTTTATGCGCAGCTTTGTAGGACCTCAACGTACCCCACTGCTGCGGGAGGAACAAATTGAAGCCGTTGTCGGATGGATGGCAGCTAACGCATCGACTTCAATTACTTCCGCATCCTCTCAGGGTCAGAGCACCGAAGAGCAACCATCTGTCTCTTCACCACCTGCCAAAGTGCCCAGGCAGTCAGAGAGACATGGACAGGAGCCATCACAGTCTCTACTTCTGTTCTCGGAATCTGTTGGCTTGGAAAGAGGGGGCCAGCCAAGCAGCATTCCTGAATGTGAAGAAGAGGGAGTATGCAGTGATGCGCAACTTCTTTGTCCCTCTGAATCTGAAGAGGCGAGTGGGCCAGTGCCTATGGTCAGCACACCTCAGTACGCATCAGATGATGACGAGACTCAGTTGCCACTTTCTGGTGCATGCGGTGCTGGCGAGACAACCCCGGAGAAGCAGCTGTTTGAAGAGGGGAGGGAAGATGATGAGGTCCTTGACCCATCATGGCGTGAGCAACAGGAAGGTGGTGGGAGCAGCTCGGAGGAAGAGATTCCCCTACCGGCCAAAACAGGAGGCAGAGGGAGGGGGAAGACTTGGTTGCCTGTACCCTCCACTTCGGCACCCGTTAGGAGCATTCCTCCTTCCAAAGGCAAACCGGGCGCTCACAAGAGTTGCAGTGCGTGGTCCTTTTTTGACACAGTTGCAGATGACATTTGCTTTGTCAAATGCAAGCTGTGTCATCAGAGAGTCAAAAGAGGGAGAAATGTCAGCAACCTCAATACCACAAATATGTGGAAACATGTGCGCACCAAGCACGAGTTGGAGTTGCAGAGACACCCTGAAGACGTAGGCCAACGTACAGCACCACCTACCACCTCTTCAGTTCGTGTTGGGCCCTCTTCCTCCAGCTCACACACTGCTGGTTCGGCTTCCTCACAGGATCGCCAAGGAAGAACCTCTGCCACTGTTGTCCGGAGACCCTGTCAGATTCCACCCATAACAGCACGTTCCCATCCATCACAGCCATCGGTAGCACAGGCATGGGATAAAAGGCGCCCTTACTCGGCAAACCATCCCCGAGCACAGTCTCTGAATGCTGGCATTGCCAAACTTCTGGCAGTTGAAATGCTGTCATTCAGGCTGGTGGACACTGACACCTTCCGGGACTTAATGGCATTGGCAGTCCCCCAATACAACGTGCCCAGCCGCTTTTATTTCAGCAGGCGAGCCGTCCCTGCCCTGCAGAAACATGTTGAGGGCAAAATAAAACATGCGCTACTAAACGCCGTTAGTAGCAAGGTCCACCTGACCACCGATGCGTGGACCAGTAACCATGGACAGGGACGATACCTTTCCCTCACTGCCCACTGGGTCAATGTTGTGGAGCCGGGTACGGATCTGGAGAGTGGCGCTGTACGTGTTCTTCCAACGCCACGGATTGCAGGACTCCAGTCTGTACACATAGACTCCTCCTCCTACTCAAGTTCCTCAGAAACAGCAGAGCAGGAGCCTGTTACGACCGATATG
The DNA here is from genome assembly GCF_039654945.1 of Dendrobates tinctorius. Taxonomy (NCBI): domain Eukaryota; kingdom Metazoa; phylum Chordata; class Amphibia; order Anura; family Dendrobatidae; genus Dendrobates; species Dendrobates tinctorius. The sequence continues at coordinate 15,363,567 of NW_027361761.1, read as the reverse complement.
AGCACAGCCGTGGCCAAACGTCAACAGGCTGTACTCAAATTAATTTCTTTGGGGAATCGAAGCCACACAGCGCAGGAGCTCTGGAATGCTATCAAGCTGGAGAGCGATGTGTGGTTTGGGCCAGCGAATCTCCAGCCGGGCTTGGTAGTGTGTGACAATGGCCGAAATCTGGTGGCAGCTCTTGGCCTAGGCAACCTCACACACATCCCATGTCTGGCACATGTTCTTAACTTGGTCGTGCAGAGCTTTCTGAGGGACTATCCGGATCTTGATGCACTGTTGCACAAGGTCCGCATAGAGTGCGCTCACTTGCGACGTTCCAGCACGGCAAGATCGCGCCTCGCTGCTCTGCAGCGACGATTTGGCCTTCCGGAACATCGCATCATATGTGACCTACCCACCCGGTGGAATTCAACGTTACATATGTTGGAGCGGTTGTGTGAGCAGCAGGCAGCAGTCATGGAGTACCAGCTGCATCAGGCGCAAACAAGTCGCACTGTGCGCCGTTCACACTTCAGCACCATTGAGTGGGCCTCTATGAAGGACATCTGCCTCGTTTTGCGTGCCTTCGATGAATCCACGCGGATGGCGAGTGCAGACGATGCACTAGTCAGCATGACTGTCCCCCTTATCTGCCTGCTTCAACAAACACTGCAAGCACTAAGGGATGAGGTTTCAGAAGAGGTGGAGGATGAGGAGTCCCAAATGCCATCTGCTTCTGGACAGTCTGCGCTACGTGTTTCCTCACAAAGGCCTAGGCAGGGGACACTTTGTGAGGAGGATGAGGAGGAGTCGATGGAGGAGGAAGACATCTCTCCAGAGGAGGGAGGTACACAAACCTCTACTCAGTATGTACAGCGAGGGTGGGGTGATGCAGAGCAGGTCGAGGTCACGCCTCAAACAGGGGACAGCGGTTCTTTGGCAGTTGGGAGTCTGCAGCACATGGTTGATTTCATGCTGCAGTGCCTGAGAAACGACCGCCGCATCGCCCACATTCTCGTCTCGGCTGATTATTGGGTGTACACCCTCCTAGATCCTCGCTACCGGGACAGCGTACAAAGGCTCATACCAACGTTGAACCGGGAGCGTAAAATGCGGGAGTACGAAGAGTCACTGGTGCAGTCCATAATGTTTTCCATTCCACCCGACAGCATTGTTGCTAGTGCTTTACAAAGCAGCTCTGTGCGTCGAGGCAGTGGAGGAAACTCTGCACAAAGAGGGAGCAGAGGCAGTGCCGCAGCACAAGGCAAGACCACTATGGCCCAAATGTGGCAAAGTTTTGTGTGTCCACCACAATTGTCTACACCATCAGCGACGCCTCGAGTCAGCAGGAGGCAACGCTTCCGTCAGATGGTGTCAGACTACATGTCTTGCCCTGTCGCTGTACTCCCAGATGGCTCTTCCCCCTTCAAGTTTTGGGTCTCTAAGCTGGATACATGGCCAGAGCTTAGCCAGTATGCATTGGAGGTGCTGGCTTGCCCTGCTGCCAGTGTATTATCGGAACGTGTCTTTAGTGCCGCAGGTGGTGTACTAACAGACCGTCGCACGCGACTATCTTCCGATAATGTTGACCGGCTGACTTTTCTGAAAATGAACAAGGCCTGGATCTCCAAAGACTTTGCCATTCCTCTTACAGACTAAATTAGTGGTTGGCAACTGTATCCAGGTCTGCTGGTGTGTTCATTTTTCTACCACCTGAACTATAATCCCTGTGCTTCAACACAGCCAGTTGTCGCTCAGATGTGTCGTCTGCACAGAGAAACACACTAGCTCCTGTGTTACTGGGGTTCAGTAATGCCAGCTGATCCCCTGCTGTGTGGACGGCAGAGTCACCAGCTCCATCAACATTCTAACCACTACTGATTTTTAACCGTGCCCAACTTAGGTCTCTGGCTCCACTGTCTCTACTATTTCCCCTGACCTCCAACCCCGCCATCTACATCTCTGAAGTGGCGTCAGCACAATCTACACTTGTTCCTGTGTTCCTGTGGCTCAGTCCCATCAGTTTATCCCCTGATGTGTGTCCGGCAAGGTCTCCTGCTCTGTCCACATTCCCATAACCAGTAGTGGGAATGAGGACAGAGCTGGCGAACTTGCCGGACAAACATCAGGGGATCGACTGATGGGACTGAGCACCAGTAACACAGGAACAAGTGTAGATTGTGCTGACGCCACTTCAGAGATGTAGCTGGCGGGGTTGGAGGCCAGGGTAAATAGTAGAGACAGTGGAGCCAGAGGCCTAAGTGGAGCATGGTTAGAATCAGTAGTAGTCCACAACCTCCATAAAAACCGATGCCCATTGGCCTCTGCATGCGGCATGCGTAATCCTGGGCTCCAACAGCGTCAGTTGGTGTTCAGAAGTGTCGTCTCCACAGAGCCAAACACATTCGTTCAAGTGTTAGTGGGGTTCAGCACTGTCAGCTGTTCCCCTGCTGTGGAGATGGCAAGTCTACTGCTGCATTCACCTGCCAAAATCCAGTAGGCCCCAGCCTGCTCCTCGCCTAATCCTGAGCTCCAACAACGTCAGTTGGTGTTCAGAAGTGTCGTCTCCACAGAGCCAAACACATTCGTTCAAGTGTTAGTGGGGTTCAGCACTGCCAGCTGTTCCCCTGCTGTGGAGATGGCAAGTCTCCTGCTGCATTCACCTGCCAAAATCCAGTAGGCCCCAGCCTGCTCCTCGCCTAATCCTGGGCTCCAACAACGTCAGTTGGTGTTCAGAAGTGTCGTCTCCACAGAGCCAAACACATTCGTTCAAGTGTTAGTGGGGTTCAGCACTGTCAGCTGTTCCCCTGCTGTGGAGATGGCAAGTCTCCTGCTGCATTCACCTGCCAAAATCCAGTAGGCCCCAGCCTGCTCCTCGCCTAATCCTGAGCTCCAACAACGTCAGTTGGTGTTCAGAAGTGTCGTCTCCACAGAGCCAAACACATTCGTTCAAGTGTTAGTGGGGTTCAGCACTGCCAGCTGTTCCCCTGCTGTGGAGATGGCAAGTCTCCTGCTGCATTCACCTGCCAAAATCCAGTAGGCCCCAGCCTGCTCCTCGCCTAATCCTGGGCTCCAACAACGTCAGTTGGTGTTCAGAAGTGTCGTCTCCACAGAGCCAAACACATTCGTTCAAGTGTTAGTGGGGTTCAGCACTGCCAGCTGTTCCCCTGCTGTGGAGATGGCAAGTCTCCTGCTGCATTCACCTGCCAAAATCAAGTAGGCCCCAGCCTGCTCCTCGCCTAATCCTGGGCTCCAACAACGTCAGTTGGTGTTCAGAAGTGTCGTCTCCACAGAGCCAAACACATTCGTTCAAGTGTTAGTGGGGTTCAGCACTGCCAGCTGTTCCCCTGCTGTAGAGATGGCAAGTCTCCTGCTGCATTCACCTGCCAAAATCCAGTAGGCCCCAGCCTGCTCCTCGCCTAATCCTGGGCTCCAACAACGTCAGTTGGTGTTCAGAAGTGTCGTCTCCACAGAGCCAAACACATTCGTTCAAGTGTTAGTGGGGTTCAGCACTGCCAGCTGTTCCCCTGCTGTGGAGATGGCAAGTCTCCTGCTGCATTCATCTGCCAAAATCAAGTAGGCCCCAGCCTGCTCCTAGCCTAATCCTGGGCTCCAACAACGTCAGTTGGTGTTCAGAAGTGTCGTCTCCACAGAGCCAAACACATTCTTTCAAGTGTTAGTGGGGTTCAGCACTGTCAGCTGTTCCCCTGCTGTGGAGATGGCAAGTCTCCTGCTGCATTCACCTGCCAAAATCCAGTAGGCCCCAGCCTGCTCCTCGCCTAATCCTGAGCTCCAACAACGTCAGTTGGTGTTCAGAAGTGTCGTCTCCACAGAGCCAAACACATTCGTTCAAGTGTTAGTGGGGTTCAGCACTGCCAGCTGTTCCCCTGCTGTGGAGATGGCAAGTCTCCTGCTGCATTCACCTGCCAAAATCAAGTAGGCCCCAGCCTGCTCCTCGCCTAATCCTGGGCTCCAACAACGTCAGTTGGTGTTCAGAAGTGTCGTCTCCACAGAGCCAAACACATTCGTTCAAGTGTTAGTGGGGTTCAGCACTGCCAGCTGTTCCCCTGCTGTGGAGATGGCAAGTCTCCTGCTGCATTCACCTGCCAAAATCAAGTAGGCCCCAGCCTGCTCCTCGCCTAATCCTGGGCTCCAACAACGTCAGTTGGTGTTCAGAAGTGTCGTCTCCACAGAGCCAAACACATTCGTTCAAGTGTTAGTGGGGTTCAGCACTGTCAGCTGTTCCCCTGCTGTGGAGATGGCAAGTCTCCTGCTGCATTCACCTGCCAAAATCCAGTAGGCCCCAGCCTGCTCCTCGCCTAATCCTGAGCTCCAACAACGTCAGTTGGTGTTCAGAAGTGTCGTCTCCACAGAGCCAAACACATTCGTTCAAGTGTTAGTGGGGTTCAGCACTGCCAGCTGTTCCCCTGCTGTGGAGATGGCAAGTCTCCTGCTGCATTCACCTGCCAAAATCCAGTAGGCCCCAGCCTGCTCCTTGCCTAATCCTGGGCTCCAACAACGTCAGTTGGTGTTCAGAAGTGTCGTCTCCACAGAGCCAAACACATTCGTTCAAGTGTTAGTGGGGTTCAGCACTGCCAGCTGTTCCCCTGCTGTGGAGATGGCAAGTCTCCTGCTGCATTCACCTGCCAAAATCCAGTAGGCCCCAGCCTGCTCCTCGCCTAATCCTGGGCTCCAACAACGTCAGTTGGTGTTCAGAAGTGTCGTCTCCACAGAGCCAAACACATTCGTTCAAGTGTTAGTGGGGTTCAGCACTGCCAGCTGTTCCCCTGCTGTGGAGATGGCAAGTCTCCTGCTGCATTCACCTGCCAAAATCCAGTAGGCCCCAGCCTGCTCCTCGCCTAATCCTGGGCTCCAACAACGTCAGTTGGTGTTCAGAAGTGTCGTCTCCACAGAGCCAAACACATTCGTTCAAGTGTTAGTGGGGTTCAGCACTGCCAGCTGTTCCCCTGCTGTGGAGATGGCAAGTCTCCTGCTGCATTCACCTGCCAAAATCCAGTAGGCCCCAGCCTGCTCCTCGCCTAATCCTGGGCTCCAACAACGTCAGTTGGTGTTCAGAAGTGTCGTCTCCACAGAGCCAAACACATTCGTTCAAGTGTTAGTGGGGTTCAGCACTGCCAGCTGTTCCCCTGCTGTGGAGATGGCAAGTCTCCTGCTGCATTCACCTGCCAAAATCCAGTAGGCCCCAGCCTGCTCCTCGCCTAATCCTGGGCTCCAACAACGTCAGTTGGTGTTCAGAAGTGTGGTCTCCACAGAGCCAAACACATTCGTTCAAGTGTTAGTGGGGTTCAGCACTGCCAGCTGTTCCCCTGCTGTGGAGATGGCAAGTCTCCTGCTGCATTCTCCTGCCAAAATCAAGTAGGCCCCAGCCTGCTCCTCGCCTAATCCTGGGCTCCAACAACGTCAGTTGGTGTTCAGAAGTGTCGTCTCCACAGAGCCAAACACATTCGTTCAAGTGTTAGTGGGGTTCAGCACTGTCAGCTGTTCCCCTGCTGTGGAGATGGCAAGTCTCCTGCTGCATTCACCTGCCAAAATCCAGTAGGCCCCAGCCTGCTCCTCGCCTAATCCTGGGCTCCAACAACGTCAGTTGGTGTTCAGAAGTGTCGTCTCCACAGAGCCAAACACATTCGTTCAAGTGTTAGTGGGGTTCAGCACTGCCAGCTGTTCCCCTGCTGTGGAGATGGCAGTCTCTCCTGCTGTCTCCGCATTACAAAGACAGTAGGCCTCTGCCTACACCCTCCTATTTCCTGGGCTTCAACACAGCCAGTTGTAGTTCGGAAGTGCCGTCCACACGGAAAGAGATACTTGCTCCCGTGTCTCAGTGGGGTTCAGTAACGTCAGCTGATCCCCTGCTGTGTGGATGGCAGTCTCTCCTGCTGTCACCTCATTCAAAATACAGTAGGCCTCTGCCTACACCCTCCTATTTCCTGGGCTTCAACACAGCCAGTTGTAGTTCGGAAGTGCCGTCCACACGGAAAGAGACACTTGCTCCCGTGTCTCAGTGGGGTTCAGTAACGTCAGCTGATCCCCTGCTTTGTGGATGGCAGTCTCTCCTGCTGTCACCTCTTTCAAAATACAGTAGGCCTCTGCCTACACCCTCCTATTTCCTGGGCTTCAACACAGCCAGTTGTAGTTCGGAAGTGCCGTCCACACGGAAAGAGATACTTGCTCCCGTGTCTCAGTGGGGTTCAGTAACGTCAGCTGATCCCCTGCTGTGTGGATGGCAGTCTCTCCTGCTGTCACCTCATTCAAAATTCAGTAGGCCTCTGCCTACACCCTCCTATTTCCTGGGCTTCAACACAGCCAGTTGTAGTTCGGAAGTGCCGTCCACACGGAAAGAGATACTTGCTCCCGTGTCTCAGTGGGGTTCAGTAACGTCAGCTGATCCCCTGCTGTGTGGATGGCAGTCTCTCCTGCTGTCACCTCATTCAAAATACAGTAGGCCTCTGCCTACACCCTCCTATTTCCTGGGCTTCAACACAGCCAGTTGTAGTTCGGAAGTGCCGTCCACACTGAAAGAGACACTTGCTCCCGTGTCTCAGTGGGGTTCAGTAACGTCAGCTGATCCCCTGCTGTGTGGATGGCAGTCTCTCCTGCTGTAAACTCATTCAAAATACAGTAGGCCTCTGCCTACACCCTCCTATTTCCTGGGCTTCAACACAGCCAGTTGTAGTTCGGAAGTGCCGTCCACACGGAAAGAGATACTTGCTCCCGTGTCTCAGTGGGGTTCAGTAATGTCAGCTGATCCCCTGCTGTGTGGATGGCAGTCTCTCCTGCTGTCACCTCATTCAAAATACAGTAGGCCTCTGCCTACACCCTCCTATTTCCTGGGCTTCAACACAGCCAGTTGTAGTTCGGAAGTGCCGTCCACACGGAAAGAGATACTTGCTCCCGTGTCTCAGTGGGGTTCAGTAACGTCAGCTGATCCCCTGCTGTGTGGATGGCAGTCTCTCCTGCTGTCACCTCATTCAAAATACAGTAGGCCTCTGCCTACACCCTCCTATTTCCTGGGCTTCAACACAGCCAGTTGTAGTTCGGAAGTGCCGTCCACACGGAAAGAGACACTTGCTCCCGTGTCTCAGTGGGGTTCAGTAACGTCAGCTGATCCCCTGCTGTGTGGATGGCAGTCTCTCCTGCTGTAAACTCATTCAAAATACAGTAGGCCTCTGCCTACACCCTCCTATTTCCTGGGCTTCAACACAGCCAGTTGTAGTTCGGAAGTGCCGTCCACACGGAAAGAGACACTTGCTCCCGTGTCTCAGTGGGGTTCAGTAACGTCAGCTGATCCCCTGCTGTGTGGATGGCAGTCTCTCCTGCTGTAAACTCATTCAAAATACAGTAGGCCTCTGCCTACACCCTCCTATTTCCTGGGCTTCAACACAGCCAGTTGTAGTTCGGAAGTGCCGTCCACACGGAAAGAGATACTTGCTCCCGTGTCTCAGTGGGGTTCAGTAATGTCAGCTGATCCCCTGCTGTGTGGATGGCAGTCTCTCCTGCTGTCACCTCATTCAAAATTCAGTAGGCCTCTGCCTACACCCTCCTATTTCCTGGGCTTCAACACAGCCAGTTGTAGTTCGGAAGTGCCGTCCACACGGAAAGAGATACTTGCTCCCGTGTCTCAGTGGGGTTCAGTAACGTCAGCTGATCCCCTGCTTTGTGGATGGCAGTCTCTCCTGCTGTCACCTCTTTCAAAATACAGTAGGCCTCTGCCTACACCCTCCTATTTCCTGGGCTTCAACACAGCCAGTTGTAGTTCGGAAGTGCCGTCCACACGGAAAGAGACACTTGCTCCCGTGTCTCAGTGGGGTTCAGTAACGTCAGCTGATCCCCTGCTGTGTGGATGGCAGTCTCTCCTGCTGTAAACTCATTCAAAATACAGTAGGCCTCTGCCTACACCCTCCTATTTCCTGGGCTTCAACACAGCCAGTTGTAGTTCGGAAGTGCCGTCCACACGGAAAGAGATACTTGCTCCCGTGTCTCAGTGGGGTTCAGTAATGTCAGCTGATCCCCTGCTGTGTGGATGGCAGTCTCTCCTGCTGTCACCTCATTCAAAATACAGTAGGCCTCTGCCTACACCCTCCTATTTCCTGGGCTTCAACACAGCCAGTTGTAGTTCGGAAGTGCCGTCCACACGGAAAGAGACACTTGCTCCCGTGTCTCAGTGGGGTTCAGTAATGTCAGCTGATCCCCTGCTGTGTGGATGGCAAAGTCTCCTGCTGCCTACACAGTCGTACCACTACTGATTTTTAACCGTGCTCCAATTAGGCCTGTGGCTCCACTGTCTCTCGTATTTCCCCTGTCCTCCAACCCCGCCAGTTACAGCTCCGAAGTGGCGTATGCACAATCCACACTTGTTCCTGTGTTACAGGTGTTCAGTCCGGTCAGTTAATCCCCTGATGTGTGTCCGGCAATGTCGCCTGCTCTGTCCACATTCCCATTATCGGAATGTGGACAGAGCAGGCGACATTGCCGGACACACATCAGGGGATTAACTGACCGGACTGAACACCTGTAACACAGGAACAAGTGTGGATTGTGCAGACGCCACTTCGGAGCTGTAACTGGCGGGGTTGGAGGACAGGGGAAATACGAAAATCAGTGAAGCCACAGGCCTAAGTGGAGCTTGGTTCAAATTAGTAGTCTACAACCGATCTTAAAATTTCTTCAATGCAGCCTAAGCCTGCTCCGTGCTTGTCCCTGGGCTTCAACACAGCCAGTTGTTGCTCGGAAGTGCCGTCTTCACAGAGTAAAACACTAGCTCCTGTGTTTGTGGGGTTCAGTAACGTCAGCTGTTCCCCTGCTGTTTTGATGGCAATCTGTCCTGCTGCCTCCCAATTGACAGCACATCAGGCCTCAGCCTGCTAAGTGCTTGTCCTGGGCTCCAACATCGCCAGTTGCTGCTCATAACTGACTTTGGCACGGGTACTCCCTCCTGCCCAGCTTGGTTCCAGCCCTGCCTGCTGTTTCCGGGAAGTGTCAATGTCAGTTTGCCACCCCAAGTTGCCATGTCGTGTTGCGGTTGGGTTAGCCGAGGCTAGGGTGCCAGCAGTTTAGGTGCTTCCTATGTGGACTGCGGGTTCTGGTAAGAAAGGTTTGTTCCATAGTGCCAGTAGGACAAGCACCCCCTGTAGGACTGTGTGATTCGGTAACTGCGGCCAGCTTGCGGCATGCCAACTTTGCTTTTCAGGGGTAACTTCTGATACCCCTCCGGGTTCCAGCACCGTCAGCTGGTTCTCATCAGAGCCTTTGGCCTAGGTGCCTCCATCTCGGTATCCGAGTTCCGGCAACGTCTGCTGGTCCTTGGTAGTGCTTTGTAGCACAGGTACCTCCTGCTTAGTAACCGGGTTCCAGCACCGTCAGCTGGTCCTCGGTTGTGCCATTGGCTCTTATTCCTTCTGCTGCCCCTCCGGGTGCCAGCACTGTCAGCTGGTCCTCGCTATTTCCATTTGCTCTTGCAGCTTATGCTACCCCTCCGGGTTCCAGCACCGTCAGCTGGTTCTCGTCAGAGCCTTTGGCCTAGGTGCCTCCATCTCGGTATCCGAGTTCCGGCAACGTCTGCTGGTCCTTGGTAGTGCTTTGTAGCACAGGTACCTCCTGCTTAGTAACCGGGTTCCAGCACCGTCAGCTGGTCCTCGGTTGTGCCATTGGCTCTTATTCCTTCTGCTGCCCCTCCGGGTGCCAGCACTGTCAGCTGGTCCTCGCTATTTCCATTTGCTCTTGCAGCTTATGCTACCCCTCCGGGTTCCAGCACCGTCAGCTGGTTCTCGTCAGAGCCTTTGGCCTAGGTGCCTCCATCTCGGTATCCGAGTTCCGGCAACGTCTGCTGGTCCTTGGTAGTGCTTTGTAGCACAGGTACCTCCTGCTTAGTAACCGGGTTCCAGCACCGTCAGCTGGTCCTCGGTAGTGCCATTGGCTCTTGTTCCTTCTGCTGCCCCTCCGGGTGCCAGTACCGTCAGCTGGTTCAAGAGGACAAAGAACAGGAAGACAACCACCAAGATGCAGAACAACAAGAGAGAGAAGACAAAGAAGCATAAAAAAAACAAAGCAGAAGAACATTAAGCATAAGACTAATACTCTGAGCAAATGATATTATCTTATTTATAAGCAGAAGAAGACTAAGCAGTGTATGGGGGTGAGTCCGTTCCTCCTCGTGGTGCCCCTGGAAAAGGCCTGCTTCTGCAGGCCAAACTGAACGCGGACAAATCCTGTTGTAAATCTTTTGTGACAGGCAGAACGGAAGGTGTAAACTTCTAACTTTTCTAGATAACAACTACAGGAATGCCTGACACAAACAAGAATATGATGAAGAAGAATAGGAAGAAGATGAAGAAGCTGAATATGTAGAATAATAATTGTTGAATAAGAAGAATATGAAGAATGTAAGAAAAGGAAGAAGAAGAAGAAGAAGAAGAAGAAGAAGAAGAAGAAGAAGAATGTAAAAAAAGGAAGTAGAAGAAGAAGAAGAAGAATGTAAAAAAAGGAATAAGAAGAAGAATGTAAAAAAAGGAAGTAGAAGAAGAAGAAGAAGAATGTAAAAAAAGGAAGTAGAAGAAGAAGAAGAAGAATGTAAAAAAAGGAAGTAGAAGAAGAAGAAGAATGTAAAAAAAGGAAGTAGAAGAAGAAGAAGAAGAATGTAAAAAAAGGAAGTAGAAGAAGAAGAAGAAGAATGTAAAAAAAGGAATAAGAAGAAGAATGTAAAAAAAGGAAGTAGAAGAAGAAGAAGAAGAATGTAAAAAAAGGAAGTAGAAGAAGAAGAAGAAGAATGTAAAAAAAGGAAGTAGAAGAAGAAGAAGAAGAATGTAAAAAAAGGAAGTAGAAGAAGAAGACATACATGTCTGGCAAAATATAAATGAGGCTAACATAGTCAATATCTTTGTAACTCCTAACATCTTTAAAAAAAAAAGTTTAATTCCTGCTATTCCATTTGATTGGGCTAAACCTCTATGGCTTTAATGTCTCCTCCACCTCCCACAATACATTCTACATTATTCTTAGTTGTTTTTCTTCATGTAGAATTAACCTACAAGGAAAGAAAGGGTTTTTTTTAATTCCGATATTTTGGCCCCATTGACTTGCATTGGTTCCCGGTATCGGAATCGGCGATACCGATACTTTTTTTAAAGATCGGCCGATCCATTCCGATCCGATATTTTCAAGTATCGGCTGGTATCGCTCAACTCTACCGCTCACACAACTGGTAATACTGCATCTATGGAAAGTGACAGGAGACAGCAGTTGTCAACTATGGTTACAAACTACTTTTCCTCCCATATCGATGTTCTCCCACACAGGTCATTCCCCTTTGACTATTGGGCCGCTAAACTGGACACCTGGCCTGAATTGGCACAATATGCCTTACAGGAGCTCGCTTGCCCAGCTGTAAGTGTGCTATCGGAAAGAGTCTTCAGTGCAGCTGGATCAATCCTGACAGAAAAAAGGACCCGTCTGTCAACCCAAAATGTGGATGATCTAACCTTCATTAAAATGAACCATGCATGGATTTCCAAGGATTTTGTCCCACCTTCCCCTGATGACACATAGGGTGACAGAAAAATGGCTTGCTTTGGTCCACCTCTTCCTGGGACTTGACCTATTTCACCTTTTGCATCAGCTGAATGTCCAACATCAACATATGCCACTTTCTAAAAATCCCTAACTGTGCTGCCTCCCCCCCCATGGCGGAGTTACCACCTAGCGCATGACACCGTGCGAGTGCCGTTGCCCTGGACAGGTGAGTAGGCCGACTCTTGGGCGCGGGCACTGGCACAGGGTCCCTCATAGTGCAATCAAGTGTCTCTGACGGTGGTGGTGCACACCCGCCATCAGACACACCGCCGTACTATGAGGGGCCCAGTGCCAGTACCGACGCCCACGAGTGGGCCCCCCTTGCTTGGGCAGGGCCCCAGCATTTGCAATCTTTACCTCTCCCTGCTCCTCCGCTGTGTAGTCTGGGTCGTTAAATCCATACTGTGCCTGACACCGTCTGAGCCTGCCTCCTGATGTATAGACATATATTTTGAATGTGTACACTATGCTATCCATACATGTTATCCGGGGATACGGTACCCTTTCTCACCTTTGTGCTATCACGTGCAATCCATACTGGGCCTAACACCGTCTGAGCCTGCCTCCTGATGTATAGACATATATTTTGAATGTGTACACTATGCTATCCATACATGTTATCCGGGGATACGGTACCCTTTCTCACCTTTGTGCAATCACGTACAATTCATACTGGGCCTAACACCGTCTGAGCCTGCCTCCTGATGTATAGACATATATTTTGAATGTGTACACTATGCTATCCATACATGTTATCCGGGGATACGGTACCCTTTCTCACCTTTGTGCAATCACGTGCAATCCATACTGGGCCTAACACCGTCTGAGCCTGCCTCCTGATGTATAGACATATATTTTGAATGTGTACACTATGCTATCCATCCATGTAATCCATACTGGGCCTGAGAACGGCTGGCGAGCTGTTAAGCAAGCTACAGCACCTGTGGTTTGCAGACGTAAGTTTTTCATTTTTTCAGGAATGACGGTTAGGCCTAATTCCGGAACTGCGGTTGACCTGCACTTACTGGGAAATCATCGTTCGCGGGTAATAATTGTAATCACAGATCCCCATCACTAACGTTGTTCAGCAGGTTATCTGCACCTGTAAGCGACAAACGCTGGCCTTTTCAGTGTAGCGCACATGCAGCCACGGACATGTAAGGGCATGACACACCAGTTATTGGCCAATCTCATGTGCCAGAGCCTCACGTGTCCCTCTAGTAAGCCAGACTCGGACCGCGGGGCATGATGGAGTCTCGTTCGTTAACGGAATTAAGCTTGCAATGTGTGCATCTTTTCTGTAGCTGGCATGGTTGAGGTTTCCCAGGTGGAGTCGAATTAAACCGTAGGCTCCACTCCTGGTGGTGGTCTTCTGGACATTCCTTTAAGGTTCAGCTTTGCAACCATACTGCCCACGTAAAACAAACACTTTGCCTTCATGAACGCTGTTTGGAGGGTCATGACTCGTGGGAATAACGCCGCCCAATCAGTTAACCTGCTAGAGAGATCCTTTGTTGCTCCCAAGCATGACATCACACTCCATAGGAGGAAGGTAATGTCACTGTGGCGACCGTACTCCTGGGGGCGACACAAGTGCACTGATGCCCAGCCACTGCTCGATGAATCTGCTGGTACATTGACCCAGACCACTACATTCCCCTTGCACGCTACACGGCCTGAATCTGACCCTGATGAAACTCAGGTTACCCTTCTCATATACAGTTCCATCTTACACGGTGACAAAGAGGAAGCTGCAGATGAAAGTGCAGGTTCGGCCCACCCGCCATCAGACACACCACCGTAATATCAGGGGCCCTGTGCCAGTGCCGTCGCCAACGAGTGGGCCCCCCCTGCTTGCTCAGGATCACAGCACTTGCAAGGTTGAAATACTGTGTAGTGAGATGGAAGATGGGAACGACGAGGAGTCCAGACTAGTACAGGGATTCCCTAGCGAGGAGACTTATTTCATTGTTTTCAATGTTGGGACAGCAATTTTTGGGGAGCACTATACTCTGGAGAATGATAGATGGGGCCCACCATACACTGGAACATTCCAAAGGTGGACATCAGACACTGGAGCAGCATTTACAGGGCCCATTATACACTAGAGCATTAGAAATGGGGCCCATTATGTTTGGAGCATTATTTGGGCCCATAAGACAGTGGAGCTTCATCCATGGGGACCAACATATACTGTAGCATTATGTGGAGCTCATCATATACTGTTTCAAACATTATATGGGACCAATGATTCTGTATGGAGAAATGGATGGGCCTTGTCATGAGATGTAAAAAGTGAAGTATTTTTCATTGTACTATACCGCTATTTCTCTGCCGTATCGGAGCATGATGAGTTGTGGTATGTGTTAAAGGGGCGCTCTTTCACCCAGTGCACATGAAAACCTGGAGCCAGCCCTCCCCCCCCACAACTTTAGCCAAATAACCCCCATTTTTCAGTGCGTAACTTGTATTATGAAGTTAATTAAGGTTGACAAGCTTAAGTAAGAAGAATTGATGCTTTTGGCATTCAAATGGGCTCTGTAGGTGTGTTTCCTGTCCTCCTCTCACTGCCGACTTTTATTCCCCATTGACTTACATTGGTTTTCGTGTTTTGGGACGACCCCGACTTTTCCCTATAGTCGGCCGATCTTGCTCGACCCGACTTTTGGAAAAGTCGGGTTTCACGAAATGAAACTCGACCCTAAAAAACCAAAAGTCGCTCAACTCTAGCGGTGTACACTCCTCACACAGTACCGTGTACCAGCTGGTATCACGGACAAATAGAAGCTATCTGGGTATGACTCTGGAAAAACAAGCCGAGGATATTTTCCATTTTTCCAGACCTATACCTTAGAGAGCTGTCCGCTTTTCAGTTTCGTATATCTGCTGTATGATAACGGTCAAAACTAGACAGAGACAGCATGTGTCACTCAGTATACAAATAGATGGAGATTGACAAATTTCCATACAGACACCGTAAAGCGGTGTACGCTCCTCATATACTACCGTGCACCACCTTTTATCACGGACAAATAGAAGCTATCTGGGTGTGACTCTGGAAAAACAAGCTGAGGAGATTTTCCTTTTTTCCAGACCTACACCTTAGAGAGCTGTCCTATTTTCAAACTGTTTCGTATATCTGCTGTTTGATCACGGTCAAAAATAGACAGGGACAGCGTGTGTCAGTCCATATACAAATAGACGGAGATTGAAAAATTCCATACAGACACCATATAGCAGTGTACGCTCCTCACACACTGCCATTTACCGTCTTGTATCACGGACAAATATAAGCTATCTGTGTGTGACTCTTGAAAAACAAGCCGAGGATATTTTCCATTTTTCCAGACCTACACCTTAGAGAGCTGTCCGCTTTTCAAACAGTTTCGTATATCTGCTGTATGATAACGGTCAAAACTAGACAGAGACAGCATGTGTCACTCAGTATACAAATAGATGGAGATTGACAAATTTCCATACAGACACCGTATAGCGGTGTACGCTCCTCACACACTACCGTGCACCACCTTGTATCACGGACAAATAGAAGCTATCTGGGTGTGACTCTGGAAAAACAAGCCGAGGAGAATTTCCATTATTCCAGACCTACACCTTAGAGAGCTGTCCGCTTTTCAAACAGTTTCATATATCTGCTGTTTGATCACAGTCAAAACTAGACAGAGACAGCGTGTGTCACTCTGTATAAAAATAGATGGAGACTGACAATTTTCCATACAGACACCGTATAGAGCTATCCGATTCTCAAACAATATTGTATATCTGCCATTCACATTACAGTAGCATCCATACAGAGTCAGTGTGTGTGTGTGACACTCCGTAAATACATATACGGAGATTGTTAGTTACGCAAAAAATGCATACAGCTGTACATTTCTGATACAGTTCCGTATATCTGCTTGTTGGATTACGGTCAAATACATACTGGGAGAGCATCTGTGACTAACAAAATATATACGTAGATTTACTTTTTTTAATACACCTTACACAGCCGAACGCTCCTCATACAGTACCATCTCTCTTCTTATATTTTTGGTACATTTTCCCAAACATGAGGAAGTGTGGTGGAAGAGTCCACGGATGTGGGCAGGGGGGCGCAGCTGGTACTGTTGGTGGTGGTGCATTGGCTGGTTCTGGCAAAAGCACAATAGCAGCTAAGGCAGGAGGTGTTGAGCCTGCGTCATCATCTGGCCCAAGAAGGCCTGTAAGATTCCCTTTTCTTGGAGTAGCAAAACCGCTTTTAAAGCCGGAGCATCAGGAACAGGTTTTGGCGTACATAGCCGAAACAGCCACCAGCTCTATTGCCTCCTTTTCTGAACGTTCGAAACCTGCAAGCACAGAGTCGTCAGTGCAGGGTTCTGGTCAGGAAAAACACCTTTCCTTGTGTCCTTCACCCCCACCAAAAGTTAAGGATGCGGCAGCCCACACTTCATATTACTCTATGGAGCTCTTTTCACATACCATGCCTGGGTTATCCAGTCAAATCCTGAATTCCCCAGTCCAAGATGAATCTGACATGGAGTGCACTGATGCACAGCAACTGCTAGATGATTCTGCTGGTACACTGACCCAGAGCACTACATTGCCCTTGCAGTCTATTGAACCAGAATCTGACCCTGATGACACTCAGGTGCCCATTCCCGCATACTATACCACCTTACACGGTGACACAGAGGAAGGTAAAGAGGAAGGTGCAGATGACTTTGAAGAGGAGGTGATGGATGACCCAGTTCTTCACCCGGATTGGCATCCATTGGGGGAGGAGGGTGGCGCTGGCAATAGTTTAGATAAGGAGAAGGATCCGCAGCAGGCATTGACATTGCAGCAGCGGTTATCTGTCAGGCCCGTAGCTGTCCAAAATCGTGGACCAAAAACTCAAAGAGTTGCAGGATAGCTTGGCCAGACGGTCAACTTAGCACAGCGTGCAAGGCCAGAAAATGTATACCATAGTAGGAAGAGTGCAGTGTGGCACTTCTTTGTCCAAAATCCTACTGATGAGGCAAAGGTTACCTGTAAGAAATGTGGAAGGACCTTTAGCCGAGAAAAACAACTCAGAAATTTGAATGCCAGTTGCATGCTTAGACATTTAATCAACATGCACTTGCAAGCGTGGACGGACTACAAAACCTCAGGTACCACATGTGCACGTGCTGCGACTGAAGGTAGCCAGCAATGCTCCATCGCTTACCCCACTGTAAGACCACCGCCACCGTTAAGCACACCACCAGCACTAAATGTGGAGGTGTCGTCGCAAGGCCAAAGCACTCAGGGAATCACAATGGTTTTGCAACACAACACTGAATCTAGGCCATCACCACCAATACCATCACCAACCCCCTCTCACTCCATTCGGTCCACCACTACTTCCCCCATATGCAGCCCTCCAGTCCAGCTCACCCTACCAGACACTCTGAGTAGGACAAGAAAGTACTCATCCTCTCATCCGCATACACTGTGTTTGAACGCCTATATTGCCAAACTAATCTCATTAGAGATGATGCCCTACCGTTTGGTTGAAAGTGAAGCTTTCCGCAAGCTCATGGCCTATGCTGTCCCACGCTATGACCTACCCAGTCGGCCCTTCTTTTCTTAAAAAGCCATCCCTGCCCTCCACCAGTATGTGAAAGACCGCATTGTCCATGCACTAAAACAGTCAGTGAGTGGAAAGGTGCACCTCACAACAGATGCATGGACCAGTAGGCATGGCCAGGGCCGTTACGTGTCCATCACTGCGCACTGGGTTAATGTGGTGGATGCAGGTTCCACAGGGGACAGCGGAGGTGGAACAGTGCTGCCTAGCCCACAGTATAGGAAACAGTTGGCTGTAGGCTTTCGACCCTCCTCCTCCTCCTTCATAAGCGAAAGCTCGTCCACAGAGCGCAGTCACTCGAGCACTCCATCCGCAGCTGGCTGTTCTGCACATGAGGTGTCCCACTATCAAACAGATAGTGGTAAGCGTGGGCAGGCTGTGTTAAAGATGATGTCTTTGGGCGACAACAAACACACCACGGAGGTACTGGCCGACTACTTGCAGCGACAAACTGAGTCATGGCTGGGCAGTCTACATCTTGAGGCAGGGAAGAGAGTCACTGATAACGGCCATAATTTTGTGGCAGCCATAGCCCGAGCAAAACTCACACACATACCTTGCCTGGCTCACAGTTTGACACTTTGAACCTGGTGGTGCAGTGCTTCCATAATAATTATCCGGAGTTAACATCACTGCTCCATAAGGTGCGTAGACTGTGCTCGCACATCCGTTGCTCGGCCGTACACTCCAGTTGTATGCAGAAGCTGCAGCTATTGCTCCACCTCCCCAAGCACTGCCTAATCATAGACCTTGCAACAAGGTGGAACTCCACCCTGCACATGGTTGAGAGGCTGTGCGAACAGAGGCAGGCTGTAATGCATTTGTGGGAGGATACACGGGCAGGCAGTTTGAGGGAAGACATGGAATTGTCGGGTGTGCAGTGGTGAAAGCTGAAAGATCTCTGTAAAGTCCTTCAGTGTTTTGAGGAATGCACACGGCTGCTAAGCACAGATGACGCCATCATAAGCATGAGCATCCCACTTATGTGTCTGCTCATGCAAAGTATGATGCACATTAAGGATCTGGCGTCTGCAGCAGAGGAGGAGGAACAGGAGGAGGAGGAGGAGGGAAGCCTTGCTGACAGTCAGCCATTGTCTGGTCAGGGAACTGTCCTGGATGAGGTGGAGGAAGAAGAGGAGGAGGAGGAGGAGGGGGATGATTATTTTGGGCAGGAGGATGCTTCTCAGGGGGCAAGAGAAAATGTTGGTGTTCCAAAGTCAGGTACAGTGTTTGTGCGTGACTGTAGGGATGTGGATTTGCCAGAAAGTGCTCCTCCACCCACCACGGGCAGTGCATCATTGACACCTGGAACATTGGCCCACATGTGCGATTATGCCTTGCAGATCCTAAAAAGGGACCCCCACATTGCCAAAATGATGAAGGATGACGACTACTGGCTGGCCAGCATCCTCGATCCACCCCACAAAGACAAATTATACAACATCATGCCACAGGAGAACCTAGCGATAATATTGGCTAACAAACAAGCAACTCTGGTAAACCGTTTGTTTGAGGCTTTCCCAGCACACAGCAGCGGTGCTGGTTCTCCCACGAGCCGTGGTTGGCACAATGGTAGAGGTGTTAGTGGTGCACACAGCTGAAGTGGTGTTGGAGACAGGGGTTTATTGACCATGTTGTGGAATGATTTCTCAAGTACCGCTCACACGACTGCTAATGTTGATTAAAAGTGACAGGAGACAGCAGTTGTCAACTATGGTTACAAACTACTTCTCCTCCCATATCGATGTTATCCCTCACAGGTCATTCCCCTTTGACTATTGGGCCTCTAAACTGGACACCTGGCCTGAATTTGCACACTATGCCTTACAGGAGCTCGCTTGCCCTGCTGCTAGTGTGTTATCTGAAAGAGTCTTCAGTGCTGCTGGATCAATTCTGACAGAAAAAAGGACCTGTCTGTCGACCCAAAATGTTGATGATCTAACCTTCATTAAAATGAACCATGCATGGATTTCATAGGATTTTGTCCCACCTTCCCCTAATGACTCATATATTGCCAGAAAACTGCCTCGCTTTTGTCCTCCTCTTCCTCGGACTTGCCCAATTCTGCCATTTGCAGCAGCTGAATGTCCAGCCTACACATCAACATATGCCATTTTTTAAACCTACCTAACTGGGCTGCCCCCCCCCAAGGGCTGGGGTCAACACCTGGCGCATCCTGGCAAGTGCCGTTGCTCTGAACAGGTGGATGGGTCCACTGATGGCCAACGGCACTGACACAGGGCCCCTCATAGTACAATACAGTGTCTCTGATGGTGGGGGGCCCACTCGCCGTCAGACACACCAGCGTACTTTGAGGGGCCCTGTGCCAGTACCGTCGACCACGAGTGTGCCCCCCCTGCTTGGTCATGGCCACAGCACTTGCAAGTTGCAATACTTATCTCTCCGTGCTCCACCGCTGTGTAGTCTGGGCAGTTAAATCCTTCACAGGGACGGCCACTAGAAATTTGGTGTATTAGTCGATGATGGTTAAGATGTAGCTAAGGCCTGTCTTGCTGGCCTCTACATTCAGATGATCAATGGCTACCATTTGTAATGGACGCCAACTTATAAGCGGATGCAGTGGTGCTTTATGATCACCTTTCACAGTTGTGATAGTCACAGACGTGTGACATTCCTGCCACCATTTTTCAATGTCTCCTCTCATGCCAATACAATAGAATCGCCTACGGCCTGTGGCTTCTGTCTTTTGCACTCCAAAATGACCAGACACATCATGATAGGCAGTGAGGACCATGTCTACATCTCTCCCTGTGATCACAATTTGATGGAGAAGAGTAACGGTGATGTGATCCACGCTACTGCGATAAAGCAATCCTTTCTTCACAAAGAACCATTTTTGCTGTCTCCCAGACACAGTAATTGAGGGTCTGAATCGCCTCTGCAACATCTACTGGAAGGTTTTCCAGCGATGAGTAATTCCCAAATTTCTGCTAACACTCAACTTTCCGTCTGTACTTGTATCCATGTAGTTTCCAGTAGCGGAGAGTCTGGACTGGCTTACTGAGATAGAAATGTAAACAAAGATTTAAAAGTACCACAACACTGTATACTGTTGTACGCTTCGAATATCTTTCCTTTTTTCTACTTTTTAAATTCTGGTTTAATATACAGTGAGCCTGTGAGTGTCTGTGTCTGACTCCGGAAGTATGGACGGAAATTTACAATTAACCCTAGACTGGATACACCTGGTATGTGCTGATACAGTACCTTTGTTCAAAATTTGTTATTACGGTATCATCCATTTGGAGTAAGTGTGCGTGGTTTACGCCTTCTATATATACGGTGAATCAGAGATACCAATTTTTACCCTATACTAAACACAGCTTGTATCTTGTTATACAGTACCTTTGTTCGACATTTAGTATTACGGTCAAATCCATACTGAGTGAGCGTCTTAGAGCGACTACAAGACTATGTATATGGAGATTTCAATTGTACCCTATAATATATGTATATACTTGCTATCTTGTTATCCAGTACCTTTTTTACAGCACTTTTTATTATGGTCAAACCCAGACTGAGTGAGCATCAGAGGGTGACTCCGGAAATGTATACTGACATTTCAAATTTGGCCAACACTGTATACAGCTGTACGCTTCTGATACAGTAACCTTTTTTGCTATTTAGATTCTGGTGTAATCCATAATGAGCCTGTGAGCATCTGTCTGTTACTCCGGAAATATATTTGGAGATTTAAGATTACCCCAACACTGTATACAGCTGTACGCTTGTGTTACATTACCCATTTACAGCTTTTCATATTCTTGTGTAATCCATACTGGGCCTGAGAGCGTTTGTGTCTGCCTCCTGAAATATATTCGGAGATTCCTAATGTTTACACAATACTATATATACCTTGTATCTGGTGATACTGTACCCTTTTTCAACTTTTTATTTTATTGTGTACTCCATACTGAGCCTGTGAGCATCTGTGTATGACTCATGAAATATATATGGAGATTTACGGTTATCCCTAGACTGTATAGAGTTGTACGCTTCTGATACAGTACCATATATCTGCTGGTATTTTTGGTCCGTTTTCCAAAACATGAGGAAGTATGGTGGAAGAGGACGTGGACGTGGGCGTGGGGGGCCAACTGGTACTAATGTTGGTGGTACTGCATCTGCTGGTAGTGCCAAAAACACAATAGCAGCTAAGGCAAGAGGTGTTGAGCCTGCGTCATGGTGTAGCTCTGGAACGCCTGTAAGGCTCCCTTTTCTGGGAGTAGGTAGACTGCTTTTAAAGCTGGAGCATCAGGATCTGTTTTTGGCTTACATTGCTGAAACAGCCTCCAGCTCTATCACCTCCTCTTCTGAAGTTTAAAAACATGCAAGCACTGAGTCGTCAGTGCAGGCTTCTGGTCAGGAGCAACCCCTTTCCTTGAGTCCTTCACCCACACCAAAAGTGAAGGATGCAGCAGCACACACTCCAGATTACTCCATGGAGCTCTTTTCACATACCATGCCTGCATTAATTAAAAATGGGGCCCATCATTTACTGGAGCATTCCAAATGGGGGACATCAGACACTGGAGCAGCATTTACGGGGCTCATTATACACTGGAGCATTAGAAATGGAGCCCATTATATATGGAGCGTTATTTGGGCCCATCATACACTGGAGCATCATCCATGAGGCCCATCATATACTGGAATATTCCAGATGGGTGACATCAGACACTGGAGCGCTTTTACAGGGCCCATTATACACTGGATCATTAGAAATGGAGCCCATTATATATGGAGCATTATTTGGGCCCATACAACACTGGCGCATCATCCATGGGGCCCATCATATACTGGAGCATTCTAAATGGGGCAGATCAGACACTGGAGCAGCATCTATGGGCCACATTATACACTGGAGCATTAGAAATGGAGCCCATTATATAAGGAGCATTATTTGGGCCCATAAGACACTGGAGCATCATCCATGGGGCCCATCATATACTGGAGCATTCTAAATGGGGTAGATCAGATACTGGAGCAGCATCTATGGGCCACATTATACACTGGAGCATTAGAAATGGAGCCCATTATATATGGAGCATTATTTGGGCCCATAAGACACTGGAGCATCATCCATGGGGCTCATCATATACTTGAGCATTCTAAATGGGGCAGATCAGAAAATGGAGCAGCATCTATGGAGCACATTATACATTGGAGCATTACAAATGGGGCCCATTATATATGGAGCATTATTTGGGACACACTGGAGCATCGTCCATGGGGACCATCATATACTGTAGCATTATGTGGAACTCATCATATACTGTATGTAACATTATATGTGACCAATTATTCTGTATGGAGAAATATATGGGTCTCATTATTCTGTATGGTGCACAATGTGGTGGCCATAATACTGTATGGAGAAATATACTGTCCTTTTTTTAAGCTATTGTACAATTTAAAATAGATCAGTCATATCATGTAAGCAGTGAAGTATGTGTCATTGTACTATACCTATATTTCTGTGCCGTATCGGAGCATCATGAGTTGTGGTATGTGTTAAAGGGGCTCACTGACACTCTTTGGCCCAGGGCACACGAAAACCTGGAGCCAGCCCTACCCCCCCACAACTTTAGCAAAATAACCCCAGTTTTCAATGCGTAACTATTATTATGAAGTAAATTAAGGTTGACATGCTTGAGTAATAAGAATTGATGTTTTTGGCATTGAAATGGGCACTGTAGGTGTGTTTACTGTCCTCCACTCCTTGACGACTTTGCTTCCCCATTGACTTGCATTGGGTTTTGTGTTTCAGTCGGCCTCCGACTTTTCGCTATAGTCGGCCGATTTCGTTCAACCCGACTTTTGCGAAAGTCGGGTTTCATGAAACCCGACTCAACCCTAAAAAAGGCAAAGGCACTCATCTCTAGTCAGGAAGTTTAACAAGGGTTCAGGAGGGTGCAAAATAACATCTACAGAGTCACCAGGTGAACTCACAATATGAGAGGTGTTTCCCTGCATGGTCTTAATAGTCTCAGTCAGTTCTTTCTGTAAATGGGTATGAGACATGACAAGGGACTGATAATTCACAGAAAAGTCCTGCACCATCTGTGTCAAACTGGACACTTGATATGCCAAATTAAGCAGCGGATCTATGACCAGAGAAAAAAAAAGTGCAAAATCCCGTTTAAATGTATGGGTTACTGATAATGTAGTGAAACCTCCACCAGGGGGAGCTGGTGAGGGAAGAGAGATTACACACTAAGAGTAGCAACACTGAGCAACAGCACAGGTGCGACAGGTAATGAAACAGAATGGTCAGGCAAACCGAGTCAGAAATTATCAGGAGCAGACGTACCAGAAGGAGCAGCAATACACGTAGTTAAAATACCAAGACGAGGGTCAGAAAGCCAAAACATGAGCATGGGGTCCAAAAACGTGAGGCGAAATACGTGGTCGGGGTACAAGCCGGGGAGTCAAATGCCAGAGAGGGAACGTAGCAGCAGAGACGAATACCAAGAGACGGGGTCAGAGACCAGTCTGGGTCATGCACGTGGATACCAGTCAAAGGCAGGAGGATCACCAAGATACAAGGTCAGAGGCTCTAAACTGGAAGCTTGAGCTATCACTAACACTGGTGAGCAGGCTGTGTGAGACTGAAATAGCCCAGCTAGCTCCAGAATGAGGCTGAGGAGATTAACCCCCGCATGCAGTCCAGAGTGAAGACAGCAGAAAATAAACTCTGGACTGGAGCATGACACCGAGCACATCCAAATACTCAGAGATCACCCGAGCATGCTCGGGAAAACCAGAGCAGCGAGTATACTTGCTCATCACTAGTAAACAGCCAAAGAACTCACTGCATTATGAGACATTATAGGCCACTTAAATTGTAAAAAGTTATTCAGACATTATCCACTTTTGGAGGGAAATTTTTTGCCTTGCTGTTGTTCATGCACAGGCAGAGCAAATAAAAGAAGCTAAAGCCTTTTCACATGGAGTGGTGCAAAAATCATCCTTGTTAGGGGATTCTCAATTGCTTTTTGCTTTACTAAATGAAGTGAAAGCTTTTCACAAGAAACCCTTTGTATCAAAGTTGGTAAATTCGCCTTTCTGTGACTGTGCACTATGACCCTACCTACCCTTGCAATTTTTTTTTAAGTGAATGAGTGAGGCAATTATAACTTATGTTACATGACCTGGTCTACTTGGCTGTGAAAGTGACCGGTCTCTCTCAATCTTGCTCATAGCAATCTGTGTGTTAGGGTTGGTGGATAACACTTTATTAGTTACCTTATTTAGTGCAATTGCAACCCAGGGTCCACCGTGCAGAGATGTTAACCTGCTGCTAGTGAGTAATAATGGCAGGGCAGTGCGTCAAGCGATCACCAGAAAACACAGGGTTAAACATCACCCTTTGTGGACTGAGTGCAGATTACCCTACTCTGATAGCTTCTCAGAGGGGTGAGCATTGGCCAAGGAATACCAGCTCAGCTTACCCCGAGTGGCAACAAAAATACAACTAACTAATTGAGCTCCACTGAGTGGCGCAAAAATAAGAGTACCAAGCTCAGCTAACTAAGTGTGTGATATTCCCAAAACAAAAGGGTTAAAGCACGAGGGTTTTACTGTGCCCTGTAAATAGCCCATGCTAACAGCACACATGGTCAAGATAGGCGCTAGGCCAAGCCAAGGAAAAACCTGCCTCTCTAGGTAAAACTAGACATTCACACACGCTGACAGAGCAGCAAAATCTCCACCCACACACACACGACCACAAATGATCTTAGCACGCCTCCAGGCGCCCCAAAGACTCTTTTATAGACTGCGCTTAGGTTCAGTCGGCCAGTCGGACAGGACCTTACTCGTGGACCAATCCGGGACACATCACCGGAGCAGCTAACGACCGGTCACCAATGAGAGGTCGCCACCTCACGATAATGCCCAGTAGGGTGATTCCCAGACTTAGCCTCAGGAATTTCTATTCGTGCTGCCTATTTCTAGTTACTATAGCTGAAGCTGAAGAGCCAGCAGTAACAAAGCGCACTGCACGAGTCTGAGCAAGACGCTGAGACAGACATCTCTGCTGAGTAGCACCCACTATGGTCAAAGCTGATTGGGGGACCACAGAGGGAGATAAGGCTTGGGATCTGCCTTGTGCAGAGTGAGAATCCCAGCTCCTAACACTGTGTCACTGCTTTCCACTGGTTCAATTTGCTGAGCCAGAAGTACATGGGATTGGAGCTTAGGGTATCTATTTGAGAAAAGACACGGTACAGGTACAATTGAACCTGACTGTATATGTAGAGCAACAACATTTGCTAATGTTTTATCTGCTGGTGAGAAAAAATAGAAAAAAGATATTTCCAGCGCCTAGTAAAATTTCTTTAAACTTTATTCCATTGTAGATTAAACAAAGAAGGGTTGCATCTATTTGAAATGCATAGCTTTCTGCATTTCTGCTTTGTATCAGACGGATACTTTTTAATCTACGATGGAATACAGTTTAAAGAAATTTTACCAGGAGATGGAAATATCTTTTTTCTATTTTTTCTCATCGTCACATGAATATTTGGATTGCAATTTCCCTGCACACTGGACTATGACAACTGGTCAGATAAAGTAAGTAGAAAAAATTATGCTATCTGCTTGCACACCAACTTGATGCACCAGCAGAAAAAACATCTGGTCCGTCATGTCATATATTTTACTCTTCAGCAGTATGTGAAATGGTGTCGAGCATTTTATTTTGACCAATAAGCATGAATCAAATTGCAAACTGTTCAAATTTGTGGGTATCTGTGACTATTAGGAAATTCGACTAAAATTAAATTTTCAAAGGATCAATTCCATCCTCTATAGCATAAACTTATCCAATAGAATTATCAGAAATATCAGAAAATGATGTTATGCTTTGTTTTTGTTTGTTTATTTCCCCTTTCAAGGCTGGCAATCTCACTCCACTCATTTCAGGATATGACGTGCACAGAAGAGAGGTAACAAATACGTTTAACTACCATTGCAATAGAGCAACATTGAAAGCGTGGCAGCTCCACAAATTTGACTTTCATTTCTGAAATATTTATAGCTGGTATGATTTGTATAATTTATATTATGCTATTATATCAAATCAAAATTTGGCACCATTCACTTTCGTATCTTAGGATGAAAGCCACCGATGGCATCAGTCCACAGATACCTATGAGTCATATACTTGATCACCAGGTATCATGACCATGTTCTCTTCACGACTTGTACATAATACTTACAATTGCATTCAGATAATACAATGAAATTAATAAACCGAGGACGATTTAGTGCCCATTGCGGTACCAAAAATGATTGCATTGATGCAATACAGAAATCTATGTTTGTATCTGTTTCAGTTCATTGTTCAGCTACAATTTTATATTACTTACGTACTTTGGATTTCAGGATATTTCATCATTAGCAAAAGGCCCCATCGCAGAGTGGTCGATGTGGTCTCCATTCCAGCAGCAAATAGGTTGCCCACAAGTCTGACCAAGTTTTTATTGTGAAAGTATAACAAAGATTCTGGCTTATCCTTTGTAAGATATAAATGTACAGTTTAGGTAATGATTTTATTTTCTGAAATGAATTATGCAACTTAAAGCTTAAGATGATCTGCAGAACAATACTTAGTATTAACATTATAATAACTTTGTAACATATAATCTGAAAGTTCCATTGACTGTACCCCACAACCAGCAGCCTGCATTCATCAGTTTGCTGCTTACTCCCTATAAATAGCTACTCCCTATAAATAGATAGGAAGGATGGGTTGTCAAAACATGACAACTCTTTCTTGCATCATATAGTGTGAAAAACTTGCTCATTGTAAGGCATAAAAATAGGGAGAGCAATCTGAAACTGCATCTTCTAGGATACACTGAAGTTTCCGTGCACAATGCATTAGCAGAAATGAAATAGATGGTGTGGGGAAAAAAAGCTACAAGGAAGGTAGTTTTGGGTAGGGAAGGGTCTGAGAGTCTCAAGAAAAAATTTGATATGTGATTGGGCCATCCAGTAGGTCACAGCATATTAGATTGTGACTTCTTGCCTACGTATTAGAGCAGGCACTGGACTAGCTTCATACAGGAAATCACATGATGCCCATATTAAAAGTTTTACAATATATCAATGTAATTGAGATGGGATGGGATGAAATAAAAAAAATACTGCTAAAATATTAATAGTTAGCATTATATGAAAAGAAAAAAAACACTTTTAAAGGAGTGCTTCTGCAAAGGCAGTCTGAAGGCAATTGTGACCAACAGGGGTAATCGGAGACCTGCTTCTTAGAGGGTCTCCTAACAGCACAGAATAACTGTTCAAACTAAGTCCCGCCATTCAGTGTATAACGGCTGGGCCAATCAGTTAAATACACCTTTCCACTTACTTACCCTAAATCTCCATATCCCTCTTTTTGATTGACAGCTTTAAGGTGGAGATAGATGGAAACGAAGCAGGTGGGAAGGGGTATATAAGTGATTACTTATCGATCTCCCTCTTACCAAACTCTCCCCTCTCCAATCCATGCTGAATGCTGCAGCTGGGATCATATTCCTCACCAATCATTATACCGATGCCTCTACCTTGTGCCAGTCCTTACACTGGCTACCCATCCACTTCAGAATTCAGTATAAACTTATTACCCTCACCCACAAAGCTCTCCATGGCTCAGCACCACCCTACATTTCCTCCCTCATCTCAGCCTACCACCCTACTCATGCCCTCCGTTCTGCAAATGACCTGAGGATAACATCCTCATTAATCAGAACCTCCCACTCCCGTTTCCAAGACTTTTCACGTGCCGCGCCAATTCTTTGGAATGCACTACCCAGGCTAGTACGATTAATCCCCAAACCCCACAGTTTTAAGCGTGCCTTAAAAACCCATTTGTTCAGACTGGCCTATCGCCTCAATGCATTAACGTAAATATCCCTGTGTGGCTCATTTCTAAATTTTTTACCATAACCAGGTTCCTCGCATCATGTTCTCACATGCTTTATGCATTTAATAGCCCTCTGTGTCTGTACTGTTACATATTTAGACTGTTAACTGGTTCATGCAGCAACAGGAACACCTGATTCCTACACTAGGGATGGTCCAAACAATAAAAACAACAAAAGCAATTGTTACCATCCACCTTTGGTGTTTCCCCTTTTTCCATATAGATTGTAAGCTTGTGAGCAGGGCCCTCATTCTTCTTGGTATCTGTTTTGATCTATGTGTTTATTGCTATGCTGTGCTGTAATGTCTTTTGTCTGTAGAAGTCCCCTCTATAATGTAAAGTGCTGCCGAATATGTTGGCGCTATAGAAATACAATTATTATTATTATTATTATTATTATTGGCCTCGCTAAGAAGCACCGAGCGCCTGTACCTGGTTTTAACAGTCACACTGTGCTTACAGAGTTCCTTTAATCATACCTTCCTGTACTATTTTTTTCAGTTATACATGCATTTAAGCATTTATGCCCTACAATAATCACTCAAAAGCAGATGGCATGATTTGTGGAGCCTTTAATTAAGAGATCTGAGAGCACTTCGGACATGAGAACCGCCCACCAGAGCACTTGTCGGAGCTGTGCTCGCTACGGTAAGACTTAACTTTCAAATTCATGCTAATGCTAAAACAGTACTAAATTGTATGTTTAAAGGTGTATTTCCTTCTCTAAGATCATATGTCAATATGTAGTAGACGTCGTAAAATTAACAAATACCTCCAATTAGAAATGTAGTATAGTTCTTCTGATTCGCTGTGTCATTTACCGCATGTGCAGGGCATTGAAGTAGCTTAGGTATCCATAGTTAAGACAAGTGATGAGTGAACGTGCTCGGTACTGCTTGTTATTCGTTTGAGGTTCAAGTATTTTGGTACTCGATATACTCATCCGCCATACCTGACTGCCTATCCAGCACTTTTCACCGCTGTTTTTCAGCCAATAAACATGGGAGGATTACCTGACAATCATGGAAATGCAACAGCTATTTTTGCTACTGGCATTATTGTGATTGGCCGGCTGCATTGGTGTTCAGCACGCCCCTGCAATGTGTGACAGGAATCTAGGTCTCATGGATGAGCATATTTGTTGTTATCCAAAATAATTTATTCACAAGTTAGGGCTGATTGCTGGCCCTCCAAAATTTAAGAGTGTATTTATGAGTTCTACTTGAAGCGTGGGTCGAGAAGGATGAACAACCAGTAATCAATTTTGTCCAAAATGCATATAACACATGGGTCTCGGGAGACACAGCTGTACATAAAGTTAGCCACGTCTGCCAGACTCCAACAGTCAAGACTTCCCTGTTCCCACAAGGAGAAGGACTCTCCATCTCCTTCTCCCTCTCCTCCTTCTAACATTTCAGTAATTCTGCTGGCAAAAAAATTTGAAAAATTTAGCAAAAAGCCAGTGAAACAGATAGTTTAGAATAATTGCTACACTATCAACTGATGATCTGCCCAAAAATGATACCTACAGTAATTACACCTTTTTGAAATAGTAAAAAAGGGTCTCTCAATCCCAAAATTGAGTGAGATGTACCTGATTGCCCTCTCAAATTTTATCATAGAGGGCTTCCTTAGGGCCCTCCCAAATTAATGGTAGAGGGCCATCCTAGAGTCCTCCCAAATTTATGGCAGAGGGCCACACAAAGGCCCTCTAAAATGCATGGTAGAGGGCAACCTGAGGGCCCTACCAAATATATGAGTGAGGGCCAACTGGTGGCCTTACTAAAATTCTGGGCTAGCTGACGTTCAGTGGGGGTGCCATTAGGTAACTTTAGGGTGCCAAACTCTGCAGTCAGGCAGGGACAATTCAGAATCAGGTTTCTGCAATTCTTATCCTGTTTAGAGTCCTTTGGTTATGTCTCCCCTACTTTGTCCATCCTTGTGTGCATAAGGATGCAGTAGTAAAAGAAATTGGGCATTCTTATCTACAAGATCTGTCCACATGTCGGTCATTAGAAGGACATTCACAGTAGCTGCATTCGTGATGGCATGGATGTTGTTATGAGACACGTGCTGGTGGTGGATGGGGTCCCAGTACTGAGAGATGTACGCCGCCATGAGGTTGCGGAAACCCAAAGAGTCCACAAGCCAGAAAGGCAAGATTTCCAGGACAAGCCTTTAAATGTGACCATTTAGCCAGTGGCTGGGTGGGTGGCAGGGATTTTTTTGTGTTTCAAGGCCTGTGGTAGGGACAGCTTAAAGCTGCATTGGGACAAGAAAATGGAAGTGGTTAATGATGGTGCTTGCGAATATACAATGACAGTTGCAGAGCTGAGCATATGCATGCCTGCCTCATGGACAGGGGAATGACAAGCATGAAGCATCCGGTGTACTTTCTTCCTTCATCTCTGCCTGGTCCATCTGCCAATCTTCCTCTTTAATTGTGAGCAGGGAGCCTTGGAGTAGATATATGCAAATTGTCTCTTTAGAGATGAAGAGGACTAGAACTCTAGTGCCACCTATAGGAAGTAGCAATCCTAAAAGTCAATATTGACTTTCCAACGAGCCTTGTCACATGACTTAGGATAAAAGCCAAGGTGGCACTAGAATTCTAGTCCTCTTCCTCTCTGAAGAGGCAATTTGCATATTATTATTCTATGCAAGGAGTAACATTACCTCTTGGATCCTGAGTAGATATGTAAGATTATTATACTGATTATGGCGACATCGCCACTCACCATCTTGGTTGTTTCCTCACAGATGTCATGCATCCATGGCCACTCATTATTTGTTATGTGCGGAGGCTAAGTGGAATATCGATGGTCATGTTGAACCTGGTATTCAACTACTGCCCATTATATCTTACAAAGCTGTATGTTCCAAACAAGAAAGAAATCTCTTAGCACCGCTGCACCACTTATACCTCAATCTTGATTCCAAGAGGTCAAACACACGCCAATTTTTAACGCCACACGACCCCAAATGGAACAGGTGCTCAATCTATAGGAAAAAAAAATCGAAACTCCACATTAGAAGAAATTACGGATGGCACTCATCGTTCCAGTATTGCAGGCTTTATTCAGGAATAAAAGGCATTGGCACAGGAGATATGTGCAAAGTACGGACTACGGCCATTTCGCGCTGCTGCACTTTTATCAGGACCCGTCATTTCTTCTAATGTGGATATCTTACAAAGCCTTGTCAAGCACATATTCAATGTTGAGTTCCAGCGTGTTGGCAGGTCGCAAACCAGTCAGGGAGCTAGCACTTGCAAGTGCTGCTGCAGCACTCTCAGACAAGCGGCAGCTGTAGCTGACTTACATAAATGGGTGCAACAGTTGGCCACCTTCTCCCTCTAGTCACCCCACTGCCTCTGATGGCCCTCTAAAAACTGTTTGAGGTTCACATGAGGACTATAGATATGGTGGAGGAGGAGGAGGATAAAAAATAACATGAACAGTAAACAATTTATAGGTGTAAAGAGGTGCATGGGAATAGGAATGGCAAGGGAAATTGCCACATGTGGTTTCTCTGGGGAACAGTTGCCCGATTTCTCCCTCTAGCCACCCCACTGACTCTGATGGCCCTATAAAAATGATTAACTATAGAAAGGATGGCATCACAGCTACAGAGGTGACTGTCTGATATCCCAGCTTGACTATCCATCTCTACTGAAGACCCTTTCAACTTTTTGAGGGTTGAGGGGGCATCATCTCTGAAAAAAGGGTCCCGCAGATGCATTCAAACTGTGTGAGCAGAAATCTTAGAAGAGTCAATATCCTGAGGCCACATGGGGGACATAGCCCCTCACTTTGTCACTGACGATGATTTCAATGTCCAGGGATTACTCCAGAGTGGTTCTTGTGTTGAGATGCAGGTCTGGATGGCTGTTGTCATCCTATTAGATAGCTAAGAATAAATGTATGCTTAGTCTAAGGGGTGGAGGAGGTGAGTTATTTTTTTTTCAATTTTTGATTTTGCCTTATATACAAGTCATTATACAGGAAAGAACATTTTTTAACATTTTTTTCCTGTAATATCCATTTTATGCTTGGCTTTGTATGTTTCACTGTCAGTCTGTAAAAGTGGAATAATGCTCTGACAACATTGTTCACATCAGCAACCTGAGAGTCAGAGATGCATCCAGGCATTTTCCCCATGCTGTTCCCATTCCACTTGAGAACTGGTTCCAGCCAGCCATGTTAGCAATTTTACTGCCCCGTGGACATCATAGGAGGGTGTGCTGGAAAAATGCTTGAGTTTCCCATTATACTCCTTAATCCGGATGAGCACTGTTTGATGCGAGTAATGCGCACCCGGGAATTTTATTGCTCGCTCTTCACTAATTTCGACTTATCATGTAGTGACAGTTAATTGTTAGTGGTTGCAACCAAGGATACCTAAGCTACTGTAATGCCCTGGACATGGGGTAAGCGACACAGCTTATCAGAAGATTTATACTACGTTTCTCATTGCGGGTATTTGCTAATATTATTATTGTTACTACTAATATAAGATCTTGGAGATGGAAATACCCCTTTTGGCACCTCTACTGCTCTCCTATTCTGAATGGTTAGCATTTTGCAGGTTCAAAATTTGCTAGCAGACCCCTTTTAAATACTAGCATACCATACCTCTTGTTGCTTTGCAAGGAATGAATCAATAAGGTTTCTCTGATTGTTCACATCCAGTTCTCTCTGCTTTCTTGTGAAGGTCTCCGTTACAAACTTTTGCAGCTCAGTATAGTTTTTGGTCATTGTTCTATGGCTCCCTGGCAGCCAGCCAACCAGTGAGGGATAACTGTTGTATAGCTTTAAATACAAAAAGTCACATTATTCCATCATATATATGAAACAAAGTTTAAAAAGTCACAGAAACTGCGAGTTATTCAACAATCAAAGCTTAGATATCTGAGAAAGAACTTTTATCACCCATGAAACTCAGACATCTCATGTACCGAACATTAAAGTTAAGAAACTGAAAAACAATGAATGGGAATAATCTTTCCCTGGTCTTTCTCATTGACCAAATCAGTCCACCAATTATTTAAGCTGATTTAAAAAGTAGGTGGTGTTTTCTTGTACTGTATTTTAACCCATTAAATCATTTGTTTCAAAGAAAAACTATTTAATAATTTAATAAATTTACAATAGGTTGGACTAATTTTTGTGCACTGGCTGTCATAGATTGTCAAGGAACATGGAAAGAAGACAGAAGCAGTAAAGTAGTTTTTTTCCTCTGTTTAAACATATGGTACGTGTGTTTGTAGTCAATTGGGTCCCCAAAAAATATATATTTTTATTATTCAGATCAATTTCAAGCCTATATATTTTATTATTAATTGAGCTACGGTGGAAACAAAAAAGTCAGCAAATTCTTTCTGTGATAACATATTCATAGTTACATTTGAAATCTGCATTAAACTTTTATTTTATTTTTGAGGGGAAACTAGAGGTGAGGAATGTTAAGTAAGAAATTCTTTTTCTTTACTTTATATATGCTTTTTCTTTTTTACATTATTTTTTTTACGATCTTTTAAATATTTAACTATTAGTGAAAATTAGCAATTAATTTAAGTTTGCCTGTTTTATTAACATTAACAAAATTTGATTCATCGAAAATCTCAAGGATGAAAAAGCCTCTTATTGTCTTGGTAATAAATGTGCAACATTCAGAGGTCTCCTAGGAATTTATTTAAAACTTTTCAAGCACTTAAAGGTAAACACAGTCTTAAGGCCCTTTTACATTTAGCGATGCACCAGCGATCCCGACCAGCGATATGATGCGGTGAGGATCGCTGGTGCATCGCTAAATGATCGCTAGTCAGCTGCCAAACAGGCAGATCTCAAAGTGATGAGAATATATACCACTGATACACACCCATCACTCATATAGGCAAATATACCTTCATTGAGGATATATAAATAACTACGGAACCTCCACAATAATTTAAATCCTACAAACAATACGGAGATAAAGACCGCAAATAGAATAAAAAGGTCACTTTATTGTAACAGACTCTTAAGACAAAATGTACAAAATACAGACAAAGAACAAATTGCTCATACAGGGCTCATATGTGGTAACCGCTACTAACACCCTATATATAACAGAATGGGTGATAAGAGATGAAGCAAAGAATCTCAAAGAGAGACATTCATTATATAGTATATAGGCCCTCACTATGAGAAAACAGAGCTAACACACTCCAAATAGAAAAATAATGTGTAAATAGATAAATAGAGACAAAATCATACCCATATGTATCTGTAGGTGAGCGCGGCACTAAGGAGAGCAGCCCCAATCTCAAAGTGATGCAGCAGCGATATAGTGGACGATACTTACTTTTCTGACGCGGCGATGAACACGTCCTCCCGCCCGCGTCCACACGTCGCTCGTCAGCGCCACAGGAAGCCCAGCAGGAAGCTGACGACTAGAAATGGAGCCAGCCGATCTCGCGCCATCAGCGATGGACAGCGGGGGAGCCGGTCGGAGGTAAGTGTCACACATAGTGATATCGCTAGCGATATTGCTGCTACGTCACAAAATCGGTGACGTTATAGCGATGTTGCTAGCGATATCGCTATGTGTAAAACCCCCTTTAAGCTGGATTCACACGTGTTGCCAGTCGCAGGTCTCCTGACCCGAACCATTAAGTGCTAATCCTAACGCGGGATAATATGCATGGAACGTCTTTTTCAGGCAGATTCCACCCAAAACCCACCTGAAAATAAGTGTCCTATAAAATACCCATAGTGCATAGCATTGACGAAATGGCATATCTGAGTACTTGTTACGTCCTACACTTCTTTTAATTGCTTCAAGATAAGAAAATTGGATTAAAGTAGCAGCATGTACATTCTTCACAGTGTAAGGAGATGGACATATTGCCCTGTTCCCCCTTGAAGACATCAGTGTTGCGTAAAATGTAGTGAGTAATGTGTATAATGTCATATACTATTGTGAGGGTGAGGTGTAATGTGAATTGTGTTTTGATGCATGTAGTGTTCTGCACTGGACTGTTAGGAAGCTGAGTTCTGCCCAGCAATAAGCAGTGAGAAGGGTTAAGTGTTGTGACTAGTGACGCGCCCCAGGGGCCATGGGATACTCGGTACCGGGCCGGTTGTCTTAAAGGGATATGTCACAGTGGCAGTGACCCGGTCCGTGTCCCCAGACGGACATGTAAAATGGTGGAATTGATTAGAATAAAGTTTATGTAGAGATTCGTGATGCCACCTGTGGTGTTCTGGTCAGAGTGACCAGCGCTGCAGTGTTGCTTCTCTGGGACAGATGTTATGGTGCAGCAGAGTTGTTAAAGCTCTCCACAGGTAGAGCTGTAGTCCCAGGGCAGTAGAGATGAGTTTGTAGATGGTGAGGCAGTGTGGAGTGGAGGATGTAGCAGAGCTGAGTTGAAGACGCAGAAATAATGCAGATGACACAATCACATGTAGTTCCAAAGGCTTTACTCACAGTCTGTCTGCAGTACAGGTGCCCGCTTCGGTGCTGCGTCCTTCATGCGAGAGGTCCAGACAATTTCCAGTTAAGATGAAGTACACCCTTCCAGCTTTCCCTGTCAGTATGTACCTTTATTGGCCGTCTCCACACACTATGCTGCTTTTACTCCTTCCTTCCTTCCAGCACTTCACAGTTATCATTCTGGGCCAGCAGCTGCGAATCCTGTCAGACAACATGTAATCTTCCATTTCTGTGATCCTATATAGCTACCTTTCCAGTCGGACTAACCATGGTAGGGGCATTGGTCCATAAAGTAACCAAAGCTATCGGCTTGCTAGTAGCACCCTGAGGTGCGCCAGCTAGGCTCGGGGCCGTTCCCTTTGCGACCAGTTTCTTCCCCCACCTGACCTGTAGTCAGCGTAGATAAGGGACCCACGGGGAGTATGCTCCAACAGCGTCCCAGAAGAACCTTCTTTCCTTTAGGGAGCATTCCTTTAGTCCAATCCGTCCACCAGCCTCTAATCTGTAGAGCTGCTGCAGACCCATCCTTCTCCTTCCCTCTCTCAGAGGGATCTCTCCTTGCTTTATATTCTGCTCCCACTCTCAAGCTACGCACCGCCCACCTCCCAGCACTCTTCGTGTTCCAAGCAGGGGCCATAAAGGGGGCTCTGCTACACTACTGGTGTGTGTGAGATGTGGGTGTTGGAATCTGGTCGGGCGTCTCCACCTTACCTGGTTGTGGGATACCACACCTCTCACTTCTGGGTGAGGTGCAGTACCTCTGTGGCAACTGGACCCTCTGGGGCACCACATTCCCCCCCCCCCCCCATTGAACCCAGAACATCCACGGGCTGAAAATGAAGCATAAGATGTTACAGAGGAACATACAAAAATTAATATTTTTGAAACATTACTATCGGTAGGTAACAATATAGACAATACTATCAAACATCTCCTAAAGAGAGGTACTTTCAGTTTAAACGTTACCAACTATTCCTATTTATACTATCTGTGACTCTAAGTGCTACCTGGTGACAACCACTAACTATGGTTTGTCACCTGTCCTAAATCTTTATTTATAAACCTTACATTTTTATTAAAAATAACTACTGTACTATATTCTGTAGAAAATTTGCTTCTAATGCTATCACTATATACTGCTATCAACATTTTTATTAGACATTACTCATAATAATATAAAGTGCTTTATTGAACTGCAATTATATTTGGCAAGTAATAGATACTGTCCCAGCCGGAGTATCTTCAAGTGTCCTTTGGCTGGTGGAAGACCCACTCTAAACCTTCAACGGTGGTCCTGGGTGGGCTGCAGGACATAACTGCTCTTCCCTTTTAGACCCTGTCTTCGGCCACACCCAACGGGTTTTTGTTCAGGTCTGA
Source organism: Dendrobates tinctorius (assembly GCF_039654945.1). Classification (NCBI taxonomy): domain Eukaryota; kingdom Metazoa; phylum Chordata; class Amphibia; order Anura; family Dendrobatidae; genus Dendrobates; species Dendrobates tinctorius. The sequence continues at coordinate 15,326,590 of NW_027361761.1, read as the reverse complement.
GGTAGTTGTACAATAATGAGTTCTTATTTTTCACTGGTTTACGTAAAACCAAGAGAGAGCACCTGAAGAGGTGCAGAACTATATACAATGAAGAGATTTAAGATCATACCTAGTTCATGATCTCAGCAGTTATTTTTTAATTGAAAACTGGGAAACCTGTGCAAAGTTGGCAAAATTGTGCAAACACAAACAAACGAGGCAAAAACTTTGCCAATACCCTCCTGGGTAACTGCTTATAAACTTTTTTAAAACGTCATTGATGTCAACCTCCTGGGGTGAATGAAGCAGGCTTTTTCTTCTGCTTCCACGGTAGATTTGTAGGGTGTCCACTCCCTGGCGGCATAACACTTTTGAGGTACTCCTCCAGGAGAGCTCATCCTGATGAAGCTTTATAGATGGCAGCCTGTGCTGAGATTCCCGCAGCTTGTTGGCAGGGTGCAGCGGGTGTTGCTGCTGCTGTGGGCATGGAGGTGGCTGCTTCCATTGGTAGAGCTGCAGGGGTGACTCTAGGGGCTACCGATGATCTGGGTGCCCACTGGGTTTCATATGCCGCCACAAATTCATCTGGTATGCGGCGCACAAAGCGTTCCAGCCGCGTGCCCCCTGGTGGCAGGTAAAGGAGATGCCCCTTGGTGAGATGTGCCTTCACGTCTCGGCAGCTAGCAAACAAGTCAGAGATCTCCTGGGCATCCTGAATAAACCCGAACCCCTTATCCAGGTTAAAGTTCAGAACTCTACCCCACCCGACAGGGTCACGCCGTGCCGACCGTTCCGCACGGGTCTGATGCTTTTCCTCCAGGTCTCGATCTAGTATGGCCAACCTCCTGCTCTCTCCTCTCTTGTGAGCTGCCGGATCTGCTGCTGGCAGTATTCCTCATTGGATAAGGGGTATCCCTGGGCCATAGCCTCCAGCTCCTCCCGGGTGATGTCATCCCAACAGCCTCTGCCTATGGAGGACGGCTGCGGCACAGCGGCAGGCTCCAGTGATCCCCCACTGGGGGTTGTCTCACGATCCCAGGCGATGTCTAGTACTATCTGCCAAGGTTTTGGGGCAGGCGGGGACTCAACCGGACCTGATAGGGCTTCCCAGGGTGCAGGGGCAGCGGCGGTACCTGTGTTTCCATGGTCACACGGCGACTCTGTGGGTGTCAGCAACAGGACGGATGAAGAGTCTGCAGGCTTTGAGGCTGGAGGGCCGCTTTCAGGAGCGGATGGCGGTGCCTCCTGGGTGAGGGCGGTGGCTTCCAGCGGAGGGGTCGAGGCAGTGGCAGCAGCGGGTGCCGGTGAGGAGGCCTGCGCCGCGGTGGCAGCAGCAGGTACTGGCGGTAACGCGGCCTTTGCAGCAGTGACGGCAACAGGAGCTGATTGTGATGCAGCCTGTGCAGTGGTGGCGGCAGCAGGTATGGGCGATGTGAATTCCGGTTCAGCAGCAGGTGGTACTGGTGGTGAGGGTACCTTCTCAGCAGACCCCTCCTGGGCGTGCTGCCTCCGCTCCTCCAGCAAGGCCTGCCGCAGCTGCAGGCTGTTATTCAGCTGGGCGAGTTCTTCCTCCAGCTGCTCCATGTCCATGACTTCCAGCGGGCCAGAGCCTATGATGATTGCGCCGAGGGAGAGCTGTTCTTCTCCACCGCGCTCTCCAGGCCTCCGTCCACTCTCCATCATGGCTGCCTGGGGTAGTGGCTTCTTCTTGGCTTTTATACCCGCCGCTGAGCTTCTCTCCTCCTTTTGGGGGTGGCGTCTCTTCCCCTTGCCACCCTACCCGGCTAGGACCCGGAGTCTTCTGGGCGTCGGCCATGACGCTGTAGCATAAAAATATAGGCAGGGGAGGCCCAGGATGGTTTTCACCTCTTTCTAGGTGCCACCCACAATGACACACCTCTCTGCACTGCTCTGGTGGTCATTTTCACAGTCCATTACATTCGTTCTTATGCACATTTTCAGACAGTTTCAAAAGCATCAAATCTTCAGCACACAGGACCCGGTGACACTGGGCTTCGTCATCCTGTTCGTGACACCAAAATGATGCGCCCCAGGGACCGTGTGATACTCGGTACCTGGCCGGTTCTCTTAAAGGGATATGTCACAGTGGCAGTGACCCGGTCCGTGGCTCCAGGCGGTCATGTAAAATGGCGGTATTGATTAGAATAAAGTTTATGAAGAGATTTGTGACACCACCTGTGGTGTTGTGGTCAGAGTGACCAGCGCTGCAGTGTTGCTTCTCTGGGACAGATGCAGGGGCGTAACTACCGGGGTAGCAGCCGAAGCGGTTGCTTTGGGGCCCGGCCCATATAGGGGCCCGGGTCCCCGCCTCCGAACGGCACTACCCGGTAGTGCAAATGGGCAGACATACCGCTGCGGCCTGTTCAACCGGTGCTGCGATCCAAGAGAAAATAGCAAGAGCCAGGAGCGGAGCTGCAAGGGTCCGTCCTGCTTCCTACCCGGAGGCCACGCTTCCTGTCTGACACAGGAGTGCCGCTGAATGACGTCATCATTCAGCGGCCGCTGCTGTGTAAGCGAGGAAGCGCGGGCGATGCTGCGGACAGGTGAGAGGAGAGGAGAGAGGTGGTGTATGTATGTATGTGTATGTATGTCTGTGTGTGTATGTATGTGTGTATGTATGTCTGTGTGTGTGTATGTATGTGTGTATGTATGTCTGTGTGTGTGTATGTATGTCTGTGTATGTCTTTGTGTGTGTATGTGTGTATGTCTGTCTGTGTGTGTATGTATGTCTATGTGTGTGTATGTCTGTCTGTCTGTGTGTATGTCTGTCTGTCTGTGTGTGTGTATGTATGTCTGTGTGTGTGTAGGTTAGCCTGGCCCTGGAGGAGATGGGGATATGAGGAGAAGACCGCGATGGGGAGAGAAGGCCATGATGATGCCTGGGGTGATGGGAGAAAGCCATGAGGGGGTAATGGGAGAAGGCAATGAGGGGGTAATGGGAGAAGGCAATGAGGGGGTAATGGGAGAAGGTCATGAGGGGGTAATGGGAGAAGGCAATGATGGGAGTGATGGGGTGATGGAGAAGGCAATGATGGGAGTGTTGGGGTGATGGAGTAGGCAATGATGAGAGTGATAGGGTGATGGAGCAGGCAATGATGGGAGTGATGGGGAGAAGGCAGTGATGGGGTGATGGAGAAGGCAATGATGGGAGTGTTGGGGTGATGGAGCAGGCAATGATGAGAGTGATAGGGTGATGGAGCAGGCAATGATGGGGTGATGGAGAAGGCAATGATGGGAGTATTGGGGTGATGGAGCAGGCAATGATGAGAGTAATAGGGTGATGGAGCAGGCAATGATGGTAGTGATGGGGAGAAGGCAGTAATGGTGTGATGGAGAATGCAATGATGGGGGTGATGGAGCAGACAATGATGGGAGTGATGGGGAGAAGGCAGTGATGGGGTGATGGAGAAGGCAATGATGGGAGTGTTGGGGTGATGGAGCAGGCAATGATGGGAGTGATGGGGAGAAGGCAGTGATGGGGTGAAGGAGAAGGCAATGATGGGGGTGATGGAGAGGGCAATGATGGGGTGGTAGGGAAAAGAAATGATGATGGGGTGGTGGGGGAGAATGCAATGATGGTGGTGGTGGTGGAGGAGGAAATGATGGAGGTGGTGAAGAGGGCAATGATGGAGTGGGGGAGAGGACAATAATTGGATGCGAGGGGAGGAGGACAATGAGGGGTGTGGAGGATTGGAATTGGAGGAAGGGGGACTTATAATGGCCTTAGGAACAGGGGGAGGTGGAGGAAGACTTTCTTATCGCTTATTGTGTCTAACACAGTCCCTTGGTATATAGTGTACTCACTATGTCTAACACAGTCCCTTAGTATATAGTGTACTCATTAATTCTGTATAACACCATCCTTAGTTACATAGTTTCCTCCTTTATTATGTATAACACCATCCCTTATTACGTACCATCCTCTAGTTATATATGGTGCCGTCCCTTATTATATAGCTTCCTCTGCTGTTATGTATAGTGCTGTCTCTTACATAGTGTATTCTTGTTAATTACAGTGTTCTCTTTTATTACATAGTCCTGTCAAGGGCCCCGCCACTCTGTACACAGCGGAATTCAGGCCAGGGTTCGCGGCAGAGGTCAGGTAAGCAGCTCCGCCGCGATCCTAATGTGACCCTAGTATGCATTATCGGTAAGAGGGTGCGTCTTGAAGGGGGTGCATCTTGAAGGGGGTGTGTCTTTGAGGGGGTGTGTCTTTGAGGGGGCCCCGTTTAAAAGTTTGCTATGGGGCCCAATCAGTTCTAGTTACGCCCCTGGACAGATGTTAAGATGTTATGGTGCAGCAGAGTTGTTAAAGCTCTCCACAGGTAGAGCTGTAGTCCCAGGGCAGTAGAGATGAGTTTGTAGATGGTGAGGCAGTGTGGAGTGGAGGATGTAGCAGAGCTGAGTTGAAGACGCAGAAATAATGCAGATGACACAATCACATGTAGTTCCAAAGGCTTTGCTCACAGTCTGTCTGCAGTACAGGTGCCCGCTTCGGCGCTGCGTCCTCCAGGCGAGAGGTCCAACAAATGTCCAGATAAGATGAAGTATACCCTTCCAGCTTTCCCTGTCAGAATGTACCTGTCCTGGCCGTCTCCACACACTATGCTGCTATTACTTCCTCTTTCCTTCCAGCACTTCACAGTTATCTTTCTGGGCCATCAGCTGTAAATCTTGTCAGACAACATGTAATCTTCCATTTCTGTGATCCTATATAGATGCCTTTCCAGTCGGACTAACCACGGTAGGGGCAATGGTCCATAAAGTAACCAAAGCTATCGGCTTGCTAGTAGCACCCTGAGGTACGCCAGCTAGGCTAGGGGCCATTCCCTTTGTGACCAGTTTCTTCCTCCACCTGACCTGTAGTCAGCGTGGATAAGGGACCCACGGGGAATATGCTCTAACCGCATCCCAGAAGAACCTAATTTCCTTTAGAGAGCTTTCCTTTAGTCCAATCCATCCACCAGCCTCTAATCTGTAGAGCTGCTGCAGACCCGTCCTTCTCCTTCCCTCTCTCAGAGGGATCTCTCCTTGCTTTATATTCTGCTCCCACTCTCAAACTACGCACCGCCCACCTCCCAGCACTCTTCGTGTTCCAAGCAGGGGCCATAAAGGGTGCTCTGCTACACTACTGGTGTGTGTGGGATGTGGGTGTTGGAATCTGGTCGGGCGTCTCCACCTTACCTGGTTGTGGGATACCACACCTCTGGGTGAGGTGCAGTACCTCTGTGGTGACTGGACCCTCAGGGGCGCCACACTAACCCATAGTGGGAGAGGCTAGTGCAGGGGACAGACACAGTTTCTGCTTAAAAATGTAGTCAAGGCTGAGTGAGTGGCAGAAAAGGACCTAAGGTCCAGTTTGTGCTGCAATTCGTGGGTGTACCTTAGCTGAGATAGATTAAATTATAAGATAGCGAGATTCTGAAAACCAGAAGTGAAGGAAAGAGTTGACTGAGCTACAATGTGATCAAGGTGAAAAGAGTCAGCAAACTGACTGGAGGACTACGACACTGAGTGAGACAGGTCTTTGTACTAGATGGACCAGAATGTAGAATGAAGTGAGTGTCCCGGGTAAGGTTCCTTATGTGTCAATAACCTACAAGTAAGTTTCAGCCATATTGGAATTATCCCTTTAAAAGAAAAAAATCAAGGAACCTCAGGAGGAAAGATGACTTTTATGGACTGTAATGGGGTACTAAACTGGGTTGTGTAGAACCAAGTGAGAATAGTGAAAACTGGAACCAGAGAAGTAAAAGAAGTGAAGAGAATATGTATAGAGATGCTCAGTGATATTGAAACGTATGAGAAGAAATGTGCCGCTAACTCATGTATATAGTTGTCATCAGACTTTTGTTCAGTAAAACTTAGTTTTCGAAGAACTGGTGAAACATTTGGTCCTGGGAAACCAGCAATATCATGCGGCCTGCACCAGTGTAACGCCTTCACAGCACAAGCCCACATACCCAGCCAGGACCCCACTTTCATGTAAGGTGTCGGGGAGCAACAGATGAGTACATCGCCCACTGCTACTGTTACAACAGTTTTGATACAGAGACATTGGGGGCAGAGTAGACATGAACGTTGGCAAGACACTGGCTATGCTATCTCAGCAAAACAACCGCCTGCATTTTTCTGATGTGACTTCATCTGGGAAAACTTGTGTTTTTCCTGGCATCTAAATGAAGCCATGAGTAGGGATGAGCGATATTGCCCGATATTGTATCGGAATTCCGATTTCCGATATTGAAAAAATATCGGAATTTCCGATTTCCAATATCAATGCAAGTCAATGGGAGAAAAAAAAAAATCGGAATTACAAAATGACCACTACAGTGCTATATAATGGCTAAAATGGAGGGGAAACACCTCAGGATAATGGGGAAGGAGTTTGCAGAGGCAGAGGAGCAAAAAATCGCTAGAAAAATGCACAGAGCGAAAGCTGTAGCAGGAAAACGTCTTCTTAACAGCGGTGTTTTTGCTTTGGGTTAGGATTAGTTGGGGTAAGGTTAGGGTTTATGGTTAGTAGGGTAAGGGTTAGGGGTTAGGGATAGTTAGGGTTAGGGTTAGTGATTTTACATTATTAAATTAAAACTGCCGGTGGTGGTGTCAATATGCCCTTTGACTGACATGTGTCTGCGTTCAGCTCACCTTGCTTTGCAGGGAGTTTCCAGAAGCAGCACGTGGAGGAACGGATACACTCCCTTTAAACCATGCTTAGCCTTCTTGTGCTGATTATATTACTGTTATTCAGTAATTCTGCATATTGATATTCTGCTTTTGGTTCATGTACATCTGCTCCTACTGCTTCCTAAACCTCTGTCTATGGTTATCCTGCTATTGGCTGGTCGCAGAATGTCCCAAACCCAGAGGAAATACGCAGAAGTAACAGTAGGCACAGGAACTTGAGAGAACCAGCTGGTGAGTCTGGAACCCGTATAGGCAGCAGAAATCAGCATAAGAGCCAATGGAACTAACGGGCACCAGCTGACGTTACCAGAGGCCGATAACTAAGCAGGAGGTAACCTGTGCCAGAATGCACTACCAAGGACCAGCAGACGTTACTGGAACTCGAAAAACACAAAGGAGGGACCTAAGCCATTGACTCTACTGAGAACCAGCTGACGTTACTGGAACCCAGATAAGCAGCTGAAGGTAAAAGTGCCAGTGGCTGTACTGGGCAACAGCTGACATTACTGTAGCCCGGATACCACAATGTAGTAGTGACATAAGCCAAAAGCACTGCCAAGAAGCCCAAAAAAACCCCACAAAGATGCAAGTTCAAGAGCAAAAAGACAGGAGTCCGGGGACATCTCCATCTGTCTTGGGTCTTCTGCATCTGTCTTCCTGTCTTGGGTCTTCTGCATCTGTCTTCCTGTCTGGGGTCTTCTGCATCTGTCTTCCTGTCTTGGGTTTTCTACCGGAGTAATGTCTTCTCGGCAGAAGGTACAAGAGCCACATTTGCCCCCGCAACCCGGACACAGTCTTTTTTACTCCGTAGTCGCAGCAGGGGAGGAGGTGGGCCTACTGGCACTGTCGAGACCAGCCTTGAGCACCAGGTCCCGGAGTCCACGTAGGGGGCTCCTACACTGCCGGCACCACGGATAACAGCAAACTGAGCCGGAATGATGTACGGAGGGGGCGTGGAACAGTGCGGCAGACACAACCGTGTAACGGCGAGCGTTGTCGAAACACGGTTTGGAGCAGGAGGTACCCGTGCCCTTGGGCATTCCCGAGAACCAGCTGGCGATGCTGGAACTCGGTTTACCCCTCAGAAGAGGCACCTGTGTCCGCACTTCACTGCCAGGAAACAGCCGGCGTGGCTGGATCCCGCCTCTTGTGCTTCTGCCTATAGGTGTTTGGCATCTGTCGTCCTTTTTTTCCACTTTGGTCTAACGAGGTACAGCTGGCGTTACTGTTGCCCAGAAACACAGCATGCTGTGAAAGTGTCAGTCACGGAAATGGGCACTAGCTGGTGGTACTAGAGCCCAGAAACACGGCATGCTGTGAAATCAACAGTCACGGAAATGGGCACTTGCTGGCGGTACTAGAGCCCAGAAACACGGCATGCTGTGAAAGTGGCAGTCACAGAAATGGGCACTAGTTGGCGGTACTAGAGGCCAGAAACACGGCATGCTGTGAAATCAGCAGTCACGGAAATAGGCACTAGCTGGCGGTACTAGAGCCCATGGAAAACAGTATGAGGTGAAAGAGTCAGTCACAGAACCAGGTGCTAGATGTTGGTAGTAGAGGCCAGAGCACTGGCATAACAGATGACGCTGTGTGCAACATAGGCACATGACAGAGCATGCATACTGCTACCAACCATGCATGTAACCTGTCTACTCTGGCCCAGGGCAGCAAAAGTCACCAGAAATCCAGACCTGGTTCATTTTTAGGAATGTAAGCCGGTCCACATTTGCAGCAGATAGTCTGGCACGTTGGTCTGTTAGTACATTGCCAGCTGCACTAAAGACACGTTCAGAAATCACACTGGCACCAGGACAAGCCAGGACCTCCAAGGCATACTGGCTAAGCTCGGGCCATGTATGCAACTTGGAGATCCAAAACTTGAAGGACAGATCCATCCTGAAGCACACTGACAGGGGTGGAGAGGTATTGTGCCACCATGTCACGGTAACGTTGCCTCCTAGTGCGTTGCACTGTCTGTGCTGATGGTGCCCGAACTGTTTGCGGGTTCAGAAACCGTTGCAACAGGTTGGGTATACTGAACCTGTCAGTAGCAGATGTACTGCTTCTGCTACCGGCTTCTGAATGGATTCTGCTGGGCCCAGGATGCACTGAGGTACCTGCTAGTGCATGCGCATCACTGCTATGTGGTGGAAAAGAGTACATGAGTGAATCAACCAGTGCATCTTGGTACTCCTGCATTTTACGCGCCCGGTTCAACGGTGTAATTAGGCTTTGAAGGCTGTCTTGGTAACGTGGATCTAAGAGGGTGGCCACCCAGTAGTCAATTGTGTGGAGAATACAAGCCACGCGTGGGTCATTTCTCAGACACTGCAGCATGAAGTCACTCATGCGCTCAAGGCTGCCAACTGGCCATGCATCGCTGTCACCAGCTGGAGGAATGTGCTCTGGCTGCTCTGCATCACCCCATCCACGCTCTATCTGGTGACTACTAGTAGAGCGCTGTGTACATTCCTCCTCTGGCTCATCCTCATAGTCCTCTCCATCCTCCTCTCTTGTTGTGTCCTGCCTGGAACTTTGTGAGGCACCCACAGAGCTTTGTACCAACCGGGCCAATGAAGATTGCCTGGTTGGTGCAAGTGTCTCATCATACTCCTCCTCCTCCAGAGAAACCTCATCCCTTAGTCCTTTAAGTGATGATTCAATAAGGCATATAAGGGGAATAGTCAGGCTGAGTAGGGCAGCATCCGTGCTCACCATCAGAGTGGAGTCCTCCAAGCACTTCAAAATGGTGCATATGTCCTTCATGGATGCCCACTCTGTGGTTGTAAAGTGGGAGGGCTGAGATGTGTGTCGCCTACTTTGCGCCTGCTGCAGCTGCAACTCCATAACTGCAGGTTGCTGCTCACACAACCTACGCAGCATATGCAAAGTCAAATTCCACCTGGTGGGGAGGTCAACAATGATGAGGTGCTCGGGCAGGCCCAATCTGCGCTGCATGGCTGAAAGGTGCGATGCAGCCATGCTTGAGCGCCGCAAATGAGAGCACTCTGACTTTGTGCAGCAGCTCCTCAAGGTCAGGATAGTTCCTAAGGAAACTCTGCACCACCAAGTTTAGGACACAGGCAAGGCATGGAATGTTAGTCAGACCACCTAGGCCCAGAGCCGCGACCAGGTTTCGGCCGTTGTCACACACCACCATACCTGGCTGGAGGTTGAGTGGCGCAAGCCATATGTCGCTCTGCTCCTTGAGCGTGTTCCACAGCTCGGTTGCGGTGTGGCTAACATCACCCAGATAAACCAATTTCAACATGGCCTGTTGATGTCTGGCCGATGCAGTGCTGAAATCGGTTGTTGTGGTACGTCTGGGTGCAGGTGAGTCTGACGAGGAGTATGAGGAGGAGTCAATTTGTACAGAGGAGAGGTCTGCAATCCGTGGAGTTGACAAGACCCACGCACTTGCACAGTCTACTTCAGTTCCAGGCTCAACTACATTTACCCAATGGGCGGTGATGGAAATGTAGCGTCCCTGGCCATGCTGACTGGTCCACGCGTCGGTGGTCAGGTGGACCTTGCTACTAACTGCATTTTGTAGCGCATGCTTAATTTTACGCTCCACATGCTGGTGCAGGGCGGGGACGGCTTGCCTGCTGAAGTAGAAGCGGCTGGGAATGCTGTATTGTGGGATTGCAAACCCCAACATAGCGATAAAGGCTGGCTTGCTCACCAGCCAGAATGGTAGCATTTCCACTGCAAGCAGATTGGCAATGCGAGGATTCATGCCCTGTGCTCGTGGGTGGTTTGCCGAGTACGGGCGCCTTTTCTCCCACACCTGTGTGACAGATGGCTGCACACTGGATTGGGAGTGTGAGGATGCCAGCGATTGGGATGCTGATGCTGACGAAGTACAGACAGTGTGCCGCCATACAACACTGCCTGCAGATGCACCCTGGCATTCTGGCGAGGAAGCGGGAGCAGCTGTTTGCAAGCTGGAGTAAGAGCTTGCCGCTATGGCTGAAGAGGTGGAAGGTGGGGAACCAGCTGCAGTTGGCGAATCATCTTGGGTGTGATGCTGCCACTCCACAGGTTGCCTCTTCCTGACATGCGTCAACATATTGGTGGTATTAAGGTTGCTGACGTTCTTCCCTCTCCGCACAGTGTGTCGACAAAGCTTGCATCTGACTACTGTAACGTTATCTGCAACTTGGTCGAAAAAGGCCCATGCACCACAACTCTTGGGCGCACCCCTTGTGTTCTTTAAAAGAGCCCTGCTCCTAACGGGTGCTGAAGTTGAGGGAGCCGACAACCAATTTTCCCCTTTTCCTCTCCCATGTGGACGGCCACGCTGCGCCACACCTGCAAGCTCTTCCTCTGAGCTATCCCCACTTGCTTGCAGCCCCTCAGCATGCCATGATGGGTCAAGGACCTCGTCATCCAAAACACTTTCGTCAGCAGAAACTGGCAGCTGAGTTTCATCATCATCTGCTGACTGGGGTCTGGCTACTGTGGGCACTGGCCCACCCTCCACTTCTTCCTCAGATGGACACAGTGGTTGCGCATCTGTGCACACTACCTCTTCTTCAGCTGCAGGAATGCTGTCTGAATGGCACACGGATTCCAAGCCAACAGATTCCGAGAAGAGGATTAAGGTTGGCTCCTGGCCCTCTGAATGTCTGGGCAATTTAGTGGGCAGTGAAGAAGCAGATGGCTGCTGCTCTTCAGTGGCCTGACCCGATGTGGTGGAGAGGTCCTGGGAGGATGCTGCGCTCATTGAGGTGGATTCCTCAGCTGCCATCCAACCAACAACGGTTTCTACTTGATCCTCTCTTATCAGCCTATGCTGCCGGGTGAAAGTAGGTGCTGAGTGACTTGGGCCTGCTGCTTGCACCCTGGATGTGCACCATGTCTAGCTGCTGATGCACCTCTTCCGCGGCCGCCGCGGGGACGTCCCTTCTTCATCTCTATCAATGGATTCAGAACGGCAAGAAAAACCGGATTACTTACCGGTAATACTCTTTTGTAGAGTCCACGACAGCACCCACTGAGAGAGGGGATCCGCCCCCGGAACAGGAAACCTACAGAGAGATAAATGGGGCGGTCCCCCTCGCTCCCTCAGTTTGTGTTACCAAGAACAACGGAGGAACCGCCATACATGTTTTAGTCATTTTGCTTGGGCGATTCATATATCTTACCCCTATGCAGTTTTAAGCTTACTAAGTTTAATCACATATCTAACTTAAATTATAATCTCCACCACCAAGGAGACCCATGTGTGAAAAAATTCTTACGGGAGGGAAGTGAGCGGGTGCTGTCGTGGACTCTACAAAAGAGTATTACCGGTAAGTAATCCGGTTTTTCCTCTTCGCCACGACAGCACCCACTGAGAGATTTTCAGAGATAATCACTTGGGCGGGCACACCGTGTTAAGGACTGATCTACCAAAAGTTAGATCCTTGGTAGAGGACAAATCTAGTCTATAGTGACTATAAAAGGTAGATGGAGAAGACCAGGTTGCAGCCTTACATATTTGTTCAATTGGGACGTTCGCCCTCTCGGCCCAGGAGGATGATATGGCTCTAGTAGAGTGCGCCTTAATCCCCAGTGGAGGGTCTTCTCCTTTTGTCAGATACGCCATTGTGATCGCATCTCTAATCCATCTGGATATCGTGCCTGATGTAACTGCAGACCCCTTCCTGCTGCCCTGGAATGAGACAAAAAGAGACCTACTCTGCTTCCAGGGAATGGTCCTATCAAGGTAGGCTAGCACAGCTCTTTTCACATCTAAGGTGTGATATTTCTCCTCGTCCTGTGTTGACGGGTTCTCATAGAATGAAGGTAGGCATATCTCTTGAGACCTATGAAATTTAGTTGCCCGTTTGGGCAGGTAGGACGGGTCCGTCTTTAAAATGAGACTGTCTCATGTTGTTAACAGGAACGGTGGGTCTACTGACAGAGCATGAAGATCACTCACTCTCCTGGCCGATACTAAGGCCACCAGCATAGCCGTTTTCAATGAGAGGCACTTTACTGATGCTGAGCTTATGGGCTCAAATGGTGCCTGAGTGAAGGCATCCAAAACCAGAGTAAGGTTCCACGCTGGAAGTCGAGGCACATGCACCGGTTCTGCTCGTTGACAGGCCGAGATAAACCGAGTCACCCATCTATTTGCTGCCACGTTATAGTTAAATAGGGCTCCTAGGGCTGACACGTGGACCTTAAGAGTGCTTACTGAGAGTCTAAGTTCTCGGCCTCTTTGTAGAAACTCTAGAATGGCCGTAATGGGTACTTCACCAGCTAGTTTTGTTGGGTGAAAGGCAGAGGAACTTCCTCCACACCTTAGCATATATTTTTGTCGTGGACTCCTTCCTGCTTTGTAGCAGGGTATTGATTAGGTTCCTTGAGAAACCCTTCTGCCTCAGTAGCTCCCTTTCAAATTCCAGGCCGCTAGGTGCAGGGCTTTGGCCTGTGGATGGTAGCAGGGTCCCTGCGAGAGAAGATTCTGGTGCAGCGGCAGGATCCACGGGTCGGTTACCGACATGGCTCTCAGCCATGAAAACCACGGTCTTTTTGGCCAAAACGGGGCTATCAAGATGACCCTCGCCCTCTCCTGTCTTATTTTCCTGACTACTATTGGTAGTAGCACCATCGGAGGAAAGGCATAGGCTAGTTGGAATGCCCAGGGTGCTTGGAGGGCATCTAGAATATCTGGGTTGTCCGACCTGTAGAGAGAAGCAAACCTTTTTACGCGCCTGTTGGCTCTGGTTGCGAATAGGTCTATCTCCGGTCTGCCCCATTCTGACGCTATCATTTCGAAGACGTCTCTGCTGAGGACCCACTCTCCCTGGTATAGGGCCTGGCGACTGAGATAGTCTGCTCGGGAGTTGTCCACTCCTCTTATATGGAGCGCTGACAAGGAGAGAAGATGGACCTCGGCCATCTCCAGAATCTTTCCCGCGATAGACATCAGTGGCATTGACCGCGTGCCTCCTTGCCGGTTTATATAGGCCACTGCGGTGGTATTGTCTGTCTGGATCCTTACGCGGGCGCCTCTTAACTGCGGGAGGAAGTGAGATATCGCATAAAAAATCGCTGTTAGCTCCTTAACATTAGAGGAGACCTCTATTTCATTCTCCCGCCACCAGCCTTGTACCATGTGCTCCTCTAGGTGGGCTCCCCAACCTAAGGGGCTGGCATCCGTGGTGAGTATCTTGGAGGGAGTCACCCACCACTGTACTCCCTTCGATAGATTGGAAGGAATTAACCACCATTTTAGGGATTCAACCACCTCGGGCGATAGGGATATCTTCCCTTCCAGCCGCCCCTGTAGTCTATCTATCTCCTGCAGAATAGCCCACTGTAGTCCTCTAGAGTGGAACTGAGCCCATTGCACCGCTGGAATGCATGATATTAGTGACCCCAGCAAGGACATGCCCTGTCTCAATGATATTACGGGTCTTCCTGTAGCATTCTGTACTTTGTCGATTATGGCCATTACTTTGGCGTTTGGCAGAAAGCACTCCTCAGTTACGGAGTCTACTTGCAGGCCCAAAAACCTTTGACAGGTCATTGGCTCTAGTCTGGATTTCTCCCAGTTAATTAGCCAACCCAGTGTTTGTAGGGATGAGATAATCCTAGCTATTCTTGCTTCACACTGTGAAACAGAATTCCCCACTATGAGTAGGTCGTCTAAGTAAGGGACAACTAGGGTGTCATTCAGCCTTACATATGACATTACTTCCAGCATTAATTTGGTAAATACCCGAGGAGCCATGGATAGCCCGAAAGGCATTGCCGCAAACTGGAAATGCTGAATCCGACCTCTGAACCAGACTGCTACCCGCAGGAACCTTTGGTGCCCTCGATATATGGGGAGATGGTAGTAGGCGTCCTTTAGGTCCAAGACCGCCATATAACACCTGGGAAACAAAAGCTTTATTGCAGATTTAATCGACTCCATTTTAAACGACCTCAGTCTTAGGAAGGTATTAAGTTTCTTTAAATTTATTATAGTCCTGTAAGAGCCATCTGGTTTTGGGACTAAGAATAGAGGAGAATAAAAGCCCATCCCTGTTTCGTCGTCTGGGACCTCCACTAGAACCTGTTTAGTTAGCAGTACCGCAATCTCCATCTCCAGTGCTTCCTGCTGAGATCGGGACTTCATAGAAGTCAATAAGAAGGAGTTTGGTGGATACCGAATGAATTCTAATTTTAGGCCTGATGATACAATACTTAGGGCCCACGGGTTTGATGTCACCTTCATCCATTGGCGGCTGAATCTTAATAGCCTGCCACCTACCGGTATAACGGTTTTATCGGGATCTGTCTCCTCTGAAGGGACGTTTCCCGAATAGGTTGCCTCTTTGCTTGGGGTCCTTATTTCCCCAGCGGTCCTGGGGTCTAAAGTCTTTCTTTTTACCGAACGGCGGCTTCCTGTAGGCCCTCCTGTTGAACGGAACATACGGGTTAGGGAACCCCTTTTTCCTCTCCCCCGCTTTTGTCAAAATCTCATCCAGCTCTGTACCAAACAGGTACTTACCCTGGCAGGGTATAGCACACAATCTAGTTTTTGTTTGTGTGTCTCCTTTCCACCCCTTCAACCATAAGGCCCGCCTGCCAGCATTGGTCAGTCCTGCCGCTCTAGCCGACAACCGGAGAGAATCCGCGGAGGAGTCGGAGAGGAAAGCCGCTGCTCCTTTAATGAGGGGCATAGAGGAAAGAAGCCTACTCCTAGCTGCTCCATTTTTAATATTGTCCTCCAAGTCGTTCAGCCACACCAACATAGATCTTGCCGTACATGTGGCTGCTATTGCGGGCTTAAAGGCTGCCGTACAAGCTTCCCAAGATCTTTTGAGGAATGTATCGGTCTTACGATCCGAAGAATCAGCCAAAGTTCCCGAATCCTCCACCGGCAAGGAGGATCTACGGGAGGTAGAGGCCACTGCCGCATCCACCTTGGGGGCTCTCGACCAGGCCGTTAACTCCTCATCGTCAAAGGGATACTTACGCTTTGACGTTAAGGGGAGGAAGGTCCTTTGACCTTGTTTCTCCCATTCCCTCTTAACTAGGTCTTTTATAGCTGGGACCACTGGGAATGCTCGGATCTTTTTACGAGAAATACCCGCAAACATAATGTCCTGAGGGGTCTTGGGGTCCTTACTCTCCGGCAACCCCATGGTATTTCGGACAGACTTCACAAGATTACTGACACTGTCCGTGGGGAAACACGTCTGATCCTCGTCCTCTGAGGAAAGGTATTCCTGGGACTTATCGGAATCTAGTTCTCCGGTATCTGACGGCGACCTGGACGCCAGCGAGACTCCTCCTTTAGGTGAACGTATTTCTCTCATGGAGGAGTGACCCCCTAGACTACTGGAACCGCCTAAGGCCCGTAGTTCCTCTCTTATCATTGCCCGGATATCCTCCTTCTTTCGTGAGGATTCCTCCTGCAAGGCCTCCTCAACACATGATTGGCATAATCTCTTTGGGTGGCCATCCGGGAGGGGCTGCGAACATAAGGCACACTCTCTATGTTTCGCCTTCTCTGTTCTTTTATCCTAAAGGGGGTATGGACCAGAAAGAGAAGGCTATCAATTATCTAACCTGACCAAAAAACACTCACCCGTGAATTTCGTCAGCAACTACCGGCTGCGGTGTCCGGGACCCAGGCTGAGGCGAGGCATGGGACGACTTCTTTTCCTTACGTTTCTTCTCTAACGGCTCATCTTGCCTGGAAGGCCCAATGGAATCCTTCCTAGAGCTGCCACTTCTTCTGGTGCTATTGGTTCTCCTCGTAGCACTGCTCTGTCTACTACCAAGTGGGGATACCACTGGCTGACCTAATGGGAGCGAAGCTGAGTCATCTAAGGACGACATGACTGCGCACTGGCGCTGTGTCTGTGGCTTCCTTTTAAAGCCTTTGCTATAGCTGCTCCTCCTCTTTTTTTTTTTTTTGTCCACCATTTTTTTTTTTTTTTCTTTTTCTCCCCCTACTGCGCATGCGCGGGCGTTGTCCCGCGGTCTCTGCCTTCAGCCTGATCCCGGAAGTCCTCCTCCACTTCCGGGTTGCCTCTCCTGGAGCGCTGGGTCACCGCAAATAGTGATGCGGCCGGCGACATCGCGCGTCTGCGCCCCCTCTCCACGCACGGGGTCCTTCTCCTGCCCAGGTATGACTCCCAGCAGCGCCGCTCAGCACATACCGCACAAGCCCTTCTGCCACTCTGGGGGGGGGAGCGCCGGCCTCAGTACGCCCGATGGCGTTCGTAATGCGTCCACCCCCTTGGGGGGGGGGAGTATAGCCATAACCCCAGTGAGCTTTGGCACCACTTTCGCCTCCAGCCTCACCTGCATTACACCAGCTCTGGGGGGGGGAAATACACCTCTCCGCCTGACGCTGCCTCCGGTCCTGGGGCCCCTGCTGCTCATATTCTGCACGCAGGCGGCTACCAGACCAGGCATCCTCTTCTGCGGGTTCCTTTCCAGGAACAGGAAACCAAAACTGAGGGAGCGAGGGGGACCGCCCCATTTATCTCTCTGTAGGTTTCCTGTTCCGGGGGCGGATCCCCTCTCTCAGTGGGTGCTGTCGTGGCGAAGAGGAAAATAATTATTAGGAATTAGTGTGCTTATTCCTGTTGGAGTACAAACAGGTATAAGAAACACTAATGGCACTGTATGATGATGGTGTGTCTGCTACACTTTATTTGAATCTAGTGTGGCCTACACAAAGAGTAACGTGTGTTTGTGGTATTGGTGTACACGTTACGGTCGGATGTCACAGCGCAGTAAATGACACTGCTGTGATACCAAAAAAAAAAAAGGATTCTCCTGGACTGGGCCAGGTGCTGTGTGGCACCAGCCAGAGGTTGTTTGGGTCCCTCACAGCACAATCCCTATATAGTGTTTAACTTTTAGGAAAAAGTAGGGGAAGGGGATTTAAGGGATGAAAAGAAAAGGCAGTGAGACACACACCACACAGTGCTGCAGCAAGAGGAGCTGCAGCAGCTGCAGTGAATGTGCGCTGCACTGTCTCACTAAGCACCTCACTGAGAGCCTGCACAGCACAAAAAATGAAACTGAGCGGGGTCAGTGAGGAAAAAGACTACTTCTGTAACACACAGGGGCTGCTACAGTCACTGAAAAACAATTTCTATCGCTATTCCGAGATCTCTCCCTATCTCCAACAGCAACCTATCCCTATCTGCTTTCACAGTAGAGTGAGGCTAAAATGGCAGGCGCAGCCTTTTATACTGCCTGATCACACCATCCAGCCAGCCAATCGCAGCGCAGCCTCTAGCTAGCAAGTTTGGACGCCTCCTACCAAGCTTAGGGGAGTTACACAATGTTGTCAGCAATTCTTCAGCTCCTGATTGGCTCCACGGAGCGCTCAGAGGCTGAAGGATTATGGGATTTCCGATTTCCGATGTGAAAAAAATATCGGAATCGGAAATCGGAATTCCGATATCGCAAATATCGGGCCGATTTCCGATATTTCAATATCGGAAAGCTCATCCCTAGCCATGAGCAAATACCCTTAGTACTGTCGAAATGATCTCAACATATATAGAGGCGGGTAAATGGATGGTAACGGTTTGTCAGCTTCAAGCATCATGAGGAAACTTGAAGGGCCACACGCGAGGTCATATGAGCCTTCTCTTGCTCTTTAATTTTATGCTTTGTAAAAAATGTCAGGAGGATTTGTTTGAACAATATATGTGAATTGAACCAAATTGACTGAATTCTCCAGTTTAAGCAAATTTCATCTCTTATAAGAATCACCTTTAAAACTTTTTAACATATTTTTTAAAAAAACCTTTCAGCTAAGCTGTGTATGGTCTTGGAATGGCAAAAATCTCTAAGTTAATAAGAAAAAGATGCTGTCCACTACTTGTGTTACTTCTTCTAATACCCGTTGCTTAGCCCCAATAAAATAGTAAAGCTTATTCTCCCCTTCATGCTGGTGCCGTTCCCGCGGTCGCGGCACTAGTTCTCTCAGGGCTCCCATGCTGTTGTTGTGACACTTGACACCGGCTTCCAATCAGCGCTGTAGTCACTGGCCCCACCTTCGGACAAATCAAACATGATAGTGAAGTCCGGGCTGCAGCTACGTCACAAGACACAACACTACATGAGAGCTCCGGGAAGAGCGAGTACCGACACCGCCGGAACAGCGCTGGCACGGGAGGCGAGTTTGAGCTTTATTATTTTATTAATTAGGCCAAACATTTTGATCAAGACTGACTTGTCCTAGTAGTGGACAACCCCTTTAAGTTCTATAAACATAACTTTAATTTGGCTACCAATGTAATTTTTGGGAACTTTCTTTTGAGCATTGAAGATTTATTTTATACATCTCGGTGGAGGTTTACTTAGACTGATTTTGGCTTACAAATACTATGCAAAATACTGACCAAATATTGACTGTGTGAACATGGCCTTAGATTTTCAAACAGGGATGCGTGTGACCACTGGTTTACAGCAATGTTCAGGTATTTCCCTATCCATGCCTACTGTTAAACTACATATCTAATATACATATTTTTTTTGTGGGGGATGATGATTGCAAATTATTAATCTGGGCCTCTATGCTTTAGCATATTCCTAGTGACTGCCAAATTGCTTCTGCTTTTTTTTTTACCGATATCCAAGGGTGCAACAGTAGCTGTCACAGAGAACACAACTATAGTGATGGGGGACAGGCAGGGAGCTGCAATAGCTTTACAAGCCACTAGTCAATTAATAGCTGGCACTTGATGTCAGCGTACTTGTTGTAGGCGACATCACTACCATGCAACGCCCATCCACATTACACCGCTACAGTATGGCAAATATGAAGCAGGAAAAGCACGCTACTCATACTCATGAGTGAGGACAGGTAAGAAAAATGGATATTTTTCTTTATTGTCAATGTGTTGGAGAAGAGCGTCAGTTCAGGGCACATTGTTACACAATGGGGCAAATTATTACAGGATAGGAGCCAGGACGTAGGACATTATTACAGTGGCTTATACATCTGACCAACATACTGATGGGGTCCTAAGTCCAAATTTTGCACCACGGCCACACGACTCTAGTTACACCACTGTCAATATCCCAATTCTTCTGGCATAGTGATAAAAGTATACATACCCGAACCATCCTACTTTCCATGATCGTGACATTTTCATTAACTAGATTCATGAGTTTTAGGATTGTAGGATCATCATATTCATATCTATGACCCAGAAGGATGGACACGATTATGTTGGCCACAGCAGCATTTATGATGGTTTGGTTATTGAATGGTTTCCCTGAAAATACAACGTGGGGAAGTTTTTAGTTCAAGCAATGAAAATAAAACTCATTTATTTGCTATTTTGTATGTCATTACCGGTATATGGAATTGCTCCAATTAAGGTTTTTATTACTCCATCCATCTAAAATAAAAATTAAGGAACTTTGCAAACACTCTTGATAAAAAAAAGAAAAATCACCCTTCCGTTTTGACTATCTGGCTTCTGTGCAGACACATGAAGACATTTTATGAACTGAATTACCTCCATAAGATCTGAATATCTGTAATAAGCAGTCACACTCTTCGGTGATCTTGTTTTCTATGTCCTTTCTCCCCATTCCATAGTCTCGCAATGTGGACAGCGTGAATCTTCTCATCACTTTCCAGTTCTCTCCATTGGAGAAGAGGATACCTGCATGGATAGAGGACAGGTCACTGCTGTTATAATAACTGCTAAAAATTGATGCTATGTGATAAGCCCAAGCCAGTTCTCCAGCCTTCAGGAGTTTTGTATACAGCAGTATGTGGCTCAGAAGCTCTATGCATATGCATTTTTGACAGTTTTATGATGTCAACCCCTATCTATACATCACAAATAGAAGTTCTCTGTACATCACTCATCTTATTGGATGCTGTACAAGAGATATCTGGCTGGTCACACTTTTGCTAGTACCATCTGTTTCTTAGCTGCTACAAAGGAAGAAGAACCTGGTGTGACCGGCTGATCATCCCATAGACACATTTTGAAATATGTGATGGTATTCTACTCCTCAGCATTCTTTCAAATTGCAAAATCAAGAATGAAAAGTCATGGACTTATGGAAATCACAGGATCAATAGCCATTATAATTATATGCAAATGCAAAAATGTAGAAAATAAATTGAGATTTTTAGAAAAATGTCATTTTCCAGTATGAGCATCACGCACAGAAAAACACACACTTACATCCTTGGCTTCATTCAATGCGGTTATTAATGGTTGTATAATGAATGTTCTGAGTACAGAATTCATCTTGTATATCTTTGAGATTGTTTTGTACGGGCTTCATTTTGGCAAGGTGAATCTTATCATATTTCTAAAATTGTTGGCTTTTTTTTCACTAACAAAAAAACAATTCCTGATTAGGTGTAGATACAGAGCCTTTCAGGTTTTCCTGATTGCTAACATGCTAAGAACCTCTAAATGGAAGTTGCGTTGCCTAAACCTAAACGTAACGAAAGTTATTAATAAAACTTAATTACATTATTCTTTTGACATGATTGATATTTGCCATTAGGAAAAATTCACTCAACGACTTTCAGATATGGTGGATCATTATATTTCCACAATCTTCAGTAAAATAATTCAATAGCTCCCCACTACCTGCGGTCTGTGCCGATTTTCAATTTTCTGTTTTGTAAGGTGCATTACTTGTTACTTCTCTATCTCTGATCCTTTGTAAACATATTGATTTTGTTCTTTGCACCTTGAATTATTACATTCCTCTTGTCCTCACTCCGTTCCATTTACATAACACTTCTCACCTTTCATTTTATTTCTAACAATAAAAATTTAGTGGTACTAAAAAACAAATCGTGGGATACTTTAGAAAAATGTCCGAAACACTGGTTCCACAAGTAATGTCAATGCAACGCCGAGCTTTTAGTGTACCTGAAATCAAGTAGAGTGGCTCCTCTACCGTAAATTATGCCACCCCACACCTTAAACCAGTGTGATGTTTCTTCATGAAGACCTCTTTATGGCACTGCCTATATGGTTTACACTTCAGATAAAACTGTGGCTATAATTACGTCCAAGACAAATGGAACTCAACACTGAAGAGGACAGATCTTCACTCCAGTCTATGTTTGAAGACCACGTTTGCAAAGCAATAGAGAGGTCTTCATGAGAGAACATTATACCCATCCTATTTCCAGGATTTTGAGGTGGGGTGGTATAAAAGGTGAAACCCTCAAGTCTTCATTGCCAGTACATTACTAGTTTGGTGTTGCATTGGTTTGGTTGTGGAACTATGATGAGACCATTTCTACAAAGTGTCCCAGGATCAGCTTTTAAACACAACAACACTAGAAAACATGTTGCTTGTGTTAGTGTGAGCAACTTTGTGTGACCTAAACCTGCTACTATGGCCTTTAGCACCTCTCCGGACTCATCTCCCATCAAACACATCTGGAACGTCATTGGTCAGAAATTACAATGGGAACTGCTAGCAGCGGATCCTTATGATTTCCATGCTCAAGCAAATTTAGCGAGGCAGAACATTCTTCAAACAATCACTAGTAACCTCATTGATAGCAGCCAAGGTGGAAAAGTGTATTTATTTATGTGCATGACACTTATATCTGATACAGAATAAATCGAGAGGTTTCGAAAATTTCTGCTACCATTATTCCATCATTTGCAGATTATTACTATATCTATCAATTCTTCGAGTTCCATTATTCCACAACCATTTTTCTCTTAGGTGTTGTAATTTCAATGTTGAGGAATGTATGACATGGCTTAGATACTGATGACATATGATTGGTCATCCATATAAGATAGATGGGGTCTGACACCCGGAACCCCCTTACTTGCAGTTTCAACGTCAGCTGAATGTAAAAGGAAAAACAGAATTGGAAAAGCACAGCTCTGTACACAATTTAATAGCTGCTCTCAGGTATTGTAACTCCACTTCTATTCACCTTAATAGGAGCTGAGCTGGCTGCCATGGATCAGGAGTCGGACTCCCAATGATCGGTAATCAATATCAAAGTCCAACAGAACCCCATATAAAATGTTGTAATAGGATATTTTAAATTAAGTTACTTAGAAAACAAGATGCTTTAGAGGAGACCTCATTTATATGTATAGTACATTTGTGCTCAGTACTAAAGATAGCACATGACATATTCCTTCTAAAGACCTTACTAATGACATTCATTATATGTGAAGGAAAGACATATAGGAAAGCTTTCTTTACATTTAGAGTAGTCAGACTGTGAAATGCTGACCACAAGAGGTAGCAATGGCCAAAAGTATAACAGCAATTATTGGAGAGCTGGATGCTTTGCTCAAATCTAATGGCATTGTAGGTGCCAAAAAAAATCTAGCGAAAGAGAATGTAAAACTGGCGGAGAAAGGTTGAACTTTATGGCCTTAAGTCTGTTTTTTTTCACTTATATAACACTGAGTGTTCGGAATCAGATATCATTTCAATCTTGTTTATTACTTACCATGCTCGTTTGATATTTTGGAACCCATTGCCGTACACGGCCTGCCGGCAAATTCCTCGGCGTGGTTGATGAGAGCATCTTTCACCGTGTCATAACCACACAGTATAACCAGCCTCTGGGCACCTAGATAGACTGTGAATATTGGTCCGTATTTCTTTGACATCTGGGTAAACATAAGATAATAAGAATATATATTAAAATGATTTTACAGCTTATCACGAAAAGCCTCCATTGAATGCATTTTTGCTGCAGCTAGTCTACATGTCGAAATCTGTTCTCTTCAGTGCTGACAGAAAATCTAATGCCCTAATATCTATTTCCTAAAAGGTGTTTTCTGATATTTAAAAAAAAAATGGGCCGCAA
The DNA here is from genome assembly GCF_039654945.1 of Dendrobates tinctorius. Lineage (NCBI taxonomy): Eukaryota > Metazoa > Chordata > Amphibia > Anura > Dendrobatidae > Dendrobates > Dendrobates tinctorius. Next base: position 15,303,096 of record NW_027361761.1, on the reverse strand, counting down.
GGAAAAAAATTATATAAAATAAGAAACTAACCCCTAGTCCCCTTTCTCACTCTCTTGGATTCAGCACTGCCATGCTGGTGGTGGTCTTCGGTCTCTGGTTACTTCCTGTGTATTATTCATGCACACTTGACCACTACAGCCAACTACTGTCCCCTCCAGTGAGGTCATCATCATGGCAGGAAGCAAGTAGAGACTCTCGGGGGGTTATTAAATACCATTTGTTCCTCGTAGGCAATTTTGATAAAATAATAGACAATGAATTTAATGCTTTGAAAATATAACATGAATTTTGCAAATTTAAAAGTCTCCTAACTTTTTTTCCAGCCTAGGTGTTTCTACAGGGGTTGGACAAAATAATGGAAACACCTAACGTTTTGGCATCATAATCTTCGAACATGTTATAAACATGCAAACCGTGACATATGGTAATGTTTTGTAGTTGATTATTTGTGTTATGTGATATGTGTATGTAAATTAACTGTTTGTTTTGCAGAATTGTAAGAACCTGATACCAATGGCAGACCTCTCGGATTTTCAAAGAGGCCAAATTGTTGGTGCTCGTATGGCAGGCGCTAGTGTAACAGAAAGTGCCCGAATGCTTGGCGTGTCAAGATGTACTGTCTCCAAAGTAATGACTGCGTTTGAAAGAGAAGGAAAAACGTCTGCAGCAAAGCACAGGTCCGGCCGAAAATCGAAGTTGACTGAGAGAGACCGTCGGACTCTAAAGTGAATTGTGAGAGAGGATCGTAAGACCACGGCTCCAAAAATCACTGCTGAGCTCAATGAACACCTACAGAACCCAGATTCCATGAAAACTGTTAGTCGGGAGCTGCACAAATCTGGATTCCACGGAAGAACTGCAATTAGAAAACCGCTGCTCTCAATGACAAATGTTTCCAAGGGTTTAGAGTAGTGTAGAAACCTCCAACAATTGGTCCCTCGAGCAGTGGAAACGTGATATTCTCAGACGAATCATCGTTTACCCTATTTCCGCCTTCTGGCCGAGTGTACATTTGGAGACAGCCGAAAGAAGCATTCCATCCAGACTGACTTCTCCCAACCGTAAAACAAAGAACTGGAGGGTGTTTTAACTGAAGAATGTGCTAAAATTCCTTTGGAAACAATTCACACCTTGCATGAATCCATACCTCAGAGAATTGAGGCTGTAATCGCCGCAAAAGGTGGACCTACACCATATTAAACTAACTTTTGTTGATGTTTCCAGGTGTTTCCTTTATTTTGTCCAACCCCTGTATGTTAGCAGACTACAAACAACAATGTAGTCTAATCCCGCAGTCAGGTTCTTGCTTATCTGCCCTGTATTCTATTGCCTGAAAATAAGGAAAACTATTGATGTTGAGCACAGGGACTGGAGTAACCCATGACTGCAGAAACCACACAGGTTTTGTTTCTTGGTCGCACATGAATGAGCTCAACACACAAAATGATAAGATCTGTAAATTAAAGGGATGGTCTGGGAAATCAACATTTGTGGCCTATCCTTAGGAGACTGACCTTGAGAACGACACATCTTTGTGTCGATACGCGTGGGTCCTAGGTTCCACAAAACCCAGCTGTGTGTTTCCACTTGGGGTCTGCCTGGTATCATGGCTGGAGGCAGGGGAGATTTTTGTCTATGCCTCCAGGGCTCCTGTGCTGGCAATATGCTCTGACTATCTGCTGTGAGGTAATATTGGCTGCAGCAATTTGAATGTCCCAGGGTGTATCTAAATAGAGCTTGGAGTACCATTAATAATATTTGCTGATGGTTCCCTGTGTAAGCGTGCGTCTAGCACATTTAGTATGTCTATGACAGTATTTATTTGTAAACAGCATGCATACAGGTATCAGTACTTGAAATATTGAAATATAATAATATATATCTCTATGTAGTGGGACTTCATTAATTAATGAGCATTTTCACTTTTGTATTTTGTCTGGGGTTTTGGAACCTTGAATATTGAATTGTATGTGATTATGACCCAATTTTCTTTGTTCACGTTCTAATGTCTGTTTTTGCACAAACTTTTTAAGTGTTTTTAACCATGTGTTTGTATGTAGTGTTTGCTAGAATAAAATAAAATATATTATTGTATTATAAATATTGGTGGTGATCCCTATAGTTGTTGCATATACTTTTTCTTGGTCTGCTTCTATATAGTCTTATATGCATTGGGAGATCCCACATACGATATCATTTGAGATGGTGCCCGTTTGCCCTATTGTGTTCTATCCTTAGGAGAGGTCATCAGTGTCTGATCTTTTGGGGTGCAACATCTGGCACTCCCACAGATTAGCTGTTCCTTCTGCTGTCATTGTCTACAACGACAATCACAGGAACAACTAGCTCAAATGTATATCAACTGCAGCTAGGTGCTGCACAAATTTCCTCCTATTGGTATGTATAAAATTTAAACTTCATTACTCCTTTAGAAAATAATAAAAAACAAAGATAATTAGTGCATAAACTGGCTAATTCATGTATGCCCAGGAGCCACAACAAGGCAATCTTCTTTGCTGGGAACCTAATCTAATATGTTTTCTCTCTTGGGCTGATAGCCTACATTTATAGGGTTAGGTATGATCCTGCTGTGATTAAAACCATCATATGCTGATGGGTTGAGTGCTCATTCTGAGAGCCTATGCAAATAAATATCAAAAGACTGACCATCACTTTCAAACAGAACATGTGTGAACAGGTGCATACTAAGAATAGCAATCTCCATATACAATTGTCAGCCTATGGCGGTTTTAATCACAGCAGGATCCTACCTACCCATATAAATGTAAGCTATCAGCCAAGAGAGGAAACACATTAGGTTAGGTTCCCCGCAAAGTAGATTTCCTTGTCATGGCTGCTGGGCATGCATGAATTGACAGAATTATGCTCTAAGTATCATAGATTTTAACTATTTTCTAGAGAAGAAATGAAATTCCTATTTTATGTATTTCATGTTTACATGCTATAGCGTTACAGAGTGCAACTTTATTTGTTAGTCCTACTGGTATGAATATGCGGTACATATGCAGTACCTGCCACAGCCACTATTCCATTGATGGAGCTGCGCAGCTCCACAACTGGGCATTTCTGACCCCAGCACCAGGAAAAGGTAAGCGCTATCCCACAGATCAGACATTGATTACCTACTGTTAAGACTTTTTGTAAAGTTGCCTAGTCTAATTGTATTGAATAAAATTTGTGGCACATTAATTCAGGGTATTAAGTCAATACCATAAGGAAACAGCCTTACCCAAACCTGTCAGATGACAAATGTACTAGCAGGATGCAGCAGGCCCCTTTAATATAAGCATGGGCAGCACAGGTGCAAACTACTGATAGAAACAGCCACCAACAAACCTACCGGATTATGGAGGGGATGGCTGCCTAGTAGAAAAATCCACACAAATGAGGTTTGGATAGAACGCCTGTCACACAGGTATGTGTGGTGCAAATTGTCAGGCTTATAGTCTATTGATGACACCCATAATATCAGGTGGGCTGCCCAGCACTATATACATGCACCCCACAGGGACAGACGTACACCAAGCCAACAAAAAGGGGCCTGTCTGCATCCTGCAAAAAATGAAAAAAAGGGCAATAAAAGATGAAAAAATTAATGCATATGATAAATTCATTAAATGAGGTATTGGTTGATATTTCTGACACAATAGAAAAAGTCGCAACCCAATGTCAAGGGTCCTCATACTTGCGAGTCCTAACACTAATTTTAAAAACAACTAACATAGAAAAATTGAGAAAAAAAAATCATCTTTTAAAATCATCAGTAGTTTGCACCTGTGCTTCCCCTGCCTATATTAGTTAGGCCTGCTGCATCCTGCTATGCATTTGTCATCTGACAGGTTTTAGTAACTCTGTTTCGTTATTGTATGTGTTTCTCAGTTTTTCTATGATAGCTATTAAGTCAATACCGTACAAAATAATTGACAAGTAGAGTAGCATGGAATCGTAAAACTCAGCCAAGATTAAGAATCCCAATTTAATGCACACTACGTCTGCACATACAGCGGAGAGTCTCTTACCTCTGTGAAGGACTTTTGGGGCTTTAATGTGTTGATCACATGCATATTTCCTATGATCGGTAAAGGCATAGGACCAGGAGGGAAATTGATGGATTTTTTCTGATTCTTAAAAACATTGACCAGAAATAAAATGACCACAACGGACACAAGAACAGAGATGGGATCCATCATGACCATGTCTGCAAAAGCCTAGAAAACAGGGAATAAAATGCAGATAATTCAATATTCAGTGTTTTTAGAATAAGGGATCCACTCCAGCACTCGGTCATAGGAAAAATTACACAAAATTATCTTGGAAGAGTTGAACACTTTAAAGCAGGGTTCCCCAACTCCAGTCCTCAAGGCCCACCAACAGGTCATGTTTCAGGATTTCCCTTGTATTCTACAGGTGATGCAATTATCCCCTGGGCAATACTAAGGAAATCCTGAAAACATGACCTGTTGGTGGGCCTTGAGGACTGGAGTTGGGGAACCCTGCTTTAAAGGAACCGTCCAGACAACTGATACCCTGCAAATCCCAGCATTGGGCTGAACGAGTGGACCGTGACACAAGGAAAATCAAACCTGTGTATACCTGCATCCTATATACTTCCTAAAGTCCAGCAATACACAAACACATCTGCTCTGCCCCGAATGTTCCCTGAAAAATCCAGTTTCGCTGACCCCGGCTCACAGCGCATGGCGTCCACCAGTGGTGATATAATCTCAAAGCCACAAAACGTTCATAATTTATTCAATTTTCTCTCATGCTTAAAGCTAATAAGAAAAACAGATAATATTTTAGAAAATCTGTTCCTTTGGTGCCTAAAAAGAGCCTTAGAACAAAAAAAGCTCTATAGTAAGTGCAGGTGGCTCCTCACCTCGTCCTCGTGCTCTGGTGAATCAATGCAGTCTGTATAAGATACACATAAGCTTTAGACAAAGACCTGCACTTGGGTTCATATTTCTGACTTAACTGGTTCATAGTGTGAGTAATTAGCTGGTGTAGAAAAACAGAAGCTAAAATAGGGACTCGACATACCTAATCACACTCCTAAAACAGTCAGACAGAATATTAATGACTTAAAAACAGGCAAATGATAATCTCATCTATTGTCTAATTCATCCCAGCCATCCTCGATTATGGCTGGTCTACTAGTCAATCCAGAAAAAGCTGAGAGGCATGTCAGTGTGAACATCTTAAGGCTATGTTCTCATGCAACTTTTTTTGTGGGTTTTTTTCTGTTGCATTTTTTACCGTGTTTTTTCCCTTTCCCATTGCTTTTTATGGTTGCAAAAATTGCTGCAAAAATCATAAGTTGCCTAGATGAAATGGCAGATTTCCTCATATTGGCATAATTTTCATCACTCATGTCTTCCTTAACCCCTTAACGATCACCGATACGCCTTTCAACGATGGCAGTTAAGGGTATTTATTCCTCAGTGCCGCTTTTTAACGGCAGTGAGAAATAAGGTTATAGCGCCCCCCAGCACCAGAAAATCTTCAAGGTCTCGGCTACCAGGGCAACTGAGACCCCAGAGAACATGATTTGGATCGTTTTTTGCAATCCCCAGTGTTGCAATCGCCGTAACCACAAAAAAGTCTGATTTTCCATTTAGTTCTCTCTCCTCTGATATGATCTAGCACATCAGAGGAGAGAGAAATAGGGTCCCAGGAGCCCTCCCAGTACCTCTGGTGTCCCTTGGTCCCTATGGCTCTGTTCTATGGCCCTTGGCGTCTTCTTCTGGCATGAAAATGGCGGAAGCATGTGCATTGCGCCTGCCGAGATCAATAATTAGGGGGTTTCCACTGTTTAGGTACATCAGAGGGTATCCAAATGCGGCATGGTGCTGGCTATTGATTCCAGCCAATTTTGGGTTCAAAAAGTCAAATGATACTCCCTCCCAGCCATTTGCCCAAACAGTGGCTTTCCCCCCATACAGGGTATTGGTGTACTCAGGAGAACTTGCACAACATTTTTTGTGGTCCATTTTCCCCTGATACCTTTGTGAAAATACAAAAGTTTGGTTCCAAAGCAAATTTTTTTCCTTCCACATTGCTTTAGATGTCGTGAAGCTCCTGAAGGGTTAATAAACTTCTTGAATGTGGTTTTGAGCACCTTGAGGGGTGCAGTTTTTAGAATTGTGTCACGTTCAGGTACTTTCTGTCATATTGACCCCCCAAACTCACTTCAAATGTGAGGTGATCTCTAAAAATATTGATTTTGTAAATATTGTTGGAAAAATGAGAAATTGCTGGTCAACTTTTAACCCTTACAAGGCTGGTTTCACACTAGTGTTCGATCGCGCGGCGCATCGTGCGCTATCGGGCGCACGCGCAATGTCCCCCTATCTTTAACATGGTGATCACAGGGTCTTGCGAATGTACGCGCTCTTCAGCATTTAGCGTGCTCTGTGCATTTTACATGTTGCATTTTTTTTTCCGGCAGCATCGTTAAAAAAATCGCGCGTGCACGTGTGCATTCGGTGTGCAAAAATAGCATTACAGTCTATGTGGTCGCTGACGAGCGCTTGGCACCGCGCACGCCAGCGCCTAGTGTGTGCACGCGATTTGAGTAATCAATGTCTAGACACTTGTCTAGAACTCCCCCTAAACAAGCAACATTGTTTTGGAGGAGTGTACATAAAAGAAGGTGTCTTCAGGGTCAGACCAATACTCTACAGACAGCCTTGCAGAGACCAGACAAGCATTCTACAAGAGCCTTCAACCTGTGGATTCAAGCCTCAGGAGCCAAAATGTGAGTATTCCTAAAAATAATGTCTGTGTGTCCTGTAAAATTTATTATGTACTAATGTTTTCTTTTCAGCATGTCTTCTTCTGGATCGGTCTATTCGCCATCTCGGCAAGAACTGGCCCAAGCTGATCATGAGGTGAGAATTTTGCTGCCTTTCGGTAAGTATTGCTGCCTCTAGAAATGTGTTTTAATTTTTTCTTTCTTTACAGACATCGGACACGGGCAGTGAAGATGGAGTGCTGGAGCGGTCTGAGTGGGAGCGGTCTGAGCGGGAGCGTTCTGAGCGGGAGCGTTCTGAGCGGGAGCCGTCTGAGCGGGAGCTGTCTGAGCGGGAGCCGTCTGAGAATTCTGAGCGGGAGCAGCGTAGTCAAGTTGTGGCGAGCAGACGCCATGTGAGTATATATATATTTTTTTCTGTCTTTCTTTCTTTTGCTTCTTTTCTGTTTCTTTTTGTATCTTTTCCATACTTCTAAACATTCTATATTTTTTTTTCCAGGTTCCACAGCAGGATGACGAAGAAGTCTACATCAACAACGAGCACCTCATCCACCTTGTTGAGGAGTGCATCCCATTGTGGGACAGCTGTGACCAGCAGTACAAAGACACAGTGGTGACCCGGCAGCTCTGGAATGAGGTGGCCGCAGCACTGATGGATGGCTGGGACAGCGCCTCTGCAGCTTCAAAAAGGGCGTTCAGTAAGAATAAAGATGCTCTGTGATACTGCATTGATTTATGGTCCTGATGGTGCTGGTGTTTTTTTGGCAAGATATATTCTTGCATGAAAAGCACCAATGCCTTGTTGAAAACTGTGATGGATTTGTGTCTTCAACTGCTGCATTGTTTTGTGGACCTGATGGTGCTGATGTGTTTTTTGCAAGATATATTCTTGCATTAAACACACCAATGCCTTGTTGAAAACTGTGATGGATTTGTGTCTTCAACTGCTGCATTGTTTTGTGGACCTGACGGTGCTGATGTGTTTTTTGAAAGATATATTCATGCATTAAACACACCAATGCCTTGTTGAGAACTGTGATTAATTTGTGTCTTCAACTGCTGCATTGTTTTGTGGACCTGACGGTGGTGGTGTTTTTTTGGCAAGATATATTTTTGCATGAAAAGTACCAATGCCTTGTTGAAAAGTCATGTAACAAGGCTCGTTAAAGGGTCGACATTGACTTTTAGGATTGCTACTTACAATAGGTGGCACTAGAGTTCTAGTTCTCTTCCTCTCTGAAGAGACAATTTGCATAATTAGCATATTTCCCAGAGGAGCATTGCGGCTTTAAGTCTCCTCATCTCGACATGCTTAGCATGTCATTCTCCGCAAGGAGAAATGATACTTCTTGGATATTGTTGAAAACTGTGATGGATTTGTGTCTTCAACTGCTGCATTGTTTTGGGGACCTGACGGTGCTGATGTGTTTTTTGCAAGCTATATTCTTGCATTAAAGACACCAATGCCTGGTGGAAAACTGTGATTGATTTGTGTCTTCAAATGCTGCATTGTTTTGTGGACCTGACGGTGGTGGTGTTTTATTGGTGCTGCAGCAGTGACTGTTTTCAAAGTTCAATCAGGTGTGTGTGTTGAGAATGACGTTAAAGTAGTGCATTTTAAATTTTTTATTTTTTTTTTTACCAACAGTGCAAAAAATCCGCACACGTTGGCGCTCGATGAAGGACTGCTTCAACACTGATGTTCGTGCTGAGGGACAGGTTCGGAGTGGTTCTGCGCCAAGGCGCAGAAGAAAGTACCGCTACCATCGCGAGTTGGCTTTCCTGAGACCGGTCCTTGCCAGCAGAGCGTAAGTTTTTTTGGGGGGGTTTGTTATTACTATGTGCTTTTCTATTCCATAGGTGATGCTTCTTGTACATTCATGATACTCATGTTTTCCCTTTCTTTCCACAGCACTTGGAGCAGCACCCTGCAACCTGTCCCGGGAGCGGTTCTTCATCGATCGACCTCGGACCCGTCCCAGCCATCCGACAGCCAGAAAGCATCTTGCAGGTCAGCAACACAGACAGCTGGTGACCAGGAAGGTGGTCCATCAGGTGTTCCCCTGTCCCAGGTCTCTGTCACTGGTTATGTGGGCACTACCCGCCAGCGGCAGAGGGTCTTGGACAGGAATGTCATGCCTGAATTCATGCACTTGAGCGAGGCCTTTAAGGCCAGTCTCAAGGCGCTGGTCGCCAGAACGGAAAGCGTTTTTTCCCTGATGGAGCGTGGTTTTAACCACATGGAACGTGGTTTTAACCACATGGAACACCGCTTCCACTCTGTCGACCAGCGCCTTGACCATCTGGAGGCCGACCTCAACAGACCAGCGCACCGTTTTTTCAGTAAAATTGAACAGGGCATGGTGGAACACCTTAGTCCTGAGCAACAGCTGAGTGTGTTACAGGCCTGCAACACTGCTTACTTGCAGGCTATGCAGCAGAATTGGTATGTTCAGCAGTCAGTGGTGTCATTTCCAACATTCCACCGCTGACTCGCTTAACCACACTACCGACTTCTGCTGCATACCACTGCATGGCCACCTGCATTTCCAGCGTAGCCGGACATCACTACACCACCTCAAGTCTGAGTGCTGCTGGACACTCCTCCACCACCACCACTATGGCAAGCGCTGCTCCTGTATGGAGCACCACCTCCGCCACAGCACCACCAGCTTGGAGCCAAACCACCACAGAACCTGCTTGGGCCACCGACACCAGTAGTCAACAGCAAAGGAGCACCGCCAGCACTCCTCAGCAACCGAGCACCTCGAGCACTCCTCATCAACAGAGCACCGCCAGCACTCCTCATCAACAGAGCACCGCCAGCACTCCTCATCAACAGAGCACCACCAGCACTCCTCATCAAAGGAGCACTGCCAGCACTCCTCATCGAAGAAGGACCACCAGCACTCCTCATCAAAGGAGCACCACCACCACTCCTCATCAAAGGAGCACCACCAGCACTCCTCATCAAAGGAGCACCGCCACCACTCCTCATCTTCAGAGCACCGCCACCACTTCTCCTCCTCGTAGTCCCCCAAGAACTTTGGCTGAGATACATGATACGCAGCCTCCTTCACGTAGCACCGACCCAACATGCTCCCCTTCTAGGAGCACCGCCACTGCCACTTTGAGCTGCACCGCCACCACAGAGCAGCAAAGGGGTGATACGCATTCCCTATTTTACAGGGCAACGCCACAGTCCACCGTCACCAGCCGGTCAACAAAAGTAAGGCGGTCACAGGCTGCAAGTCGGTCTGGGCAGGATATTCCTGCGCCAAAGAAGAAGAAAAAAAAACTTTGTTTGTCCATCCACCGTCTCCTCCTAATGTGTCTCAAACTGGCTCAATGTCCATTCCAGAGCTCCCTTCCCCCAGCACTTTTGTTGCCCCTTCTCCTAGAACCCCTTCCTCTACCTCCAGTCGTTCCTCGTCTCTCCATACACCCAAAGTCTCCAATTCTTCCCCCAAACGTCATTCCTAATAAAGTTTTTTTTGGTTCTTTTTTGTTACAAAATAAATGTGCACTTGTGCTTTCCAAAAATTTGGAATGGTTACTGTGTCTATCGCCAACTACACACACTGCGCCGTACACACACACTGCGCCGTACACTTAGCGTTTTTGCAACAACATACTGTATATCTCCATTACTGATTCCTGTTATTGTGTCAGTCTTGGAGATATGTGTGATGTTAACAAACCAAATCTACATGACTTGCCTTTTCAACAACAGTCTCTACATTCTAGAGATATTGCACATACTCAATCCAGTAGGGTTCCCCAAATCCAGGCCTCAAGATCCAACAAAAGATCATGTTGTATGGAATCCTCTGCTTGAAAATTTTTTTGCAACTATGGTTTCCATACAACATGATCTTTTGTTGGATCTTGAGGCCTGGAGTTGGGGAACCCTGCTGGATCTAGTGTGTTCAATATTACTAGAATGTAGAGACTGCTGTGGAAAAGACAAGTCATATAGGTATAATCTACATGACTTGTCTTTTCAACAACAGTCTCTACATTGTAGGAATATTGCACAGAGTGCATCCAGCAGGGTTCCCCAACTCCAGGCCTCAAGGTCCAACAAAAGATCATGTTGTATGGAATCCTCTGAATTTTTTTTTGCAAATATGGATTTCATTACAACATGATCAGTTGTTGAACCTTGTGGAGTTGGTGAAGATGTAGATTGGTTTCGTTGACAAAACATATCTCCAAGACTGACACAAGAAACGTCAGTAATCGAGATATCTGGTGTATTGCAAACTGAATAGAGTTGGTTTCCCTAACTACAGTGTTCAAACCAAACTAACATAGCATGTTTTTAGTAATTACATCGGAGTTCAAAAAAAAATTTAAACATGATATGTTGGCTGACATTAGGATTAAAGTTTTAAAATCATTGCTATAGAGAATGGTGTTGAGTGCAAGGTATATCTATTGTTCTCATTTAAAAAATGCAAGGAACTATAGATACTGTATACCTTGTAATTAACCACATAATCTATATAGTCACCTACTCTGGAGTATTAGTGAAATCATGATGCACTAAACACAGAATCATAAATTCACTGATACACCAGACTACTTGCTAATGGTATTGGGAGTGTAAAAACAGAGAATGCACTCAGTACAGGTATCAAAACAGTTTTTTTTATTAACATACAAGCAACATGCAAGACAAATTTTTTAAACCATTTGCAGTTGAAAAGTACTTTTTGTAGTTAAAGAACTCAGAGCCTGTTCTTTTGGGCTTGATAATCCTGATGTGTTTCCCATCCACTGCTCCCAAACAGTTGGGGAAATTGCATACAGTCCAGAATCTTTTAGCGATGTCCAACCACTTTTCTGCGGTTGGCATGGGCATGAATTCGGGACAGAAAATGTCCAGAGAGCCCGGCAGGTGTCCGCTACAATTCCAGACAAAGTGGAGATTCCAATCCGGTACTGGAAGTGCAGTGAGGAGAGAGTCTCTCCAGTAGCCTGGAATCTGTTACAGAAAGAAAACAACAAAAATTAATATTTGTGTTTATGTAATTTTTTTACACACGTTACATTAAAACAAACAAAAAAAAATTAGGCAGCATTTGGTTCAATACATGGCATCCAAAAATTAATGCAGCTTGTAGTTACCGACATGGCAGAACTGTAATTCTGCCAGATTTGGAAGAGTACATGTCACAAGCAAGAAAATTCAGCAGACATTGGTTTAGCAAAACTACGTACCTTAATGTGACCAGGAGCCATTCCTCAGGAGTAATCGCACGCCGGAGATGCGTGTCCTGTCTCCGGATGACTTCTTTTACCAGAACAAGCAAATAGTGAAAGGATTCTTTGGTCATCCGGGTATAATTCGTAAATTTCTCCGGGTTTGCCTGGAGCTCCCTGTAGAGGGAGTGGTACGCTCCACGGCTCTCCCGAAGATCCATAATGGGATGTATCCACATATGCCGCTGCTGCCGTCTTCGCTGCCTCTCTCTCTCCCTCTGTTCATGGCAAGCAACAGCATAAGCCTGAGCCATCCTGATGTCCAGATCCAAGTTGAAGGGAAAGCTCTTCCAGCGCAGATCCATGTTTCTCAAGTCAAATGCAAGCAAATGTGAAGAATTCAGGTGTAAACTGGGTCTATATAAAGAATTTCCATAGACACACTCACTGGTGTCCCATTGGTGGAATGTGTTGCAAGAATTTTTCAAGGATTTTTTCTCCAGTTAATTGCGCATAAAAAATGCAAACGCATGAAAAACGCTTACAAACGCATAAAAACGCTGCGATTTTTTGTTGTTATGCGCACAATAATGCAACAAAATAACGCAGCGTTTACCAGCATTTGCGTGCGCTTTTGACATGCGCTTCATGTGCGCCCCAAACGCAGCGCAAAAAAACGCTAGTGTGAAAGTAGCCTAACATAGCAAAAAAATTATGCTTCCAAAATTGTTCTGATGTAAACTAGACATGTGAGAAATGTTATTTATTAATTTTGTGTGATATGAATCTCTGATTTAAAGGCACAAAAAGTAAGTTTGAAAACTGCAAAATTTTCAAACGTTTTCCAAATTTCCATTTTTTAATAAATAAATGCAAGTCATATTGAAGAAATTTTACCACTAACATGAAGTGCCATATGACGCGAAAAAATATTCTCAGAATCAGTGGGATACATTGAAGCATTCCAGAGCTATAAGGCTGGTTTCACATTTGCGTTAAAACAACGCTGCGCCCTGCGTCGTTAAGCCCCGCCCTGAGCCGGCTCCCTGCCCGCCCCATCCGGGATCACCGCCTACTTTCGCATTTGCACGCATGCGATCGGCGCACCCTATCTTTAGCATAGGGTGCGCAGATCATGCGCTGCCAGTGTGAAAGTAGCGTGCTGCGCACTTTTGATGGTGCGCCGTGCGCGGCGAAATGCAACACGCTGCATTTCGTCGCGCACGGCGCACCATCAAAAGTGCGCAGCACGCTACTTTCACACTGACAGCGCATGATCTGCGCACCCTATGCTAAAGATAGGGTGCGCCGATCGCATGCGTGCAAATGCGAAAGTAGGCGGTGATCCCGGATGGGGTGGGCAGGGAGCCGGCTCGGGGCGGGGCTTAACGACACAGGGCGCAGCGTTGTTTTAACGCAAATGTGAAACCAGCCTCAGTTCAAAAATTAACAGTGGTCAGAATTCAAATTGGCTTGGTCATTAAGACGTGATTAATTCTGTCCTTTCTATTTTTGTAGATTACATCAAGCTATGTAGTATGTTGCAGTCTACGGAAGATGTTCAAAAGTAACAGGCTGACTTGGACAAATATTGTAAGGGAATCCGCTTGGCTGATGAGGTTCAATGTGGAAATGTGTAGTTATGCATTTGTTCTAAGGCATGCATGTTCTAAGGTTATGCATTTGGGCATCATATGTTCTAAGGAGAAAAAAAAATAGGAGAGTTACAGATCATACTAAAACTAATGGGCCAATTCACCAAAGAAATTTCTGCAGAATTCTGTGATAATTTGCTTTGAAAAGTTGCAAAATTTATGCACAACACAAAATTAAGCGAAAACGTTGGAACTTTTGGTGTTTTCACGACAGTCTCAGCCAGCCCGATCAAAATGGGCAGAGCTGAGGCGGTACATCTCAGTTTGTCTTATTCATGATGAGCTGTGGTGTTCTCAATGTCATAGGTCTCACCCTAGCCAGGGACTGGAGTAAGATTTCTGATGTGGTGCTCATGCACTCCTAATTCATTAAAAGGCATGTACCTCTTAATTAATCAGGCCCCCTCCTAAAGTCTGGCAAGATAGTGATCAGTTTTGATAAATTAAAGCCATGATGGCTTATTATTTTGGTTGGTCCCCATCACCTACCCTTCCTCCTATGCTCAATATTGAGATCGCACAAATTTATTAGCAAGAAAATTGAATTTTTGGTGAAAATGCAGCAAGACATATGATTTAGAATTTCAAACACTCTGCAAAGCCCTTAATGTAAAAGTTTCTAATATCAAAGGACAAAAGTTGGGATTCTGTCTGTCATGAACATAACACACACTCATGGGTAAAGAAAAAAGTGAAGACCTATTACAGGGAGAAGCTGCACCCACACCCAAATAGTCTCTGCACAAATTAGAAGACTCTAGCCACACAACTCAAAAACACCACCTCGGACCTGGCTTCCTAAAAGGTCATCAAGAGGTTTCTCATACCTCCTGAGGAACCAGAGAGGAAGTTGTAAAACTCTTCCATCAAGAGGTGTTCAGGAAGATGCAAAAACCCAGATTTGGAAAATTAAAACATGTTCATATAAGGTAAAAAGGAAAGCTAAGAAGAGCCAAAACTAAAAAAGGAACACATGTAAACTTCTAGAAACCTAAAGTAGTGAAAGGAAGAAGAACTGGGAATGAAAATAAACAGACTCACTACAGTAATTCAGCTGGTGTTTACCACGCAAGGTAAGCAAACCCCTTATCTGAAGAGCTGGAATTCCTAAACCCAAGATCAATTAAAGGTATAGCCAGCAAGAAAGTGCAGTGAAGAGTCAACATATAAAATTGAGCCCAGAATGTGATAGGACAGATGAAAACAGAAAAATGAAAAACACCCCGAGAAGAGCAAACTGTTATGAATGGGTCACCAAGGAGGAACAACAAAAAGCTAAGTCCCAGAAAACCAGAGAGGTTGGTAACTATGCAGATTGCAGATCCCTGATCTTAACCACACAACTAACAGTAGCAGTGGAGCGTTCCTACGATGTTCCTATATGCCTCGTCACCGCCGGTGGACTACATAAACCTAAAGCAAAAAAAAGGGAAAACTAACTGCCCCAGAGCAGACCCCAAAGGAATAGACAGCCCCCACACAGGGGGACAAAACAGCTCCTGCACCAGTCTCAGAAGTGTCTACCTCCACTTGAAATGGAAGTGAGACATCAGGTTTCCGTAAAACTGGAGCTGAAGTAAATCTCCGATTAAGCTCCTGAAATGCCTCAGGAGACCAATTCAGCACATCAGCGCCCTTCTTGGTCAGATCAGTCAGTGGTTTGACAATACTAGAAAAATTACCTATAAATTTGCGATAGAAATTAGAAAAACCCACAAACATCTGGAGAGCCTTCAAAGAAGTAGGCTGAACCCAATCATAAATGGCCTGTACCTTGGCCGGGTCCATTTTAATAGTCGATGGAGACAAGATAAATCCCAAAAATGAAATCTTCTGTACACCAAAGTGGCACTTCGATCCCTTAACAAACAGGGAATTCTCCCTCAAACTCCGGAACACAGTCCGGACATGTTCCACATGGGAATCCCAATCACTAGAAAATATCAAAATATCATCCAGATAGATGATCAAAAACTTATCCACAAAGTCTCGGAAAATATAATTCATAAAGGACTGAGGACAGAAGGGGCATTAGAGAGCCCAAAAGGCATCATCAGGTACTCAAAATGTCCCTCCAGAGTATTAAACGCCGTCTTCCATTCATCCCCGTGCTTGATGCGAATAAGATTATACGCCCCCCTGAGGTCAAGCTTAGTAAACCAGCAGGCACTCTTAATTCTGGAGAATAAATCAGACATCAGAGGTAACAGGTACTGATATTTAACCATCATCTTGTTAAGGGAACGATAATCAATACAAGGCCTTAATGAACCATCTTTCTCGGCCACAAAAAAAAACCCAGCACCTAAAGGTGACGAAGATGGTCTAATATGAACCTTCTCCAACGACTCCTTAATATAGGATCACATAGCATCATGTTTGGGTACAGATAAGTTGAAAAGCCGACCCTTGGGAAATTTACACCCAGGCATCAAGTCAATTGCACAGTCATAACTCTTATGAGGAGGCAAAGACGCAGACTTACTCTCACTAAATACATCAGAGAAATCAGCCAGATAATCAGGAATATCATGAGACTGAGGAGAGGTGGAGAAAACAGGAGCGTCTCTAAGAACACACTGACAACCCCAACTCACCACAAACACAGATTTCCAATCCAAAACTGGGTTATGAGTTTGCAAGCAGGGGAACCCCAGAACAATGGTATCGTGCAAATTATGCAGCACCAAAAATTTACAATTTTCTTGGTGGTCTGGGGCAACTCGCATTATCACCTGGGTCCAAAACTGAGTTTTATTCTCCGTCAAAGGAGTGGCATCAATACCCCTCAAAGGAATAGGCGTCTGCAGAGGCGTCATGGACAAACCACAATGTTTAGCAAAGTCCAAATCCATCAGATTCAGAGCTGCTACTGAATCCTCAAAAGCCTTAGTGGAAAATGTGGACAAGGACAGATCAGAGTAATTGCCAAAAGAAACTTAGGTTGTATACTGCCCACAGCAAATGTGTGTGCAAAACATTTCTCTTGTTTAGGGCAGACAGAAATAGTATGAGAGGCGTCTCCACAGAAAAAACACAGCTTATTACGCCTTCTAAACTCCCGACGTTGTGCCCTAGACAAAACCCCATCACATTGCATAGGTTCAGATATTTGTTCAAAAGGTGGCAGCGCCTCCCGTGCATCGATCAACTTGAATGGCTAATGACATAGAGCCATCCAGACCAGAAGGAACATGAAATCCCACCATAACATCTTTTACGGTCTCTGACAAACCTTTCCGAAAGAGAGCTGCCAATGCACTATCATTCCATGTAGTAAGGACCGCCCACTTTCAGAATTTTTGACAGTACAACTCTGCAGGATCCTGACCCTGGTCTAATGCCATCAGGGTTCTCTCAGCTTGATCAACGGCATTAGGGTCATCATACAACAACCCCAAGGCTTGAAAAAATGCATCCACATTAGTCAAAATAGGATTTTCAGGTGTCAGAGAAAAAGCCCAATCCTGGGAATCGCCGCGCAGCAAGGAGATGACAATTTTAGCCTGCTGCACACAGCTCCCCGATGAATTAGGCTTCAAGGCAAGAAATAATTTACAATTATTCTTAAAATTCAGAAATTTAGACCGATCCCCAGAAAACACATCAGGAGTAGGAATCTTAGTGTAATACTAGAGGGAAAACTAAGTTAGAGAGTGGACCCTCTGGATCGTGGATCCGGAGCCCCTGGGCCGAGCACACCAGGTGAAGACCGACCCCTATACAGGGATCGTTTGGGGCAGGACCACAGAGGACGGAGGCGCGACAGCCGGAACCAAGAGGGACGGCTCCACGGACAGAAGGACAGGGGAGGCAACGGTGCGAAAAACGAGCAGGGACCAGTGGCGCAGGACAGAAACAATACGGAAGACAGGCAAGTGGAAAGACCAAGGCGGACTGGAGACAGAGGACGGCACCGGGGATGGAAGGCAGCGCCCAGGCAGACTGGAAGGGAAGGGAGAAGTGGAAAGACCAAGGCGGACTGGAGACAGAGGACGGCACCGGGGATGGAAGGCAGCGCCCAGGCAGACTGGAAGGGAAGGGAGACACGAGACAGGGGGCGGCAGGGCGAGTCAGGCGGAAAGCGGTTGAGCTACAGGAGAACTGTAGAGGCCAGAGGGTGCAGAAAAACTACACAATCATCAGGCGTCCTCCTAACAGCGAGGACGCCTGAAGTACAGCAACCCCCGGAAGTGCGTCACCCAAGCCCGCCCCTCAGCGCCGCCCACCGCAGGAGAGAGAGCGCGGAAGGCGGCGAGCGCTAACCAGGGGGCGGGAGCCAGGAGCTGCCGTAAGGACGAGTGGACGGCGGGCACGTGACCGGGCGGGAGCGCGCAGGTGAGGAAACGCTGCAGCGCGCGCCGCAGCAGAAGGGGCATCGGCGGGCATAACCGCCGATGTCACAGTACCCCTCCCCTTACGCCCTCCCTTACTGAGATTGGCCAAAAACTTTTTCAGAATGCGAGGGGCGTTGATATTTTCCCGAGGCTCCCAGGACCTCTCCTCGGGACCAAAACCCACCCAATCGATAAGAAAAAGGGTCTTACCCCGGGCTTTTTTCATAGCCAAGATGTCCTTGACCTCGAAGACGTTATCCGAGATAGCAGGTGAGGGAGGGACGATGGAAACTGGTTGGAACCGATTCAGGACTACGGGTTTCAGGAGCGAGACATGGAAAGCGTTGGGCACCCGGAGCGAAGCAGGCAACCTCAGTTTGTAAGCCACGGCATTAATACGTCCAATCACTTCAAACGGTCCAATGTACCGAGGACTCAGCTTATAAGAGGGAACTCTCAGACGGATATGTCGAGTTGAAAGCCAGACCTTGTCACCTGGATGGTACGGGGGCACATCCTTCCGTCTCTTGTCTGCATGTTTCTTGATTCGGTCGTTGGCACTTTTGAGCGCATCCCTGGTCTCTCTCCAAATCTGCGAGAATTCTTTAGCAAGAGAATCGGCTGCGGGTACCCCTGTAGAGGTGGAAAAAGGCAACGGAATACCTGGGTTTTGACCGGTTACCACAAAAAAAGGTGACCTGGTGGTAGATTCACTGGGATGATTATTGTGCGAGAATTCAGCCCAAGGTAAGAGCGCAACCCAGTCGTCCTGATGAGCGTTGGTGAAGTGACGTAGGAAGGTGGTTAACCCCTGATTAATTCGCTCCACTTGCCCGTTGGTCTGAGGATGATATGCGGAGGAAAAGTCGAGAGATGTACCCATAAGCCGGCAGAGTGCCCTCCAGAAGCAGGAGGTGAACTGGACCCCCCGATCCGACAGAATCCGCTGAGGAAGACCATGCAGCCTGAAGACCTGGTGGATGAAGATCTCAGCTAACTTCGGGGCGGACGGTAGTCCCGGTAAGGGAATGAAATGGGCCATCTTGGAAAAGCGATCTGCCACGACTAAGATGGTGGTACATCCGGCTGAGCGGGGTAAGTCAGTCACAAAGTCCATGGCGATCTGCTGCCAGGGGGCCTCAGGAACTGGCAACGGGTGAAGAAGACCGGCGGGCAAAGTCCTAGCCACCTTATTCTGGGCACAGATTGTGCAAGAGGCCACGTAGTCCATCACATCCTGGCGAAGCGTGGGCCACCAATAATACCGGGAAAGCAGTAAGAGAGTCTTCTTGGTCCCAACGTGTCCAGCAATTTTGGAGGAATGTCCCCAGCCCAACACCTCTATACGTTTGCCTGGAGGGACGAAGGTCTTACCGGGCGGAGGGACAGCAAAATTCACAGGAGCCACGGTGATCATCATAGTAGGCTCGATGATATAGGATGGGACTTCCTCCCTCTCTGAAGACTGCAACGACCTGGAAAGGGCATCGGCCTTGATGTTCCTATTACCCGGTCGGAAGTGAAGTTGGAAGTCAAAGCGGGAGAAAAACAGGGCCCACCTGGCTTGCCGGGCATTGAGCCTTTGGGCAGACTGCAGATAGGCCAGGTTCTTGTGGTCCGTGAGGATGGTAAAGGGATGTACAGCTCCTTCGAGTAAATACCGCCATTCAGCCAAGGCCATCTTAATGGCCAGTAATTCACGGTCTCCAATGGAGTAGTTGCACTCCGCCGGTGAAAAGACTTTAGAAAAGAAGCCGCAAGGAACCTGCCGTCTGGACGAAGCCTGCTGGGACAGGACCGCCCCCGCTCCAGTGGAGGAGGCATCCACTTCCAGGACAAAGGGTCTGCTGGTCACAGGCCGATGCAAAATGGGTACTGACGCAAAAGAACGTTTCAGAGTTTGGAAAGCGTTTTCCGCTTCAGGGGACCAGCTGTTGGGCTTCGTTCCCTTACGGGTCAGGTCCGTGATGGGTTTGGTAACCGTAGAAAAGTGAGGCACAAACTGACGGTAATAGTTTGCGAACCCAAGAAACCGCTGGATGGCCTTAATCCCCACTGGACGGGGCCACTTGAGTACCGCACCGAGTTTTTCGGGATCCATCCTTAGACCGGAGTCGGTGACGACATATCCCAAGAAGGGTAGTGACGACTGCTCAAAAAGGCATTTCTCGATCTTGGCGTAGAGTTGGTTCTCTCGAAGGCGGTGCAAGACCAAGCGTACACTTTTGCGATGAGAGGGCAGATCGGGGGAGAAAACGAGAATGTCGTCCAGGTAGATGACAACACAAGAATAGAGTAGATCCCGGAATACCTCATTGATAAATTCTTGGAACACAGCGGGGGCATTGCAAAGGCCGAATGGCATGACTAGGTATTCATAATGCCCGTCACGGGTATTGAAGGCCGTCTTCCACTCGTCCCCAGCACGGATTCGGACCAAATTGTAGGCTCCCCGCAGGTCTAACTTCGTGAAGATCCGGGCTCCTCTCAGCCGGTCAAAAAGCTCCGGAATCAACGGAAGGGGGTAACGATTTTTGATGGTGATTTTGTTCAGACCCCGGTAATCAATGCAAGGCCGCAGTGATCCATCTTTCTTCCGGACGAAGAAAAAACCCGCGCCTGCGGGAGAGGAGGACTTTCGGATAAACCCCTTGGACAGATTTTCGTGGATATATTCCGTCATGGCAGCGGTCTCGGCTGGAGAGAGAGGGTATGTTCTACCTCTGGGAGGAACCGCTCCAGGAATCAGGTCGATGGGGCAGTCATAAGGCCGGTGCGGAGGCAGGGAATCTGCCTCTTTCTTGCAGAAAACATCAGCATAGGCGTGGTATGGCACAGGAAGACCAGGGAGGTCTGTAGGCTTGAGCTGAGGATGGGAACGGACCAGGGTACGTAAACAGCTTACATGGCAGGCGTGCCCCCAGCGCAGGATCTCTCCGGAGCGCCAGTCGATAACTGGCTCATGCCGCCTAAGCCAAGGTAGCCCCAAGAGAATGGCGTGGGATAACTGAGGCAGGACATAAAAGGCAATCTTTTCAGAATGAAGTGCGCCAACTTGCAGGTTTACTTCAGTGGTTACCGTGGTGATGAGCCCAGGAAGAGGTTTGCCATCAACGGAGGTGATTGCTCGAGGGTTACTTAGGACGACCACGGGAATCTGGAGTCTGTCAACCTCCTCCTGGTGGATGAAGTTGCCTGCCGCGCCCGAGTCCACATACGCCTCCACAGAGCTACGCCCCCGACCTGAAATAAGTAGAGCTGAAACAGTAAGTGGAAGAGAGGGGGTCGGATCACCTAGGGGGCCCTCTCCTACCTGGCCTAGGCGGATGCGTTTCCCGGTCTCTCAGGACAAGTGCGTATGAAGTGATTGGCCCCTCCACAATAGAGACAGAGTCCCTTGGTCATCCTCTCCTTACGCCGTTGTTCAGACAGCTTGATGCGATCTACTTGCATGGGCTCAGGGGCGGTGTTACTAGGGAGAGCAACGGTGCGCGGAATGGGAGCTTGGTATAACCTAAAGGGCCTCCTCTCCCTGGCTGACTCTCTGGCGCGTTCCTGAAAACGCAGGTCAATACGAGTAGCCAGGGAGATGAGATCTTCCAGGGTGGTGGGAAGGTCACGCCCGGCCAACTCGTCTTTGATTTTACCAGAAAGGCCTCTCCAAAACGCACCAACCAGGGCTTCGTTATTCCACCCCAGCTCCGAGGACAAGGTCCGAAAACGGATGGCGTATTGCCCTACCGTAAGGGACCCCTGGCTGAGGTTAAAAAGGGCCTCTGTGGAGGAAGCAAGGCGTCCAGGTTCATCAAAAACCTTACGGAATGTCTCCAAAAAACACTGGATGTTGGTCACCACCGGGTCATCCCTCTCCCATAATGGATTCACCCAAGCCAACGCCTCCCCCTCTAGATGGGAGATTATAAAGGCCACTTTAGCACGGTCCGTAGGATACTGTTGGGGCGACAGATCAAAGTGCAATCTGCACTGATTTAAAAATCCCCTACACAATTTTGGGTCCCCACAGTACCTGGGCGGTTTACCGAGACGGGGGGGAGGAAAAGAGACGGTGTCCCGGGCTTGGGTGGAAGCGGCCGCAGAGGACTGCAAAGAAAGCAGCCGATCATCCACGGACGCCATATACCCCAAAATGTGAGACTGAGCATCGCGCTGTTGTGCGAGCTCCTGCTGGAGACTGACTAAGAGAGGTGCGTGTGCTGGGTCTGCGGTTTGAAGAGCGGAGAGCCGGGTGTCCATGGACTTCATGAATGACATGATACGGGTCTGATTTTCTCTAAGGAAGAGCAGTTCCTTTTGAGTGGCAGCCGCGGCACCGGCGGGGTCCATGGCCTGATGATACTGTAATACTAGAGGGAAAACTAAGTTAGAGAGTGGACCCTCTGGATCGCGGATCCGGAGCCCCTGGGCCGAGCACACCAGGTGAAGACCGACCCCTATACAGGGATCGTTTGGGGCAGGACCACAGAGGACGGAGGCGCGACAGACGGAACCAAGAGGGACGGCTCCACGGACAGAAGGACAGGGGAGGCAACGGTGCGAAAAACGAGCAGGGACCAGTGGCGCAGGACAGAAACAATACGGAAGACAGGCAAGTGGAAAGACCAAGGCGGACTGGAGACAGAGGACGGCACCGGGGATGGAAGGCAGCGCCCAGGCAGACTGGAAGGGAAGGGAGAAGTGGAAAGACCAAGGCGGACTGGAGACAGAGGACGGCACCGGGGATGGAAGGCAGCGCCCAGGCAGACTGGAAGGGAAGGGAGACACGAGACAGGGGGCGGCAGGGCGAGTCAGGCGGAAAGCGGTTGAGCTACAGGAGAACTGTAGAGGCCAGAGGGTGCAGAAAAACTACACAATCATCAGGCGTCCTCCTAACAGCGAGGACGCCTGAAGTACAGCAACCCCCGGAAGTGCGTCACCCAAGCCCGCCCCTCAGCGCCGCCCACCGCAGGAGAGAGAGCGCGGAAGGCGGCGAGCGCTAACCAGGGGGCGGGAGCCAGGAGCCGCCATAAGGACGAGTGGACGGCGGGCACGTGACCGGGCGGGAGCGCGCAGGTGAGGAAACGCTGCAGCGCGCGCCGCAGCAGAAGGGGCATCGGCGGGCATAACCGCCGATGTCACACTTAGGTTCAGCAGCATGTGACTGAATGAGGTAGGTGGAAATTCCCTGCACTTCAGCAGCAAGTTTGTCCACACGATCAGACAATTGCTTAATCTCCATTAGGAAAAAAAAAAAAAATCCTTCTACGGCCCCAGAAAAAAAAGAGGAAAAAATCTATAAATAAAAAAAAAAAATTCTGTCACTTTTTTTTTCTTTGTCTTTTAAACAATTCTTCCCTGCATTTGAGTACCCTAGAATCTGCGGTATGGCAGGTGATTCTGTTATAAATGGGTCACCGAGGAGGAACAACAAAAAGCTAAGTCCCAGAAAACCAAAGAGGTTGGTAACTATGCAGATTGCAGATCCCTGATCTTAACCACACAACTAACAGTAGCAGTGGAGCGTTCCTATGATGTTCCTAGATGCCTCGTCACTGCCGGAGGACTACATAAACCTAAAGCAAGAAAAGGGAAAACTAACTGCCCCAGAGCAGACCCCAAAGGAATAGACAGCCCCCACACATGTATTGACGGTGAAGCAAGATGAAAACACAAAAATAGGCAGGAAAATAGGCTGAGCAAATGATGGGGCCCGACTAACTAGAAAGGACAGGAAAGGAAAGCCACTGTCTGCAATCTGCCAAAAAATCCTACCAAAATAATGTCCAACACGTCTGATAGCAAAATTAACCCTGAAGTCACTAGACTTCTCCCACTATATCAGCACTCTGAAATATTCTGAAACAGAGCAAAAAGAGGCCAATCTAATAAAGGACAAAAAGGCAAATTGGCAAATACAGATAAATAGGAGTGGAAGTTCAGCATAGCCCCAGCAGGGGCAAGCTGACCACACAAGAACCTGAATTGACCAACAAGCGCAAGTGTGAATATTAGCAAAAAACAAACTTAACTTGAGAAGACTGGAAGAGAGCTGAAGTCCAAGACCTGAGAAGCAGACTGAATCACCAGCACCAGGATAGGGCGTCGGCTGTCTTATATCCAGTCTGATACTCCAGAGATCCAACCGTTATCCTCCTCATCAGGTGGCAGATCACTACCACTTAAACCGACCTCACTACCTCCTGTCACCACCAGAGGGAGAATGGAACGAGAACTCTCAACTGGTGGAGCAGAAAATGAGCTCATAACAGCAAACCAAGAAAGGAGAACAAGGAAAATTAAAACCATCAGCACATGGACAGGGAAGATAAGGCAATAGCTCAGCAGACCGTGAAACTGACCACGAAGTAACAGTTATGCGGATCAAATCCCTAAACTGAGCCATGTCATTGTCTCGATCTATCAGATTCTTGCCCTTGTCCATTATTCTGAAATAAGTCTGACACTGGGTCAGATACTGTATATTAGGCTATGCCTAATATACAGTATCTGACCCATGAAGCAGAACAGGTACAGGTACAGGTTGTCAATGTTATTCAAGTCACTTGTCAGTGATTTTACTGGAAGGCTACAATGCATGGCAGCCTGTTTCAGTGTAAGTTCTAAAATGGATCAGTGAATGGATAAATGATTGTCAGAAATCAGTTTGCAAAACCACAAGACTCATTGTAGATTTCAGATATAACATTCAGCAATGTAATATATTCAGTGCACCTAAAACTGTTTCTTACATTTACATTACATGCTTATATTATATTCAATGAAATAAAAGGTGTAACTATCAGCAGAGAAAGTTCTCACCGCGCAGTGTCGATCATCCAGCCAGCTCTGTCTTATCTCCGAGTTGTGTGTTGTTGAGGTGAATATTTAAGCCCTCTACTGGCAGCATCTGTTAAAATGTGATTCAAGTCCATCCCATACATTCCAATGTGGCTTTACTTAACCCCTTAGAGTGGATTCACATGGGGTAGATTTTGGGGAAAATGTCACAATTTAATGCAATTTTTTGAGGCAATGTTAGAATGTATTCAAAAAGAATAAGAGATATAAAAGGAAGGTTATATTCTGTGCTTCCTACTACTGGAGCCAGGCTTGGCTCTGGCTCAAAAGCTGCATGAAGCTCAGTAGATTCCGTAAATTTTTTTCTTACAAGGATGCATCGGAGGACACACTAAAACTGAGGGCAAAAAAACCAACAACAAATTATAATTCCCTATTACATTACAACCATCTTGATTGAAAAAAACAGAAATTTAGAAATTTTTGCAAATGTATAAAAAAAGCGTACCACCCTCCCCGTGCCCTCCGTTCTGCTAATGACCTGAGGTTAACATCCTCATTAATCAGAACCTCCCACTCCCGTCTCCAAGACTTTTCAAGTGCCGCGCCAATTCTTTGGAATGCCCTACCCAGGCTAGTACAATTAATCCCCAAACCCCACAGTTTTAAGCGTGCCTTAAAAACTCATTTGTTCAGACTGGCCTATCGCCTCAACGCATTAACGTAAATATCCCTGTGTGGCCCATTTCTAAATTTTTTACCATAAACAGGTTTCTTGCATCATGTTCTCACATGCTTTTTGCATTTAATAGCCCTCTGTGTCTGTACTGTTACATATTTAGACTGTTAACTGGTTCATGTAGCAACAGGAACACCCGATTCTTACACTAGGGAAGGTCCAAACCATAAAAACAATAAAAGCAATTGTTACCATCCACTTTTCGTGTCTCCCCTTTTCCCTTATAGATTGTAAGCTTGCGAGCAGGGCCCTCATTCCTCTTGGTATCTGTTTTGATCTATGTCTTTATTGCTATGCTATGCTGCAATGTCTATTGTCTGTACGAGTCCCATCTATAATGTAAAGTGCTGCGGATTATGTTGGCACTATAGAAATAAAATTATTATTATTAAAAAGAAAAACTGAAATATCACATGGTCATAAGTATTCAGACCTTTTGCTCAGACACTCATATTTACGTCACATGCTGACCCTTTCCTTGTGATCCTCCTTGAGATGGTTCTACTCCTTCATTGAAGTCCAGCTGTGTTTAATTAAACTGACAGGACTTTATTTGTAAAGGCACACACCTGTCTATATTAGACTTCACAAGTCACAGTGCATGTCAGACCAAATGAGAATCATGAGGTCAAAGGAACTGGCCAAGGAGCTCAGAGACAGAATTGTGGCAAGGCACACATCTGGCCAAGGTTTCAAAATAATTTCTGCAGTACTCAAGGTTCCTAAGAGCACAGTGGCCTCCTTAATCTTTAAATGGAAGAAGTATGGGACCACCAGATGTCCTCCTAGACCTGGCCATCCAGACAAACTGAGCAATCGTGGGAGAAGAGCGTTGGTGAGAGAGGTAAAGAAGAACCGCAATATCATTGTAGCTGAGCACCACAGATAAAATAGAGACATGGGAGAAAGTTATACAAAGTCAACTATCACTGCAGGCCTCCACCAGTCAGGCCTTTATGGCAAAATGGTCCAACGGAAGTGTCTCCTCAGTGCAAGACATATGAAAGCCCGCATAAAATTTGCTTAGAAAAAAGCGAAGGTCTCCCAGACTATGAGAAATAAGATTCTCTGGTCTGATGAGACAAAAATAGAACTTTTTGGTGATAATTCTAAGCGATATATGTGGAGAAAACCAGGCACTGCTCATCAACTGCCCAATACAATCTCAACAGATAACATGGTGGTGGCAGCATCATGCTATTGGGGTTTTCTAGCTGCAGGGACAGTACTATTGGTTGCAATTGAAGGAAACATGAATGCGGCCAAGTGCAGAGAAATCCTGGATGAAAACCTCTTCCAGACTTGGCCGAAGGTTCACCTTCCAACAAGACAATGACCCTAAGCACACAGCTAAAATAACAAAGGAGTGGCTTCAGAACAAATCTGTGACCATTCTTGACTAGCCCAGCCAGAGCCCTGACCTAAACCCAATTGAGCATCTCTGGAGAGACTATAAAATGGCTGTCCACCAACGTTCACCATCCAACCTGACGGAACTGGAGAGGATCTGCAAGGAAGAATTACAGAGGATCCCCAAATCCAGGTGTGAAAAACTTGTTGCATCATTCCCAAGAAGACTCATGGCTGTACTAGCTCAAAAGGTGCTTCTACTCAATACTGAAAAAGGGTCTAAATACTTATGACCATGTGAGATTTCAGCTTTTTTTTTTTAATAAATTTGCAAAAATTCCTACATTTCTGTTTTTTTCAGTCAAGATGGGGTGCAGAGTGTACATTAATGATAAATAAATGAACTTTTTTGAATTTATCAAATGGCTGTAAAGAAACAAAGAGCAAAAAAATAAAGGGGTCTGAATACTTTCCGATCCCACTGTATAGTTACTAATAGGCATCCGTAAGTTATTCTAGATATCTAAATCCAATTTGTAAATTGATATGCATAATATATCTTGCTTCAACACTAATTACATTTGTGGTGCTTGTCACTTTAATTATTCATGACTATTCTATTTTTGGAAAGCAATTTAGGTCACCTAGATGCCTTCAGTTGGATAATAACTGTGACACGGAGCTATTGTGGTTTTATTGCTGTATACATCCTCCTGGTATCCATCACCCACTGCTAAGAGACCTGGTCATGACTACTCCTCATGGACATGCTTACTGCAGCATCAGGCTGATCACTCTGTACTTGAACAAATTAAACAAAACCGTTGGCACAACCCTGTAGTATTAGTGGTGCTCAAGTAGGATCCCAATCCGTGACTCGTGATATACAAAAACTTGGCACACACTTGTGGATTCTGATGCCGAAAAGTGATTGATTTTAATAAAGTACAGTACATACAAATAGACATTTCGGTCTATGACCTTCATCAGTGTACGTGAGACTGTACTGTGAGCTCAAAAATAACTGGGCAAAAATCTAGAAATCCAATAAATGAGGAGGCACAAAAGGCCGTTTCTCGTTGCTTGTAAAATAGTAAATGGATGCGGTATCCGCCGCAAGTCAATACAAGTCGGTACACTGATGAAGGTCATAGACCGAAACGTCTATTTGTATGTACTGTACTTTATTAAAATCAATCACTTTTCTGCATCAGAATCCACAAGTGTGTGCGATATACTTGAACAAAGACACACCTTCAGTGACGTGTCATTGGTCAGGTGACCGATACTAATGAGTCAGCTGATCGGCAGTCATACTCCTGACCACGAATGTAACTGTGGCGCTCAGTAGTTAAATTGCCCTAGCTGCATTCCTTCCACACTCTGCAGTGGTGTGAGATGCTCATGCTTACTTCTACTACTCCTCAAATGAATGGACCACATTAAGGTACAGACTACACTGAAGTTACTTGCATTTTTGGCTTTCTTTTTCTCTTTATGTGGACTGTCACATTTCTAATTCCTCACCAGCTAGCCACAAAAGTTTATGCTTCCCTTTAAAGGGGTTGTGCACTGCTAGGACAACCCCTTCTTGATTAAAGTGTTTGGCCCCAATAAAGTAATAAAGCCTATCACCTCCTGTGCAGGTGCAGTTCCCACGGTTTCAGCACTCGTTTTCCCGGGGCTCCCGTGAGGTTGTTGTGACGTCAGCACCCAATCAGCTCCTACGTCACTGTCTCCGCCTTCGAACAAATCGAACATGTAGAGGAAGTCCAGGCTGCAGCTGACCTTGGATTTCCTCTCCATGGTCAATTCGACAGGAGTCGGGGAAAGTGATGCCAGCGCTGACATGTCACAAAAAATCATGTATATTATATTTTTGCATTGTATTATCATTGTCTATACATGGAGATATTGTATATTTGTTATTGTCTTATATTCATGCACATTTAGTATTATGTATTTTATTTTAGATATTCTGTGACCCTTTGAAAAAGACCTGGGACGGATAAAAAAAAGTCTCTTAAATTTTGTCGCCCATCTGTCTCATTTGGTTTGTGCTTCTTTCATATGTACTAATCTATAAAAGTATTTTGGAAATATTGCTTTTTCAGTGTGCAGTGGATATTCCTTCATTTCATAGAGCCACAGATTTGTACCGGTCCGATTTAAAAAAAAATGGACAGGTTGCCATGTGTTTTGCACAGTTACACGGCCCATGAAAAACATGGACATGTGAACTGCTCCATAGATTATAATGGATGAGTGTTCCATCCTAGAAAAAAACAGACACAACACATGTGTGGAACACAGATGTCTGAATGAGGCCTGGAGACTGTTTTTCTCTGCAAACTTGTGGATTTCTGCCAGCCCCAATTAAATTATTGTGTCAGGCGCAAACATTTCTGCAGCAAATCTGCAGTGCACAAATTCTCCTAAAGATGCTATGATATTTCATCTTTTTATCTCTACATAATTATATTTTTTTGCATTAACATTAGTGTTGAGCGATATCTTCCGATATCGGGAAATATCTTATCGGATTGGTTCGGACCGATACTCCAAAAATATCGGATATCGCCGATTCCGATAACGGAAACCAATGCAAGTCAATGGGACATAAATATCGGAATGAAAAGAGACCCTTTCTTTCCTTGTAGGTTAATTCTACATGAAGGAAAACAACTAAGAATAATGTAGAATGTATTGGGGGAGGTGGAGGAGACATTAAAGGCATAGAGGTGTAGCCCAATCAAATGGAATAGCAGGAATTAATTTTTTTTTAAGACGTTCGGAGTTACAAAGATATTGACTATGTTAAGCTTTTTATATTTTGTCAGATATTTATGTTTCACTACTTCCATGCTCTTCACCTTCTTTTTTACTTCTCCCACACTTTCTCCTTCATCATCCTCTTCAGGGTCATCTTCTTGGTCTTCTTCGGGGTGGTCTTCATGGTCGTCATCTCCAGGGTCGTCGTTTTCGGGGTCGTCTTCTTCGGGGTGGTCTTCAGGGTCGTCGTCTCCCGGGTCATCGTTTTTGGGGTCGTCGTCTTCTTCGGAGTGTTCTTCAGGTTCGTCGTCTTTAGGGTCATCGTCAGGGAGATCCAGAGTGATTACCAAAAACCATTTCAAAAAGCTTGAACTTGGAAATGAAGCAGAAGGTATAGGAAGGCTGAGGAACTGCTGAGAACCAGCTTACGGTACTGGAACCTGGATGGTTAGCCGAAGATACAAGAGCCAATGGAAATAGCGAGGACCAGCTGATGGTACTGGAACCCGGTTACTAAGCAGGAGGTACCTGTGCCAGAAAGCATTACCAAGGACCAGCAGACGTTGCTGGAACTTGGATACCGAGAAGGAGGCACCTAAGCCAAAAGCTCTGCCTGGAACTAGCTGACATAACTGGAACCGAGAGGGACATATTCAAAATTGACTTCCAAAGAACCAGCTAATGGTGCTGGAACTCAGAAAGGCAGCAGAAGGTACACATGAAAAAAAAAGTTGCAAGGCCGCGAGCCCGCCGGAGTTACCGAAACCCACAGTTCTACAGGGGGAGCTTGTCCTAGTGGCACTACAGAACCAGCCTTCATTGCCAGATCCCACAGCCCACATAGGAAGCACCTAAACTCCAGGCACCATAGAGTTGGCTAACCCGACCGCAACACGACAGTACAATGTATTGGAGGCAAAGTGACGTTTACACTACCCGGAAACAGCTGGCGTGCTGGAACCAGGCTGGGCAGGAGGGAGTACCCGTGTCAAAGACACTTCTGATTAGCAACTGGTAGTGTTGGAGCCCAGGGATTACAGTAGAAACAGAGTGTAGCCAGAGGCCTAATTGGAGCAAGTTTAATATCTGTAGTAGTGTGAATGTGGACAGAGCAGGAGAAATTGCTGGACACACAGCAGGGGATCAGCTGACGTTACTGAACCCCAATAACACTGGAGCATGTGTTGACTGTGCAGACGGCACTTCTGAGCAGCAACTGGCGGTGTTGGAGCCCAGGGTAAATAATAGAAACAGAGTGGAGGCAGAGGCCTAATTGGAGCAAGTTTAATATCTGTAGTAGTGTGAATGTGGACAGAGCAGGAGAAATTGCCGGACACACAGCAGAGGATCAGCTGATGCTACTGAATCCCAATAACATTGGAGCATGTGTTGACTGTGCAGACGGCACTTATGAGCAGCAACTGGCGGTGCTGGAGCCCAGGGATTACAGTTCAGGTGGTAGAAACATGAACACAACAGGAGACCTGGATAGTGTTGCCAACCAATTATTTTATCTGGAAGAGAACTGGCAAATTCCTGCGAGATCTAGGCCTTGTTCATTTTCAGAAAAGTAAGCCGGTCAACGTTATCAGAGGATAGTCGCATGCGACGGTCTGTTGGTACACCACCTGCGGCACTAAAGACGCGTTCCTATAATACACTAGCAGCAGGGCAAGCCAGCACCTCCAATGCATACTGGCTAAGCTCTGGCCATGTATCCAGCTTAGAGACCCAAAACTTGAAGAGGGAAGAGACGTGTGGGAGAACACTGTGATGGCAAGACATGTAGTCTGTCACCATCTGACGGAAACGTTGCCTCCTGCTGACTTGGGCCGTTTGTGATGGTGTAGACATTTGTGGCGGGGACACAAAACTTTGCCACATTTGGGCCATACTGGTCTTGCCTTGTGCTGAGGCGCTGCTTCTGCTCCGACTTTGTGCAGAGCTTCCTCCATTGCCTTGACGCATTGACCTGCTTTGTAAAGCACTAGCAGCACTGCTCTCGGGTGGAATGGAGAACATGATGGAATGCACCAGTGTGTCGTGGTACTCCCGCATTTTACGCTCCCGGTTCAACGGTGCTATGAGGCTTTGTAAGTTGTCCTGGTAGCGAGGATCTAGGAGGGTGTACATCCAATAATCAGCCGTGCTGAGAATGTGGGCAATGCGACGGTCATTTCTCAGGCACTGCAGCATGAAATCAACCATGTGCTGCAGACTGCCAACTGCCCAAGAAACGTTGTCCCCTGCTTGAAGCGTCATCTCTGCCTGCTCTGCATCACCCCACCCTTGCTCTACATACTGACTACTAGAGTATTGTGTACCTCCCTCCTCTGGACAGATTTCTTCCTCCTCCATTGACTCCTCTCCTCCTCATCCTTCTCACAATGTGTCCCCTGCCTAGGCCTTTGTGAGGAACCATGTTGCGCGGACTGTCCAGAAGTAGATGGCATTTGTGACTCCTCATCCTCCACCTCTTCCACAACCTCCTCCCTTAGTGCTTGCAGTGTTTTTCAAGCAGGCAGATAAGGGGGACAGTCATGCTGACTAGTGCATCATCTGCACTCGCCATCCACGTGGAATCATCGAAGGCACGCAAAACGTGGCAGATGTCCTTCATAGAGGCCCACTCAGTGGTGGTGAAGTGTGAACGGCGTGCAGTGCTACTTGTTTGCGCCTGATGCAGCTGGTACTCCATTACTGCTGCCTGCTGCTCACACAACCTCTCCAACATATGTAACGTTGAATTCCACCTGCTGGGTAGGTCACATATGATGCAATGTTCCGAAAGGCGGAATCGGCGCTGCAGAGCTGCAATGCGCGATCTTGCCATGCTGGAATGCCACAAGTGAGCGCACTCTATGTGGACCTTGTGCAGCAGTGCATCAAGATCCGGATAGTCCCTCAAAAAACTCTGCATGACCAAGTTAATCATATGTGCCAGACATGGGATGTGAGTGAGGTTGCCTAGGCCCAGAGCTGCCACCAGATTTCGGCCATTGTCACACACTACCATGCCTGGCTGGAGATTCGCTGGCAAAAACCACACGTCGCTCTCCTGCTTGATGGCGTTCCAGAGCTCCTGTGCTGTGTGGCTTCGATTTCCCAAAGAAATTAATTTCAATACGGTCTGTTGACGCTTGGCCACGGCAGTGCTCAAATCGGTCGTAACAGGTAAGCGTTCATGGGTCCATGTGGAGGTAGACTGTGACAGCTCCTGCAGCGCTGATTCAGAGGAACTGGAGTATGAGGAGGAGTCAATGTGTACAGACTGGTTTCTTGCAATCCTTGGAGTTGGCAGAACACGTACAGTGCCACTCTCAAGATCTGTACCCGGCTCCACAACATTTACCCAATGGGCAGTGAGGGAAAGATATCGTCCCTGTCCATGGTTACTGGTCCACGCATCGGTGGTCAGGTGGACCTTGCTGCTGACGGCGTTTAGTAGCGCATGTTTAATTTTTCCCTCCACATGCTTTTGCAGGGCAGGGACGGCTTGCCTGCTGAAATAAAAGCGGCTGGGCACGTTGTATTGTGGGACTGCCAATGCCATGAAGTTACGGAAGGTGTCAGTCTCCACCAGCCTGAATGAGAGCATTTCAAGGGACAGAAGTTTTGCAATGCCAGCATTCAGAGCCTGTGCTCGGGGACGGTTTGCCGAGTATGGGCGCCTTTTCTCCCATGCCTGTGCTACCAATGGCTGTAGAGTGGCCTGGGAGTGTGAGGATGACAGGGAGCATGGTGCTGTGGATGGAATAACACTGTGTGTCTGTACAACAGTGCCAGAGGTTCTTCCATGGCGATCCTGTGAGGAAGCCGAACCAACTGTGTGTGAGCTGGAGGAAGAGGCTACAACATGAGCTGAAGAGGTGGTAGGTGGCGCTGTAGGTTGGCCTAGGTCTTCAGTGTGTCTTTATAACTCCACCACGTGCTTGTTCCGCACATGTTTCCACATATTTGTGGTATTGAGGTTGCTGACACTTTTCCCTCTTTTCCCTTTCTGATAACACAGCTTGCATTTGACAAAGCAAATGTCATCTGCAACTGTGTCAAAAAAGGACCAGGCACTGCAAGTCTTGGGAGCGCCCATTTTGGGTTTTGGAAGAGGCATGCTCCTAATGGGTGCCGAGGTGGAGGCTACAGGCAACCGAGTCTGCCCCCTCCCTCTCCCTCCTTTTTTGGCCGTTCGGGGAATCTCTTCCTCAGAGCTGCTCCCACCACCTTCCTGTACCTCACGTCATGATGGGTCAAGGACCTCATCATCTACACTACCCTCTTCAAACGACTGCTTCTCCTGGGTAGTCTCGACAGAACAGTACGCACCAGAAAGTGGCATCTGAGTCTCATCATCAGATGCGTACTGAGGTGTGTTGACCATAGGCACTGGCCCACCCGCCTCTTCAGATTCAGAGAGACAAAGCTGCTGCGCATCATTGCATACTACCTCTTCTTCAAATTCTCAAATGCTGCTTGGCTGGCCCCCTCTTTCCAAGCCAACAGATTCAGAGAAAAGAAGTAGAGATGGCTCCTGTCCAGGGCTCTCTGACTGCCTGGGGCAATTTGGCAGGTGGTGAAGAGACAGATGGGTGCTCTTCAGTGCTCTGGACCTGAGAGGATCTGGAACTAATTGAAGTCGATGCATTAGCTGCCATCCATGCGACAACGGCTTCAATTTGTTCATCCCGCAGCAGTGGGGTACGGCGAGTTCCTACAAAGCTGCGCATAAAGGACTGTTCCCTGGGAAAACTGGGGGATGCTGAGTCACTGGTGCCCGCAGCAGGCACAGAATCCCCACATCCTTTCCCTGCAGAAACTCCACGCCCACAACCACTTGCCTTACTCCCTGCCTTCTTCATCTTGGTAGACTGATAAAGATAGGCAGAAAAATACTAAGGGCTTAGTGTGCTAATTCCTGAACAGCTTCTAACAGGTATAAGAAACACTAATTTTATAAAGTGTGGACTTGACGTTAATATGAGCTAATGTGGCCTACACAACTGTAAAGTGGAGTGTTTGGTGAACTTTATTAACTTTTTTTTTCACAAAAAGACACTGGATGTGCCCAAAGATGTAAAACCGATGGTATCACAAACTTTTTGTAGCTATTACAATGCAGGAAGGTAACCTACAATGCAATAGATGAGGCTCTAAAAAATAGGCTAATACCAATCTGGCTGGGGATGCAGGGCACAAGCCAGCAGAAAGGCTCCTCTATCTACTCCAATATAGTGTTTGCAAATATTCTAGCTGGATACGGATGTGTGGCGCCCCCAGGAGTATGGTCGCCACAACAGCATTGCCATTCTCCAGGGAGGGTGATGTCATGCTTGGAAGCAAGGAAGGGTCTCTCTGACAGTTAATTATTTACATGCAGCACAGTTCCCATTCCAGGCCAGCAGAGGGAGCTCTGAACCAGGATTGGGGGAGGGGCGTGCTATGAGGGCCAGGAGGGGAAATAGTCAGTTAGTGTGAGGAGGGCAACGTGTGTAGACATGTGGAGAGAAGCTGGAGGTTGAGATGAGGATAGAGAGCTCCCTCCCAGTGAGAGCTCATGATCTGGAGCCGTCTCCATGGTTGTATGGATACTGAAGGTCCTGCAACAGAAACCAGAGGAATAGGAAGCTGTAAATGCTCTATTCCCAACTAAGACTCGGAGGCACAACAGCGACGGGTGAGCCAAGAGAGATAGAGGGCTACAGCTGTCTGCCATATGAGGTAGTTCTAAGAGACAATAAGAAGCAGAAACTTCAGTGTAACACTGTACTGTATGTACCTCAAGCCAGCGCTAGGAAGGCGACTACGCAACCCATCTGATAGAGAGATTCCTGAGTGGCTTCCAGGCTAGCCTGCTCCTGTGCCATCTGTAATCAGAACCCTGGACTGTGTTTGCCAAGTAAAGGTAAAGAAACTGCACCCTGTTGTGTCCTTGCCTTCTTCCTGCATCATCCTCAGCACTACTACAGTACATCTCTGTGCCGAACACTGCACCTTCTTCCTAACCCTTTATTTACACTGCCCTGGGACAACAGCCCTACCTGTGGAGGGCTACAACATCATTGCTGCACTACACCATCTGTCCCAGAGGATCTGCTTGCAGCGTCGGCTTAACACCTCCCTTGCCAAACACCACAGGTGGCGTCACGAATCACTTATAAATTTTATTCCCAACTCAACACCCTTTTATATGGGTGCCCAGGGCCATGGACCGGGTCACTGCTGCTGTGACAATCCCCTCTGAGAGACCGGCCCGTTACCGAGTACCCCACAGCCCTGGGAGGGCGACCCATTTTTGGCATCACAAACAGGATTACGGAGCCCGGTATCCCCAGGTCCTGTGTGCCAGAGACTGTTGTGTGCTATAGACTGTGTGCGAAATTGGCGCCATTGCCGCCATTATCCCACTGATTGGCGCGCACGGGAAGAAAAGGGGCAGGCCTTTGTGGGCGGAGCCTGCTGCAGAGCGCGAAGAAATGAAGTGCCACACGGGAAGAGAGGACAGCGTGCGAGAAGGGGAAGAGCTGAGGCCTACAGCCGGTAAGCCACTCAACCCCGGGGCCTGGCAACCGTTCACTAGGGGGAAGGAGAATGTCTCAGGCAAGCGCCGATGCAGCGGCGAATGCCCACGCCAGCCCCTCAGCGCCGCAAGATGCAGTGTCCAACGTGGCTGCGGCTCCGGTAGCATTCACCGCAGCGGTCCCCATAATGCCGTTGTCTATGCCCTACATACCGGGAGCGGCATGGCTACCGCAGTACTCGAGTGAGTCCCATACCCTGAGTGAATTTAAAGAGAGGCTGTGCAGTTTGTTTGAGGTGTATCCTCTATCTGAAAGCCAGAAGGTGAACATCCTGATTGGGCAGCTAACAGGTGCAGCACAGAGAGAAGTGAAAGCCTGGCAGGACACTTATAAAGAGTAAATACGGTATTTACAATGAAGGTCCAGCCATCTTGAAGGAGTGGGGGATAGATAGAGATAGTGAATGGGCTACACACGCACACTTACACATAGTATGACTTTGATTAGTGAATGTGATAGGCCTCTCTGAACAAATGTGTTTTGAGGGAGCGCCTGAAACTATGCAAATTGTGGATAGTCCTGATTTTTTGGGGTAGAGCATTCCAGAGGGTTGGCGCAGCGCGGGTGAAGTCTTGGAGTCGGGAGTGGGAAGTACGGATTAGTGCAGAGGTTAGTCGAAAGTCGTTTGCAGAGTGCAGCGGTCGGTTAGGCCGATAGAAATGAGGTAGGAGATGTACTGGGGTGCCGCACTGTGGAGAGCTTTGTGGGTGAGAACAAGTACTTTGAATTGGATCCTATAATGAATGGGCAGCCAATGTAAGGACTGGCGAAGAGCGGATGTGTCCGAGTTCCGATTAGTCAGATAGATGACCCTGGCTGCTGCATTAGTAGTATGGAGCTAAACTATAATTGGGGCCAGTTTGTTTAAATTATGGTGCCTGGCATTTGGCTGATGCCATAATCAAAACTAAACAGACCACACTATAGATAAAGATATACATATGATTGCTTTTTCATCCATCATGTAACATACAGATTGTAACAAAACTGATGGTGGCTTTGATGCCGTATTCCAGTATTGATTGCGGATCTGGTGCCATATTCCTGTACTAATGGTAGCTCTGGTAATGTATTCATACAGGTGATGGTTGTTCTGGTAATGTACTAATTATGGTTGTGTAGATATACTTATATAGTGATGATGGCTCTGATGCTATGTTCATCACCCTCCAGAGCCATCATCAATACATGAATACAAAATCAAATCATCATTAGTACATAAATAGAACACCAGAGCCATCAACAGTACATAAATACATCACCAGAAACTTAACCATAACCAGGAAATAAATAGGTCACTAAAGCCATCATCAGTACATGTATAAATCACCAGAACCACCATCAGTACATTGAGTTACCAGAATCACTGTCAGTAAATAAATAATCCACTGCCATCATTAGTACATGAATACATTTACTGTGTTTAGGTCACTGGAAGCCTCACATATATGTGGGGGAACTGTGGGGCATCCTACTCTATGGGGGCCATCATATTGTCTAGAATGCTGTGGGGGCCTCATAATGTGGAGGGCCATTACATTTTGTGGGGGCCATAGCACTGTGGAGGCCATTATACTGTGTGTGATCATACTGTTTTAGGGTCAAAGGAGCCCTCAAAATGTATGCAGAAGACCTGTGGGGCATCAAAATATGTGGGAGACACTATACAATGTTATGGCACTGTGTGCATCATACTTTGTGGATGTGTACTGTGGGGATGTCATAATGTGTAGGTGGAGGGAAAATCACTGTGGGGGTATCATACTGTTTGAGGGCACTTTGTTAACATCATACTTTATTGTGGCCCTGAAAGAGGTATTGTAGTGGTGGGACCATTAAGGAGTTTCAATATGAGCAAAATTACTTTGCAAAAGACACAAAGCTGGAAGATATCTCCTGCTATGATAATATGATAATGCCTATGCATTATGACACTGCTGACTATCTTTTGCTTTGGAGGTCCTGGTATGGGGGGCTCAATTATGACTTCTGATATCATATCTATATACATATTTGACCACAGCCTAAGACTTGTATATGGTGCCATTCAAAAAGATAATTATACTGCACCATGCCAGATTTTAGCCTATCGGTGACATTAGATCAGGTGGTCAGTCCAGTAATATAAAATTGCTAATAGCCTTATTCAGCACTACAGGGCTTAGGCTAGTTTCACATTAGCGTTCTCGGGTGCAGCGCAGGGCCGCCGCTTAGCTCAGCCCCCGGCCATGTCCCCTCCGGTCAGCTCCTCCTAGGATCGCATGAGGCTGCATGTGATCAGCATACCCTATACTTAGTGTTGGGTACGCTGACTGTGCGCTGACCATGCGCTGGTATGATTTTGCTGGCGCTGTGCAGTTTTGACGCTGCGCAGTTTTGGTGCTGCACGGCCAGGGGCGGAGCTAAGCGGCGGCCCTGCGCTGCGCCCGAGAACGCTATTGTGAAACTAGCCTTAGCTGCATCCAGAAAAGATGAAAACAAACATGAAGTGTTAGTTGATATCTTGGCCAAAATATGGAAGCTTGCAACCCAAGTAAAGGGCCCTCATTTTGATGCAAAGTCGCCATACATGATATAATACATTTCTGCTTCACTCTACACAATGATAAATATTTGGTTTCCTCTATTGATTCTTTCATCACCTTTAGTCAAGAGTCTGGACATCGCTCACCTTTATTCCAGTGCACTTGCACAATCCTCCCTCCTCCCCCATGTGCAGACAAAACAAAGTATTCGACCTTTCACTTACAATCCTGACTTCTGAGCCCTCCAGGAAAAATCTCACAGAGATGTTTTAATTTTAAGATCTTAACAAATAAACAGAGGGCCCAATTCATCATTTGCATCTTTTTAACTCAATTTTCTTTAATAGTCTAATTTTATTCAAGGTCATTTTTGTTGCAAAATTCTTTAAATTGGCAAATATTCTTCAATGAATTTTGTGAACAATCAAAAATTTCATTTTTTGGACCTGTTTTTTGACTTTTTAGTGAAAAAAAGTCACACATTTGGCAAATTAGTGCAAAAATTGGAACAAACGTTCTGTTGTATATAAAACTACTCAAGAGTCTTACTGGAGAACATTTGCGCCGATTATTAATAATTTTTAATAGATCACATTTTATGAAACTGATGTCTATGAGTCAATGAGAATCTATGAGTCTAAAGCATTTGAAAATGACACAGTGACATAAAAGTCAGAAAACCACTAAACAGCAAAAGACAATTTAAAAATAGCAAATAGTCTGAAGAATTTGCCACAAATTAAAAAGAAAGTCACCAATTGAGAAGTATTCACACCAAAAAACTGTCAGAAGTGAAATGAGGAATCTGATCCATGGTTTTTAACTTTTATCTCCTACTGAGAGTGCTAAAAAAACATTCAGCTATTATTTTTATTTTACTTTCTAAAACTTACACTGTTGTTCACGGGGTGGACACTGACAGCTTGGGGCCCCTGTGCAAAAAATATGCCTGTACTCCCCTTCTTTTACAGCGACAAAACTATATATATATATAGAGTTGTGCTCAAAAGTTTGCATACCCCTGGCAGAATTTTTGCTTTCTTGGCGTTTTTTTCAGAGACTTTGAATGATAACACCAAAACTTTTTCTCCACTCATGGTTAGTGGTTGGGTGAAGCCAATTATTGCCAAACTACTGTGTTTTCTCTTTTTAAATAATAATGACAACCCAAAGGATCCAAATGACCCTGATCAAAAGTTTACATACTCTCGTGATTTGGGCCTGATAACATGCACTGAAGTTGACATAAATGGTTTTCAGTGGCTACTAAATGCAACATCCTTAACTATTACCTGTTTGCCTGTAATCAGTGTGTGTGCATAAAAGCTGAGTGAGTTTCTGGGATCCAGACAGAAGTTTGCATATTTCATCCAGCCACTGACATTTCATGATTGTGAGTCATGGGGAAAGCAAAATAATTGTCAATGGATCTATGGGAAATGGTATTTGATTTGTATAAAAAAGGAAAGGGATACAAAAGGATATCCAAGGAATTGATAATGCCAGTCAGCAGCATTCAGTGATTAACAATTAGAAAATCAGGGGCTCTGTAAAAACAAAACCACAGTCAGGTAGACCAACAAAAATTTCATCCACAATTTCCCCCCAGATGTGAAATGTTGATTTGGTGTCAGGCAGCCATAGGCCTCAGAGGAAAAGATTACCAGGCATTGGTGGAGCCAGTATACTCTGATAGCAGGCCCACTGTCCTGACAGCCAGAGGGGTAGTTGATGTACGAAAAGGGAGAGTACCTGTACGCCTTTTGAATTGTGGGGAGGAGGAGGCCACGATACCTCAGTTTTCCACAGTTGTTAAGCTGCTTACTGTAAGTAACAATGCAATGCAGGCAGCAGAGCCCTTGGTCTCATCCTACCAGGTGGAGAACAATGGCTCTGTCAAGCAGCTGGAGGAGTGGTGCCAGCAGTTGCATGTGGGGACTGACTCTACACCTTCATACCAAAAAAATGGGGCTTACAGGGTGATCCAGGAGTATGAGCTGGTATTCAGCAAACACCCTCTAGATTTTGGGAAGGCAAAAGGGGTTCAACATCATATCCCCACTGGAGATCATGCACCCATTAAAGAAAGGTACCGGCCTATACCCCCAACACAATACCAATGTGCTAAAGGTATGTTGAGAGAGATGAAGGAAGCTGGGGTCATCAGAGACAGTTGTAGAAAATGGGCAGCTCCAATAGTTTTTGTAAAGAAAAAGGATGGTACCATGAGAATGTGTGTTGGTTACAGGAAAATTAACAGCATTACACATAAAGATGCCTACACATTACCCAGAATTGAAGAGTCATTAGCTGCACTTAAAATTGCTAACTACTTTTCCACCTTATATATCACTAGAGGGTATTGGCAGGTTCCCATGGCAGAGGCAGACAAGGAGAAAGGAGCATTTACCACCCCAATGGGTCTCTGTGAGTTCAACTATATGCCATTCGGGCTCTGCACTGCCCCAGGAACATTTCAACGGCTGATGGAGTGCTGTCTGGGACACATGAACTTTGAGACAGTCCTGTTGTACCTTGATGATGTCATTGTTTTCTCCAAGACTTATGAAGACCATCTGGAGCACCTGGCTGAGGTGTTTGAAGCCTTGTCCAACTTTGGCCTGAAGGTGAAGCCTTCCAAATGCCACCTCCTGAAGCCCAAGGTACAGTACCTCGGTCATGTAGTGAGTGCAGAAGGTGTGGCACCAGATCTTGACAAAGTCACAGTCATCCGGGACTGGCCGAAGCCCAGCAACCTCAATGAAGTATGCCAATTCCTAGGGTTGGTAGGCTACTACCGAAGGTTTATCAAAGGCTTCACTGAAATAGCCACTCCTATGCAAAATCTTCTGGTGGGACAGTCCAAGAAAGCCAAACAGAAGAATTCCACATTTGAATGGACTGAGGAGTTGGAGAGGTCCTTCAGCCGACTGAAGATGGCTCTCACAGGAGATGAAGTACTGGCCTACCCAGATTATGACCAGCCCTTTGTGTTGTATACTGATGCCAGCAACGTGGAACTTGGAGCAGTCCTGTCACAGGTACAGAATGGCAAAGAAAGAGTGATCTCCTACGCCAGCAGGAAGCTTTGTCCCACTGAAAGGAACCCTGACAACTACAGTTCCTTCAAGCTGGAGTTCCTCGCCATAGTCTGGGCTGTGACTGAAAGATTCAAGCATTACCTAGCTTCAGCCAAGTTTACCATCTTCACGGACAACAACCCGTTGACTCACTTGGACACTGCAAAACTAGGTGCACTGGAACAGCGATGGATGGCTCGGCTGTCTAACTATGAGTTTACCATCAAGTACCAGGCAGGGAACAAGAATGCCAATGATGATGTGCTGTCCAGAATGCCTAATCTGCCAAATGCAGGAGAAGACCCTGAGGCTCTTGAAGAGATAGAGTTACCTCCCTTCCACCGGCCAATTGCGGCCCAACGCACCCAAGGAGTGAGAAACAGACGGTCTGGCTTGAAAGAGGTCACCCTAAATCCATTGCCTCATCATGACTGGGCAGAAACTCAGGATAATGATCCCACAGTCCGCCTAGTGAAGTAGCTACTGTCACAAGCTGACTCACGCCCAGAGTCGAATGCTCCTGAGGAAAACAAACAGTTGTGGAAGGAGAGAGGCTCTCTGTTCATTTATGAAGGA
The DNA here is from genome assembly GCF_039654945.1 of Dendrobates tinctorius. NCBI lineage: Eukaryota > Metazoa > Chordata > Amphibia > Anura > Dendrobatidae > Dendrobates > Dendrobates tinctorius. The sequence goes on along the minus strand of NW_027361761.1, from coordinate 15,260,711 downwards.
AAGCTGTGTCAGAGGAGTATCAATGCCCGCACTCATGAGCTGGTTTGGCAGGTGATAATCCCAAAGAGAGAGGCATCAGTGGTCTTGGAAACATACCACAATGGAGCTGGACACTTCGGATGGAAGACGTTGGAAGCATTGCTCCGGGAGAGATTCTACTGGGCTGGTATGAGGAAAGCCATTGAAAAGTGGTGCCGGTAGTGTGGACAATGTAACCTGCGCAGAAAGGATCGAAACAACCATAGAGCTCCTCTGCAGTCAATAGTGACCAACAGCCACTTGAGTTGGTAGCCCTGGACCACATGAAGTTGGTCCCGAGCCGGTCAGGCTACATCTGTGCTCTTACCAACGTGGACCACTACTCAAGATTCCTGGTAGTTGTGCCTGTCAAAGATCAATCAGCCAGGACAGCAGCCAGAGCATTCCAACAGCACTTCTGTAGACCACATGGATATCCTGAGCGAGTGCTTACAGATCAAGGTCCCGCCTTTGAGGCAGAAGTGTTCCAGGAATTCTGTAACTTGTATGGTTGTAAGAAGATCCGGACAACACCGTACCACCCACAGACCAATGGCATGTGTGAGAAGATGAACCAGGTAGTGATCGACCTGCTGAAGACCTTGCCTTTGGAAGAGAGGAATCTGTGGCCAGAAAAGTTGCCAGATCTGGTAGACCTCTACAACCATATTCCTGTGAATTCCACCAACTGCACTCCAGCCTACCTAATGAGAGCGAGGCTTGGTAAACTGCCTATTGATCTGGATATGGGAGTCCAGACACCTGAGGTGACGTCACCAGATGCTGACTGGGATACAGAGAGGCAGCAACAGTACAGAAGAGTACAAAAATGTGTGGAAAAGAGTCTAGCTCAGGCAAGACAAAAACAAGAGAGGAACCACAATCTGCATGCACCTGCGGTTCCCTTGTCACCAGGAGAACAAGTCCACAAGAGGAAAAGAAGATTGCATAAATTGGATGACCAATGGAAAGCTGAACCCTACACCATCCTACCCTCAAATTTTGACAATACCAAGGTGTGCCTTATTAGTAAAGATGGAGGAGAAATCTCAGCAGCAGTATCAAGGGATCATTTGAAATTATGCCCTGATCAGTTAAGAGAAAGAATGGAAGAATAAGATAACGTCCAACCCATAGAAGACGAAAAGGTCAGCACCATACTAGGAGAATTCCCTGCAAATTGGACTAAAGTAAATGATGCTATAGTGGTGCCAGTGTTGACATTTCCCCAACTGGTAGTACAAGAAGAAGTGACTCATGAGAACTCTGAAAATCAGGAAGTTCAGGTAGCAGATGCCATACCACTAGTGATGCTATGTTCATCACCCTCCAGAGCCATCATCAATACATGAATACAAAATCAAATCATCATTAGTACATAAATAGAACACCAGAGCCATCAACAGTACATAACTACATCACCAGAAACTTAACCATAACCAGGAAATAAATAGGTCACTAAAGCTATCATCAGTACATGTATAAATCACCAGAACCACCATCAGTACATTGAGTTACCAGAATCACTGTCAGTAAATAAATAATCCACTACCATCATTAGCACGTGAATACATTTCCAAGTTTACTGTGTTTAGGTCACTGGAAGCCTCACATATATGTGGGGGAACTGTGGGGCATCCTACTCTATGGGGGCCATCATATTGTCTAGAATGCTGTGGGGGCCTCATAATGTGGAGGGCCATTACATTTTGTGGGGGCCATAGCACTGTGGAGGCCATTATACTGTGCGTGATCATACTGTTTTAGGGTCAAAGGAGCCCTCAAAATGTATGCAGAAGACCTGTGGGGCATCAAAATATGTGGGAGACACTATACTATGTTATGGCACTGTGTGCATCATACTTTGTGGAGGTGTACTGTGGGGATGTCATAATGTGTAGGTGGAGGGAAAATCACTGTGGGGGTATCATACTGCTTGGGGGCACTTTTGTTAACATCATACTTTATTGTGGCCCTGAAAGAGGTATTGTAGTGGTGTCACCATTAAGGAGTTTCAATAAGAGCAAAATTACTTTGCAAAAGACACAAAGCTGGAAGATTTCTCCTGCTATGATAATATGATAATGCCTATGCATTATGACACTGCTGACTATCTTTTGCTTTGGGGGTCCTGGTATGGGGGGCTCAATTATGACTTCTGATATCATATCTATATACATCTTTGACCACAGCCTAAGACTTCTATATGGTGCCATTCAAAAAGATAATTATACTGCACCATGCCAGATTTTAGCCTATTGGTGACATTAGATCAGGTGGGCAGTCCAGTAATATAAAATTACCAATAGCCTTATTCAGCACTACAGGGCTTAGGCTAGTTTCACATTAGCGTTCTCGGGCGCAGCGCAGGGCCGCCGCTTAGCTCAGCCCCCGGCCACGTCCCCTCCGGTCAGCTCCTCCTAGGATCACATGAGGCTGCATGTGATCAGAGTACCCTATACTTAGTGTTGGGTACGCTGACTGTGTGCTGACCGTGCGCTGATATGATTTTGCTGGTGCTGCGCAGTTTTGGCGCAGCACGGCCGGGGGCGGAGCTAAGCAGCGGCCCTGCGCTGCGCCCGAGATCGCTATTGTGAAACTAGCCTTAGCTGCATCCAGCAAAGATGAAAACAAACATGAAGTGTTAGTTGATATCTTGGCAAAAATATGGAAGCTTGCAACCCAAGTAAAGGGCCATCATTTTGATGCAATATAATACATTTGTGCTTCACTCTACACAATGATAAATATTTGGTTTCCTCTATTGATTCTTTCATCACCTTTAGTCATGAGTCTGGACATCACTCACCTTTATTCCAGTGCACTTGCACAATCCTCCCTCCTCCCCCATGTGCAGACAAAACAAAGTATTCAACCTTTCACTTACAATCCTGACTTCTGAGCCCTCCAGGAAAAATCTCACAGAGATGTTTTAATTTTAAGATCTGAACAAATAAACAGAGGGCCCAATTCATCATTTGAATTTTTTTAGCTCAATTTTCTTTAATAGTCTAATTTTATTCAAGGTCATTTTTGCTGCAAAATTCTTTAAATTGGCAAATATTCTTCAATGAATTTTGTGAACAATCAAAAATTTCATTTTTTGGACCTGTTTTTTGACTTTTTAGTGAAAAAAAGTCACACATTTGGCAAATTAGTGCAAAAATTGGAACAAACATTCTGTTGTATATAAAACTACTCAAGAGTCTTACTGGAGAATATTTGCGCCGATTATTAATAATTTTTAATAGATCACATTTTATGAAACTAATGTCTATGAGTCTATGAGAATCTATGAGTCTAAAGTAGAATTGAGCGAAACGGGTCGAAAAAATTCAAAAGTCGCCGACTTTCGCCAAAGTCGGGTTTCATGAAACAAAACCCGACCTTAGCGTGAGGTCGGCCACGAGGTCGGCGACCATCGCGCCAAAGTTGCGTTTCAAAAGATGCTTTTGCACCCTTTTTCAGCCAATCAGTAAGAATGGACACTGTGGGCAACGTGATGACATAGGCAGCGGTTACCACCATGTTTGTGAAGGGCATGCAAGTGATTGGCTTGCTTAGTGTGGTGTCACAGGGGGTATAAAAGGGCGTGCACGCCAACCGTGATCTTACTTATGCTGATCTCAGAATAGGGAGAGCTGCTGCTGTTGATGATTCTGTAGGGAGAGGGTTAGGCAGGGAAGAAGATACCAAAAACTACCTCTGCTGCTAGCAATAATTTTGCCTGTACAACACACCAGTTACTGGGCAGTGCAAGGGGAGGCTATATTTTGGTGCATCAGCTCTGTTGGTTATTAGGCTGCCTTTTAAGGCTCCCTGATAGCTGCATTGCTGTTTTCACACTGCTGAGCAAACTGCTTTTTTCAAAGCAATCCAATTTTATTGTTTTGTCCTGGTGAGTTTCTGAGCGTTCATTTTTTCACACACCGTACAGCGGTGTACGCTCCTCACACAGTACCGTGTACCGGCTGTTATCACGGCCAAATTGAAGCTATGCGTGACTCTGTAAGGAAAAGCCGAGGAGTTTGTCCATACTTACAGACCTACACTCTAGGGAGATTCCAATTCTGCGCAATTCTATATACACCTTGTAGTTAGTCATGCACTAGACAATTTTTACCTGTCACATTGCGGTGTAATCTGTCCTGAGCCAGAGACAATAGTTCAGCGGCCAAATTGAAGCTATCTGTGTGTGATTCTGTAAGAAAAAGCCGAGGAGTTTGAGAAGAGGCCGTGGAAGTGGGCGGGGGTTGCCAGCTGGTCCTAATGGTGGTGTTGGTGGTGGTGCTTCTGCTGGTTGTGGCAAAAGCACAATAGCACCTAAGGCAGGAGGTGGTGAGCTGGCGTCATTGCCTGGCTCCACAAGGCCTCGTAAGCTCCCCTTTCTGGGAGTAGGTAAACCGCTTTTTAAATTCGGAGCTTCAGGAACAAGTTTTGGCTTACATTGCTGACACAGCCTCCAGCTCTATCGCCTCCTCTTCTGAAGTTTCAAAAAATAAAGCACTGCATCGTCAGTGGAGGCTCCTGGTCAGGAACAATACCTTTCCTTGTGTCCTTCACCCCTACCAAAAGTGAAGGATGCGGCAGGCCACACTACAGATTACTCCATGGAGCTCTTTTCTCATACCATGCCTGGGTTATCAAGTCAAATCGTGAATTCCCCAGTCCATGATGAATCTGACAAGGAGTGCACAGATGCACAGCCACTGCTAGATTTATCTGCTGCTACATTCACTCAGAGCACTACATTGTCCTCACAGTGTACTGAGCCAGAATCTGACCCTGATGAAACTCAGGTGCCCCTTCCCGCATACTATACCACCATACAGAGGAAGGTGCACAAAACATTGAAGAGGAGGTGATGGATGACCCAGTTGTTGACCCAGATTGGCATCCATTAGGGGAGGAAGGTGCCACTGCCAATAGCTCAGAAGAGGAGGGGCATTCGCAGCAGGTATCGACATCGCGACAGCTGTTATCTGGCAGGCCCGGAGCAGTCCAAAAACGGATTACAAAAACCAAAAGAGTTGCAGGACTGCTTGGCCAGATGGTCAAAATAGCACAGCGTGCAAGGCCTCAAAATGTCTTCCATAGTAGGAAGAGTGCAGTGTGGCACTTTTTTTAACAAAATCCTAATGATCAGGCAAAGGTTATCTGTAAGAAGTGCGCAAAGACCTTTAGCCGAGGGAAAAATCTGAGAAATTTGAATACCAGTTGCATGCTTAGACATTTAACCACCATGCACTTGCAAGCGTGGATTGACTACCAGACCTCACGTACCACATGTGCAACTGCTCCCAAAGAAGGTAGTCAGCAACGCTACATTGTTTCCCCCACTGTAAGCCCACCGGTTAGCACACCACCAGCAACAAATGTTGTGGTGTCGTCGCAAGGCCAAAGCAGTCAGGGAATCACAATGTTATATCAACGAAAGACTGAATCTAGGCCATCAGAAAGAACACTAACTCCATCACCATCATCAACCCTCTCTCAGTCCGCCATGTCCACCGCTAGTTCCACCTTATGCATCTCTCAAGTCCAGCTCAACTTACCAGAGACTATGAGTAGGACAAGAAAGTACTCATTCTCTCATCTTTATACACTGGGTTTGAACGCCCACATTGCCAAAATAATCTCATTAGAGATGATGCCCTACCGGTTGGTTGAAAGTGCAGCTTTCCACGAACTCATGGCCTACGCAGTACCACGCTATGACCTACCCAGTTGCCACTTCTTTTCTTGCAAAGCCATCCCAGCCCTCCACCTTCATGTGAAAGACCGCATTGTCCATGCACTCAAGCAATCAGTGAGTGGAAAGGTGCACCTCACAACTGATGCATGGTCCAGTAGGCATGGTCAGGGCCGTTAAGTGTCCATCACTGCGCACTGGGTTAATGTGGTGGATGCAGGGTCCACAGGGGACAGTAGTCGTGGGACAGTGCTGCCTAGCCCACGGTATAGGAAACAGTTGGCTGTAGGCGTTCGACCCTCCTCCTCCTCCTCCAGAAGCGAAAGCTCATCCACAGAGCGCAGTCGCACGAGCACTCCATCCGCAGCTGCCAGTGTTGCACACGAGGTGTCCCCCTATCGATCAGCTAGTGGAAAGCGTCAGCAGGCTGTGTTGCAGATGATGTGTTTGGGTGACAGACACACCGCGGAGGTACTGGCCGACTACTTTCAGCGACAAACTGAGTCATGGCTGGGCAGTCTACATCTTGAGGCAGGCAAGGTAGTTAGTGATAACGGCCGGAATTTTGTGGCAGCCATAGCCCTTTCAAAACTCAGACACATACCTTGCTTGGTTCACACCTTGAACTTGGTGGTGCAGTGCTTCCTCAATAATTATCCGGAGTTAACAGGTCTGCTCCATAAGGTTCGAAGACTGTGCTCGCACATCCGTCGGTCGCCGGTACACTCCAGTCGCATGCAGAAGCTGCAGCGATTGCCCCACCTTCCCAAGCACCGCCTAATTATCGACGTTGCAACAAGGTGGAACTCCACCCTGCACATGGTTGAGCAGCTGTGTGAACAGAGGCAGGCCGTACTGCATTTGTGAGAGGATACACGGGCATGCACATTGAGGGCAGACATGGAGTTGACAGGTGTGCAGTGGTCGAAGCTGAAAGACATCTGTAAAGTCCTTCAGTGTTTTGAGGAATGCACACAGCTGGTAAGCGCAGACGATGCCATCATAAGCATGAGCATCCCATTTATGCGTCGGCTCATGCAAACTTTGACGCACATTAAGGAGCAGGCGTCTGCAGCCGAGGTAGATGAGGAGGAAGAGGAGGAGGGAAGCCTTGATGACAGTCAGCCATTGTCTGCTCCGGGACCTCTCCAGGACGAGGTGGAGGAAGAAGAGGAAGAGGAGGATGATGATTTGGATGATTATTTAGGGGAGGAGGATGCTTCTCGTGGGGCAAGAGAAAATGTTGGCATGGCAAGGTCTGGTACATGGTTTGTGCGTGACTGGAGGGATGAGGAATTGCCAGAAAATGCTCCTCCACCCAGCACTCGCAGTGCATCATTGACACCGGGAACATTGGCCCACATGTCAGATTATGCCTTGCAGATCCTAAAAAGGGACCCCCGCATTGCCAAAATGATGAACGATGATGACTACTGGTTGGCCAGCATCCTGGATCCATGCTATAAAGGCAAATTCCAAAACATAATGCCACAGGATAACCTTGACCTAATATTGGCTAACAAACAAGCAACTCTGTTAAACCGGTTGGTTGAGGCATTCCCAGCACACAGCAGCGGTGATGGTTCTCACACGAGCAATAGGGGCCGGGGACAGGTTGGAAGAGGTGTTCGTGGTACACACATCAGAAGTGGCGTTGGAGACAGGGGTTTCATGACCATGTTGTGGACTTATTTTTCAAGTCCCGCTCACACGACTGGTAATACTGCATCAATTGAAAGTGACAGGAGACAGCAGTTGTCAACTATGGTTACAAACTACTTCTCGTCCCATATCGATGTTCTCCCTCACAGGTCATTCCCATTTGACTATTGGGCCGCTAAACTGGACACCTGGCCTGAATTGGCACAATATGCCTTACAGGAGCTCTCTTGCCCAGCTGCAAGTGTGCTATCAGAAAGAGTCTTCAGTGCAGCTGGATCAATCCTGACAGAAAAAAGGACCCGTCTGTCGACACAAAATGGTGATGATCTAACCTTCATTAAAATGAACCATGCATGGGTTTCCAAGGATTTTGTCCCACCTTACCCTGATGACACATAGGTTGCCAGAAAAATGGCTTGCTTTGGTCCTCCTCTTCCTCGGACTTGACCAATTTCGCCTTTAGCAGCAGCTGAATGTCCCAGATCAACATATGCCATTTTGTAAACCTCCCTAACTGGGCTGCCTCCCCCCGCCATGACCACTTAGCGCACACAACCGTGCAGTTGCCGTTGCCCTGGACAGGTGGGTAGGCCCACTCTCTGCACTGGCACTGGCACAGGGTACCTCATAGTGCAATCAAGTGTCTCTGACGGTGGGGGTGCACACCCGCCGTCAGACACACCGCCGTACTATGAGGGGCCCAGTGCCAGTACCGACGCCCACGAGTGTGCCCCCTTGCTTGGGCAGGGCCACAGCATTTGCAATGTCTACCTCTCCCTGCTCCTCCGCTGTATATTCTGGGCTGTCAAATCCTTCACTGGGACTGCCACTACAAATTTGTTGAACTGATAGATGATGGTTAAGACATAGCTATGCCCTGTCCTGCTGGCCGGGATCTAGCTTCAGATGATCACTGGCTTCCATTTCTTATGAACGTCGACTCACAATGACATGCAGTGGTGGTTTATCATCAGCTTTCACAGTTTTCCTACTCACAGACGTGTGACATTCTGGCACACATTTATAAATGTGCCCTCTCATGCCAATCCCATAGAATCGCCTACGGCCTTGGGCTTCTGTCTTTTGCACTCCAAAGTTACATGACAGATCATGATAGGCAGTGAGCAACATGTTTACATCTCTCCCTGTGATAAAAATTTGATGGAGATGAGTAACGCTGATGGGATCAACGGTACTGCGATACAACAAAACTTTCTTCACAAAGTTATGTTTTCGCTGTCTCCACACACAAATTAATTGAGGGTCAGCATCGCCTCTGAGAATTGTGACGGAAGTTTTTCCCGTGATTATTAATTCCTAGATTTCTGCAATCACTAGACTTTATGTCAGTAATTGTATGCATCTCATTTCCAATTGCGGAGAGGCTGGATTGTCTTACTGAGACAGAAATATATATGAAGATTTAAAAATACCACCAAAAGTGTATACTGGTGTACGCTTCAAAAACATTTCATTTTTTCTACTTTTTAGATTGTTGTCTAATCCATAATGAGAACACGGAGATTTTAAATGTTTAAACTATGCTATATTTACCTGCTTTCCAGTGATAATGTACCCTTTCTCACCTTTGTCCAATCACGTCTAATCCATACTGGGCCTGAGACTGTCTGAGCCTGCCTCCTGATCTATAGACATAGGCTTTTAATCTGTAAACTATGCTATACATACCTGTAATCCGGTGATACGTTACCCTTTCTCATTTTTGTCCAATCACGTCTAATCCATACTGGGCCTGAGACCGTCTGAGCCTGCCTCCTTATCTATAGACATAGGTTTTTAATGTGTAAACTATGCTATACATACCTGTAATCCGGTGATACGTTACCCTTTCTCACCTTTGTCCAATCACGTCTAATTCATACTGGGCCTGAGAACATCTGAGTCTGCCTCCTGATCTATAGACATAGGTTTTTAATGTGTAAACTATGCTACATATATACGTGTTATCCGGTGAAACTGTACCCTTTATCAACTTTCTGCAATGTTGTCGAATCCATACTGGGCCTGAGAACGGCTGCAGAGCTGCTAAGCAAGCTACAGCACCTGTGTTTTGGACACGTAATTTTTTCATTTTGTCAGGAATGCCGCTTAGGCCTAATTCCGTAATTGCGGTTGACCTGCACTTACTGGGAAATCATCGTTCGTGGGGAATAATTGGAATCCCAGATCCCCATCACTAACGGTGTTCAGCGGGTTATCAGCACCTGTAAGCGACAAAAGCTGGTCCTTTCAGTGTAGCACGCTTGCAGCCCCGGACATGTAAGGGCATGATAGACCTGTTATTGCTCGATCTCGCATGCCAGAGCCTCGCGTATCCCTCTAGTAAGCTTGACATAGTACGCAAAAGTGTCTCTGCCGGTGGGAGGGTCTCTGCCAGTGGGAGGGGAGGGCCCCACCCCACCCCACCCACCATTAGACACACCGCCACACACTGCCGTACTATGAGGGGCCCTGTGCCAGTGCCGTCGCCAACGAGTGGGCCCCCCCTGCTTGCTCTGGATCACAGCTCTTGCAACATTGAAATACTTACCTCTCCCTGCTCCACCACCATGACGTCTTCCGCATGTCCTGACAGTGATATTCTGATCAGAGAGTGCAATGACATCACGTCTGAACGCCCTCTGCCTAAACAGCCAAGTGCAGTGAGATGGAAGATGGGGATGACGAGGAGTCCAGACTAGTACAGGGATTCCCTAGCGTGGAGACTTATTTAATTGTTTTCAATGTTGGGACAGCAATTTTTGGGCAGCACTATACTCTGGAGAATGATAGATGGGGCCCACCATACACTGGAGCATTCCAAAGGTGGACATCAGACACTGGAGCAGCATTTACAGGGCCCATTATACACTAGAGCATTAGAAATGGGGCCCATTATATATGGAGCATTATTTGGGCCCATAAGACAGTGCAGCTTCATCCATGGGGACCAACATATACTGTAGCATTATGTGGAGCTCATCATATACGGTTTCAAACATTATATGGGACCAAAGATTCTATATGGAGAAATATATGGGCCTCATTACTCTGTATAGCGCACTATGTGGTGGCCATAATACTGTATGGAGGAATATACTGTCCGTTTTTGGAGTTATTGGAGAATTTAAAATCGATATCAGTCATGAGATGTAAAAAGTGAAGTATTTTTCATTGTACTATACCGCTATTTCTCTGCCGTATCGGAGCATCATGAGTTGTGGTATGTGTTAAAGGGGCACTCTTTGGCCCAGGGCACATGAAAACCTGGAGCCAGCCCTACCCCCCCACAAATTTAGCCAAATAACCCCCAGTTTTCAGTGCGTAACTATTATTATGAAGTAAGTTAAGGTTGGAAAGCTTCAGTAATAAAAATTGATGTTTTTGCCATTCAAATGGGCACTGTAGGTGTGTTTAATGTCCTCCACTCCCTGCCAACTTTGCTTCCCCATTGACTTGCATTAGGTTTCGTGTTTCAGTTGGCCTTCGACTTTTCACGATAATCGGCCGATTTCGTTCGACCCGACTTTTGAGAAAGTCGGGTTTCATGAAACCCGACTCGACACGAAAAAAGACAAAGTCGCTCATCTCTAGTCTAAAGCATTTAAAAATGACACAGTGACATAAAAATCAGAAAACTACTAAACAGCAAAAGACAATTAAAAAAAATAGCAAATGGTCTGAAGAATTTGCCACAAATTAAAAACAAAGTCACCAATTGAGAAGTATTCACACCAAAAAACTGGAGGAAGTGCAATGAGGAATCTGATCCATGGTTTTTAACTTTTATCTCCTACTGAGAGTGCTAAAAAAACATTCAGCTATTATTTTTATTTTACTTTCTAAAACTTACACTGTTGTTCACGGGGCGGACACTGACAGCTTGGAGCCCCTGTGCAAAAAATATGTCTGTACCCCCCTTCTTTTACAGCGACAAAACTATATATATATATAGAGAGAGAGTTGTGCTCAAAAGTTTGCATACCCCTTGCAGAATTTTTGCTTTCTTGGCCTTTTTTTCAGAGACTATGAATGATAACACCAAAACTTTTTCTCCACTCATGGTTAGTGGTTGGGTGAAGCCAATTATTGTCAAACTACTGTGTTTTCTCTTTTTAAATAATAATGACAACCCAAACATCCAAATGACCCTGATCAAAAGTTTACATACTCTCGTGATTTGGGCCTGATAACATGCACAGAAGTTGACATAAATGGTTTTCAGTGGCTACTAAATGCAACATCCTCAACTACAACCTCTTTGCCTGTAATCAGTGTGTGTGCATAAAAGCTGAGTGAGTTTCTGGGATCCAGACAGAAGTTTGCATATTTCATCCAGCCACTGACATTTCTGGATTGTGAGTCATGGGGAAAGCAAAATAATTGTCAATGGATCTATGGGAAAAGGTAGTTGATTTGTATAAAACAGGAAAGGGACACAAAAGGATATCCAAGGAATTGATAATGGCAGTCAGCAGCATTCAGTGATTAACAACTGGAAAATCAGGGGCTCTGTAAAAACAAAACCACGGTCAGGTGGACCAACAAAAATTTCATCCACAATTTCCAGTAAAATAATGATATATACTAAGAGACTATGATATACATAATGAGTGAGCACACTATATACTAAGGGACTGTGCTATACATAAGTGAGTACACTATGTACTAAGGGACTATGCTATACATAAAAAGGCTACATCTCTGTATCTGTGTGCAGTATCAGTGGGCTGCTCACTTTTACAGATGTATTGAGCATGTCCTATTGTGATACTCAAAATCGGATCAGAACAGAACATTTGCTGATGCTCACGGATCTCATTCTCAGATCCGTGATTTTCATGTATGTGTGAATGGACCTATAAAACTCTGAGTCCATGTGCCATCTGATAAAAAACCCATCACTTCCATCATTGCTCTTTCCACCACCACAATCATTGCTTTCTCCCCACCACTCCCATCATTGCTCTTTTCACCTTCACCATCATCAGTTTTTCCTCCACCTCTCCCATCATTGCCCTCTCCACCACCTCCACACGCACACAGAGACACACAAAGACAGACACAGACAGAGGCAAACAGACACACACAAGCACGCACACAGAGACACACACAGAAATACACACATGCATGCACATGCACACACACACATATACAAAGAAACACACACAAACACCACCACTCACCTCTCTGCATGTTCCTCGCTGAATGCTGATGCTATCCAGCCACACTTCTGTGTCAGACAGGAAGCAGGACGGATCCCTGCAGCTCCACTTTGCTGCCATTTTCTCCTGTAGGCAGTGGAACTGCAGGGATCACTCCCTGCCCGCCTCACAAGAGGGTAACCAGGCCAGGGGCCCTTTGGGGCTGCATAAACAGGCCAGATTGCCCTCAGTGTTAGCCGCCCTTCAGGGACCCCCTCCACCTCCAGGCCCTAATGCACATGCAGTATGTCCACCCCTGATTGGTCATGTGATACAAATAATGTGCTAATTTTATTATTTAGGTTTATTACACAGAGAGAGCAGAAATCCATCTATCTGTATGCTAGCTAAGGGAGACATTACAACAGCTCTGAGCTAATCAGTGTAACTAGCTGCTATATGTCATGTATATCTCCCATATACAGTACACAGAGATGTTGATTCCTGCTCTTTCTCTGTAGCACACAAACAGATGCAGCACAGCAGCAGCATGGAGGACATTTTACAGCACTACTGAGCTATGTAGCTGGGAATCCAGGAATAAAGTGAAATACATTTGGTAGAAGCTGCCTGTGTCTGTCTGGTCTCTTACTGTACTGAATGCACCTCATTCCTTCATTCCATTTTTTTAAAGAAGTGGCTCATAACTGGAGAAAAAAAGATGATTTATCTTATAAGATATATTACAAAGCTTTTTAAACTTTTTATACTACTTCCAATTGGCAATAGAGTTCAAGTCCTCTTCCTCTCTGAAGAGGCAATTTTCATATAATGCTTTTTATATGCACTTGTACTACTGATTTATGCAAAGTTTGTGTCACATCTTTCTGAAGTCACCAGCTCAAAAAGCACTTGCCACAACACACACAGTCTGTCAGATTCGAGAGGAACCCCAATACCCTTTAACTCATACACAGGGATCAGGTTTTATAACAGGATCCAGTGGATTGCTCGACAAGAGGGCTGCCATCTGGAAGTGCCAACCAGAGGTAGAAATAATTGCCAAGCAAGGTCATAGCCAAGAGGTCAAGAAGAAAATTATAAAACAAGCAGATAGTGAGATATCAATCCAAGGTCAATGAATAATCGGGGCCTACACAGGAACTCAGCACAGAGGCTGGAACCAGGAGAGCAGAACTATTGACTGGCAGTGGGAACTGACTTTCAAGAGTATAAATAGAAAAGCTGCACCCGGTGGTGACAGCAGACAAACCAAATAAATAAGATTAACTCCCTAGCTTCTGGACTCACCAGAGCCACAAGTTAAAGGAATGGAGTAGAATTGATACTATCAAGCATCACTCGCAAACATGGTGTGAAGTCACCTAGCGGCCAAAAGCTCATGCCAAGAGGCATGTGAAGCAATCAGAGACAAGGGAGTTTTTGTAGCCAAATTGTTGCTGTGTTTTATTAATTAAGACTAAAAATGACATACACCATTATATCAGTAAAATTAGAAAAATTATGAGATGGAACCAACATTCCCTGGTGACAAATGATAAGGGTAAAGCAAAAAGTACAAGTGTATAGCACTACATCCTATCAAGAAGGGATGGGGAACCTCCAAATAATAGAACAATGACCAACGGTGTGTATCAAGATACAACACCCACTTGTCAACAATGGACTCCTAACACGTGTATCAGCCGTATGCCAGTGTAATGTTAAATGGCTGCAGTAAATATTTCACCCTTACCCACGATAGAAAATGATTGTCACCGGTGGATGAAAATCCCGCAACGCGCGTTTTACTCATTGTATATTGAAGATTCAGTATAGCTAAGTGAAAATAGAGAAGTGATGAATTAGCTGGGTAGAAACGCAAAAGAATCAATTGTAACTACACATATGATGATTGCAATATATTAAGAGGATGAAAACTTTGATGGACGTGCGAAACCTCTTTGGTTTAATCTCTGCCTCCTTAACAGAAATGTTTTTTTATAAGTAAGGAAGTTGATTGCTCACAGTTGAGTCCGTGATCAGATGCTGACTCATCCTCAATTGCAAATTTATATGAATAAATCACTAAGCAATTGATGGCCCCGCACTGAGGTATCTCTACTAAATACGGAGATCAAATGGTCAATATTGACACGTAACTTACCACACACTCCGCACATCGTTTACTTGCACATTGCACCCACTTTGTTATTCATTACCACTTTGTACTTTGTCTATGGTATTAAATGTATCACATTTATATCTTTATCTTTGTTACCTATTCACATTGCAGTAGATTTGTTCTTTTATAACTTTAATGACATCTATATTTTCTTAATTCTCTAGTAAAACTTGTTTGAATAAGATTTAAAAAACACTTAGGCTGGTTACACACTAGCGGTTTATCGTGCAGCGCATCGTGTGCTATCGGTCGTACGCGCAATGGTCCCCTATCTTTAAAATGGCGGGCGCAGTGTATAGCGATTGCACGCGCTCATCAGCGTTTGCGTGCGCTGCGCATTTTCCTGGTGTGCGTCCATACGTGCCAGATGCTACATGTTGCATTTTTTGTTCCGCCCAACCCCGTAAAAAATTGCGCGCACTGTAGGCACAAACAAATAGCATTACAGTCTATGGGGTCGCTGGCGTGCGCTTTGATGTGCGCATGTCAGCACTTTGTGTGCGCATGGGACTTGATTAAACAATGTCTAGACAATTGTTTAAACCTCCCCCTTAACAAGCAACATTGTTTGGGAGGAGTCTACATAAAAGAAGGTGTCTGCAGGGCCAGACCACTTACTTTACAGACAGCCTTGAATAAAAGACCAGACAAGAGCCTTGGATTCAAGCTGCAGCAGCCAAAATGAGACTATTATTCAACATAAAGTCTGCCTGACCTTTAAAATTTATTATGTACTAATTTATTTTTTTGATTAAATTGCAGCATGTCTTCTGGATCTGCCTATTCTCCATCCCAGCAAGAACTGGACCAAGCAGATCGTGAGGTGAGGATCTTGCTGCCTTTGGTAAGTATAGCTGCCTCTAGAAATGTGTAATAATTTTTTTCTTTACAGACATCGTCATCGGACACAGCAAGTGAGACCGAAGAGCGGGAGCAGCCTAGCCAAGTTCCGGCGAGGAGACGTAATGTAAGTATTTAGTCTTTCAATGTCCCTTTCTTTGTAATTTTTTTTCTATCCTGATTTTCATCTTCTATCTTGCTTCTTTTATTTCTATTTTTCTATCTTTTTCATTCTCCAAAATTTCCAAGATTATAATTTTTTTTGTTTGTTCTAGGTTCCACAACGGGATGAAGAAGACGTGTACCTTGACAATGACGCCCTGATCCGCCTTGTTGAGGAGCGTCCAGCAGTACAAAGACACAGTGGTGACCCGGCGGCTCTGGAATGAGGTGGCCAAAGCGATGATGGATGGCTGTAACAGCGCCTCTCCAACTTCAAAAAATGAGTTTAGTAAGTATTTAAATTCTCTGTAATGCCGCATTGACACTTGCTCCTGGTCAAACTGGTGTGTTTCTTGCAAGATATATTCTTGCAGGAAACACAACAGTGTCATCTGGATCAACAGTGACTGCACTGTGCATTGTATGGCTGTATTGACCCTGCTTTCACTCTTGGTTCTGATGATACTGGTGTGTTTCTTGCAATATATAATCTTACAGGAAACATAACAGAGTCCTCAGGATCAACAGAGACTGCATTGTGTATTGTATTGCTGTATTGACCCTGCTTTCAATATTGGTCCTGATGATACTGGTGTGTTTCTTGCAAGATATATTCTTACAGGAAACATAACAGTGTCCTCAGGATCAACAGAGACTGCATTGTGTATTGTATTGCTGTATTGACCCTGCTTTCAATCTTGGTCCTGATGATACTGGTGTGTTTCTTGCAAGATATAGTCTTGCAGGAAACATAACAGTGTCATCAGGATCAACAATTACTGCACTGTGTTTAGAATTATTTTGTGATGCCGTATTGACTGTTTGCAAAGTTCACTCAGGTTTGTGTGCTGATAATGATAATACAATGCAACTGATGTTGCCATCAGTGCATTGTATAACATTTTTTCTTTGTTTTTCCAACAGTGAACAAAGTCCGCACACGTTGGCGCTCGATGAAAGACCACTTCAACACTGATGTTCGGGCTGAGGGACAGGTTCGCAGTGGTTCAGCAGCAAGGCCCAGAAGAAAGTACCGCTATCATCGCAAGTTGGCTTTCCTGAGACCGGTCCTTGCCACCAGAGCGTAAGTATTATAATTTTTTTTAAGTAATCTGTGCTTTTCTTTTCCACAGCTGATGCTTCTTGTAAATGCGTGATAGAAATATTTTTCCTTTCTTTCCACAGCACCTGGAGCAGCACCCTGCAACCTGTCCCTGGAGCGGTCCTTCATCGGACGACCTAGGACCCGTCCTAGCCATTCGACAGCCAGGAAGCATCTTGCAGGTCAGCAACATGGGCAGCTGGTGACCAGAAAGCTGGTCAATCAGGTGTTCCCCCGTCCCAGGTCTCTGCCACTGGTTATGCGGGTACTACCAGCCATCGGCAGATGGCCTCGGACAGGTCTGTCATGCCCGAGTTCATGCACTTGAGTAAGACCTTTCATGAAAGCCTCAAGTCGCTGTCAGACAGAGTGAAAAGCGTTTTTTCACTCATGGAACGTGGTTTTAACCACATTCAACACCGCTTCCACTCTGTCGAACAGCGCCTTGACCGTCTGAAGGCCGACCTCAACAGACCAGCACACGATTTTTTCAGTAAAATTGAAAAGGGCATGTCGGGACACCGTAGTCCTGAGCAACAGCTGAGTGTGTTGCAGGCCTGCAACACTGCTTACTTGCAGGCTATGCAGCAGAATCGGTAGATGCAGCAGTCAGTGGTGTCATTTCCAACTGTGCCACGACTGACTTGCCACACCTCAATACCGAATTCTTCTGCATACCACTGCACGGCCACCTGCATTCCTAGCCAAGCCAGACACCACTACACCACATCAATGCCAAGTGCTGCTGGACACTCCACCACCGCCACCACCATGGCAAGCGCTGCTCCTGTCTGGAGCATCACCACTGCCACCGGAGCAACATCTTGGAGCATCGCTACCACAGTACCAGCTTGGGCCACCGCCACCTATTCTCCGTCTAGGAGCACCGCCACCACTCATCAGCATTCAAGGAGCACCGCCCCCACTCCTCATCAAAGGAGCACCGCCACCATGCCTCATCATAGGAGCACCGACACCACTTCTCCTCCTAGGAGCACCGCCACCACTCCTCATCATAGGAGCACCGCCACCACTTCTCCTCCCAGGAGCACTGCCACCACTTCTCCTCCTAGGAGCACCGCCACCACTTCTCCTCCTAGAAGCACCGACACCACTTCTCCTTCTAGGAGCACCACCACCGCAACTTCTAGGAGTACCATTACCGCCACCATCGAGCATTAGAGGGGTGACCGACATTCCCTGTTTTACCCATCAAGGCCACGGTCCACCAGCTCAAGGTGGTCGAGCAATGTCAGGTGGTCACATGGTGGAAATCGGTCCAGACAGGAGACTCCTGCCCCAAAGAAGGAAAAAAACAAAAGACTTTGTTTGTCACTCCCCCCTCTCCTCCTAATGTGTCTCACCCTGCCTCCAGTTCAATCCCTGGTCTCCCATCCTGCACTTTTTCGTCGCCTCTTCCCCTATAACCCCTTCCTCAATTTCCAGCCGTTCCTCACCTCTCCACACCACCAAAGTATCCCAATCTTCCCCCAAACGTCCTCCACAATAAAAATAATTTTATTTTATTTTTTTTTGTTTTAAAAATAAATGTGCTATTCTGCTTTCACAAAACACGTTTTGATTAATGTGTCTTTCGCCGCCTACACACACTGCGTCGTACACACACTGCGCTGTACACACACTGCACTGTACACTTTGCGTTTTTGACACCACATAGCTCCATTACTGACACATGTTTCTTGTGTCAGTATTGGAGCTATGTGGTGTCAAAAACGCACATCTACATATGACTTGTATTTTCACCACCAGTCTCTTCAGTCTGCTAATATTGCACAGACTGAATAGAACAGGGTTCACCAACTCCAGTCCTCAAGGCCCACCAACAGAGCAAGTTTTCAGGATTTCCTTTGTATTGCTCAGGTGATAATTGATTCCAATACAAAGGAAATCCTGAAAACATGATCTGTTGGTGGGCCATGAGGACTGGAGTTGGGGAACCCTGGAATAGAGGATGGTGTTGAGTGCAAGGCATATCTAATGTTACCTTGCCAGGTATCATAAAATGTTAATTGACTATGTTGGTTTTTTACCATCATCATTTCAATATTTGTGAGACAAGGCAAGGGATTCTAGATATACCTTGTAATTAACCACATCCTCTATTCAGTGTGTATTGAATAAACTGATGACATGATGGGGAAAAAACACATCAAATGTACAATACCCTGGCTTTTTATCATAACTATTTCTCACACCTGGGCAGGTGAATACACATGAGTTTTAACATGCAGTGTTGCTTCAGTCTGCTTAGATTTCAAGCAGACTGTAGCGATGCTGCAGTTTAACTCATGTGTATTCTCCTGCCCATGTGTGATAACTTTCTGAAGTCATGTTTTGTTAGTTTGTGCATCCTCACTTCAGCATGACATAAGGCCCTGGGTATTGTAGAAGTTGTATAACCTTTATTATGTCTCCAGTCTGCATTCAAACTCAAGCCACAGTGGTGATCCTACAAATAATATTTATAGTCACATGGTTAGGTGTCATAAAGAGTGACGGATGCTAGTGCATCCCCAAATCACTATTTGTAACATCAGGCCATGTGACACAAATATTAGTTGTATTATCTCCACTGTCACTGCTAATTGAACACACACTGTAGAGATGATAAAGGTCATACAACTTGTGTGTATGTATAGTCACCTGGTCAGGAGTACTAGTAAATTCATGATGCACAAAACACAGCATGATGAATTCACTGGTACACCTGGCCAGTTGATTATTGTATTGGAGTGTGAAAAGACATAGTGCACTCGGTACAGGTATCAAAACAGGTCTTTTATTAACATACACACAAGAAAACATTTTTAAAACATTTGATCTTGCCATTCCACCCGTCCTACATCTGAGTTGAAGTAGGCCGCAAATTGGTCCCTCATTTGGCCAACTTCAATGGATGACCTGAGAGGGTGCTGAGTAAATTCAGGCAATGGGTTAGGAGCTGCATCATTGAGCTCAAAGTTTGGGTGCTCTCTAGCCATCACAAAATTATGTAGACCCACACAGGCCTTCACCAGCTTATCCACTGTTTCCAGTTTCAGATTAATGGCTGTGCCGAGAATGCGCCATCTGGTGACAAGTATACCAAAGGCACACTCTACAGTTCTTCTGGCCATGGTCAGCCTGTAATTAAAAAATTTTTTGGTGTGGTCCAAGTCCCGGCTGGAGTAGGGTTTGAGCAGGTTTTGGCACATTTGAAATGCCTCATCCCCATCCATTGCAAATGGCTGTGGCAGACCTTCGGTGTTGGGAAGAAGCCGTGGCATGGGGAAATTGAAGTGGGTGCCATACAACCTCCAGCCCATGTCGGAGTTCTTAAAAGCCTGGGAATCATTCCCACAGCCAAATGCCCCAATGTCCACTGCAACAAACATACAGTCTGCATCCGAAATAGCCATGAGTACTGTAGAAAAGTACTTTTTGTAGTTATAGTACTCAGATCCAGCTCTCTTTGGTTTGATAATCCGGATGTATTTCCCATCCATCGCTCCCAAACAGATGGGGAAATTGCAGACTGTCCAGAATTTTTCTGCTATTTCCATCCACTTTTCGGCGGTGGGCAGGGGCATAAATTCAGGACAGAGAACGTTCCACAAAGACCGGCAGGTGTCCGCAACAATTCCAGACAAGGTGGATATTCCAATCCGGTACTGGAAGTGCAGTGAAGAGAGGCTCTCTCCAGTAGCCAGGAATCTGAGAAACCAAGAAAAAACAAAAATTATTATTTATGTATATGGATTTTTAAAACACAAAAAAATAAAATAAAAAAACATACATGACATAAAAATAAATCTGCAGCCTTTTGTTTACTACATGGCATGACAATAATGCCACAGCCTTTTGTTCACTACATGGCAGAACAATAATTCTGCCAGATTTAGAATAGAACATGTCACAACAAAGAAAATTATGCAGGCATTGGTTTTGCAATACTACGTACCGTAATGTGACCAGGAGCTGTTCCTCCGGAGGAATCGCACGACGGAGCTGTGTGTCCTGTCTCCGGATGGCTTCTTGGACATGACCAATCAAATCCCTGAAGTTTTCTTGGGACATCCGGGTATAATCAGTAAATTTCTCCGGGTTTGCCTGAAGCTCGCTGTAGAGGGTGTGGTACGCTCCACGACTCTCCTGGAGTTCAATAATAGGATGTATCCACAAACGCCACCGCTGCCATCTTCACTGTCTCTCTTTGTCCCTTTGTTGATGGCAAGCAACTGCATAAGCCTGAGCCATCCTGATGTCCAGGATGAAGTGAAAACTCTTCCAGCGCAGATCCATGTTTCACAAAGGAAAATGCAAGCAAATGTGAAGAATTCAGCTGTAAACAGGGTCTATATAAAGAATTCCCATAACACACGCCCACTGCTGTCCCATTGGTGGCGTCTGTTGCAAGAATTTTTCAAGGATTTTCCTCCTGTGAAATGTGACACCTAGACAACCCATGCGCATAAAAAACGCAAAAGCATTGTAAAACGCTTGAAAACGCATACAAACACTGCATTTTTTTGTCGTAATGCGCACGATGATGCGACAAAAATCGCAGCGTTCACAAGCATTTGCAAGTATTTTTTGCATGCATTTCATGTGCGCTCGAAGTGGTGCGCAAAACGGTGCAAGTGTGAAACTAGCTCTAGGAAGGAAAATTCCATATTTTTGCAATGATTAGCTACTTTTTCCTGCCACGTTTCATAACCATTTCCTATCACAACAGTGACTTCTCATCTAAATGAACACGCAACTTTTCAATTAGGTTGTGAAAGGCCAGTGAATCTTTATCTCAGGGCTATCGCTGCCCGACAGCATTAAATTCCCCTTGCTAGCAAAGATATAACAGAAGGATCTTAGGGCTGATAGTGTTTGCAGAGACTCAACTGACTCCATGCCTTGGATACTAGCAATTGTTGCATTAGAACAGTGTGACAGAGGAAGATGCCTCCCTCTGTCACTCCATGGACTTTCTGCAGTATGATCGTGGGGTGTCAATAATGCTATGACAACTGGAGGCCTAACATTTGTCTCCGAATCTGCCATAGATGAAAGCCAAATATACCGTGCTAGATGCATGGTCTGTTTGGCTGTCAATCAGCATAAGGGCTCAGATGACCGTGCACATCGATCCAATCATGGACTGGAATGCAGCAAAAGGGCTGAAAGAATTGACATGCTTCATTGTCAAATCGGCACCAAATCTTTAAAGAAAAAATAAGCAACATGTACATGAGACTTTAGGATCCTCATACAGTTTACTGTCATCAGGAAACACTTCAGGCTATGTGATAAATCTGCACTGAAAAAAACACAGCAAAAAAAGTAACGTGTGCACACAGCCTAAAAAACCTTTTGCTCCAAAAATAGTTATTTTTTTAATTTTTAACTGAATATTTTGCTAAACAGTTGAAAACCTTTTTTTGCTTTTGATTTTTTTTTTTTACAATACATATCAGTCCCATAAGGGAAATCTTAATAATACCCTGGACTACTAGTACAGTGCACAGCATTATTTATCCTGTCTTAGGCTACTTTCACACTTGCGTTTTTTTGCGCTGCGCTGCGTGCGCAGTGCAGCACATAAAAAATGCATCATGCATTTGTTATGCGTTTTCTTGCTTTTTGCCATGGTTATTTAAAAAAACCACATGTGGTTTTTTTGCGCTGACGTGCGCATGACCATGCGCATGTCAGCGCCTCCATAGACTATAATGTGTTTTTGAGTGAATTTTGTGCGTATTGCGTGCGCATGCGTTTTTTTGAGACGGGTCGGACGCACAAAAAATGCAACAGGATGCATTTTGTGTGCCCGGGCGCACACTTCAAAAAAACGCATGTGCATACAAACGCGTGCAAACGCATGACTATGCACACCCATGTTAAGTATAGGAAAAATATGTATACGCTTTTATGTGCAAAAAGCAGCACAAAAAAACACAGGTGTGAAACCAGCCTTAATATAACAAAAAAAGACATATCCGGTATCACCGTACCAGTATCAATCAGTACAATAAAAAATAACTAATTCTTTATCCTACCTCCTGAACATTGCAAAAAATAAAAAACAGAATTAATAATTTATTCATCTTTTTCTCTGTTTGCATAAAATGAAATACAGTGGGTTTGGAAAGTATTCAGACCCCTTTAAATTTTTTACTCTTTGTTTCATTGCAGCCATTTGGTAAATTCAAAAAAAGCTATTTTTTTCTCATTAATGTACACTCTGAACCCCATCTTGACTGAAAAAAAAACAGAAATGTAGAAATTTTTGCAATTTTTAAAAAAAGAAAAACTGAAATATCACATGGTCAGAAGTATCAGTTTTGAGTTGAAGCACCTTTTTGAGCTAGTACAACCATGAGTCTTCTTGGGAATCATGCAACAAGTTTTTCATAACTGGATTTGGGGATCCTCTGCCATTCTTCCTTGCAGATCTTCTCCAGTTCCGTCAGGTTGGATAGTGAACGTTGGTGGACAGCCATTTTCAGGTCTCTCCAGAGATGCTCAATTGGGTTTAGGTCAGGGTTCTGGCTGGGCCAGTCAAGAATGGTCACAGAGTTGTTCTGAAGCCACTCCTTTGTTATTTTAGCTGTGTGCTTAGGGTCATTGTCTTGTTGGAAGGTGGACCTTCGGCCAATTCTGAGATCCAGAATACTCTGGAAGCGGTTTTCATCCAGGATATCTCTGTACTTGGCCGCATTCATGTATCCTTCAATGGCAACCAGTCCTTCTTTCCCTGCAGCTGAAAAACACCCCCATAGCATGATGCAGCCACCACCATGTTTCACTGTTGGGATTGTATTGGGCACGTGATGAGCAGTTATAGTTGTTGAAAAAATAGAAGAATTCCGCCCCAAGAAATAAGACCAATTTCTTTTATTCAGTTTCAATTAAAAGAGTTGTACAAAAAGGCCATGCAACATGCAAGTATCAGGTGTACCTGTGAAAAAGTGCCTGAAAGAAACTGAATGCGTTTGGAACACACACGTGTTCTTAGTGCCCATTTAGTATGTGGGCCTGTGAGTTACTAGCTGGGAACTTTCCTTTTCATCCCAAAGTCTGGGGTAGGGACAGCTGAACACTGGTCTGGGAAAAAGACTTGGAAGTCCCTGATGATAGCAAGTCAGATTGAGCAAGAATAGTTGTAG
This sequence comes from Dendrobates tinctorius, assembly GCF_039654945.1. Lineage (NCBI taxonomy): Eukaryota > Metazoa > Chordata > Amphibia > Anura > Dendrobatidae > Dendrobates > Dendrobates tinctorius. Next base: position 15,236,746 of record NW_027361761.1, on the reverse strand, counting down.
GGCAGGAAGAATCTGTGCCAGTGCTTTGGACAGGGGATTGGGATGACCTAGCACAAGGGAAGAGGCAGTATTGTCTCCCGATGGTAACAATTGTGAACTGAGGCATTATGACCACTGAGTCGGGTGCATACCTGACATGTGCCTAATCATGTAGGTGGTGTTTAAGGTTTTAGTCGTCAGGCCCCTGCTGATCTTTGGATGGCACATGTTGCAAATTTCCATTTTGTTTGTCTCAGAGCTCTGCTTAAAAAAGACTGAGACTTGGGAACATTGATGGAAAAATTCAGGACTTTCGGTGCTCTGTGGAACAGTTGCTCAGACTTCTCACTCTGGTCACCTCACTACTTCTTCCTTTCTGTTTCGGTGCTATCAATCTCTCCCCATCAGCCCTGCTGCCCTCACTCTGCATGCCAGCTTCCCAGCTTTGGTCGGGGACTTTGTCATCCATCACCTCATCTACCTCAATCACACCCTGGTCCTCCTAACTTTGTGACTTAACAAAAACAAGGCTTAGCAACAACTGTGTCTCATCATCATCTTCCTCCTCATCCCAAATTTGCTGTTCCCCACCATCATGTTATTGTGGCTGTGGCTGCTCTAACATTTGTGCATCACTAAACAGCATGACCTCCTGTCCCTCTTGGAGCCACAATTAAGAAATTATGTTTTAAAGAGCTCATCGGAGTGTCCTACTGTGGGATCACTAGTCTCCTGGGACTCAACATGGTAAGAGGATGGAGGATCAGTGATCCAGACTTTAGGCTAGTGAGTCTGGACCATGTGGACCTGAAAAATGGAAGCATACAAAATTTTTAAACGTTTTTTTTTAGTTTTAGAGGTAACAGAATTGTTTCCAGACCATGTAAAACTGTACGGCTGTGAAATGGAGGCCTAGAAAATGTATAAAAGTTTTTTCTCAGTTTTAGAGACCACATAAATGTTTGCAGACAATATAACACTGTATGTCTGAAAAGTGGAAGCCTGCAACATTTTTAAAAGCTAGTTCTCAGTTTTAGAGATTACAGAAATTTTTCGAGACCATATAACACTATAAAGTTGAAAAATGGAGCCTAGATCATTTTTAAAATTTTTCTCAGTTTTAGATATCAGAGAATTGTGCTTCTTTCTATGAAATAATTATGGCTGAGAAATGTAGCCCAGGAAATAGTGATGAGCGAGCATGCTCGGTAATGCTCGTTACTCACCCGAGTATCACTATACTCGCGGTACTCGTCGAGCACTGAGCTTTTCCGGGATTGCTCAGAGGGAACTCGAGTCCCCTCCCTGCATGTTTGGTGCTCTTTAGAGAGCCAGTCAACATGCAGGGATTGTCTGCCACTCACTGTAATGTCGCAGCCATCTTTGCTGTGGCATTACAGTGATTGGCTTGGCCGCACAGCATCATCAGGTCTATATGAGACCTTGCGCCGCCCTGCTCGTCGCATTCAGATCAGTATTCAGACAGTGTAGGGAAAGTTGCTGCCGAGATAGGGTCTGATTTGGAGGGTTTCCAGTTAGTGTGGGTCAGCCATCCTACAATACAGAATTCCAGCTAAACCAACAGTCCTTCTAAGGACTAATTACGGAGTATATAAATTGCAGGGCTAGGTAGGCAGGAGATTGTATGGGGCTCTATGCATATCAATGCAAGGCATGCAGGCACTGTATGTGGGTAGATAGATCTTATTGCATACATCAAGAGGGTCCATTCCATTACTGTCTGCTGCTGATGTCTATTACATATATACCTAGCCTCGGGTATCAGTGGCCAGGAATATTTTTTGCATCTTAATTGTGATTATCTTATTCCAAAGCAATCCAGAGCCCCCCCCCCCCCTTTTTTTTCTCCAGTTGCTTGTTGGCACTGTAGAATACAGCCAGATCCTTTTCATAGTACAGAGTGAAAATCCAGTTAATTTAAAAGGATTTTCCTGTCCCAATGTGCAGAAAATTCTGCCATTTTTTCTGGTACTGTAACATTTTTTTGGAACATTTAGCTGACAAAAAATATTTAGCAACAAGCAGCTATTTTCAACACAGATCGCATATTATTGCGCTCAAAATTGCGCCATTTCAGGGCTCCATACAAATTTTTCAGGGCTCCCCCCCTCCTGTCTTGCTCTACACATTTCTTCTTGTGTAGAGCAAGACAGGGAGGGGGAAGCAGTTTAATAAGCCCCGCCCATTGGACCGGACAGCGGCAGTTTACATACCTCTGAACCGATATAAAAAAGGTATTTATGCATGAAAGGTGTGGGGTCAGGGGGAAGTAAAAGTACTAAGAGAATCCTTATGTGACACACAATTGAATGATATCATTATATGATATCTCAAAAAAGGGGTGACAGATTCCCTTTAAAAATTATAGGCCACATATTTAACAGTCTGGTATCTCTACCAGACGCCTGGCCTATCTGTGGGCCACAAATTGTGGCATTTCAGGCCTACATTCCATGGTATTTGCTGTCTGTTGCCCTAGTTCTATACCCTATTTTGGGGGAAGAAATAAAAAAAATACAGGTCACAAATTGAACAGTCTGGTATTGCCGACAAACGCTTGGTCTCTCTGTGGGCTACAAATTGTGGCATTTCAGTCCTACATACCACTGTATTTGCTGTCTGTTACCGTAGGTCTATACACTATTTTGGGGTACAAAATAAAAATACAGGCCACATATTGAACAGTGTGGTATCTCCATCAGATGCCTCATGTACATTATCAGTGGTCTACAAATTGTTTCATCTGAGGCTTCCATTCACCTTTTTTTGATGTGTGTTGCCTTACTTCTATACACTATTTTGATGTAAAAAATAAAACTACATACAACATATTTTACAGTGTGGTATCTCCGTGACATGCCTTATCTACCTGTGGGCTACAAATTGTGGCATTTGAGGCTTCCTTTCACCTTTTTTTGCTGTGTGTTACCCTAGTTATTAAAACCAGTTTGCTAAAAAAAAATTGTTATCTACAGGGCAGGTATTTTAAACTGTGGTTTTCCCGCACATGGATCACATATAAGTTCGCTCAAAGTTCAGCCATTTGTAGTCAACGTGGAAAATATTGCAGTCCATTTAAATTGGGCAAGGCCCGTGGCAAGGGACGGGGAACTGGACGTGATGGTGATGGTGCATGCAGAGGCCGAGGCCGTGGGCAAGCTGAAATTGGGCCATGACAAACACCCACATCTGCTCTCTCAAACTTCCTGTCCAAATTTGTAGGGGACTGCAGGACACCGCTATTGAAGCCAGAGCAGAGTGAAAAGGTTTGTTGTTGGATGGAGGAGAATGCTTCCACTCAGTTTTCCACCAGCACCCTGCCTTCCATACGGTAAAGTCTGAGTAGCCATGAGTCTGGACAGCATTTTCCTCACCCTGATCCTCCTTCCTCCCACCTTGCCAAGTGCCCAGAGACAACTGATTCCACACTTGAACACTCCGAAGAGCTGTTCACTTTTCCATTTATAGATTCGGGCCTCTCGCCTGGTCCACTTGAAGTGGTCAAGATGAGATTGCATGTAGCTATGCCCAAATATTTGACCAGTCACGGTCACACGAAGGCGACGGTGGGAACGTGTCACAAGAGGTGGACTGTTATGATTGAGTCACCGTAGGAGGCAGACACAAAAATAGAAGCTACGTCCAGAAAACCAGAGAAGTTGGCAACTATCAGATTGCAGACCCCTGAACCTATCAACACAACTAGCAGTAGCCGTGGGGGTTCCTACGATGCCCTAGACCCCTCGATCACAGCCGGAGCGCTAAATAGCCTAAAGACAGAAAAGGAAATCTAAACTGCCCCAGAGCAGACCCCAAAGTAAAAGGCAGCCCCCAACATATAATGACGGTGAAGCAAGATGAAAAAACACTCACACAGATAGAAAGATAGGCTGAGCAAACGATGGGGCCCAAGCTAGCTAAACAGAACAGTGTTATGATTGAGTCACCATAGGAGGCAAAAACAGAAATGCTAGCTAAGTCCTGAAAACCAGAGAAGTTGGCAACTATCAGATTGCAGACCCCTGAACCTATCAACACAACTAGCAGTAGCCGTGGGGGGTTCCTACGATGACCTAGACCCCTCGATCACAGCCGGAGAGATACATAGGCCTAAAGAAGGAAAGGGGAAATCTAACTGCCCCAGAGCAGACCCCAAAGCAATAGGCAGCCCCCCACATATAATGACGGTGAAGCAAGATGAAAACACTTACACAGACAGAAAGATAGGCTGAGCAAAGACGGGGCCCAAAAACTACCTAGATAGGAACGGATAGGAAGGCTGCTGTCTGCAATCTGCCAAAACCCTATCAGAGACAAAAGCCAACAAGCTGATATAAAAATTGCCCTGAAGCAACTAAGCTTCAAAAACTAAATCAGCGCTAAGGTACATTCAGAAGACAGAGCTCAAGGAACACTGCACACTCCAGCAGGGAGTGGCAGAATCCAAAAAGCAAGAAAAACAAAAACAAATCTTAAATGCAAAAGGCAAAACAGAAAACTTAGCTTTAGGAGAGCAGGAATCAGACTGGTGTCCAAGAGTCCACAGAGAAATCACCCGCAGGGCAAAAAGGGCGTAGGCTGCCTTAAATCCAGTCAGTGACTCCACTCAGCCAATCGTCTTCATTAGTCCCAGGTGTCTGATAATCAGGCTCACTACCTTCCTTCACTAGAATAGGGAGTTCACCAGGCCTCAGTGACGGAGGAGAAAATGATCTCACATCAGTACCCCCCCTTGAGGAGGGGTCACAGAACCCTCAACAACGCTACCAGGGCGATCAGGGTGAGCCCGATGAAAGGCATGCACCAATCTTTTGGCATGAATATTAGAGGCAGAGACCCAGGAATTATCCTCCTGACCATAACCCTTCCACTTAACCAAATACTGGAGTCTCCGTCTAGCCAGACGGGAATCCAGAATTTTCTCTACCTCATATTCCAAGTTACCTTCAACCAATACAGGGTCCGGCGGTGCCACCTCACGCACAACTGGCTCAACAAACCTCTTCAACAAGGACTTATGGAACACATTATGGATCTTAAATGTGACAGGAAGAGCCAAACGAAAAGAGACCGGATTAATAATCTCCAAAATCTTGTAAGGTCCAATAAATCTAGGCTTAAACTTAGGAGAAGCCACCTTTATAGCAATATTTTTTGATGATAACCACACCATATCACCAATCTTAAACTGGGGACCAATGGTCCTATGTCGATTGGAAAACCGCGGGGCCTTTTCCTGGGAGAGAGATAACTTATCCACCACTTGGTCCCAGATCTGGTGCATTCTCTCCACCACAGTGTCAACACCTGGGCAGGCAGAAGGCTCCACCTGCCCTGAAGAAAATCGAGGGTGAAAACCAAAGTTACAAAAAAAAGGTGACATCAAAGTGGCAGAACTAGCTCTATTATTTAAAGCAAATTCGGCCAAGAGCAAAAATGAAACCCAATCATCCTGATCAGCGGAAATAAAACATCTCAAATACGACTCCAAGGTCTGGTTTGTTCTCTCTGTCTGCCCATTGGTCTGAGGGTGAAAAGCAGAGGAGAAGGACAACTGAATTCCCAACTTGGAACAGAACGTCCTCCAAAATTTAGACACAAATTGAACTCCTCTGTCAGATACAATGTTCTCAGGAATCCCGTGCAAGCAAACCACCTGTTGCAAAAACAGAGGCACCAACTCAGAGGAAGATGGCAACTTAGGCAGTGGTACAAGATGAACCATCTTAGAGAACCTATCACAAATCACCCAAATAACAGTCATTCTTTGAGAGACCGGCATATCAGAGATGAAATCCATTGAAATATGGGTCCATGGCCTCCTGGGGACCGGCAAAGGCATCAACAACCCACTAGAGCGAGAACAAGATTTAGACCGGGAGCAAGTCCCACAGGACTGCACAAAACTCCTGACATCATGAGACAAGGTGGGCCACCAAAAAGAGCGACTCACCAGATCTCTAGTACCAAAAATACCTGGATGACCAGCCAATGCAGAGCAATGAACTTCAGACATCACTCTCTTCTTCCACTGGTCAGGAACATACAACTTTCCACTGGGGCAACGCTCAGGTTTGTCCTCCTGGAACTCTTGCAGAGCAATTCTCAAATCGGGCGAGATGGCAGAAAGAACTACCCCTTCGCCTAAGATGGTGGCAGGCTTGGTCACCACAGGAGAATCAGCAAAGAAACTCCTAGAGAGGGCGTCTGCCTTGACATTCTTAGTTCTAGGAAGGAAAGAGACCACAAAATCAAAACGTGTAAAAAACAAGGCCCACCTAGCCTGTCTAGGGTTCAAGCGTTTAGCCGACTCTAGGTAAATCAAATTTTTGTGGTCAGTGAGGACCACAACTTGATGTTTGGCTCCCTCCAACCAATGTCTCCACTCCTCAAATGCCCATTTCATGGCCAACAGTTCCCGATTCCCCACATCATAGTTACGTTCAGATGAAGAGAACTTACGGGAAAAGAAAGCACAGGGATTCATTTTGGATGTTACCGGATTCTTTTGGGACAACACCGCTCCTGCACCAATCTCAGAAGCATCCACCTCCACCTGGAGCGGGAGTGAGACATCAGGTTGCCGCAGAACCGGGGCGGAGGTAAATCTATGCTTCAGCTCCTGAAAGGAAGCAACCGCCTCCGGAGACCAATTCAACACATCCGCACCCTTCCTGGTCAGGTCAGTCAATGGTTTGGCAATACTAGAAAATTTTGCTATAAATTTCCGATAAAAATTAGCAAAACCCAAAAACTTCTGGAGGGCCTTCAAAGAAGTGGGCTGAACCCAATCATAAATGGCCTGTACCTTGGCTGGGTCCATTTCAATAGTTGACGGAGACAAAATAAATCCCAAAAAAGAAATTCTCTGTACTCCAAAAAGGCATTTTGATCCTTTGACATACAGAGAATTCTCTCTCAAGATCCGGAACACAGTCCGAACATGTTCCACATGAGAATCCCAATCCTTGGAGAAGATCAAAATATCATCCAGATAGATAATCAAAAATTTATCGACAAAGTCTCGGAAAATATCGTTCATGAAGCACTGGAAGACAGAAGGGGCATTAGTGAGCCCAAAAGGCATCACCAGGTACTCAAAATGTCCCTCCGGAGTATTAAACGCCGTCTTCCATTCATCCCCCTGCTTAATGCGGATAAGATTATACGCCCCCCTGAGGTCCAGCTGGGTAAACCAGCAAGCACCTCTGACTCTAGAGAATAGATCCGAAATCAGGGGTAACGGATACTGATATTTAATAGTAATTTTATTGAGGGCACGATAATCAATACAAGGCCTTAAAGAACCATCCTTCTTGGCCACAAAAAAAACCCGGCACCTAAGGGTGAAGAGGATGGTCTAATATGACCCTTCTCCAACGCCTCCTTAATATAGGATCGCATAGTCTCGTGCTCGAGTACAGATAAATTGAAGAGCCGACCCTTAGGAAATTTACACCCCGGGTTTAGTTCAATTGCACAGTCATAACTCCTATGAGGAGGCAAGGACGCAGACTCATTCTCACTAAATACATCATAGTAGTCCACCAAATAGTCAGGAACCTCATGCGACTGAGGAGAGGTGGAAAAAAACGGAGCCTCACTAAAGGTACACAGGCAACCCCAACTCACCACAGACACAGACTTCCAATCCAAAACTGGATTATGAATCTGCAACCAGGGAAACCCCAGAACAACGGCATCATGCAGACCATGCAACACCAAAAATCTGCAATTTTCTTGGTGGTCTGGGGTGACCCGCATGACCAACTGGGTCCAAAACTGAGGTTTATTTTTAGCCAGAGGGGTAGCATCAATCCCCCTCAAAGGGATAGGCGTCTGCAGAGGTGTCAACGGAAATCCACAACGTTTAGCAAAATCCAAGTCCATTAGGTTTAGCGCAGCTCCCGAATCCACAAAAGCCTTGGCGGAAAATGTGGACAGGGAACAGATCAGAGTAATCGCCAAAAGAAACTTAGGCTGAACCCCACCAACAGAAAACGTGTGTGCAAAGCGTTTCTCACGTTTAGGACAAACAGAAATAACATGTGAGGCATCTCCACAGAAAAAACACAGCTTATTACGCCTTCTGAATTCCTGACATTGCGCCTTAGACAAAACTCTATCACATTGCATAGGTTCAGACGTCTGTTCAACCGGTGGCAACACCTCTCGTGTAATCCTGCATTCACGTAAACGCCGATCAACCTGAATGGCTAAAGACATAGAATCGTCCAGACCAGAGGGAACAGGAAATCCCACCATAGTATCTTTTACGGCTTCTGTCAAACCCTTCCGAAAGAGAGCAGCCAAGGCACTATCATTCCAGGTAGTAAGGACCGCCCACTTTCGGAACTTTTGACAGTACAACTCTGCAGATTCTTGAGCCTGGTTCAATGCTAACAGGGTCTTTTCAGCCTGATCAATAGCATTAGGTTCGTCGTACAGCAACCCCAAGGCTTGAAAAAATGCGTTCACATTAGTCAGGATAGGGTCATCTGGTTTCAAAGAAAACGCCCAATCCTGGGGATCGCCGCGCAGCAAAGAGATGACAATTTTAACCTGCTGCGCGGGGCTCCCTGACGAGTTAGGCTTCAAAGCAAAAAATAATTCACAATTATTTTTGAAACTCAAAAATTTAGATCGATCCCCAAAAAATACATCAGGTGTGGGGATCTTTGGTTCAACAGCATGTGAACGAGCAAGATAGGCGGAAATTCCTCACACTTCAGCAGCGAGCTGCTCCACACGATCAGACACTTGCTTTATCTCCATTGAGAGAAAAAAAAATTCCCCCTACGGCCTCAGAGATATAGAGGAAAGAATATACTTTTTTTTTTTTTTTTTTTTTTTTAAACACAATTCTTTCCTGCTATTGAGTACCCCAGGATCTGCGGTTGGCGGGTGATTCTGTTATGATTGAGTCACCGTAGGAGGCAAAAACAGAAATGCTAGCTAAGTCCTGAAAACCAGAGAAGTTGGCAACTATCAGATTGCAGACCCCTGAACCTATCAACACAACTAGCAGTAGCCGTGGGGGGTTCCTACGATGACCTAGACCCCTTGATCACAGCCGGAGAGATACATAGGCCTAATGAAGGAAAGGGGAAATCTAACTGCCCCAGAGCAGACCCCAAAGCAATAGGCAGCCCCCCCACATATAATGCCGGTGAAGCAAGATGAAAACACTTACACAGACAGAAAGATAGGCTGAGCAAAGACGGGGCCCAAAAACTACCTAGATAGGAACGGATAGGAAGGCTGCTGTCTGCAATCTGCCAAAACCCTATCAGAGACAAAAGCCAACAAGCTGATATAAAAATTGCCCTGAAGCAACTAAGCTTCAAAAACTAAATCAGAGCTCAGGTACATTCAGAAGACAGAGCTCAAGGAACACTGCACACTCCAGCAGGGAGTGGCAGAATCCAAAAAGCAAGAAAAACAAAAACAAATCTTAAATGCAAAAGGCAAAACAGAAAACTTAGCTTTAGGAGAGCAGGAATCAGACTGGTGTCCAAGAGTCCACAGAGAAATCACCCGCAGGGCAAAAAGGGCGTAGGCTGCCTTAAATCCAGTCAGTGACTCCACTCAGCCAATCGTCTTCATTAGTCCCAGGTGTCTGATAATCAGGCTCACTACCTTCCTTCACTAGAATAGGGAGTTCACCAGGCCTCAGTGACGGAGGGGAAAATGAACTCGCAACACAACAGGAAAGAAGGTTGCTGTCTGCAATCTGCCAAAACCCTATCAAAGACATAAGCCAACAAGCTGATATGAAAAAGACCCTGAAGCAGCTAGACTTCAAAAACTAAATCAGCACTCAGGTATTTTCAGAAGACAGAGCTAAAGGAATTCAGCACACCCCAGCAGGGAATGGCAGAAATCCAGAAAAACAAAGCAAAACAAAGTCTAAGCACAAATGCAAAAAGCCGAGCAGAAAACAGCTTTAGAGGAGCAGGAATTCAGACTGGTCTCCAAGGATCCCACAGAGAAATCACCCGCAGGGCAGAAGGGCGTCGGCAGCCTTATATCCAGTCAGTAACTCCACTCAGCCAGTCATCATCATCAGACTCAGGTGTTTGATAATCAGGCTCACTACCTTTCTTTACCAGAAGAGGGAGTTCCTCGGGCCTCAGTAGTGAAGGGGGAAATGAACTCACAACAGTGGACAATGATGAGACACAATAGCTGGAAACTCAAGAGGAGGACCAGGGTGCGGAAGTGGAATGATATTGTAACTGACCCAACCTGGCAGGAGGACATGCAGAGCGAGGACAGCAGCACACAGGGGGAGGGAGGCGTAGCCCCCAAACAGGCAGGAAGAAGCAGTGTGGTGGCCGCAGACAGGTGGGCAACCATTCCCCGTAACACCAACATGACGGAAGTTGGCAGCTGAAGTCTGGTTGTTTTTTAAAGACTCTGCCGATAACCCCAAACAGGCCATTTGCACCACCTGCCATGCCTGCATCATCAGGGGTAGCAAAACTAACAGCCTTACCACCACCAGCATGATCAGGCAAATGGCAGCAAAGCATCCGACTTTGTAGGCCGAACCACAGGCTCCAGGAACATTGTCTGCAGGTAACACCACTGCTTCTTCCACAGTTGTACATGCAAGCCAATGCCCTGTCCATGGTGCATGCGAAGATGCCTCCTGCCCTGCACCTGTCATTACCCACACTCAACTAGCACCATCATCAAGCACGTCCATGTCCTTGTCCCAGCGCAGCCTTCAATTGTCCATACCCCAGTCATTGGAATGCAAGCGGAAATACGCAGCCAACACCCCACAGGTCACAGTACTAAATCCACACATTTCTCATCTGCTTGCGCCCAAAATGTTGCCTTTTAAGCTCGAGGAGACGGAAGCTTTCCGCAAACTGCTGGCGGCAGCTGTCCCAAGGTGTTCGGTCCCCATTCACCAGTATGTCTCCTGGTGTGTCATTGTGGCATTACACAAGCACGTGTCCCACAACAGAACATCAGTCACAAGCTGGAAGCACTGCAGCACTGCCAAGCGGCAACAGGCTGTGCTGAAACTAATATGATTAGGTGACAAACTTCTCAATGCTGAAGAGTTGTGTACAGCTCTGAAAGAGCAGACAGATCTGTGGCTGACACCACTGAACCTACAGCCAGGCATGGACGTGTGTGACAATGGCCAAATTATTTTTTTTTTTTTCATAAAAATAGAAATGTATCAGTATAATATATATTTTCTTTAATTATTTTCTGTTTTTTTTATTTTAATATTTTTATAATTTCTTTTTTTTTTTACTTTGTCCCAGTATGGAACTTTCACTTTCAGTAGCCTTGTTATAATCCATTGCAATCCATAAGTGCTGCACTGACGCAAGCTTCTTAGACTGTCATCTGCTTGTCGTAGCGTTATGACGCTATAGCTTGCCAAATAAGAGGAAACCTGAACAAATTCGCCCAACTCTAGTAATTAGCACTGTCCCTTGCAGCACTGTTGTCCTGGATTCAAATTCCACCAAGGACAACATCTGCAAAGAGTTTGTGTGTTCTCCCCGTGTTTGCGTGGGTTTCCTCCAGGTTCTCCAATTTCCTCCCACACTCCAAAGACATCCTGATAGGAACTGTAGATTGTGAGCCCCATTGGGGACAGTGTCAATGGGTCGCCCTCCCAGGGCTGTGGGGTACTCGGTACCGGGCCGGTATCAACGGGATGTGTCACAGCAGCAGTAATAGGGGAAATTGAATGGTGGAAATACAATGGATTAGTTGAATAGTTTGTGACGCCACCTGTGGTGTTTGGCAATTGAGATGCTGAGCCGACGCTGCATGCAGATCCTCTGGGACTGGTGGTGTGGTGCAGCAAAGATGTTGAAGCTCCCCACAGGTGGAGCTGTAGTCCCAGGCAAGTGTGAAATGAGATGATAATTGGGAGACGTGGATGGTGCAGAAATGTAGCAGTGCTGAGTGTGTTATCGCCGGAATGAGTGGAGGACACCGGGGCTTGTAGTTCCAAAGCTTTACTCACAGTCTGTAGTACATATGTGGTGCCCCTGAGGCTCGGTCGCCACAGAGGTACTGCACCTTCCTCTCTCTCTAAAGGTGTGGTACCCCACCATCCAGGTAAGGTGGGAACTCCTTTCCACGCTCCAACACTCGCACCCCACAACAGGGTAGTTCTGCACAACCACATTGCGGCTCAGTGCTTAGAGAGTAGCAGAGCACCTTTGGTGGTTCCCTGCTTGGAACACTGGATGTGCTGGGAGGTGGGTGGAGTTAAGATACATAAAAGAGTGGGAAAGTGTAGGATGACAGGTCAGTCTGACAGAAGGTCAGTCGGGTAGGAAATCACTCAGACAGGAGTGAGGATCCCTGGAAGAAGGGATCGAGGAAGGAGTGCTGCAGCAGCCTCAGTGATCTGAGCCAGCTGGCACGGGAAAGGAAAAGAAGGAGAAAGACGTAGAACTGAAATCTGAGCTACCATAAGAAAGAAAGACAAGTACGGAACGAAGGAGTAGAGAGAACAGAGAGGACGTGGGTTGGAAGAGGAACCCTGCCTATAGGTTCTCAGCGCAAGGCCGGGGCCCGGTCCCCGAGGTTGTATGGACACTTATGGTTCTGCAGCAGACACCGGTGGAGTAGTTGGCTGTAAATGCACTACTCCCATCTAAGACTTGGGGGCACAACAGCAACATTGATAGTGAGCCGGGACTTAGGAGAAAGGAGTCCTCAAAGCAGGCTATAGCTGTCTGCCATACAAGTAGAGTTCTTGGGAACATCTGTCAGGAGGAACTCCAGTGTAACTCAGTACTGGGAGTGCTTCACTCAAAGGTGCTATAGAGGAGACGTTCAGAAAGGCATATGTTGGCGGAGTGTTGGAAGGGAGCTTTCCATCTTGCCTGGAGGTTGACTGAGTCTCTGACCCGGAGGACATGGCCCAGAGGCATTTACAGCCCACTACTCCTCTGATGTCTGCTGTAGGACCATTAGTATCCATACAACCTTGGGGATCGGGACCCGACCTTGCGCTTAGAACTTCTAGGCAGGATTCTCCTCTAACCCACGTCCTCTGTTCCCTTTTACTCCTACGTTCCGTACTAGTCTCTCCTTCTTATGGAAAATCAGGTTTCTCTTCAATGTCTTTTTCTTTCCTTTCTCATGCCAGCAGACCCTGGTCACTGTGATCTGCTGCAGCATTTCCTTCCTCCATCCCTCTTCCAGGGATCTTCTCTCTCCTCACTCTCAACTCACACTGAACTGAACTCCCACTGAACTGAAATCCTAAACCTTCCCGCTCTTTTATGTATTCTAACTCTACCCGCTTCCCAGCACGTTTCGTGTTCCAAGCAGGGAGCCACCAAAGGTGCTCTGCTACACTCCAAGCAGGGAGCCGCAATGTGGCTTTGCTACACTACTTTGTGATGATGGGTGCAGGTGTTGGAGTGTGGTCAGGAGCCTCCAACTTACCTGGATGGTGGGGCACCACACCTCAGGAGGAGGTGCAGTACCTCTGTGGCAACTGAACGTTCAGGGGCGCCACACCAATAATGTGTGTAAAGCACTTCGGGATGTGATGGCAATAATAACCATGTTTTGTCCTATTCAGTTGTATGCATTATATGGGACAAGTTGGTCAATGGACATCACCAAGTCAATTATTCCTATAAGAATGTCTGAGCAGAATTTGAAGTATATCTGTAGTCAAACAATATTGTCATCGAAATAATAAAAAATAGCTCACCCTATTAATGCACAACTACTTTTTTCTCATGGTTTATTCATCTCCAGTTTCCAAGAGCCTTACCATTTGTTTTTTGCTTGTCTGTCAACAAAGCAATTAGAGAACATTGCACCATTTAGTTTCTAATCTTAATGTATTGGAAAAAAAAGAAAAAAAAATTGAAAAATTAGGTGAGATGCAGGATGGAATAAAAAAGCAATTCTGCCTCCCTTTTATAGGTTTTGTTTTTCATTTAGTTATTTTTCAAAAACTCATTTAGGGCTCAATTTTTCCAAAATTACCAAAATATTTGAAATCAAATCAAAAGTGCCCTATATACGTTTGGTATCCATGGAATCGTGCTGACCTGGAGAATCATGTTATCGGGAATTCGTCTACAGCAAAGGCTGAAAAAACAACCCCTGTCCTTCCCACTAAAAAAATTATGGAATTGTTGGGGAATTTGTTTTATTATTCCATCCCATTTGGAATGTCGTGTTTTTCAGTAGATTTCAATGTACTTTAAAATGAATGGTGTACAAGACCTGCGCCAAAAAAATCAAGTCATCATACATCTAGGAGGACAGGAAAATAAAAAAAGTTATGGCTTTTAGGAAAAAAATATGGGAAGAAGTTAGCAGTAGCTATCAGTTAATACTGTACATGTTAGAATAATATATACCCAGCTCTTTATGGCTTTGGCATAACTGCAAAATTTGCACTTTCTACAACCACAATGGAAAAAACTGTTGCAGTGAGCCAAGTATGCTCTTTAGCAGCTACTTTCTCCAAAGCTGTTCGTAGGAGATACTGTATGTTTGGATCACTGTTTTTTCCTCTCAAAGAATTTTGCTATTGGTGCCATAGAAAATGGCGCTTTTACAATTACATCACACCAATAATTTTTTCTTTCTGTTTTACAAACAGCGGAGCACATACCTGTAGCATTTGACTTAAAAATAAGTGTAGTTTGTGCAGTTATTCTAAACATTTTCCAACTGGACTTTCAGTGCTTAACTCCTTTACCCCCGAGGGTGGTTTACACGTTAATGACTGGGCCAATTTTTACAATTCTGACCACTGTCCCTTTATGAAGTAATAACTCTGTATCGCTACCATGGATCCTGGGGATTCTAATATTGTTTTTTTTCAAGACATATTGTACTTCATGATAGTGGTAACATTTATTTTATTGGACTTGCATTTATTTGACAAAAAAATGGAAATTTGGTGAAAATGTTGAAAATTTCACAATTTTCCAACTCTGAATTTTCATGCCCTTAAATCACAGAGAAATGTCACATGAAATACTTAATAAGCAACATTTCCCACATGTCTACTTTACATCACCACAATTTTGGAACCCAAATTTTTTTTGATACGAAGTTATAAGGGTTAAAAACAGCAATTTCTCGGTTTTACAACAGTTTTTTATTGACCACATCACATTTGAGGTCACTTTGAGGGGTCTATATGATAGAAAATATCCAAAAGTGACAACATTCTAAAAACTCCACCCCTGAAGGTGCTCAAAATCACATTCAAGAAGTTATTTAACCCTTCAGGTACTTCACAAGAATTTATGGAATGTTTTAAAAAAAATGAACAGTTAATTTTTTTTCACAAAAAATTTACTTCAGATCCATTTTTTTATTTTACCAAGGGTAACAAAAGAAATTGGACCCCAAAAGTTGCTGTCCAATTTGTTCGGAGTACTTTGATAACCGATTTGTGGGGGTAAATTACTATTTGGGCGCACAGCAGAGCTCGGAAGGGAAGGAGCGTCGTTTGGCTTTTTCAACGCAGAATTGACTGGACTTGAGATCAGATGCCATTTCGTGTTTGGAGAGCCCCTGATGTGCCTAAACAGTGGAAACCCCCCACAAGTGACATTTTGCAAACTAGACCCCCTAAGGAACTTATCTAGATTTGTGGTGAGCACTTTGAACCCCCAAGGGCTTCACAGAAGTTTATAACATAGAGACGTAAAAATAAAAAAATCGATGATCTTTTTGCCCCCAATTTTTTATTTTCACAAGGGTAGCAGTCCAAATTGGACCCTGAAAGTTGTTGTCCAATTTGTTGGGAGTACGCCGATAACTCATATGTGGGAGTAAATCACTGTTTGGGCGAACAGCAGGGCCCGGAAGGGAAGGAGCGCCGATTGACTTTTTCAGTGCAGAATTGGCTGGAATTGAGATTGGATGCCTTGTCTCATTTGGAGAGCTCCTGATGTGCCTAACAGTGGAAACCTCCCAATTCTTACTCCAACCCTAACCCCAACACACCCCTAACCCTAATCCCAACCCAAACCATAACCCTAACCACAAACCTAACCCTAACACATGCCTAACCCAAATCCCAACCCTAACCCTAATCTCAACCCTAGCCATAATCCAAATCCTAACCCCAATTTTAGCCCCAACCCTAACCCTAACTTTAGCCCAACTCACTTTAGCTCAACTCTAACCTTAATGGGAAAATGGAAATAAATGTTTTTTTTATTGTTTTTCCCTAACTAAGGGGGTGATAAAGGGGGGGGGTTTGATTTACAATTGTTTTTATTTTGATCGCTTTGATAGGGTATATCACAGTGATCAAAAAGAACCAATAGGAAAAAATCTTCTATTGTTGCCGGGTGCTGGCAGGCAAATCTTGGCGGGCACACTGCACCAAGAAAAAGAAGGAAAAAGAATCCGGCAGCCCAGGGGAATTCAGGGGGCCTTCAGGGACAACGGAGGTACTGGGGGGTGATCGGGGGACCCTATTTCTCACTCCACTGATGTGCGAACACATCAGAGGAGAGAGAAATTCAATGGTAAATAACACTTTTTTTGCGGTCCCCGTTATACCATTAATAACGGCAATCACAACACCCGGGTCAGTAAAAACTAAACCAAATCATGTTCTCTGGGGTCTCGGCTACCCCGAGCAGCCAAAACCCCGGAGAAATTCTGAAGCTGGGGAGCGCTATAATCTTATATCTCAGCGCCATTAAAAAGCCTCGCTGTGGTTTAAGTACCCTTAACTGCTGCCGTTAAAAGGCATACCGGCAGTCATTAAGTGGTTAAATGTATCTCTCATAATTTTCCCCTGCTTGCCACCGGTGCCAGAAGTATCAGGACTAGTGTTGAGCGATACCGTTCGATACCCAAAAATATTGTATCGGATGGTATCGCCCGATACGAAAAAAATATCGGGTATCGCCGATTCCGATACCGGAAGTCCCATTCAAGTCAATGGGACTTCCGGTATCGGAATTAAAAAAAGCCCTTTATTTCCTTGTTGGCTAATTCTACATAATTGAAAACAAATAAGAATCATGTAGAATGTATTGTGGGAGGTGGAGGAGACATTAAAAGCATAGTGGTTTATTCAAATCACATGGCATAGCATTAATTCCAATTTTTTTTTTCAGTACGTTCGGAGTTAAAAAGATATTGACTATGTTAACCTTTTTTATATTTTGTCAGATATGTATGTTTCACAACTTCCATGCTCTTCACGTTCTTTTGTACTTCTCCCACACTTTCTCCTTCATGATCCGCAGCAGTAGCATTTTTTTCATCAACTTTTTCTTCACCTTATTCATCTTCTTCTTCTTCATCTTCTTCCCATTAATTTTTTTTTCCATTCTTCATATTCTTCTTATTCAGCTATTATCAATTTTAATATGCTATTTCTTCATCTTCTTCCTATTCTTCTTTGTCTTCATTTTCTTATGGTGACAGGCATTCCTGTAGTACTTATCTATAAAAGTTATAAGATTACACCTTACGTTCTGCCTGTCACTAAAGATTTACAACAGGATTTGTCGGCGTTCAGTTTGGCCTGCAGCAGCAGGCATTTTCCAGGGGCACCACGAGGAGGAACGGACTCACCCCCATTTACTGCTTAGTCTTCTTCTGCTTATAATTTTGATTTCTTCTATGCTGATTTTTAGTCTTATGCTTAATGTTCTTCTGCTTTCTGTTCTTCTGCTTTTGCTTCTTCTGCTTCTTGTTCTTCTGTCTTTTGTTCTGTATCTTGGTGGTTGTCTTCATGTTCTTTGTCCTCTTGGTCTTATTATTTAGGGTCATATTTCTGGTCTTCTTTGGTGTGGTCTTCAGGGTCGTCTTCATCAGGGTCGTCGTCATGGAGATCAATAAGGATTACCAAAGACAATTTCAAAAAGCTTGATCTTGGAAATGTAGCAGAAGGTACAAGAAGGCTGAGAAACTGGCGAGAACCAGCAGACAGTGCTGGCACCCGGATGGGTAGCAGAAGGAACAAGAGCCAATGGCACTACCGAGGACCAACTGACGGTGCTGGACCACGGTTACTAAGCAGAAGGTACCTGTGCTAAAAAGCACTACCAAGGACCAGCTGACGGTGCTGGACCTCGGATACCGAGATGGAGGCACCTAGGCCAAAGGCTGTGGCGAGAACCAGCAGACAGTGCTGGCACCCGGATGGGTAGCAGAAGGAACAAGAGCCAATGGCACTACCGAGGACCAACTGACGGTGCTGGACCACGGTTACTAAGCAGAAGGTACCTGTGCTAAAAAGCACTACCAAGGACCAGCTGACGGTGCTGGACCTCGGATACCGAGATGGAGGCACCTAGGCCAAAGGCTGTGGCGAGAACCAGCAGACAGTGCTGGCACCCGGATGGGTAGCAGAAGGAACAAGAGCCAATGGCACTACCGAGGACCAACTGACGGTGCTGGACCATGGTTACTAAGCAGAAGGTACCTGTGCTAAAAAGCACTACCAAGGACCAGCTGACGGTGCTGGACCTCGGATACCGAGATGGAGGCACCTAGGCCAAAGGCTGTGGCGAGAACCAGCAGACAGTGCTGGCACCCGGATGGGTAGCAGAAGGAACAAGAGCCAATGGCACTACCGAGGACCAACTGACGGTGCTGGACCACGGTTACTAAGCAGAAGGTACCTAGAATCATAGAATCATAGAATCATAGAATCGTAGAGTTGGAAGGGACCTCCTGGGCCATCTGGTCCAACCCCCTGCTCAAAACAGGATTCGCTAAATCATCCCGGTCAGATGTCTGTCCAGTCTCTGTTTGAAGACTTCCATTGAAGGAGAACTCACCACTTCTCGTGGCAGCCTGTTCCACCTGTGCTAAAAAGCACTACCAAGGACCAGCAGACAGTGCTGGCACCCGGATGGGTAGCAGAAGGAACAAGAGCCAATGGCACTACCGAGGACCAACTGACGGTGCTGGACCACGGTTACTAAGCAGAAGGTACCTGTGCTAAAAAGCACTACCAAGGACCAGCTGACGGTGCTGGACCTCGGATACCGAGATGGAGGCACCTAGGCCAAAGGCTGTGGCGAGAACCAGCAGACAGTGCTGGCACCCGGTTGGGTAGCAGAAGGAACAAGAGCCAATGGCACTACCGAGGACCAACTGACGGTGCTGGACCACGGTTACTAAGCAGAAGGTACCTGTGCTAAAAAGCACTACCAAGGACCAGCTGACGGTGCTGGACTTCGGATACCGAGATGGAGGCACCTAGGCCAAAGGCTCTGGCGAGAACCAGCAGACAGTGCTGGAACACGGGTGGGTAGCAGAAGGTACCCATTCAAAGCAAAGTAGCCAGGCCGCAAGCCGGCCGCAGTTACCGAAACCCACAGTCCTACAGGGGGTCCATGTCCCATTGGCACTACGGATCCAGCCTTCAGTGCCAGTTTCCGCAGCCCACATAGGAGTCACCTAAACTGCAGGCACCGTAGAGTCGGCTAACCCGGCCGCAAGACGACAGGACAACGGATTGGTGGCATAGTGACTTTGACACTACCCGGAAACAGCAGGCGTGCTGGAACCAGGCTGGGCAACAGGGAGTCCCCGTGCCAAAGAGACTGCCGAGAACCAGCTGACGGTGCTGGAACCCAGATGGGTAGCAAAAGCTACAAGAGCCAATGGCACTACCGAGGAACAGCTGACGGTGCTGGACCACGGTTACTAGGCAGGAGGTACCTGTGCTAGAAAGCACTACCAAGGACCAGCTGACGGTGCTGGACCTCGGATACCGAGATGGAGGCACCTAGGCCAAAGGCTCTGGCGAGAACCAGCAGACAGTGCTGGAACACGGGTGGGTAGCAGAAGGTACCCATTCAAAGCAAAGTAGCCAGGCAGCAAGCCGGCCGCAGTTACCGAAACCCACAGTCCTACAGGGGGTCCATGTCCCATTGGCACTACGGATCCAGCCTTCAGTGCCAGATCCCGCAGCCCACATAGGAGTCACCTAAACTGCAGGCACCGTAGAGTCGGCTAACCCGGCCGCAAGACGACAGGACAACGGATTGGTGGCATAGTGACTTTGACACTACCCAGAAACAGCAGGCGTGCTGGAACCAGGCTGGGCAACAGGGAGTCCCCGTGCCAAAGACACTGCCGAGCACCAACTGGCGTTGTTGGAGCCCAGGGACAATCATGGTGTAGGCCGAGGCCTACTTGGTGGTAGTTTTAGATTGTTTGTAGGCTACAACAGACTGTCAACGTGCTCCAATTAGGCATCTGTCTCCACTCTGTTTCCAGGATTTCACGTGACCACCAACACCACCAGTTTATGCGTACAGCAGCTGTCTGCCCAATCCACACGTGTTGCTGTGTTACTGGGATTCTGTAATGTCAGCAGATCCCCTGATGTGTGTCTGCCACTGTCTCCTGCTCTGTCCACATTCCCACCGCTTGCAGAGGGAAGGTGGACAGCGCAGGAGACAGTGGCGGACACATATTGGGGGATTTGCTGACGTTACAGAACCCCAGTAACACAGAAACACGTGTGGAATGCGTGGACGGCAACTGTGAGCAGGAACTGGCGGTGTTGGAGGTCAGGGGAAATACTAGAGACAGAGTGGAGACAGAGGCCAAATCAGAGAATGTTTAAATCTGAAGTAGTTAAAATTTGGAGGCAGCAGCAGTTTGCCCTCCACACAGCAGGGGATCAGCTGACGTTACCGAACCCCACTTACACATGAGCAAGTGTTTTGTCTGTGTGGACAGCACTTCCGAGCACCAACTGGCGTTGTCGGAGCCCAGGGAAACTCAGGTAGTAGGCCGAGGCCTACTTGGAGCCAGGTGTAAATCTGAGGTTGTTTGACTGTGGAGGGAGCAGGACACTTTGCCCTCCACACAGCAGGGGATCAGCTGACGTTACCGAACCCCACTTACACATGAGCGAGTGTTTTGTCTGTGCGGACAGCACTTCTGAGCACCAACTGGCGGTGTCGGAGCCCAGGGAAAATCAGGTAGTAGGCCGAGGCCTACTTGGTGGCAGTTTGCGATTGTTTCTAGACTACTACTAACTGTCAACATACTTCAATTAGGCCTCTGTCTTCACTCTGTTTCGAGTATTTCCTCTGGCTTCCAACCACGCCAGTTGCTGCTCTGAAATGCCGTCTGCACAACCCACACTTGTTCCTGTGTTACTGGGGTTCTGTAACAGCAGCTTCTCCCTAGAGGTGAGTCAGGCAATGTCTCCTGCTCTGTCCACATTTCCACTACAAGTAGTGGGAATGTAGACAAAGCAGGAGACATTGCCGTGCTCAACTCTGGAGATGAGCAGATGTTACAGGACCCAGGTACCACAGGAACAAGTGTGGATTGTGCAGACGGCACTTGAGAGCAGAAACAGGCGGTGTTGTAGGCCGGAGGAAATACTCAAAACAGAGTGGAGACAGAGGGCAAATCAGAGAACATATTAAATCAGAGGTAGTCAGAAGTTGTAGGCGGCAGGAGAGTTTGCCATACACACAGCAGGGGATCAGCTGACGTTACCGAACCCCACTTACACATGAGCGAATGTTTTGTCTGTGCGGACAGCACTTCTGAGCAACAACGGGCGTTGCTGTAGCCCAGGAAATAAAGTTCAGGTCATAGAAACATGAACACAACAGGAGACCTGGATCCTGTTGCCATCCAATTATTTATTCTGGAAGAGGACTGGCAAATTCAGGTGAGATCCAGGCCTTGTTCATTTTCACAAAAGTAAGCCGGTCAACATTATTGGCGGATAGTCACGTGCGACGGTCTGTTACCACACCACCTGCAGCACTAAAGACACGTTCAGATAATACACTGGCAGCAGGGCAAGCCAGCACCTCCAATGCATACTGGCTAAGCTCTGGCCATGTATCCAGCTTAGAGACCCAATACTTGAACGGGGAAGAGCCGTCTGGGAGAACACTAACAGGGCACGACAAGTAGTCTGTCACCATCTGACGGAAACGTTGCCTCCTGCTGACTGGAGCCGTCTGTGATGGTGTAGCCGTTTGTGGCGGTCCCACAAAACTTTTCCACATTTCGGCCATACTGGCCTTGCCTTGTCCTGCGGCACTGCCTCTGCTACCTCTTTGTGCAGAGCTTCCTCCACTGCCTCTACCCACATGGCTGCTTTGAAAAGCACTACTAGCAACACTTGTGGGGGGAATGAGAACATGATGGCCTGCACAAGTGTTTCTTGGTACTCCCGCATTTTTCGCTCCCGGTTCAACTGTGGTATGAGGCTTTGTAAGTTGTCCCGGTAGTGAGGATCTAGGAGGGTGTACACCCAATAATCAGCCGTGTGGAGAATGTTGGCGATGCGGCGGTCATTTAACAAGCACTGCAGCATGAAATCAACCATGTGCTGCAGACTGCCAACTGGACCGGAAACGCTGTCCCCAGCTTGAGGCAGCATCTCTGCCTGCTCAGCATCACCCCACCCTCGCTGTACACACTGACTACTAGAGCCTTGTGTACCTCCCTCCTCTGGAGAGATGTGTTCCTCCTCCTCCATTGACTCCTCATCATCCTCCTTACCAGGCCCGGATTGGCAATATAACCAACTGGGCATTTTCCCGCTGGGCCGCTGTCATGTGGGCCGCGGGCGGCAGCGCCCGAACATCTGGCCGCTTGCCAGCTGCTGCGGCCACTGTTGCTCCTGCCGCCGGCCCTCTGCGGGCATGGCGGTGATAGATTCAAGTTCCTCCCGCACTGCAGGGAGATAAGCCGCCACGCCCCCCATCCTCGCCCCCCATCCTCGCCGTAGCATGAGACCCCCTCCCCCCCGCAGCCACTCACAGCGTCGCACTCGCTTGCCTGCTCGCTC
Source organism: Dendrobates tinctorius (assembly GCF_039654945.1). Lineage (NCBI taxonomy): Eukaryota > Metazoa > Chordata > Amphibia > Anura > Dendrobatidae > Dendrobates > Dendrobates tinctorius. The sequence goes on along the minus strand of NW_027361761.1, from coordinate 15,213,954 downwards.
TGTTCGCAGGACCTGTGATGAGGTCACAGGAGGGGAGGAGTCAGGGGGCCAGACCCCCGATCATATCACCTCTGACTCCGCCCCTCCTGTGACCTCATCACAGGTCCTGTGCGCTCAGCCTTGCCTCTACCGTCTGCAAGACTCTGCTTTGCTGTTGTCATGGTGCTGGTTGAGGTAAGTATGTGTGGGGTCAGGATTTACAGTGTGGATGTAGCAGAGCTGTGTGTGTATGAGATGTACGGAGCAGAGCCGTGTGTGTACGAGGTGTACGGAGCGGAGCCGTGTGTACGAGGTGTACGGAGCGGAGCCGTGTGTACGAGGTGTACGGAGAGGAGCCGCGTGTGTACGAGGTGTACGGAGAGGAGCCGTGTGTACGAGGTGTACGGAGCAGAGCCGCGTGTGTACGAGGTGTACGGAGCGGAGCCGTGTGTGTACGAGGTGTATGGAGTGGAGCCGTGTGTACGAGGTGTACGGAGAGGAGCCGAGTCAGTGTGCCCATAATGCCAGCCACTGTGCCCTCAGTACCAGTCAGTATGATCAGCAGTGATAAATGGGTGCGATTAGGTGTGGACATGGGTGTGACTAGTTGTGAAATGGGTGTGGTTGGGCGTGGCCAAAATTTACAGCGGCGCGCTGTGCGCGCCGCAGTCTTTATCCGTCTTTCCCTTCTTCAAAAGTTGGGAGGTATGATAGGGGCGGCTATGACCAGGGGGTCTGGTTGCCCAATAGAGAGCAGTTCTGCCAGGAATTCTGTAATCATGCATACAAAAGGGGAAAGAGCTTTGGGAGGAGTACTGTACCTAAAAGCAATAAATAGGACTGAGCTGAAATACTGGGCACAGCTGTGACTACATGTTATATAGTCGTGTTAATCTCCTCTCACTTCTTGTAAACTACAACTGTACAAAGATATTATATAGTCACCATGTGACTAGTGGGCCTGTGTAACTTCAAATGCCAGGGCTGAATTTTAGTCCCAGTCCGGCCCTGCTCCTCACTAAGTGTCCCCTGCCTGGGCCTTTGTGTGGAAGCACGTTGCGCAGACTTGCCAGAAGCAGATGGCATTTCTGACTGCTCATCCTCGACCTCTTCAAAAACCTCCTCACTTAGTGCTTGTAAGGTTTTTTGAAGCAGACAGATGAGGGGGATAGTCATGCTGATTAGTGCATCATCTGCACTGGCCATCCGCGTGGAGTCATCGAAGGCACGCAAAACTTGTCAGATGTCCCTCATAGTGGCCCACTCAGTGGTGGTGAAGTGTGTCCGGCGCACAGTGTGACTTGTTTGCGCCTGATGCAGCTGGTACTCCATTACTGCTGCCTGCTGCTCACACAACCGCTCCAACATATGTAACGTTGAATTCCACCTGGTGGGGAGGTCACATATGATGCGATGTTCTGGCAGGCGGAATCGGCGTTGTAGAGATGCAATGCGCGATCTTGCCATGCTGGAACGCTGCAAGTGAGCACACTCTAGGCGAACCTTGTGCAGCAGTGCATCAAGATCCGGATAGTCCCTCAGAAAGCTCTGCACGACCAAATTGAGCACGTGTGCCAGACATGGTATGTGAGTGAGGTTGCCTAGGCCCAGAGCTGCCACTAGATTTCGGCCATTGTCACTCACTACCAAACCTGGCTGGAGATTCAATGGCACAAACCACACATCGCTCTCCTGCTTGATGGCATTCCAGAGCTCCTGTGCTGTGTGGCTCCGATTCCCCAAAGAAATTAATTTAAGGACGGCCTGTTGACGTTTGGCCACACCTGTGCTCATATCTGGCCTAACAGGCTCACGCAGTGCTGATTCTGAGGAACTAGAGTAGGAGGAGGACTATATGTACAGACTGCATTTCTGCAATCCTTGGAGTTGGCAGAATACGTACAGAGCCACTCTCCATATCTGTACCCGGCTCCACAACATTGACCCAATGGGCAGTGAGGGAAAGGTATCGTCCCTGTCCATGGCTACTGGTCCACGCATCGGTGGTCAGGTGGACCTTGCTACTGACGGCATTTAGTAGCGCATTTTTAATTTTTCCCTCCACATGCTTTTGCAGGGCAGGGACAGCTTGCCTGCTGAAATAAAAGCGGCTGGGCACATTGTATTGTGGAACTGCCAATGACATAAAGTTCCGGAAGGTGTCAGTCTCCACCAGCCTGAATGACAGCATCTCAAGGGCCAGTAGTTTGGCAATGCCGGCATTAAGAGCCAGTGCTCGGGGATGGTTTGCCGAGTATGGCCGCTTTTTCTCCCATGCCTGTGCTACCAATTGCTGGTGAGTGGCCTGGGAGTGTGCTGATGACTGCGAACGTGGTTCAGTGGGTGGAATTTCACTGGGTCTCTGGACAACAGTGGCAGTGGTTCTTCCATGGAGTTCCAGTGAGGAAGCCGAACCAGCTGTGTGTGAGCTGGAGGAAGAGGCCCCAACACGAGCTGAAGAGGTGGTAGGTGCTGCTGAAGGTTGGCCTACATCTTCAGTGTGTCTGTGTAACTCCACCTCGTGCTTGGTACGCACATGTTTCCACATATTTGTGGTATTGAGGTTGGTCACATTTTTCCCTCGTTTCACTTTCTGATGACACAGCTTGCATTTGACAAAGCAAATGTCATCTGCAACTGTGTCAAAAAAAGACCACGCACTGCAAGTCCTGGGAGCGCCCGTTTTGTGTTTTGGAAGAGGATTGCTCCTCACGGGTGCCAAAGTGGAGGCTACACGCAACCAAGTCTGCCCCCGCCCTCTCCCTCCTCTTTTGGCCGTTCGGGGAATCTCTTCCTCAGAGCTGCTCCCACCACCTTCCTGTGGCTGATGCCATGATGGGTCAAGGACCTCATCATCTCCACTCCCCTCTTCAAGCACCGGCTGGTCCTGGGTTGTCTCGCCAGCACCGTACGCACCAGAAATTGGCAACTGAGTCTCATCATCATCTAATGCATACTGAGGTGTGCTGACCATAGGCACTGGCCCACCCGCCTCTTCAGATTCAGAGGGACAAAGCAGTTGCGCATCACTGCATACTCCCTCTTCTTCACGCTCTAGAATGCTGCTTGGCTGGCCACCTCTTTCCAAGCCAACAGATTCTGAGAACAGAAGTAAAGATTGAGATGAAGAGAGAAGGAAGATCCGGCACTGGAGACTTGATGAAATCCACGATAAGTTTTTTTTTTTTTTTTTTTTTTTTTTGGGGGGGGGGGGGGTTTTTGGTTTTTTTTTTTTTAATTTTTTTGTTGCTTGTCATTTGATAGTTGCTATGTATTTATGCATTTATACGTGTGTATTGCACATGTTTTTATTTATTCTATGTCTTGTCCATTGTTGTATAGGTCTTTTCCTTTTTTTTTTCTTTCTTCTTGCAAGGGAGTGACTCCACCAGTGATTTGAGGGCTTAGTTGTCTGCCTCTTTGATTATACACATGTGTGGAGTCCCTCTGCTGATTAGGAATGTTTATAATCATTTTGTGAACTGTTTTGTTTCATGTCTCTGAGGAAGAACCTGGTGTAAGGTTCGAAACGCGTCAGGCGTGGGGGGTCTGTTTTCCCCTTTATGGTTTTATCATGAAATTATGTGAATAAAACTTATCGTGGATTTCATCAAGTCTCCAGTGCCGGATCTTCCTTCTCTCTTCATGTTTGCAACACATGGTGGTCAGCCATTTGATCCCTAGGCACGACCGGCTTACAGGACTATTTTGGTGAGCACAAATTTCCCTTTCCCCTTCCTAATTTTCTAAAGATTGAGATGGCTCCTGTCCAGGGCTCTCAGACTGCCTGGGCAATTTGGCAGGTGGTGAAGAGACAGATGGTTGCTCTTCAGTGCTCTGGCCTTGGGAGGATGCGGAAGTCTTTGAAGTGGATGCGTTAGCTGCCATCCATCCGACAACGGCTTCAATTTGTTCATCACGCAGCAGTGGGGTACGGCGAGGTCCTACAAAGCTGCGCATGAAGGACTGTTGCCTGGTAAAAGTGGGGGATGCCGGGTCACTGGTGGCCGCAGCAGACACCGAATCCCCACGTCCTCTCCCTGCTGAATCCCCCCGTCCTCTCCCTGCTGAAACTCCACAGCCACGACCACGTGCCTTACTCCCTGCCTTCTTCATCTTGGTAGACTGATAAAGATAGGCAGAAAAGTAAAAAAGGGGTGGCTTAGTGTTCTTATTCCTGAACACCTGCTAACCAGCATAAGAAACACTAATTTGGCTAAGAGTGTGTGTACTACACTTTAATATGATCTAATGTGGCCTAGACAACTGTAAAGTGGAGTGTTTGGTGAACTTTATTTCCTTTTTTTTGGGTGGGGGGAAAGGAAAGGATGTGACCAAAGTTTGAAAGCTATAGTATCACAAACTTTTTGGAGCGATTACAATGCAGGAAGCTAACCTACAATGCAATTGATGAGGCTCCAAAAAATAGGGTGATACTAGCCTAGCTGGCCCTGAAGGGCACAAGCCAGCAAAAAGGCTCCTCTATCTAATCCTATATAGTGTTTGCAACCAACCAATGACAATGGATGCGGTTGGAAGCACACTAATATAGGAGCAAAAATCTGGCTAAATTAGCTGCAAAAAAAGGACTATGTATGAGGCAGTGACGCACGCTGAGCGGACTACAGCTAGCGGTGGCTGTAGAACACACTGCAACGTGAGCTGCACTCACACACAGAGAGACCTATCAGACAGCCAAAAACAGTGCAGAGAAATGGGCTATAGCACTGAAAGGCTGCTGAAAGGCTCCGCTGTCCACTCCTTTAGTGTTTGCAACCAACGTATATGGATACGTATGGAAGCACACTATACAGGAGAAAAAAAAAGCAGCAATAAAAGAAAAATGTGTATGAGGCAGAGACACACGCTGGCCGGCCTACAAGCAGACGTGCCTGCAGGACACACTACACAGCGTGGGTCTGCACTCACACAGCCCTTGCAGACAGCTGTGAAAACAGCGCTGCTAGGGCAAAGAAGGCTACAGTGGTGGTTTATGTAGCCTGGGTTAAGCACTATATGTTTTGTGGAATCGCTATTTCTAACTGTCCCTCACAGTCTTCAACAGCAGCCTGTCCCTAACTGAATTCACAGCAGAGTGGCCAGAAATGGCGGCTGCAGCGCTTTTTATAGTGCATCATGACATCATTTCAGCAGCCAATCACAGCCATGCCAGTAGTTAACATGCCTACATGCCTAACAGAATATGCCCACACTTCTGAGGATCCCCATTGGCTGAATCAAATCGAGCGGGCTCCTAGCATTATGGGAACTTCCGATTCCGGCATTCGATATGAAAAAAGTATCGGAACTAAGTATCGGAATTCCGATACAGCTAATATTGGCCGATACCCGATACTTGCGGTATCGGAATGCTCAACACTAATCAGGACGTGTGAAGAGGTGTTATAGCAGGTTTTTATTGTAAAAAATAGTTTTTGCATCACCAAATTTTGAGAGCTTTAATTTTTCCATATTTTGGCACACAGAGTCACGTGAGGTTTTGTTTTTGGCGGGACAAGGTGACGTTTTATTGGTACTATATTCGGGAACATGACGTTTTTTGATTACTTTCTATTCTGATTTTTGGAAGACAGTATGAGCAAAGAAAAGCAATTCATGAATTTCTTTTTTGGGGGGCGTGTACACTGTTCCGCGTGTGGTAAAATTGATAAGGCAGTTTTCTTCTTTGGGTCAGTACGATTACAGCGATGCCTCATTTATATCTTTTTGATGTTATGGCGCTTTTATATAATAAAAACTATTTTATAGAGAAAATATTTGTTTTTGCATCACTTTATTCTGACAGCTATAAATTTTTCATTTTTTGCTCATGACGCTGTATGGCAGCTTGTTTTTTGCGGGACAAGATGACATTTTCAGTGGTACCATGTTCATTTATATCTGTCTTTTTAATCGCGTGTTATTCCACTTTTGGTTTCGGCAGTATGATGATAAAGCATTGTTTTTTATCTTGTTTTTTTATGGTGTTCACTAAAGGGGTTAACTAGTGGGACAGTTTTATAGGTTGGGTCATTATGGACGCAACAATACCAAATATGTGTAGTTTTATTGTTTAGTTTTTTTATTCAAATATTTATTAAGTGATAGAATAAATATTAATTTTTTTTATTATTTTTTATTTTTTTTAAATATTTTTACAATTTTTTTTTTTTTTTTTAATTTCATTCTAAGTTGAACACTTTGTCCCTCTATGGGAGAATTATTATTTATTATTATTATTATTATTTATTGTTATAGCGCCATTTATTCCATGGCGCTTTACATGTAAGGAGGGGTATACATAAAAGCAAGTACAATAATCTTAAACAATACAAGTCATAACTGGTACAGGAGGAGAGAGGACCCTGCCCGCGAGGGCTCACAATCTACAAGGGCTGGGTGAGAATACAGTAGGCGAGGGTAGAGCTGGTCGTGCAGCGGTTTGGTCGATCGGTGGTTACTGCAGGTTGTAGGCTTGTCGGAAGAGGTGGGTCTTCAGGCTCTTTTTGAAGGTTTCAATGGTAGGTGAGAGTCTGACATGTTGTGGTAGAGAGTTCCAGAGTAGGGGTGATGCGCGAGAGAAATCTTGTATGCGATTGTGGGAAGAGGAGATAAGAGGGGAGTAGAGAAGGAGATCTTGTGAGGATCGGAGGTTGCGTGCGGGAAAGTACCGGGAGACGAGGTTACAGATGTATGGAGGAGACAGGTTGTGGATAGCTTTGCATGTCATGGTTAGGGTTTTGTACTGGAGTCTCTGGGCAATGGGGAGCCAGTGAAGGGATTGACAGAGGGGAGAAGCTGGGGAATAGCGGGGGGACAGGTGGATTAGTCGGGCAGCAGAGTTTAGAATAGATTGGAGGGGTGCGAGAGTGTTAGAGGGGAGGCCACAGAGCAGGAGGTTGCAGTAGTCAAGGCGAGAGATGATGAGGGCATGGACTAGGGTTTTTGCAGATTCTTGGGTGAGGAATGAACGGATTCGTGAAATATTTTTGAGTTGAAGTCGGCAGGAAGTGGAAAGGGCTTGGATATGTGATTTGAAGGAGAGATCAGCGTCAAGGATTACTCCGAGACAGCGAGCTTGTGGGACTGGGGAGAGTGGGCAGTCATTTACTGTAATTGATAGGTTCATAGGGGGGGCCACGTGAGATGGGGGAAAGATGATGAATTCTGTTTTGTCCATGTTGAGTTTCAGAAATCTAGCGGAGAAGAAGGATGAAATAGTGGACAGACATTGAGGGATTCTGGTTAGTAGGGAGGTGATATCTGGTCCAGAGATGTAGATCTGTGTGTCATCAGCGTAGAGATGATATTGAAAGCCAAGAGATTCCATGAGCTGTCCCAGGCCAAAGGTGTAAATAGAGAACAGCAGGGGCCCAAGGACTGAACCTTGTGGGACTCCGACAGATAGGGGGCGAGGTGAGGAGGTGGTGTGTGAGTGGGAGACGCTGAATGTCCGGTCTGTTAGGTATGATGAGATCCAGGATAGGGCCAAGTCTGTGATGCCGAGGGATGAGAGGGTCTGTAATAATAGGGAATGGTCCACTGTGTCAAAGGCAGCCGACAGGTCCAGGAGGAGGAGGACAGAGTAGTGTCGCTTGCTCTTGGCGGTTAAGAGGTCATTGGTGACCTTAGTAAGGGCAGTTTCAGTGGAGTGGTGTGACCGGAAGCCAGATTGTAAGCGGTCGAAGAGGGAGCAAGAAGAGAGATGGGAGGACAGTTCAAGGTAGACATGTTGTTCCAGTAGCTTGGAGGCGTAGGGGAGAAGTGATATAGGGCGATAGCTAGATACAGAGGATGGGTCAAGAGAGGGCTTTTTGAGGATAGATGTGATGGAGGCATGTTTAAAGCTTGAGGGGAAAACACCAGTTGTTAGTGATAGGTTGAAGAGATGGGTTAGGGTTGGGATGAAGACTGTGGTGAGGTTTGGTATGAAGTGTGATGGGATCGAGTCGAGTGCACAGATGGTGAGATGTGATCTTGAGAGTAGAGTGGAGAGTAGATCTTCTGTAATGGTAGAGAAGTTGGTTTTGAAGGTGGAGGGCTGTGAAGTCAGGGGGAAGGGCTCTGGGGGTTGTTGACAAAAACTGTCTCTGATGTTATCAATCTTCTGCTTGAAAAATGAGGCAAAGTCTTCAGCTGAGATGAGTGGGGAGGGAGGAGGTGCTGGGGGACGGAGGAGAGAATTGAAGGTGTTGAATAACTGTTTAGGGTTGTGAGACAGGGAGGATATGAGAGATAAGAAGTAGGTTTGTTTAGCTGTGGCGAGTGTGGTCTTGAAAGTAGTGAGGGACTGTTTGAATGCGATGAAGTGCTCATTGGAGTGGGATCTTTTCCATCTGCGCTCAGCAGCCCTGGAAGCTTGCCTCAGCTCTTTGGTCAGGCTGGTGTGCCAGGGCTGTCTGTTGATTTTGCGAGTTTTGGTATGTGCAAGTGGGGCAGCGGATTCCAAAGCTACAGCTATTGTGGTGTTATATAGAGCGGCAGCGTCATCCGCATTGTGTAAGGAACTTATATTTGTAAGAGGGAGGAGGGATTCAGAGAATGAGTGTAGGTCAAGGTGTTTAGGATTCCTGCGAGGGTGTGAAAGTTTGTGGGGTGGGGATTGTAGACATGGAGTGAAGAGGGAAGAGAATGTGAGAAGGTTGTGGTCAGAGAGAGGAAGAGGTGAGTTAGAGAGGTTAGATAGGGAGCAGAGGCGGGTGAAGATGAGGTCCAGTGTGTGGCCATCTTTGTGGGTGGCTGTAGAAGACCATTGAGTGAGGCTGAAGGAGGAAGTGAGAGATAGGAGTTTAGTGGCAGCTGAGAGGGAAGTGTCAATGGGGATGTTGAAGTCGCCCATGATGATAGTAGGGATGTCCGCGGAAAGGAAATGAAGTAACCAGGTGGTGAAGTGGTCAAAGAAGGTGGTGGCTGGCCCTGGGAGGCGGTAGATGACAGCCAGTTGGAGGTTGGAGGGGGAGTAGATGCGCACAGAGTGCACCTCAAAGGAAGGGAGGGAAACAGAAGGTGGCAGTGGGATTGGGGTGAAGGAGCAGGTATCTGACAGGAGAAAACCAACTCCTCCGCCATGTTTGCTGCCGGGGCGGGGGGTGTGAGAAAGGTGGAAGCCGCCATACGAAAGTGCAGCAGGAAAGGCTGTGTCTGAAGGGGTGAGCCAGGTTTCGGTGATGGCGAGGAAGGAAAGTTTGGTAGTAACAAAAAGATCATGGATGTAGGAAAGCTTGTTGCAGACAGAGCGAGCATTCCACAGAGCTCCTGTTAGTGGGACTGGGGAAGCGGGGGCTGGGTGAATGGGTATAAGGTTGGAGAGGTTACGGAAGGTTGTGATAGAGCGTGGATGGGAGGTAGAAATGACTGTGGGAATGTGGTGAGGAGGACCAGGATTTGGGGAGATATCACCAGCAGTGAGAAGGAGCAGAGAAAGTGTTAGCAGGTGGGAGCAGGAGAGGGAATGAGGGGGCTGTCTGTGTTTGGAGACAGATGATTGTATGGTAAGGAACAGTTTTGAGACGTAGGTGAGGTGGATGGGGAGGATTGAAGAAGAGATGAACAGTTCCTTACTAGGAGTAGTGATTAGTGGAATTAGCAGAAAGTGATGGATTATAGGGGTGAAAGTGAAAACAAACAGAAACATTGTTTACAGTGACTGTGTACAGTTACCTTCAGTTCCCTTCTGGTTCAATTCTGGTTTTAATTCTTAAATTAATCTTCACACTTCTAGAACACACTTATAGCAATCACACTGCAGACTGAAGTCTATGCAGACTTGAGCTATGCAATATATGTACAACTAAGTGCATCATTTTGTGCAGGCTGATCACTTCTATAACATGCAGATCTGCATGCTCTAGAAGCTGTCAGCGCTGCAGTTTCTATTACACTAACCTGAGAGTATTCCTGACATGCACTGTGCATGACAGGAAGTCTCTCACCTCTGGAAAAACCGGATGTCATCATGACGTCACGCCGCGGGGTCTCTGATCCAAAGGCAGAGGGGATGTCAGTGCTGACAGCACCACCCATGTGCACAACTGATCGCTGGTGACGTAGTATTTTGTCAATGGGAATTAAGTCTCAGGTAACATGGACGGAATAGTACATCCAATGGCAGAGAGGTGTTAATGACGATAATAATGCATTGTAAAACTAGCAAGGTTTCTCTATTGTTGAAAGATTTTTCACTACTGGACAACCCGTTATTAATGTGTAAAGAACTGGCCATATTTCTCACGTTTCCCCCTTGAAGATGATGTGTAATGTTAATTTTTTGTAATGTGACTAGTGATATGCGTTGATGATGTGTTTGGGTGTAGTCATCTGTGTTGTTGATGAAAACAAGGCTATGTTCTGCCCACCAACAGGTAGTTAAGAGAAACAGTTAAGTTTGGGACAAGCCCAGAGTGAGAGGGGTCAAGTTGAAGGGAAATGGACAGTTTCCTGGTAGTAAGTTGAGAAATAGCGCATACTGCATAGTAAAAGGACCTAAGGCTAAGTGTGAACCTTGCTGCAGTTTGTGGGTGACTCCTACTCGTGAGAGGAGACCGGGAAAAAGCGATAGCGTGATGAGTAGCAGAAAAGAGGAAAGTGACTGAAACTGAATGAATTACCAGAGAAAGGTCCTGGGAGAGGACACCTATCAGTACAGCCCAGAGTTTCCAACTCATAAAGGTAACTGGCCAGGACAGAACAGAGAACGTGGGATGAAGAGAGTGCCCCAGGCGGGAGTTCCAGAGTGTTAGAAAAAGAGAAGAATGAATGAAACAGAAGCAAAATATGTGCACCTTTGCTCTACTTAAGAGCCACACCATCAAAATCATTATGGATCCCAGTGGTCGGACTCGAAGCAATCAGCATGATGTTTGTTATCCTTTTGATGGGGGAGAGCTTCAAATAGATTTTTAATTAATTGGCAATCACAACATCATTGGATTTTAAGGACGGTGAGTGCCATCCTTTTTTCTTCTGCATTTGGATACAATAAAAAGTAGTTTGCCTCACACCTATCAATGCTACTGCAACTTAATGCTGGCCCTGTGCTTGCTCCTTGAGACCTGGCTCCAGTCTTCTATTCGCCAATGCTGACTTGGTCTCCACACATGCGGAGTGACGTGAAAGTCATGGGTGATGATTAGTATTGAGCATTCCGATACTGCAATATCGGCCGATATTCGCTGTATCGGAATTCCGATACTGAGTTCCGATACTGAGTTCCGATACTTTTAGAATATCGAATACCGGAATCGGAAGTTCCCATAATGCAATGAGCCATTTTATTCAGCCAATGAGGTATCCTAAGAAGTGTGGGCACATCCTGTTATGCATGTTAAGCATGTTAACTAATGGCATGGCTGTGATTGGCTGCGAGCAGACCACCCAGCTGCTCCTCCCCCAGACACAAGCTGAACAGTGAACTATGGAAAGTGAAACTAGTGAGGGAGGAGGAAACGACCAGTTCTCATTTCAATGCCAGAACACAACCCCCCCGGACGTTTTTCTTAGAGATGATATCTTGGAAACCGTGCGGACTAGCCACAGAAGGTAAATTACTTATTGTCAGCATTCTGCAGCCCAGATATGCACTGAGATTATGTGAAAGCCCGGTCAACCTGTTTAACATAGTCAATATCTTTGTAACTCCGAACATCTTAAAAAAAAATTAATTCCTGCTATTCCATTTGATTGGGCTAAACCTCTATGCCTTTAATGTCTCCTCCACCTCCCCAATACATTCTACATTATTCTTAGTTGTTTTCCTTCATGTAGAATTAACCTACAAGGAAGGGTTTTTTTCATTCCGATATTTGTGTCCCATTGACTTGCATTGGTTTCCGGTATCGGAATCGGCGATATCCGATATTTTTGGGGTATCGGTCCGATCCAATCCGATCCGATATTTCCCGATATCAGAAGGTATCGCTCAACACTAGTGATGATATTACACACATCAAGATCAGGCTAGAGCTGGAAATGCCCAATGAAGAGAATAATGAAGCTGAAGCTTAGGGGACCAGCGGAAGACCATCAGGAAGCTGGGTTGGTAAGGGCAGATGTGTGGCAAACTAAGTAAGATTTTTTTATGATATGACTAGAGTTGAGCGATACCAGCCGATACTTGAAAATATCGGATCGGAATGGATCGGCCGATCTTAAAAAAAAATATCGGTATCGCCAATTCCGATACCGGGAACCAATGCAAGTCAATGGGGCCAAAATATCGGAATTAAAAAAAACCCTTTCTTTCCTTGTAGGTTAATTCTACATGAAGAAAAACAATTAAGAATAATGTAGAATGTATTGTGGGAGGTGGAGGAGACATTAAAGCCATAGAGTTTTAGCCCAATCAAAAGGAATAGCAGGAATTAAACTTTTTTTTAAAGACGTTAGGAGTTACAAAGGTATTGACTATGTTAGCCTCATTTATATTTTGCCAGACATGTATGTCTTCTTCTTCTTTCTTCTTCTTTCTTATTCTTCTTCCTTTTTTTACCTTCTTCTTCTTCTTATTATTCCTTTTTTTACATTCTTCTTCTTCCTTTTTTTACATTCTTCTACTTCCTTTTTTTACATTCTTCTTCTTCTTCCTTTTTTACATTCTTCTTCTTATTCCTTTTTTTACATTCTTCTTCTTCCTTTTTTAAATTCTTCTACTTCCTTTTTTTACATTCTTCTTCTTCTTCTTCCTTTTCTTACATTCTTCATATTCTTCTTATTCAACAATTATTATTCTACATATTCAACTTCTTCATCTTCTTCCTATTCTTCTTCATCATATTCTTGTTTGTGTCAGGCATTCCTGTAGTTGTTATCTAGAAAAGTTAGAAGTTTACACCTTCCGTTCTGCCTGTCACAAAAGATTTACAACAGGATTTGTCCGCGTTCAGTTTGGCCTGCAGCAGCAGGCCTTTTCCAGGGGCACCACGAGGAGGAACGGACTCACCCCCATACACTGCTTAGTCTTCTTCTGCTTATAAATAAGATAATATCATTTGCTCAGAGTATTAGTCTTATGCTTAATGTTCTTCTGCTTTGCTTTTTTTATGCTTCTTTGTCTTCTCTCTCTTGTTGTTCTGCATCTTGGTGGTTGTCTTCCTGTTCTTTGTCCTCTTGAACCAGCTGACGGTACTGGCACCCGGAGGGGCAGCAGAAGGAACAAGAGCCAATGGCACTACCGAGGACCAGCTGACGGTGCTGGAACCCGGTTACTTAGCAGGAGGTACCTGTGCTACAAAGCACTACCAAGGACCAGCAGACGTTGCCGGAACTCGGATACCGAGATGGAGGCACCTAGGCCAAAGGCTCTGATGAGAACCAGCTGATGGTGCTGGAACCCGGAGGGGTAGCATAAGCTGCAAGAGCAAATGGAAATAGCGAGGACCAGCTGACAGTGCTGGCACCCGGAGGGGCAGCAGAAGGAATAAGAGCCAATGGCACAACCGAGGACCAGCTGACGGTGCTGGAACCCGGTTACTAAGCAGGAGGTACCTGTGCTACAAAGCACTACCAAGGACCAGCAGACGTTGCCGGAACTCGGATACCGAGATGGAGGCACCTAGGCCAAAGGCTCTGACGAGAACCAGCTGACGGTGCTGGAACCCGGAGGGGTAGCATAAGCTGCAAGAGCAAATGGAAATAGCGAGGACCAGCTGACAGTGCTCCATAATGGGAATGTGGACAGAGCAGGCGACATTGCCGGACACACATCAGGGGATTAACTGACCGGACTGAACACCTGTAACACAGGAACAAGTGTGGATTGTGCAGACGCCACTTCGGAGCTGTAACTGGCAGGGATGGAGGACAGGGGAAATACGAGAGACAGTGGAGCCACAGGCCTAATTGGAGCACGGTTAAAAATCAGTAGTGGTACGACTGTGTAGGCAGCAGGAGACTTTGCCATCTACACAGCAGGGGATCAGCTGACGTTACTGAACCCCACTGAGACACGGGAGCAAGTGTCTCTTTCCGTGTGGACGGCACTTCCGAACTACAACTGGCTGTGTTGAAGCCCAGGAAATTGGAGGGTGTAGGCAGAGGCCTACTGTATTTTGAATGAGGTGACAGCAGGAGAGACTGCCATCCACACAGCAGGGGATCAGCTGACGTTACTGAACCCCACTGAGACACGGGAGCAAGTATCTCTTTCCGTGTGGACGGCACTTCCGAACTACAACTGGCTGTGTTGAAGCCCAGGAAATAGGAGGGTGTAGGCAGAGGCCTACTGTATTTTGAATGAGGTGACAGCAGGAGAGACTGCCATCCACACAGCAGGGGATCAGCTGACGTTACTGAACCCCACTGAGACACGGGAGCAAGTATCTCTTTCCGTGTGGACGGCACTTCCGAACTACAACTGGCTGTGTTGAAGCCCAGGAAATAGGAGGGTGTAGGCAGAGGCCTACTGTATTTTGAATGAGGTGACAGCAGGAGAGACTGCCATCCACACAGCAGGGGATCAGCTGACGTTACTGAACCCTACTGAGACACGGGAGCAAGTATCTCTTTCCGTGTGGACGGCACTTCCGAACTACAACTGGCTGTGTTGAAGCCCAGGAAATAGGAGGGTGTAGGCAGAGGCCTACTGTATTTTGAATGAGGTGACAGCAGGAGAGACTGCCATCCACACAGCAGGGGATCAGCTGACGTTACTGAACCCCACTGAGACACGGGAGCAAGTATCTCTTTCCATGTGGACGGCACTTCCGAGCTACAACTGGCTGAGTTGAAGCCCAGGAAATAGGAGGGTGTAGGCAGAGGCCTACTGTCTTTGGAATGCGGAGACAGCAGGAGAGACTGCCATCTCCACAGCAGGGGAACAGCTGGCATTGCTGAACCCCACTAACACTTGAACGAATGTGTTTGGCTCTGTGGAGACGACACTTCTGAACACCAACTGACGCTGTTGGAGCCCAGGATTAGGCGAGGAGCAGGCTGGGGCCTACTGGATTTTGGCAGGTGAAGGCAGCAGGAGACTTGCCATCTCCACAGCAGGGGAACAGCTGGCAGTGCTGAACCCCACTAACACTTGAACGAATGTGTTTGGCTCTGTGGAGACGACACTTCTGAACACCAACTGACGCTGTTGGAGCCCAGGATTAGGCGAGGAGCAGGCTGGGGCCTGTTGTTTTTGGCAGGTGAAGGCAGCAGGAGACTTGCCATCTCCACAGCAGGGGAACAGCTGGCAGTGCTGAAACCCACTAACACTCGAACGAATGTGTCTGGCTCTGTGGAGACGACACTTCTGAACACCAACTGACGCTGTTGGAGCCCAGGATTAGGCGAGGAGCAGGCTGGGGCCTGTTGTTTTTGGCAGGTGAAGGCAGCAGGAGACTTGCCATCTCCACAGCAGGGGAACAGCTGGCAGTGCTGAAACCCACTAACACTCTAACGAATGTGTTTGGCTCTGTGGAGACGACACTTCTGAACACCAACTGACGCTGTTGGAGCCCAGGATTAGGCGAGGAGCAGGCTGGGGCCTACTGGATTTTGGCAGGTGAAGGCAGCAGGAGACTTGCCATCTCCACAGCAGGGGAACAGCTGGCAGTGCTGAACCCCACTAACACTTGAACTAATGTGTTTGGCTCTGTGGAGACGACACTTCTGAACACCAACTGACGCTGTTGGAGCCCAGGATTAGGCGTGGAGCAGGCTGGGGCCTACTGGATTTTGGCAGGTGAAGGCAGCAGGAGACTTGCCATCTCCACAGCAGGGGAACAGCTGGCAGTGCTGAAACCCACTAACACTCTAACGAATGTGTTTGGCTCTGTGGAGACGACACTTCTGAACACCAACTGACGCTGTTGGAGCCCAGGATTAGGCGAGGAGCAGGCTGGGGCCTACTGGATTTTGGCAGGTGAAGGCAGCAGGAGACTTGCCATCTCCACAGCAGGGGAACAGCTGGCAGTGCTGAACCCCACTAACACTTGAACTAATGTGTTTGGCTCTGTGGAGACGACACTTCTGAACACCAACTGACGCTGTTGGAGCCTAGGATTAGGCGTGGAGCAGGCTGGGGCCTACTGGATTTTGGCAGGTGAAGGCAGCAGGAGACTTGCCATCTCCACAGCAGGGGAACAGCTGGCAGTGCTGAAACCCACTAACACTCTAACGAATGTGTTTGGCTCTGTGGAGACGACACTTCTGAACACCAACTGACGCTGTTGGAGCCCAGGATTAGGCATGGAGCAGGCTGGGGCCTACTGGATTTTGGCAGGTGAAGGCAGCAGGAGACTTGCCATCTCCACAGCAGGGGAACAGCTGGCAGTGCTGAACCCCACTAACACTTGAACGAATGTGTTTGGCTCTGTGGAGACGACACTTCTGAACACCAACTGACGCTGTTGGAGCCCAGGATTAGGCGAGGAGCAGGCTGGGGCCTGTTGTTTTTGGCAGGTGAAGGCAGCAGGAGACTTGCCATCTCCACAGCAGGGGAACAGCTGGCAGTGCTGAAACCCACTAACACTCGAACGAATGTGTTTGGCTCTGTGGAGACGACACTTCTGAACACCAACTGACACTGTTGGAGCCCAGGATTACGCATGCCGCATGCAGAGGCCAATGGGCAGCGGTTTTTATGGAGGTTGTGGACTACTACTGATTCTAACCATGCTCCACTTAGGCCTCTGGCTCCACTGTCTCTACTATTTACCCTGGCCTCCAACCCCGCCAGCTACATCTCTGAAGTGGCGTCAGCACAATCTACACTTGTTCCTGTGTTACTGGTGCTCAGTCCCGTCCGTTGATCCCCTGATGTTTGTCCGGCAAGTTGGCCAGCTCTGTCCTCATTCCCACTACTGGTTATGGGAATGTGGACAGAGCAGGAGACCTTGCCGGACACACATCAGGGGATAAACTGATGGGACTGAGCCACAGGAACACAGGAACAAGTGTAGATTGTGCTGACGCCACTTCAGAGATGTAGATGGCAGGGTTGGAGGTCAGGGGAAATAGTAGAGACAGTGGAGCCAGAGACCTAAGTTGGGCACGGTTAAAAATCAGTAGTGGTTTGAATGTTGATGGAGCTGGTGACTTTGCCGTCCACACAGCAGGGGATCAGCTGGCATTACTGAACCCCACTAACACAGGAGCTAGTGTGTTTCTCTGTGCAGACGACACATCTGAGCGACAACTGGCTGTGTTGAAGCACAGGGATTATAGTTCAGGTGGTAGAAAAATGAACACACCAGCAGACCTGGATACAGTTGCCAACCACTAATTTAGTCTGTAAGAGGAATGGCAAAGTCTTTGGAGATCCAGGCCTTGTTCATTTTCAGAAAAGTCAGCCGGTCAACATTATCGGAAGATAGTCGCGTGCGACGGTCTGTTAGTACACCACCTGCGGCACTAAAGACACGTTCCGATAATACACTGGCAGCAGGGCAAGCCAGCACCTCCAATGCATACTGGCTAAGCTCTGGCTTAGCTTAGAGACCCAAAACTTGAAGGGGGAAGAGCCATCTGGGAGTACAGCGACAGGGCAAGACATGTAGTCTGACACCATCTGACGGAAGCGTTGCCTCCTGCTGACTCGAGGCGTCGCTGATGGTGTAGACAATTGTGGTGGACACGCAAAACTTTGCCACATTTGGGCCATAGTGGTCTTGCCTTGTGCTGCGGCGCTGCCTCTGCTCCCTCTTTGTGCAGAGTTTCCTCCACTGCCTCGACGCACAGAGCTGCTTTTTAAAGCAATAGCAACAATGCTGTCGGGTGGAATGGAAAACATTATGGACTGCACCAGTGACTCTTCGTACTCCCGCATTTTACGCTCCCGGTTCAACGTTGGTATGAGCCTTTGTACGCTGTCCCGGTAGCGAGGATCTAGGAGGGTGTACACCCAATAATCAGCCGAGACGAGAATGTGGGCGATGCGGCGGTCGTTTCTCAGGCACTGCAGCATGAAATCAACCATGTGCTGCAGACTCCCAACTGCCAAAGAACCGCTGTCCCCTGTTTGAGGCGTGACCTCGGCCTGCTCTGCATCACCCCACCCTCGCTGTACATACTGAGTAGAGGTTTGTGTACCTCCCTCCTCTGGAGAGATGTCTTCCTCCTCCATCGACTCCTCCTCATCCTCCTCACAAAGTGTCCCCTGCCTAGGCCTTTGTGAGGAAACACGTAGCGCAGACTGTCCAGAAGCAGATGGCATTTGGGACTCCTCATCCTCCACCTCTTCCGAAACCTCATCCCTTAGTGCTTGCAGTGTTTGTTGAAGCAGGCAGATAAGGGGGACAGTCATGCTGACTAGTGCATCATCTGCACTCGCCATCCGCGTGGATTCATCGAAGGCACGCAAAACGAGGCAGATGTCCTTCATAGAGGCCCACTCAATGGTGCTGAAGTGTGAACGGCGCACAGTGCGACTTGTTTGCGCCTGATGCAGCTGGTACTCCATGACTGCTGCCTGCTGCTCACACAACCGCTCCAACATATGTAACGTTGAATTCCACCGGGTGGGTAGGTCACATATGATGCGATGTTCCGGAAGGCCAAATCGTCGCTGCAGAGCAGCGAGGCGCGATCTTGCCGTGCTGGAACGTCGCAAGTGAGCGCACTCTATGCGGACCTTGTGCAACAGTGCAGCAAGATCCGGATAGTCCCTCAGAAAGCTCTGCACGACCAAGTTAAGAACATGTGCCAGACATGGGATGTGTGTGAGGTTGCCTAGGCCAAGAGCTGCCACCAGATTTCGGCCATTGTCACACACTACCAAGCCCGGCTGGAGATTCGCTGGCCCAAACCACACATCGCTCTCCAGTTTGATAGCATTCCAGAGCTCCTGCGCTGTGTGGCTTCGATTCCCCAAAGAAATTAATTTGAGTACAGCCTGTTGACGTTTGGCCACGGCTGTGCTCATATCGGTCGTAACAGGCTCCTGCTCTGCTGTTTCTGAGGAACTTGAGTAGGAGGAGGAGTCTATGTGTACAGACTGGAGTCCTGCAATCCGTGGCGTTGGAAGAACACGTACAGCGCCACTCTCCAGATCCGTACCCGGCTCCACAACATTGACCCAGTGGGCAGTGAGGGAAAGGTATCGTCCCTGTCCATGGTTACTGGTCCACGCATCGGTGGTCAGGTGGACCTTGCTACTAACGGCGTTTAGTAGCGCATGTTTTATTTTGCCCTCAACATGTTTCTGCAGGGCAGGGACGGCTCGCCTGCTGAAATAAAAGCGGCTGGGCACGTTGTATTGGGGGACTTCCAATGCCATTAAGTCCCGGAAGGTGTCAGTGTCCACCAGCCTGAATGACAGCATTTCAACTGCCAGAAGTTTGGCAATGCCAGCATTCAGAGACTGTGCTCGGGGATGGTTTGCCGAGTAAGGGCGCCTTTTATCCCATGCCTGTGCTACCGATGGCTGTGATGGATGGGAACGTGCTGCTATGGGTGTAATCTGACAGGGTTTCCGGACAACAGTGGCAGAGGTTCTTCCTTGCGATCCTGTGAGGAAGCCGAACCAGCAGTGTGTGAGCTGAAGGAAGAGGCCCCAACACGAACTGAAGAGGTGGTAGGTGGTGCTGTACGTTGGCCTACGTCTTCAGGATGTCTCTGCAACTCCAACTCGTGCTTGGTGCGCACATGTTTCCACATATTTGTGGTATTGAGGTTGCTGACATTTCTCCCTCTTTTGACTCTCTGATGACACAGCTTGCATTTGACAAAGCAAATGTCATCTGCAACTGTGTCAAAAAAGGACCACGCACTGCAACTCTTGGGAGCTCCAGGTTTGCCTTTGGAATGAGGAATGCTCCTAACGGGTGCCGAAGTGGAGGGTACAGGCAACCAAGTCTTCCCCCTCCCTCTGCCTCCTGTTTTGGCCGGTAGGGGAATCTCTTCCTCCGAGCTGCTCCCACCACCTTCCTGTTCCTCACGCCATGATGGGTCAAGGACCTCATCATCTTCCCTCCCCTCTTCAAACAGCTGCTTCTCCGGGGTTGTCTCGCCAGCACCGTACGCACCAGAAAGTGGCAACTGAGTCTCGTCATCATCTGATGCGTACTGAGGTGTGCTGACCATAGGCACTGGCCCACTCGCCTCTTCAGATTCAGAGGGACAAAGAAGTTGCGCATCACTGCATACTCCCTCTTCTTCACATTCAGGAATGCTGCTTGGCTGGCCCCCTCTTTCCAAGCCAACAGATTCCGAGAACAGAAGTAGAGACTGTGATGGCTCCTGTCCATGTCTCTCTGACTGCCTGGGCACTTTGGCAGGTGGTGAAGAGACAGATGGTTGCTCTTCGGTGCTCTGACCCTGAGAGGATGCGGAAGTAATTGAAGTCGATGCGTTAGCTGCCATCCATCCGACAACGGCTTCAATTTGTTCCTCCCGCAGCAGTGGGGTACGTTGAGGTCCTACAAAGCTGCGCATAAAGGACTGTTGCCTGCTAAAACTGGGGGATGCTGATCCACTGGTGCCCGCAGCAGGCCCAGAATCCCCACGTCCTCTACCTGTAGAATCCCCACGTCCTCTCCCTGCAGAATCCCCACGTCCTCTCCCTGCTGAAACTCCACGCCCACGCCCACGCCCCCGCGCCTTACTCCCTGCCTTCTTCATCTTGCAAGACTGCTTAAGATAGGCAGAAAAGTACAAAGGGGGGCCTTAGTGTGCTTATTCCTGAACAGCTGGTTACAGGTACAAGAAACACTAATTTTATGAAGTGTGTGTGTGTGGACTACACTTTAATAGGAGCTGATGTGGCCTACACAAGTTCCAAATGTAGTGTTTGGTGAACTTTTTTTGTGGTTTCTTTGTTGGAAACAAACTCAAAGTATGTGAACAAAGAATTGAAACTGATAGTATCACCAACTTTTTGGAGCTATTACAATGCAGGCAGGTAACCTACAATGCAAAAGATGAGGCTCCAAAAAAATTGGGTAATACTAATCTGGCTGCGCCGGCAGGGCACAAGCCAGAAAAAAAGGCTCCTCTATCTACTCCTATATAGTGTTTGCAACCAACCAATGTTGATGGATACGGATGGATGCACACTAATAGGAGAAGAAAAAATGAGCTGCACTCAAAGACAAATATGTGTGAGGCAGTGACGCACGTTGAGCGTCCTACAACCAGACGTAGCTGCAGGACACTCTACTCAGCGTGAGCTGCACTCACAATAAAGTCAGAGACATCTCAGACAGCCGTCAACAGTGCAGCTAAGTGGGCACTGGCACTGACAGGCTGCAGAAAGGCTCCGCTGTGTACTCCTATATAGTGTTTGCAACCACCGTAGATGGAGACGGATGGATGCACACTAATAGAAGAAAAAATGAGCTGCACTCAAAAAAAAATATGTGTGAGGCACTGACGCACGCTGAGCGTCCTACAGCCAGACGTAGCTGCAGGACACACTACTCAGCGTGAGCTGCACTCACACACAGTCAGAGACCTCTCAGACAGCCGTGAACAGTGCAGCAAAGTGGACACTAGCACTGAAAGGCTGCAGAAAGGCTCCGCTGTCTACTACTAGTGTTTGCAACCAACGTATATGGATACGGATGGAAGCACACTAGATTGAAATTATGTAAAAAATGCAGCTCAAAAAATAAAAGATGTATGAGGCAGCAGTGATCACACTGGGTGGCCTACAGCCTGACGTGGCTGCAGGACCCACTCCACAGCGTGAGCTGCACTCACACAGCCCTTGCAGACAGCTGTGAACACTGCTGCTAGGGCAAAGAAGGCTACAGTGGTGGTTTATGTAGCCTGGGTAAAGCACTAGATGTTTGGTGGAATCGCTATTTCTAACTGTCCCTCACAGTCTTCTACAGCAGCCTGTCCCTAACTGAATTCACAGCAGAGTGACCAGAAATGGCGGCGGTGGCTTTTATAGTGCATCATGACATCATTTCGGCAGCCAATCACAGCCATGCCAATAGTTAAAATGCCTACATGCCTAACAGGATGTGCCCACACTTCGGAGGATTCCCATTGGCTTAATCAAAGCAAGCAGGCTCATAGCATGATGGGAACTTCCGATTCCGATTCCGGAATCCGATATGACAAAAGTATCGGAAGTCCGTATCGGAATTCCGATACCGCTAATATCGGCCGATACCCGAAACTTGCGGTATCGGAATGCTCAACACTAGATATGACCCATCCATTTATTACACTTTAGGGTCAAGAAACCTCAGCTTATAATAAATAGCTTTTTTCTAAAAGCAATTGGTGAAAACTTGATTTGCATCAAATAAATTCAACGTGAATTGAATTTCCTTGTCAAATTTGAGCAAATTCTGAATTATATCTCTTCTAAATACATGCAATTCTTTTCCTTTTTGGGCAATAATAAGTCCTGTTATTGCTTTTACGCTTTTACCATTCAGTAGGCTTCAGAGAAGAGGTCATCAGAGAAAAGTTTTAAAAGTCAAAATGTTGAAGGTTCGCTACATTTTTTGTGTGATGATCAGGCTTTTTACAACCTGTCATGTCTGACGACTTGGGAATCATACAGTATTGAACTGTTTTGCTTTTGTATTGCTGATGTTAAACTGCTATGAAGTCAAGTTTGCTTTTTACAAGTTTGTCCTGTCTCTCTCCCTGTAGCCCAGCTCTGATGTAAGTGACCCCTCTCTTCTTCCTCCTGTGTAAGTGTATGTCAGCCATATTCCTCTGAGGCTCATCTCTGCATATCGCTAGTTCAGAATGGTCTTTTTACCTACAGCAATTGTGCATATCTACAAAAATTCAGCTTGAAAATAAACCTTCTTCTGGAATCTTCATACATGCCTCTGCAGTCGAGTTTAAGCGATTTGATGTTTCCTTCAACTACTGGTTCAATACAGACATCCAGAGAAATACTGTTTCAAGAGCCATATACTGTCAGCCTAGTTATGGAGTCAGAATGCAAATTTAAAACCAGGAACACCTTTAAGAAAACGTAAAAAAATGACATTCATTAGAAATAATAGAGTTTAATAATTTTATTGCAACAATTTATTAAACCTTTTTAACATCTTCTCGTCATCCAGATTCACTTCCAGTGGGAGCAATCTAGAATGTCTCTATTTATTAGAGATCAGTGAATCGATTCGAAGCAAATCAAATTAGTTTGGAATTTTTTTACCCAAAATTTGAATTTTGAATATTTGAGAATTCTATTCGCTGTAACGGGACAGATGTTAACTGCCAATTTGCTGGATTTATTTTAAAGCATGGAATGAGTGAAAGAAATACATAAAGTGTACATCTCCTCATCTCTCAGTAGCCTTCAACTGTCGAGCCGCACAGCTCACTCTGGCTTCAGTGTCTCCACCGGCGGGATCCGGCACTCGGTAAGCCTCACAGCATCAGGCACCAGGCGATGAAGCATGTTCTGATGCAACATCAGGCCTTCTCAGTACCCTGAGACATCATGATATTATGAGGGCTAATCCTCCACCGGAGCCAGAGGGAGATGAATAGGTGGAGAAGCTATTTTTTTAACCTTGCATTTGTTAAGTTTTGTGGTCTGCCAAGATCTCCGGAGTATAATAAATGTCTTTAAAATTTCAAATTTAATTTGCATGAAATATATTTGACATGAATCAAATTTCCCAAAAATCACACAAATCTGAATTTCCCTTCTAGTCCTGTAGTTAACTGTTCATATGTCTAACCCTAAAATGCACATTCCCTTTAGCATGACATGACTGTCAACGATGCAGCTGTGTTTTCTTCCTATGAAAGGCAACAAAGGCTGAAGAAAGGATCAGTATTTAAGCATTTAAGGTTCCATTGTCCTTTAACAATTATTGAAGCATTTTTCTTAGACTTGATCATCTTCATCCCCAATATTTTATAGAAAGAGTCTTCAACTTGGATGGCAACTATCCATTGGCTATAGATGCACATTATATTTTATCTGCGAGGGATTGCACAGATTTAATAGGGTAACGGAGAATTAGTAAGTCCCACTGCAGGTGAATGGTCTAGCTTTGCTCCAGGGGAAGCCTGAAATGTGAAGTTCTGCACCAGAGATGTGAAAAACAGAAAGACCTCCATTTTTACCAAGTTCCCGCCAGCACAACTTCTTTTACCTGTATAAGAAAAAAAAGTAGATACATTTAAAATAAAAAACATTTCCGGTGATCAATCATATCGATCATGAATGTTATAGAGCAGGAAGAAATAGCTTCATTTTAGGTTTTACTTTTTCAGAAAACCATAAATCAAAATGGTATACAATGCAATTGAAAGAGTTACTAATATTTTGGAAGATTTTTTAGGACCTGTCATTCGGAACAGATGAGTTGGAGTTTGAGTACCTGGTTAGAGGTGATGCAATTTGATTAGCAGAGTAATCTGTGGTGAGTGGACAGGAGACATTTAAACTTCTTCCTACCTGCCAGCATCTGCAGCTCTTGAGTAGCCAACCTAGCACAATGTCATATGACACTGCAGCCAACTAATCAATAAGTAAGCCACATATGCCATCAGGTAAGAAGTTGTTGACAGAGAACATGTATGGCGCCAAAAGATTATTGATGTAGCTTGCAAATCGATCTACAGCCATCTCTAATCTTGAGACATTCACTGATCTCTGCAAACTAGGCATTTGGAGGATTATATTTTTCCCGCTACTTGGTTGTGGCGTTCAGTATACACTGTTCCTGCTTGCATTTTGCATCCTGCCACTATGTGTTGGACGGTTTCTGAGGTTTCTTTGCATAGTCTGCACCTTGGGTCTTGTCTTGTGTGGGAGATTCCTGCTTCTATGGATCTGGTATTAGTGCTTATTCTGCTGCTATTATTAGTGCCTCTGTGTGGCTTGGAGTCCAGCTTTCTCCAGCCATTGGTAGGATTTCTACATGTCAGCCACCTCCATTATCTTTCGATGGTACATCCCATGCAGCAGCTTGTCTTGCCATGGCTCTTCATGTTCCTGTTCTTCTTTCCAGATTTGTTGTTGTTGCTGCATTAGGCTTTCTATCATCATCTCATCTTTTGATGCCATTTTCCCGATGTATTCCTAGATACTTCTTTTTTCATCCGTGATGGTGGCTTGGATGAGTATCAAGCCTCGACCACCCTCCTTTCTGTTGGTAAACAATCTTTGGGTGCTAGAGTTAGGGTAGAGACCACCATGCATTGTGAGGAGCTTTCGTGTCTTCACATCTGCAGCTTCCATCTCTTCTTTTGGCCAGCAAGGTATCTGATAGCTGGCAGGGAATATGTATTGATGGTACAGCTTTTATTCTTCCCATAGAGCTGGCTCTTCAGGACCTGTCTTACCCTTTGATGGTATTTCGATGTTGCTGCTTTCCTTGCCTCTTCATTATGGTTACCGTATCCCTGTGGGATGCTGAGGTACTTGTAGCATGTCTGTATATCTGCTATGTGCCCTGCTGGTAATTCCACTCCATCAGTCTTGACTACCTTGCCTCTCTTTATTACCAACTGGCTGCACTTCTCCAGTCCGAGGGACATCCTGATGTCTTCACTGTAGATCCTTGTCAGGTGGATCAGTGAATCGATGATTTCTAATACATATTAGGATTAGGACCTGTAACTCTGAAAATATTGGTCAATGATTACATCTCTGGAGTCAGGAGCTTGTATCTTCTAAATAGTGGAGCATGGAGCCTAAACTTTCTACTGTATCTATACTCTGCTGTGGTGCATGCATTCAGGCAAGAGTTGAACGCTCATGTCTTCCAATTCACAGCTCTCATGTATCTGCTCGAAACTAAAGTGCATGAAATATTATAATAGTTAAAGTTGAAACCAGAAGTTTCTATAACCTATATTAAAATACACATATGCATGTTTTTCTCAATATCTAACGTGAAATCAGTATAAACCTTCCCGTTTTAGGTCAAATAGGATTATCATAATTGTTAATATTTGCCAAATGCCACAATATAGAGAGAGAATGTTTAAAGGCATTTTTATTACTTATTGCAAAGTCAAAAGTTCACATATACTGTATTTCATTAGCATTTGGTTCCATTGCCCTTAAAATGAATGACTTGGGTAAAACGTTTGGGATATCCTTCCACAAGCCTCTCACAATAGTTGGTTGGAATTTCGGCCCATTCCTTCTGACAAAACTGTGTAACTGATCCAGGTTTGTAGGTCGCCTTGCTCACATCAGCCTTTTCAGCTTTTCCCATACATTTCAATAGGACTGAGATCAGAGCTAGGGAAGCCAAGATGGCCACCGACCGAGCAGGACATGCTGAACAGAGCTCCTGACCTGACTGAGGCAATCAAGACATTCAGCCTCAAAAAGAAGACAAAAGGGCTCCAGAGGCTAGCAACAGCATATACGGCCTAGATAGAGACCTCATCAAGGCCGTGTAGACCGGGCTGGAACGGCTGAGACTCCTGCTGCCCGGGGATAAAACAAGACCAGCAGGGAAGCATGGGGCCTAGTAGGGCCTGCATCTCTTACCTGTGGGCAGACTCCTGCAGTGACAGGAGGACTATTAGAGAAGAAGTGTTGGAACAGGAGAAGAGAGCTGATGCGGGGACGGCTTGAGCTGCAGGAGGAGAGACACCAGCGGTGTGCAGACAGACTCTTCCCCCTCCCACCAATGGTGACAGGAAGATTATCAGAGAGGCAGCGTCGGGCTGAAAAGAAGGCAGCTTGCGCGGTGGAGGCCTGAACTGCAGGAGGAGAGGCACCTACGGTGAGCAGTCAGACACTTTCCCCCTCCCCGTGGCAGTGACAGGAGGATTATCAGAGAGGCAGCATTGGGCCAGGAAGAAAATAGCTGGCATGGCGATGGCTTGAGCTGCAGGAGGAGAGGCACCTGTGGTGAGCAGTCAGACATTTTCCCCCTTCCCCGGCGGTGACTCAGGCAACACGTGGTCGAGCATGGGGCAGCAGGCCTAACTCCTGTCTTTCTCCAAGGGGAGATGTGCAAGGAGGAGACGGAGGAGAGAGGGGATATCTATAAAGTCAACAGTGTAACCGAGGGGCTGGAGGCAGACACCAGTCGAGTTAAAGCTATAACAGAGAGTGGTGGAGGGACGGGGACCAACAGGCCATAACTTAGACCCACGGTTCATACAGATCTCCAAGAGGTAAAGGGAGAGGGAGCTGTACCCAGGGAAGCTGGTGGGGGGCAGACACCAAAAGCAGCTTCTACAAAACAGACTGGTGACACACTAGTGGACATCTGCCTCTCCATACAAAGACCCTTTTCCTGAGGCAACAATTAGTGTAACTACAGCTGTGTGAGGAGATCCAGAGCACACGGAATATATGCACACAAGCTGTTTAACAGGAGGAACTTCTCACACCACCTACATCTCCCACAGTGTGAATTAAAGAATCAAAGCACTGAACAACTTAAACCTGCATATCACCATAAGGAAACAATGCGCTATAATTACCTTCCTTAGACATAAAATGAAGTAGGAAGGAACACAGCACCCAATAATCACTGAATAAAATCTGAAACCCTGCAGTATATGAACTCAACAATTGATAAGAGATGAAGGTGACTGTTGCACATGGTCTATTCAACTGTTAATACTTGTCCATATATTTACACTGCAGGATCACTCTGAGAAGATACAGTGATTATGCTCCATCTAGTGGTGAAAGGGCTCGTATAGCAGATAAGAATCGCCTGTATGAGAAGGCTTAACTAAACTACAAAAAAAATTCCTATATAAAAGTAAGGGGAACCAAATCCTAATTATAAACAGAGAGAGGTTAAAAAGTAGCCTGTACAAGTTACAAAAGGAAGAAATATTGTCAAAATAGGATGCTCAACAGGGCCGAATAAACATAGTGAAACATCATCAAATAAAAATATGGAGAAATTCATTACAAAACAAAGTAGCTCCAGACAAGAAATGTCACACTCAAAAGACATCTTTGAGGAACAAGAATCAGGAGAAGTAAAAAGAGAGTCCACCGATTCTATAGATTCGGACAAACTCATATCCAGGGGTTTTATTAAAAATATCCTGTCTTCTGCCTTAGCACCTTTAGCTAAAGACCTTTCGGAAATCAAGAAAAGTATTCAACACATCGGGAACAGAGTGGAGGAATTAGAAGGAGCACAGGCTAAATTAACTGTCTGTACAGGGGAAATAACTGTGCGTCTGCACCTTCATGAAGATCACATTAACACCCTGTATACCACATTGGAGACACAGAAATAGAAGGAATAATCGTAGAGTCCTGGGAAGTCCAGAAGCAGCTGGGCAGGAAGATTTGACAGCTGTCCTAAAGGAACTTTTTTTTACCCATTCTGGACCTAGGAGAAGGTCAAGCGCTGGTCCTAGAATGAGCCCATATGGCATAAAAACCTAAACCCAAGCCAATGGAACTTCCTAGTGACTTAATCTGCAGGATACTTGACTTCTGTATGAAGGAGAAGATTTTCAAAAAGGTGAGATCAATGGAAACTCTAAAATACAGAGACTCCACAGTTTACATATACCAAGACCTTGCCCCTTCAACTCTATACAAGCGACGCATACTAAAACCCTTCACAGATATATTAAAAAAAGATGTTTCCTTTTCCGATGGCTCTTCCCGTTTGGTCTACATATTACACCAGAGGGCAGGAGATTCACGGTCAGAACGACAGCGGAAATAGTGAAGATATGCGAAGAACTGGAAATCCAGCTCGAACCGATTCCAGACCTGAGATCGCTACATATGAACCTACAATCTCTGGACTTATCAGTACAGGAGAAATGGAAAAAAATGGGAAATCCTAAAAGCCAAAGAAACATGAAAAGACAAGTGGAAGTTCAAAGATCAGGAGAAAAGGAAACTCTTAAAAATAATGGATGATTATGAAGAGAACCTTATGTTTTATAGGTTCTTTTTTCAGTTGTGTTTCTCGGTTGTGTTCATTTTATGGATCTCTCTACCATACCTTCTTCCATGCATTAGAGAATATTATAATGGTTAAGCCTCATAACACTGCTCATAATACTGCTCATAAGTGGTTTAATCTGCTTTACTGTTACTTGAATTTGTCATTTTTCCCTCTGGGTATAGTTAGACGAATGGTTAGAACTTTAGAGTTAGGGAGTCAAGCCCATTCTTGTGCTATTCTGTTTATGTTATCTATTCTCATTCTTATATGCCCCTTTCATCCCCCTCTTTCTTCCATACACCCATTGATGGTATGGCGTACTGCGGCTCATGGACCTGATATCACAACGAATCGCTATGGATAGCCAGACACAAGAAATGATCATAGCAACGCATAATGTGAGAGGACTGTGTGGCGCCCATGAGGGTTCAGTCGCCACAGAGGTACTGCACCTCCTCCTGAGGTGTAGTGTCCCACTACCCAGGTAACATGGTAACATCTGACCAGACTCCAGCACCTACATCCAGCACAGACACCTTAGAACAGCAGAGCACCCTTTATGGCAGCTGCTTTGGTTCATGAAGGGTGCTGGGTGGTGGGTGGAGCTTAGATTACACTGGATGGGAAAACTGACAGGAAGTAAGGGCAGTTCACCACAGGGGGAAGCAGGGAGAGGACCTCTCTGCAGTCTGAATCCCCATAGAAGGGGAGGAAGACAGTTTACCAACTGGGGGAAGGAGGGAAAGGACGTGTTTGCAGCAGCCTTCTGTGAACTGGAGCTGCTAGCGAGGAAAGAGGAAGAAAGATGTTCAGAAGGAAGATAGTTAAGAATGGAACGTGAGGAGGAGAGAGACTGGGGACTCTGGCTAGAGCAGAGCCCTTTCCTAAGTTTAATGCGCCAAGATCGGGCTCCGGTATCCGAGGCTGTGTGTGATACTAATGATCCTACTGCAGAAACCGGAGGAATAGAAGTTGTGACCACTTTATTCCCACTTAAGACTCAAAGACACAGCATCAACGTGTGTGAGCAGGGACATGATTGTAAGGAGTCCCCGAAGCATGCTACAGCTGCCTGTCATGTGAGTGGAGTTATAAGTAACATAAAGAAGGAGGAACTTGAGTGTCATTCAGAACTACAAGTACTTCAGATTAGCGCTAGAAAGGAGACGTTCAGAAAAGTCACACGAAAGGGAGTGCTGGAAGGGTGTATTCCATCTGCCTGGGAGTTGGCTGAGCCCCTGACCTGGAGAGTACGGCACTGAAGCGGGCATCTGTTTATGCTAGAAATGTGAGTAACGTTTCGGAACTGCATTCAGCTGTGTCATTGCCTTCTTCCTGCACTAACCTGCTCAGCACTGCTACATCTCTGTGCCTAACACTACACCATCTACTGCAACATCTACTACCGCTGCCCTGGGACTACAGCTCTGCCTGTGGAGAGCTATTACATCTTTGCTGCACCACACCATCTGTCCCAGAGGATCTGCACTGCAGCGCTGGTCCCCTTCTGACCAGATATAATGGGTGGCGTCACCTACATATAAACTTTATTCAATTCCACCTATTCTACATGGACACCCAGTGCCACTGACTTGGTCACTGCCACCGCGACATATCCCTTTGAGACACCGACACGGTACCAAGTGCTCCCCACACCTGCCCTGGGGGTGATCCAACTGAATGCACCAATCAAAAGGTCCCAGGTACTGGCACACATCAAAAAGTTGGGGATAGATATTGTTTTTCTGCAAGAGACACATTTCTCACAAGAGAAAGCCCCAAATTTAGGCAAATATCATTATTATGACACCATTTCAATACATGGAGGCGCTCAAGAATAACGATTGCAGATTTATTTTTATTAAAGGGAAAATTGCTCATAAATTGGTAATGATAGGCAATTTATACGCTCCCAATACTAAACAAGATATTTGGTTCTCCAAGACGATGAGGGTGGCTATAGAGGGCATTCTGATCCTGGGGGGTAACTTAAATAGGCCTCTTGAACCAGTAGTAGAATCTTCAACAGGGAAATCAAATGTAAACAAAAATGCGCTTAAACATATATCGCCGCGACTTTACATTTGCACCAGCTAATAGACACATGGAGATTTTTATACCCTAATTCAAAAGACTTCACCCACTTTTCACAAAAGCAATCGTAATATAGTCGTATAGAATATCTCTTCTTGCTGTACCACATGATCTCACATCTAAAGGACGTGCAGATAATCCCGAGTGTCCATACTGACCACTCGATACTAATAAACAAAATAGTGTTGGGTCATAGACCAAAAAAGAACACATGGAGACTTAATGAGATCCTTTTGTCTGAACAGTCCGCCAAAGAGAAAATACTGAGAACGATAAAAGAATACTTTGAGCTTAACACACAAGATAACATACCATTCCCTTCTGTTTGGGAAGCCCACAAGGCGGTGGTAAGAGGGGAATGGATCTCTATTGGATCACACAGAAACAAGGCACGACATACAAATCTGGAATCTCTCTTTAAAGAGATCCAGATCCTTGAAAAAAAAACACAAGCAAACGCTCAGACCAGACACATTTACACTTTTGTTGCAAAAAAGGCGAAAACTAAGGGATATACTGAATAAGGATACAATCAGGGTGTTCACAAAATGGAAACACACAATACTTGCACACGGGGATAAAGTGTCAAAATTCATGGTGTCTCAGATTAAAAAGAGAAAAGCGAAGTCACTAATATATTCTCTCAAAAAATCAAATGGAGAGAAAATTAGAGATCCAAACGACATTGCTTCAGACTTTAAAGAATATTACTCCTCTCTATATAATCTGCGCCCTTGTGAGAGTGAAGAACAATTAGAAACAAGAAAGGTTAACATAAAAGAATTTTTAAACACCATTAATTTACCAAACCTTTCCAAAGAACAGCAACTCTAGTTAGTAGGCCCTTTCATGTTGCGGGAACTCCAGTCTGCCCTGTCGAACTGCCCTGCAGGCAAGAACCCAGGCCCTGATGGACTCCCTGCCTCCTACTATAAAGCCTTCCGGGAGACATTGAGCCCATAACTTCTGAAGTTATGTTAAGGGGAGAATCCTTCCCGAAACAAACACTGGAGGCACACATTTCATTGATCCATAAGGAGGGCAAAGACTCAGAGATATGCAACAATTATAGATCAATCTATTTATTGAATAATGATCTTAAATTGTTTGCAAAAATGATTGCCAAAAGAATAGATCTGGTATTAGACACATTAATCTCACCGGAACAAGTGGGGTTTGTTGGGGGCAGAGAAGGTAGGGATAACTCTCGAAGGGTACCGTCACATTTAGCGATGCATCAGCGATCCCGACAACGATACGACCGGGTCAGGATCGCTGGTGCATCGCTAAATGGTCACTAGTGAGCTGCCAAACAGGCAGATCTCACCAGCGACATAACAGCGGTCGGCGGTCGTTACTTACCTGTCAGACGCGGCGATGAAGACGTCTTCCTGCCCGCGTCCACGCGTCGCTCATCGATGCCAGCAGGAAGCCCAGCAGGAAGCGACCGACGAGAAACGGCACAGGACGTTCTCGCGTGATCAGCGATAACCAGCGGGGGAGCCGGTCAGAGGTAAGTATCACACATAGCGATATCGCTAGCAATATCGCTGCTGCGTCACAAAATCGGTGACGCTTTAGCGGTATCGCTAGCGATCTCGCTTAGTGTGACGGGCCCTTAAGGGTCTTATGCCTGATGCAACATGCTAAAATCCATCATAATCCATTGGTGTTGATGGGAACGGATACAGAAAAGGCATTCGACAGGGTGTACTGGACTTTTATGCAAGAGACCCTAGAGTGATTTGGGTTTCCTCCACTGTTAATCAATGCCATTTTTCAAATGTACACATACCTAACTGTGAGGATAAGGATAAATGGACACTTGTCCACTCCCATTGTAATTAAAAATGGCACCCGTCAAGGTTGCCCGCTCTAGCCGACCGTTTTTATTTTAACTATTGAAACTCTGATTCAAAGCCTTAGACAACACCCGGACACAGAAGGGGTTAGATTAGCTGGAATGTCCCATATTGTAGCAGCTTTCGCAGATAACTTTTTACTATTATTGATAAATCCTAGCAAAGAAATCCCTGCAGTGCTGGAACTGTGTGAAAAATTTGGAAGCATGTCCAATTTTAAAATAAATCTTGATAAATTGGAGGCTGTGAGTATGAATGTCCAGAACTTTACCCTTCAAGATATTAAAACCAGATTTCCATTTACCGTATTTTTCGTTTTATAAGATTTATAGGATTATAAGGCTACTTTCACACATCAGGTTTTCGGCGTCAGGCGCGATCCGGCGTCGTGCCGGAACGCCGGATCCGGCAAATGTTTAGTAAAACCGAATGTGACGGATCCGGTCTTCTGCCGGATCCGTCTTGTTCTTGACAGACAAAACCGGATCCGTCTCATCCGGTTCATCCGTTTTTCTATCCGTTTTTCGACGGATTACGCCGGATCCGGTTTTTAAAATTGACCCTTGTGGCCTTCCAAACGGGATTGGCTACTGGAAAACTATATATAGAGTGTTCCTACAGCCCTTCTTTGACAGGTTGTCGAGGAAAAAGTGCAGGT
This sequence comes from Dendrobates tinctorius, assembly GCF_039654945.1. NCBI lineage: Eukaryota > Metazoa > Chordata > Amphibia > Anura > Dendrobatidae > Dendrobates > Dendrobates tinctorius. The sequence continues at coordinate 15,180,598 of NW_027361761.1, read as the reverse complement.
TGGAGAGAAGAGCAAGTTACTGGCGAAGATGGATGTTGTGATTGGAAATATTTTGAAGAATTTGGCGGATTTTATAGCGGAGGCGAATCGTTTGAGGGTGATTGTTCTGGAGAAGGAGAGAGCGAGACAGCAGCGCATCAGGCATCGTAGACGACGATTGTGGATCCACCCCATCACAGCCAAGAGAATGACGCATGGGGTCTATTCTACACTCTGCATGGACCTTCGACGAAACCCGGATAAATTTTTTGGATATGTTCGGATGAAAATGGAGAATTTTGATTACTTGGTGGAGCGCATTGCACACCTCATAAGAAAAGCAGACACCTATTGCCGCTTCTCTGTTTCACCCGCAGAGCGTCTGATGGTGACTTTAAGGTAAGCCACATTTATTGGATGTGATCGCATCAGAGCACACTTTCACAGCAATCTTGTTGGTGGTAGTTTGTATCTCCAAGTGTTATAGCTCAGTTTTGGTATGTAATGCTGTGATTTTAAACTAATTGATTGTTTTTTAATTCCCCACAGATTTCTTGCAACTGGAGAATCCCTTTCGTCACAGCATTTCCAGTACAGACTCGGGATTTCCACCATATCAGGAATAGTGAAGTACACATGCCGTGCACTGTGGGACTCCTTAGCTGAAGAGTTTTTACAAGAGTCCACAACAGAGAGGTGGATTGAAATTGCTGACAAGTTTCAACAGATATGTCAGTTTCCCAACTGCTTGGGCGCTGTGGACGGGAAACACATCCGCATTGTAAAGCCAGCCGGATCGGGATCGGAATATTTCAATTACAAGAAATATTTTTCAATTGTCCTCATGGCCATCGCTGACGCGGAATACAAATTTATTGCTGTGGATATTGGGGCCTATGGCCGCTCCAATGACTCTCAAGTTTTCAAACTGTCTGCCATGGGGCGTAAACTGTATGGAAACACCTTCCAGTTCCCACCCCCTAGACCGCTGCCGCAAACATCTGGTCCACCTATGCCATTTGTCTGTGTAGGGGATTAAGCCTTCTAGCTGTCAGAACACCTTTTGAAACCATACTCTAGCAGAGGATTGACAAGACCAAAACGCATTTTTAATTACCGCCTCACAAGAGCAAGAAGAATGGTTGAATGTACCTTTGGTATTCTGACAGCCAAATGGCGGGTCCTATTGACTGCGATCAACCTCAAGACAGAAACTGTTGACGAGGTGATCAAAGCTTGCGTGGTACTCCACAATTTTGTTATCTGCAAGGAACCCATTTCCATTGAGGACACCTCTGAAGAAACCACCTTGCAAGATTACCATGACATTACCACTAGAAGTTCTGTGACGGTTTCAGTAATGAGGGACAATTTTGCACTATACTTTATGTCACCTCAAGGCAGAGTACACTGGCAGGATGACAGAGTGTGAAAGATTTGTGCCCTAACCAAACTTGTGTACCTTCTGTACCAACAGTATATACCTTTGCCAACCAAAGTTGGATATCTTGTCATGGTCTCTATTTTTAGCTTTAGGCCACAGGTGTGTACCTGGTTGTGTTTTATGCAAAGTATTTCACCTTTTAACAAAAGTTGTGTACATTGTTATGAAATCACCAACAATAAACACAACTTTTTAGGTGAAATACTTTGCTTCAAACACAACCAGGAACACAACTGTGGCAAAAAGCTAAAATTTACCCACAGTTATACACTCACTGGCCACTTTATTAGGTACACCTGTCCAACTGTGTGTTAAGACTTAATTTCTAATCAGCCAATCACATGGCGGCAACTCAGTGCATTTAGGCATGTAGACATGGTCAAGACAATCTCCTGCAGTTCAAACCGAGCATCAGTATGGGGAAGAAAGGTGATTTGAGTGCCTTTGAACGTGGCAAGATTGTTGGTGCCAGAAGGGCTGGTCTGAGTATTTCAGAAACTGCTGATCTACTGGGATTTTCACGCACAACCATCTCTAGGGTTTACAGAGAATGGTCCGAAAAAGAAAAAAAATCCAGTGAGCGGCAGTTCTGTGGCCGGAAATGCCTTGTTGATGCCAGAGGTCAGAGGAGAATGGGCATACTGGTTCGAGCTGATAGAAAGGCAACAGTGACTCAAATTGCCACCCGTTACAACCAAGGTAGGCAGAAGAGCATCTCTGAACGCACAGTGCGTCGAACTTTGAGGCAGATGGGCTACAGCAGCAGAAGACCACACTGGGTACCACTCCTCTCAGCTAAGAACAGGCATCTGATGGCTACTTTCAGCAGGATAATGCGCCATGTCATAAAGCTCGAATCATCTCAGATTGGTTTCTTGAACATGACAATGAGTTCACTGTACTCAAATGGCCTCCTCAGTCACCAGATCTCAATCCAATAGAGCATCTTTGGGATGTGGTGGAACGGGAGATTCGCATCAGTGATGTGCAGCCGACAAATCTGCGCCAACTGTGTGATGCCATCATGTCAATATGGTCCAAAATCTCTGAGGAATGCTTCCAGCACCTTGTTGAATCTCTGCCACGAAGAATTGAGGCAGTTCTGAAGGCAAAAGGGGGTCCAACCCGTTACTAGCATGGTGTACCTAATAAAGTGGCCAGTGAGTGTATACCTGGTTTTGAATACCTTTTTACCTTTTAAATACCCTTTATTTAACCTTTTTTTTAAACATATTTCGCCGCAGAAAGAAATGACAGACAACCAGTGTAAACAATAATTTAACTTTTATTTAAAATATTTTTTTGTTTGTAAACTGTTTTTAAAGTTAAAAAAACTTTTTTAATAAAGGTTTGAAAAAAAACTGGGCATTTTTATTACAAAACACATCATAAATCTGTGTAGTGTGGGGTGGAAATACTGCTGGAGGGGCTGCGGGACACTTCGACACTGGGAGTTTGGAGAGAGGATTGGGATCGTGGTGGGGAAGGAACAGTTAGAGGTGATGGTGTGGAAAAAGCTACAGAATGGGTGGACATGTGGGAGGCAGAAGAGGTGGTGGGCGGTGGAGTGGAGGGTTGGGCAGGGACTGTAGGAGCAGATGATGTTGATAGAAAGTTGTATGGGGAAGGAGTTTGGTACGGGGAAGGAGTTTGGTACGGGGCAGGTTGCTGGAAGTGGGGAGATGTCTGGTACTGGGGAGGTTGCTGGTACTGGGGAGGTTGCTGGTACTGGGGAGGTTGCTGGTACTGGGGAGGTTGCTGGTATGTAATAGGAGGTGGAGGATGGAAAGTGGCTGGAGGGGGTGCAGATGTAATAGGAGGGGGAGGATGGAAAGTGGCTGGAGGGGGTGCAGATGTAATAGGAGGGGGAGGATGGAAAGTGGCTGGAGGGGGTGCAGGTGGAGGAACTACAGTGGTGGGAGGTGGAGGTTGGGAGGTAACCTGCTGTAGAGCACCGTGGCATGAATGCATTACATGCATCTGCTGGGTAGGAGATAGTGTTGCCATGCGCTCCACAACAGACCTGAAAAAGGTGTGGTTTGGCGAAGATCTTGCTTCTGAATGCATGGTTTGCAGAATTGTCTTCACCTCCAGAATGCTGGAGTTGATCTGCTGAAAGCCTGCGGAGATTTGCTCTGACAAGACTTTTAGACAGTTCTGGAAAGATGCATTCAGATGCAAGAACTCTGGCGCATAACTCTTTTCCTGACCCCTCTGCCGCTGCCGCCCAGTACCCGCAGGTGTACTAGAGGTGGCAGGGGCAGAAGGGTGGGGTAAAGGGAAAGCGATCTCCTCACCAGCAGCTTCATGTAATGTAGGCGGCCACGATGCTCCTGTACTGGTGGATGGGACAGATGGGTCGAATGTGTGGGAAGGCTGGGAAGGTGCAGATGTACCGGGGCGGTCGAAGTGTCGCCCGGGGCAGGTCTCCTCAGGGATCGCCTCAGAAGGGTCCAATCATGCAGGCTCCCGAGTGCTGCTCACCGTGCTGTGGAATAAAGAGAAAAAAAAACAATTAAAATAGTGACATGGTATGACCCTGGCTGAAAAAAAAAGTTACATCTAAACATTTTTTTGTCACATGTGGTGTGTAATATTTACCTTCTGGTGAGCATTGTCTCCCGGAGGAACGACAGGGCTCGTGCGTACTTGTACTTGTTCCTGCGTCCTCCAGATCCACTCGGGGCCCGCATCTCTTTATTGAACTCCTTCTTGAAATGATCCCTCACAGACCGCCACCGCTTCACAATTCTCTCCCCTGAAACGAGAAAGGACAAAGTGGTTAGTATACAACATCAGTGTTTCCCAAACTCCAGTCCTCATGGTCCCCAGGGGTCATGTTTTCAGGATTTCCAAAGTAAATAGAAATCCTGAACACATGATCCGTGGGGACCACGAGGACTGGAGTTCGGGAAACACTGGTTTAAATCAAGCAACCGGTACTGTATATACTTACGCTCTTTAATCTGGGCCCGAGCCTCGAGGTACTCCCAGCGGTCCACAAGGAGCGAACAGATTTCCTCCCAGAGTCGTCGGGTAACGATCAGGTCAGCGTGGCGGCGGTCAGCCATATTCCAGAGCGGCTCCCTTTCTCTGACGAGATCGATGAGGCGGTCCACATCAATCCCTCCATCCTCATCGTCAGAGTCGGGAGCACGCTGTGAAGGCTGTTAAAGAAAAAGACAAAAATAACATAATTAGCCTCCACAAAAGAAATGAAATAAAAAGTGCAAAAAAACAAAGCAAAAATATTTATACTTACACGCTGGTGACCGCCGCGTTGCTGTCGCCGATGACCCTGGGAGGCACTGGGAGGACCTCTTGGCCGAGCACCAGATTGGGAAGACTAGAGAAGAAAACAAAAAATGTTATGTCTTTGGATGTAGGCATTTGTTTGCTGTGTGTGGTCTGCAGAACATTGTTTTCTATGTGTTGTGTGTAGTGTGATGTTGTGTTTCTGCGTTTGATGCAAAAAACTTACCAATTGTGAGCCCACTCCAAGTGTCTGTCCACCCCTTCCTTCTTCTTCTGGGAGCTCCTCTTCATCTTGTGATTCCTGTTTTGAAATAAAAGGCAATGAATACACATATATTACAGAGATGATGGATTTTGGAAATAAAAACTTACCGTCAAACGCTGACGATGCGAGGGAGGGCTCCCAGAAGAAGATGTGCTGTCCTCATGGCCAGACTCCATGGCTGTGGGTGGTGTTTCTGCTGCTGCCATTGCTGCTGCTGCTGCATCTATTGGGCGGCTGTTGAATAAAGAGAAACAAAGGGCCAATGAATATCTTGATATTCCATAGCCCTAGTTTGGAGGAATGGGGGATTTGATAATTACCGTCTCTCATCTGCTGCTGGACTCCCCTCCCGTTGTTCAGCATGCTGCTCCATTTGGGGTGGTGCTGATGGTGCTGCTGCTGCAGATGTCTGCTGCCTTCTCCTGCTCCTGGTTCTTGGCTTGGGTGGCATGTTGGGTGTGGCTGAGGGTCCCACTGTCTTGCTTTTATATATGTCTTGTGGGCAGAGCTACTGAGCATGCTCAGTAGAGGCGAAAGCCGGATCCGGCGGCCGGATCCGGTTTTTTGGTCTGAGCATGCTCAGTAGCTCTGCCCACAAGACATATATAAAAGCAAGACAGTGGGACCCACAGCCACACCCAACATGCCACCCAAGAAAGCAACCAAGCGAAGCAGGAGAAGGCAGGAGACCACTGCAGCACCATCCGCACCACCACCACCCCAAATGGAGCAGCAAATAGAACATGCTGAGGAGGGGAGGCCAGCAGCAGATGAGAGACGGTAATTATCAAATAACCCATTCCTCCAAACTAGGGCTATTGAATATCAAGATATTCATTGGCCCTTTGTTTCTCTTTATTCAACAGCCGCCCAATAGATGCAGCAGCAGCAGCAGCAATGGCAGCAGCTGGAACACCACCCACAGGCATGGAGTGTGGCCACCAGGAAGACAGCACATCATCTTCTGGGAGCCCTCCCTCGCATTGTCAGCGTTTGACAGTAAGTTTTTATTTCCAAAATCCATCTTCTCTGTAATATATGTCTATTCATTGCCTTTTATTTCAAAACAGGAATCACAAGATGAAGAGGAGCTCCCAGAAGAAGAAGGAAGGGGTGGACAGACACCTGGAGTGGGCTCACAATTGGTAAGTTTTTTGCATCAAACGCAGAAACACAACATCACACTACACACAACACATAGAAAACAATGTTCTGCAGACCACACACAGCAAACAAATGCCTACATCCAAAGACATAACATTTTTTGTTTTCTTCTCTAGTCTTCCCAATCTGGTGCTTGGCCAAGAGGTCCTCGCAGTGCCTCCCAGGGTCGTCGGCGACAGCAACGCGGCGGTCACCAGCGTGTAAGTATAAATATTTTTGCTTTGTGTTTTTGCACTTTTTATTTCATTTCTTTTGTGGAGGCTAATTATGTTATTTTTGTCTTTTTCTTTAACAGCCTTCACAGCGTGCTCCCGACTCTGACGGTGAGGATGGAGGGATTGATGTGGACCGCCTCATCGATCTCGTCAGAGAAAGGGAGCCGCTCTGGAATATGGCTGACCGCCGCCACGCTGACCTGATCGTTACCCGACGACTCTGGGAGGAAATCTGTTCGCTCCTTGTGGGCCGCTGGGAGGACCTCGAGTCTCGGGCCCAGATTAAAGAGCGTAAGTATATACAGTACCGGTTGCTTGATGTAAACCAGTGTTTCCCGAACTCCAGTCCTCGTGGTCCCCACGGATCATGTGTTCAGGATTTCTATTTACTATGGAAATCCTGAAAAGATGACCCCTGGGGACCATGAGGACTGGAGTTTGGGAAACACTTATGTTGTATACTAACCACTCCTTTCTCGTTTCAGGGAACAGAATTGTGAATCGGTGGCGGTCTGTGAGAGATCGTTTCAAGAAGGAGTTCAATAAAGAGATGCGGGCCCCGAGTGGATCTGGAGGACGCAGGAGCAAGTACAAGTACGCAGAAGCCCTGTCGTTCCTCCGGGAAACAATGGTCACCAGAAGGTAAATATTACACACCACATGTGAAAAAAAATGATATATGTAAATTTTTTTTTCAGCCAGGGCCATACCATGTCAGTATTTTAATTGTTTTTTTTTCTCTTTATTCCACAGCACGGTGAGCAGCACTCGGGAGCCGGCACGATTGGACCCTTCTGAGGCGATCCCTGAGGAGACCGGCACCGAGGGACACTTCGACCGCCCCGGTACATCTGCACCTTCCCAGCCTTCCCACACATTTGACCCATCTGTCCCATCCACCAGCACAGGAGCATCGTGGCCGCCTACATTACATGAAGCTGCTGGTGAGGAGATCGCTTTCCCTTTACCCCACCCTTCTGCCCCTGCCACCTCTAGTACACCTGCGGGTACTGGGCGGCAGCGGCAGAGGGGTCAGGAAAAGACTTATGCGCCAGAGTTCTTGCATCTGAATGCATCTTTCCAGAACTGTCTAAAAGTCTTGTCAGAGCAAATCTCCGCAGGCTATCAGCAGATCAACTCCAGCATTCTGGAGGTGAAGACACTTCTGCAAACCATGCATTCAGAAGCAAGATCTTCGCCAAACCACACCTTTTTCAGGTCTGTTGTGGAGCGCATGGAAATGCTCTCTCCTGCCCAGCAGATGCATGTAATGCATTCATGCCACGCTGCTCTCCAGCAAGTTACCTCCCAACCTCCTCCTCCTCCCACCACAGTAGTTCCTCCACCTGCACCCCCTCCAGCCACTTTCCATCCTCCCCCTCCTATTACATCTACACCCCCTCCAGCCACTTTCCATCCTCCCCCTCCTATTACATCTACACCCCCTCCAGCCACTTTCCATCCTCCCCCTCCTTTTACATACCATCCACCTCCAGCCACTTTCCATCCTCCCCCTCCTATTACATACCATCCACCTCCCCAGCACCATCCACCTCCCCAGCACCATCCACCTCCCCAGCACCAGCAACCTCCCCAGCACCAGCAACCTCCCCAGTACCAGCAACCTCCACAGTACCTGCAAACTCCCCAGTACCAGCAACCTCCCCAGTACCAGACATCTCCCCACTTCCAGCAACCTGCCCCGTACCAGACATCTCCCCACTTCCAGCAACCTGCCCCGTACCAGACATCTCCCCACTTCCAGCAACCTGCCCCGTACCAGACATCTCCCCACTTCCAGCAACCTGCCCCGTACCAAACTCCTTCCCCATACAACTTGCCATCAACATCATCTGCTCCTACAGTCCCTGCCCAACCCTCCACTCCACCACCCACCACCTCTTCTGCTTCCCACATGTCCACCCATTCTGTAGTTTTTTCCACACCTTCACCTCTAACTGTTCCTTCCCCACCACGATCCCAGTCCTCTCTCCACACTCCCAGTGTCGAAGTGTCCCGCAGCCCCTACAGCAGTATTTCCACCACACACTACACAGATTTATAATGTGTGTATTTAAATAAAAATTACCAGTTTTATGGTTTCAGTTTTATAGTTTCAAAGTTTTATTAAACAAGTTTATTAAAATTTTAAAAAAGTTTACTAAAAAAAACATTTTTCAATAAAAGTTAAATTATTTTACACTGGTTGTCTGTCATTTCTTTCTGCGGCGAAAAAGGTTAAATACAGGGTATTTAAAAGGTGAAATGGTATTCAAAACTAGGTATATAACTGTGGGTAAATTTTAGCTTTTTGCCACAGTTGTGTTCCTGGTTGTGTTTGAAGCAAAGTATTTCACCTAAAAAGTTGTGTTTATTGTTGGTGATTTCCTAACAATGTACACAACTTTTGTTAAAAGGTGAAATACTTTGCATAAAACACAACCAGGTACACACCTGTGGCCTAAAGCTAAAAATAGAGACCATGACAAGATATCCAACTTTGGTTGGCAATGGTATATACTGTTGGTACAGAAGGTACACAAGTTTGGTTAGGGCACAAATCTTTCACACTCTGTCATCCTGCCAGTGTACTCTGCCTTGAGGTGACATAAAGTATAGTGCAAAATTGTCCCTCATTACTGAAACCGTCACAGAACTTCTAGTGGTAATGTCATGGTAATCTTGCAAGGTGGTTTCTTCAGAGGTGTCCTCAATGGAAATGGGTTCCTTGCAGATAACAAAATTGTGGAGTACCACGCACGCTTTGACCACCTCGTCCACAGTTTCTGTCTTGAGGTTGATCGCAGTCAATAGGACCCGCCATTTGGCTGTCAGAATACCAAAGGTACATTCAACCATTCTTCTTGCTCTTGTGAGGCGGTAATTAAAAATGTGGTTTGGTCTTGTCAATCCTCTGCTAGAGTACGGTTTCAAAAGGTGTTCTGACAGCTGGAAGGCTTCATCCCCTACACAGACAAATGGCATAGGTGGACCAGATGTTTGCGGCAGCGGTCTAGGTGGTGGGAACTGGAAGGTGTTTCCATACAGTTTACGCCCCATGGCAGACAGTTTGAAAACTTGAGAGTCATTGGAGCGGCCATAGGCCCCAATATCAACCGCAATAAATTTATATTCCGCGTCAGCGATGGCCATGAGGACAATTGAAAAATATTTCTTGTAATTGAAATATTCCGATCCCGATCCAGCTGGCTTTACAATGCGGATATGTTTCCCGTCCACAGCGCCCAAGCAGTTTGGAAACTGACATATCTGTTGAAACTTGTCAGCAATTTCAATCCACCTCTCTGTTGTGGGCTCTGGTAAAAACTCTTCAGCTAAGGAGTCCCACAGTGCACGGCATGTGTACTTCACAATTCCAGATATGGTGGAAATCCCGAGTCTGTACTGGAAATGCAGTGACGAAAGGGATTCTCCAGTTGCAAGAAATCTGTGGGGAATTAAAAAACAATAAATTAGTTTTAAATCACAGCATTACATACCAAAACTGACCTATAACACTTGGAGATACAAATTACCACCAACAAGATTGCAGTGAAAGTGTGCTCTGATGCGATCATATCCAATAAATGTGGCTTACCTTAAAGTCACCATCAGACGCTCTGCGGGTGAAACAGAGAAGCGGCAATAGGTGTCCGCTTTTCTTATGAGGTGTGCATTGCGCACCACCAAGTAATCAAAATTCTCCATTTTCATCCTAACATATCCAAAAAATGTATCCGGGTTTCGTCGAAGGTCCATGCATAGTGTAGAATAGACCCCACGCGTCATTCTCTTGGCTGTGATGGGGTGGATCCACAAACGTCGTCTACGATGCCTGATGCGCTGCTGTCTCGCTCTCTCCTTCTCCAGAACAATCACCCTCAAACGATTTGCCTCCGCTGTAAAATCCGCCAAATTCTTCAAAATATTTCCAATGACAACATCCATCTTCGCCAGTAACTTGCTCTTCTCTCCAACCTGCACTTTCTCCTCTACAACCTGTCAAAGAAGGGCTGTAGGAACATGCTATATATAGTTTTCCAGTAGCCAATCCCATTCGGAAGGCCACAAGGGTCAATTTTAAAAACCGGATCCGGCGTAATCCGTCGAAAAATGGATAGAAAAACGGATGAACCGGATGAGACGGATCCGGTTTTGTCTGTCCAGAAAAAGACGGATCCGCCAGAAAACCGGATCCGTCACATCCGGTTTTACGAAACATTTGCCGGATCCGGCGTTCCGGCACGACGCCGGATCGCGCCTGACGCCGAAAACCTGATGTGTGAAAGTAGCCTAAGACACACCCCAAATTTTGAGGAGAAAAATAGGAAAAAAGTTTTTTTTTAATAAAATGGTGGTGCTTAAAATCCAGGCGCCTTATTGCTTACCGGGGGTGGTGGGAAGTGGGGTCCCAAGGTTGCGGCTGGAAGAGGCAAGAGTGGAACATTGCTGCTAGGATGAGGGGGTGTTGTGATATGCGGCTAGCTGCTGCTGGTGTCCAATGCTGCCGCTGTGCTAAGTTCCTGAGATTTGTACCTGGTGCTGCCGCTCGCTCTGTATGCCGGGTGCTGCCGCCCGCTCTGTCCCTTGGTGCTGCCGCCCGCTCTGTCCTCCGGTGTGGCCAGGTGCTGCCGCCTGCTCTGTCCCCCGGTGCTGCCGGGTGCTGCCGCCCGCTCTGTCCCCTGGTGCTGCCACCCGCTCTGTCCTCCGTTGCTGCCGGGTGCTGCCGCCATCACGTTCTGTCCCCTGGTGCTTGCCGCCGCCGTGCTCTGTCCCGTGCTGCGCAGGGGGGGGGACTCTGCCATTCCATCCACGCTTTCTTGTCTGTGCGGTGGATTGCTTCCTGGAAAATGGCTGCCGCGCAAGCGCAGATGGAGATCTCGGCACTGAAATCTCGGGAGATGAGATTTCAGTGCTGAGATCTCCATCTGCGCTTGCGCGGCGGCCATTTTCCAGTAAGCAATCCACCGCACAGACAAGAAAGTATGGATGGAATGGCTGAGCCCCCCCCACGCAGCACGGGACAGAGCGCGGCGGCAAGCACCGGGGGACAGAGCACGGCCGCGGCAGCACCCGGCGGACAGAGCGGCGTGGCGGTGGCAGCACCAGGCGGACAGAGCACAGCGGCAAGCACCGGACACCCCCAGCGGCAGCACAGATAAGTTATATCAGCATTGTAAGATGCACCCCTATTTTACCCCCAAATTTGGGGCAAAAAAGTCCATCCTACAAAGCGGAAAATGCGGTAAATGGAGCTCGAGCTTCATTAAATATTTGGGAATCAAATTGAGCCCACATTGGCATTCATTCTCGCTTAACTATGCCCCTCTGATCAACACTACATTAGAACTGATTAAGTCATGGAAAGCACTTTTTGTCTCCTGGATGGGACGTAAGAATCTGCTAAAAAGCTTAATACTCCCCAAGTTCAGCTATATATCAAGAATGCTCCCTATCAAAGTGCCTATCACATTTTTTCAGAGAGTACGCTCCATCTTTGGGAAGTACATATGGAGAGGCTCAAGATCTAGACTAAACTAAAAAATACTTTCACTCCCTAGGATAAAAGGGGGTATGAGTGATCCCGATGCACAGAAATATACAGCAGCGACACTGTCTTTGATAGTTGATTGGTAAGGAACCTTAAACATAGGCTATGGACAAAAATAGCAGATGATTCAATACTAGAGTTGAGCGACTTTTGGTTTTTTAGGGTCGCGTTTCGTTTCGTGAAACCCGACTTTTCCAAAAGTCGGGTCGAGCAAGATCGTCCGATTATAGGGAAAAGTCGGGGTCGTCCCGAAACACGAAACCCAATGTAAGTCAATGGGGAATAAAAGTCGGCAGTGAGAGGAGGACAGGAAACACACCAACAGTGCCCATTTGAATGCCAAAAGCATCAATTCTTCTTACTTAAGCTTGTCAACCTTAATTAACTTCATAATACAAGTTACACACTGAAAAATGGGGGTTATTTGGCTACAGACTGTGGGGGGGAGGGCTGGCTCCAGGTTTTCATGTGCCCTGGGCGAAAGAGCGCCCCTTTAACACATACCACAACTCATCATGCTCCGATACGGCAGAGAAATAGCGGTATAGTACAATGAAAAATACCTCACTTTTTACATCTCATGACGAGGCCCATCTATTTCTCCATACAGAATCATTGGTCCCATATAATGTTTGAAACAGTATATGATGAGCTCCACATAATGCTACAGTATATGTTGGTCCCCATGGATGAAGCTCTACTGTCTTATGAGCCCAAATAATGCTCCAAACATAATGGGCCCCATTTCTAATGCTCTAGTGTATAATGGGCCCTGTAAATGCTGCTCCAGTGTCTGATGTACACCTTTGGAATGTTCCAGTGTATGGTGGGCCCCATCTATCATTCTCAGACGGTGTTAGGCCCAGTATGGATTGCACGTGATTGCACAAAGGTGAGAAAGGGTACCGTATCCCCAGATAACATGTATGGATAGTGTACACATTCAAAATATATGTCTATACATCAGGAGGCAGGCTCAGACGGTGTTAGGCCCAGTATGGATTGCACGTGATTGCACAAAGGTTAGAAAGGGTACCGTATCCCCGGATAACATGTATGGATAGCGTACACATTCAAAATATATGTCTGAGGAGGCAGGCTCAGACGGTGTTAGGCCCAGTATGGATTGCACGTGATTGCACAAAGGTTAGAAAGGGTACCGTATCCCCGGATAACATGTATGGATAGCATACACATTCAAAATATGTGTCTCAGGAGGCAGGCTCAGACGGTGTTAGGCCCAGTATGGATTGCACGTGATAGCACAAAGGTTAGAAAGGGTACCGTATCCCCGGATAACATGTATGGATAGCGTACACATTCAAAATATATGTCTCAGGAGGCAGGCTCAGACGGTGTTAGGCCCAGTATGGATTGCACGTGATTGCACAAAGGTTAGAAAGGGTACCGTATCCCCAGATAACATGTATGGATAGCGTACACATTCAAAATATATGTCTCAGGAGGCAGGCTCAGACGGTGTTAGGCCCAGTATGGATTGCACGTGATTGCACAAAGGTTAGAAAGGGTACCGTATCCCCAGATAACATGTATGGATAGCGTACACATTCAAAATATATGTCTCAGGAGGCAGGCTCAGATGGTGTTAGGCCCAGTATGGATTGCACGTGATTGCAGAAAGGTTAGAAAGGGTACCGTATCCCCGGATAACATGTATGGATAGCGTACACATTCAAAATATATGTCTCAGGAGGCAGGCTCAGATGGTGTTAGGCCCAGTATGGATTGCACGTGATTGCACAAAGGTTAGAAAGGGTACCGTATCCCCAGATAACATGTATGGATAGCGTACACATTCAAAATATATGTCTCAGGAGGCAGGCTCAGACGGTGTTAGGCCCAGTATGGATTGCACGTGATTGCACAAAGGTTAGAAAGGGTACCGTATCCCCAGATAACATGTATGGATAGCGTACACATTCAAAATATATGTCTCAGGAGGCAGGCTCAGACGGTGTTAGGCCCAGTATGGATTGCACGTGATTGCACAAAGGTTAGAAAGGGTACCGTATCCCCAGATAACATGTATGGATAGCGTACACATTCAAAATATATGTCTCAGGAGGCAGGCTCAGACGGTGTTAGGCCCAGTATGGATTGCACGTGATTGCACAAAGGTTAGAAAGGGTACCGTATCCCCGGATAACATGTATGGATAGCGTACACATTCAAAATATATGTCTCAGGAGGCAGGCTCAGACGGTGTTAGGCCCAGTATGGATTGCACGTGATTGCACAAAGGTTAGACAGGGTACCGTATCCCCGGATAACATGTATGGATAGCGTACACATTCAAAATATATGTCTATACATCAGGAGGCAGGCTCAGACGGTGTCAGGCACAGTATGGATTTTACGGCCCAGATTACACAGCGGAGGAGCAGGGTGAGGTAAAGATTGCAAATGCTGGGGCCCTGCCCAAGCAAGGGGGGCCCACTCGTGGGCGTCGGTACTGGCACTGGGCCCCTCATAGTACAGCGGTGTGTCTGACGGTGGGTGTGCACCACCACCGTCAGAGACACTTGATTGCACTATGAGGGACCCTGTGCCAGTGCCCGCGCCCAAGAGTCGGCCTACCCACCTGTCCAGGGCAACGGCACTCGCACGGTGTCGTGCGCTAGGTGGTGACCCCAGCCATGTGGGGGGAGGCAGCACAGTTAGGTAGTTTTAGAAAGTGGCATATGTTGATGTTGGACATTCAGCTGATGCAAAAGGCAAAATAGGTGAAGTACCAGGAAGAGGTGGACCAAAGCAAGCCATTTTTCTGTCACCCTATGTGTCATCAGGGGAAGGTGGGACAAAATCCTTGGAAACCCATGCGTGGTTCATTTTAATGAAGGTTAGATCATCCACATTTTGGGTTGACAGACGGGTCCTTTTTTCTGTCAGGATTGATCCAGCTGCACTGAAGACTCTTTCCGATAGCACACTTGCAGCTGGGCAAGCGAGCTCCTGTAAGGCATATTGGGCCAATTCAGGCCAGGTGTCCAGTTTAGCGGCCCAATAGTCAAAGGGGAATGACCTGTGTGGGAGAACATCGATATGGGAGGAAAAATAGTTTGTAACCATAGTTGACAACTGCTGTCTCCTGTCACTTTCCATCGATGCAGTATTACCAGTTGTGTGAGCGGTATTTGAAAAATCAGTCCACAACATTGTCATGAAACCCCTGTCTCCAACGCCACTTCTGCTGTGTGCACCACGAACACCTCTGCCAAGCTGCCCCCGGCCCGTACGGCTCGTGTGAGAACCATCACCGCTGCTGTGTGCTGGGAATGCCTCAAGCAACCGATTTACCAGAGATGCTTGTTTATTAGCCAATATTAGGTCAAGGTTCTCCTGTGACATGATGTTTTGTAATTTGCCTTTATAGCGTGGATCCAGGATGCTGGCCAACCAGTAGTCGTCATCGTTCATCATTTTGGCAATGCGGGGGTCCCTTTTTAGGATCTGCAAGGCATAATCTGACATGTGGGCCAATGTTCCCGGTGTCAATGATGCACTGCGAGTGCTGGGTGGAGGAGCACTTTCTGGCAAATCCACATCCCTCCAGTCACGCACAAACCCTGTACCAGACCTTGCCACGCCAACATTTTCACTTGCCCCACGAGATGCATCCTCCTTCCCTAAGTAATCATCCCCATCATCATCCTCCTCCTCCTCTTCTTCCTCCACCTCGTCCAGGAGAGGTCCCTGAGCAGACAATGGCTGAATGTCATCAAGGATTCCCTCCTCCTCTTCCTCCTCATCAACATTGGCTGCAGACGCCTGCTCCTTAAGGTGCGTCAAAGTTTGCATGAGCAGACGCATAAGTGGGATGCTCATGCTTAGGATGGCGTCGTCTGCGCTTACCAGCCGTGTGCATTCCTCAAAACACTGAAGGACTTTACAAAGGTCTTTCAGCTTCGACCACTGCACACCTGTCAACTCCATGTCTGCTCTCAAAGTGCCTGGCCGTGTATCCTCCCACAAATGCATTATGGCCTGCCTCTGCTCGCACAGCCGCTCCACCATGTGCAGGGTGGAGTTCCACCTTGTTGCAATGTCGATAATGAGGCGGTGGTTGGGAAGGTGGAGCAATCGCTGCAGCTTCTGCATACGAACGGAGTGTACAGGCGACCGGCGGATGTGCGCGCACAGTCTTCGCACCTTCTGGAGCAGGGCTGTTAACTCCGGATAATTTTTGAGGAAGCACTGCACCATCAGGTTCAAGGTGTGAGCCAAGCAAGGTATGTGGCTGAGTTTTGAAAGGGCTATGGCTGCCACAAAATTACGGCCGTTATCACTAACTACCTTGCCTGCCTCAAGATGTACACTGCCCAGCCATGACTCAGTTTGTCGCTTCAAGTACTCGGCCAGCACCTCGGCGGTGTGTCTGTCGCCCAAACACATCATCTGCAACACAGCCTGCTGACGCTTTCCACTAGCTGCTCGATAGGGGGACACATCGTGTGCAACAGTGGCAGCTGCAGATGGAGTGCTCGTACGACTGCGCTCTGTGGACGAGCTTTCGCTTCTGGAGGAGGAGGAGGAGGAGGATCGAATGCCTACAGCCAACTGTTTCCTATACCATGGGCTAGGCAGCACTGTCCCACCACCGCTGTCCCCTGTGGACCCTGCATCCACCACATTAACCCAGTGCATAGTGATGGACACGTAACGGCCCTGGCCATGCCGACTGGACCATGCATCAGTTGTGAGGTGCACCTTTCTGCTCACTGACTGCTTGAGTGCATGGACAATGCGGTCTTTCACATGATGGTGGAGGGCTGGGATGGCTTTGCGAGAGAAGAAGTGGCGACTGGGTAGGTCATAGCGTGGTACTGCATAGGCCATGAGTTCGCGGAAAGCTGTGCTTTCCACCAACCGAAAGGGCATCATCTCAAATGAGATTAGTTTGGCAATGTGGGCGTTCAAACCCAGTGTACGCGGATGAGAGACTGAGTACTTTCTTGACCTACTCATAGTGTCTGGGAGGGTGAGCTGGACTTGAGAGCTGCATATGGTGGAAGTAGCGGTGGACAGGGCGGACTGAGAGAGGGTTGATGATGGTGATGGAGTTGGTGTTCTTTCTGATGGCCTAGAATCAGTCTTTCGTTGATATAACAGTGGGATTCCCTGACTGCTGTGGCATTGCACCGACACCTCAACATTTGCTGCTGTGCTAACCGGTGGGCTTACAGTGGGGGAAACAATGTAGCGTTGCTGACTACCTTCGTTGTGATCAGTTGCACATGTGGCACTTGAGGTTTGGTGTTGTGTCCACGCTTGCAAGTGCATGCTGGTTAAATGTCTAAGCATGCAACTGGTATTCAAATTTTTCAGATTTTTCCCTCGGCTAAAGGTCTTTGCGCACTTCTTACAGATAACCTTGGCCTGATCATGAGGATTTTGGTCAAAAAAGTGCCACACTGCACTCTTCCTACTTTGGCAGACATTTTGCGGCCTAGCACGCTGTGATCTTTTGGCCCTCTGGACAAGCTGTCCAGCAACTCTTTTGATGTTTGGAACCTGTCTTTGGAGTGCTCCGGGCCTGCCAGATAACAGCTGTTGCGATGTCGATGTCTGCTTTGGATGCTCCTCATCTGAGCTATTGGAAGCAGCACCCTCTTCCCCCAATGGATGCCAATCTGGGTCAACAACTGGGTCATCCATCACCTCCTCTTCTATGTCATGTGCACCTTCCTCTGTGTCACCGTGTATGGTGGTATAGTGTGCGGGAAGGGGCACCTGAGTCTCATCAGGGTCAGAATCTGGCTCTGTACACTACGAGGACAATGTAGTGCTCTGAGTGAATGTACCAGCAGAATCATCCATCAGCGGCTGTGCATCAGTGCACTCCATGTCAGATTCATCTTGGCCTGGGTAATTCACCATTTGACTTGATAATCCAGGCATGGTATGTGAAAACAGCTCCATGGAGTAATCAGTAGTATGGCCTGCGTCATCCTTCAATCTTGGTTGGGGTGAAGGACACAAGGAAAGGTGTGGTTCATGAACATGAGCCTCCAATGACGACTCAGTGGTTTTACTTTTTACAACTGAAGAAGAGGAGGCGATAGAGCTGGAGGCTGAGTCAGCAATGTAAGACAAAACTTTTTCCTGATGCTCTGGCTTTAAAAGCGGTTTGCCAACTCCTAGAAAACTAAGCGTTCGAGGCCTTATGTAGCCAGACGATGACGCAGGGTCAGCACCTCCTGCATTCGGTCCTATTTTGCTCTTGCCACTACCATCAGATCCACCACCAACACCATCATTACCAGCTGCCAACCCCCGCCCAATTCCACGGCCTCTTCCACCAGCCTTCCTCATTTTTGGTAGAAATGTAGACAAAATCCAACAAACTATATAGTAATGTAAAACAAGGTACAAGATGTCTATAGGACAGGGGAGATTTTGAATTTCTGCAGACACTTGTGGACACTGGACACTTTTGGATTGTGTGAGACCCACTGATATCTGAGCGCTATGTGACAGGCTCGATGGCACAGCTGTGACCAAAGTGACTAGAGGATAAGGGAGATTTTGAATCTCTGCACACACTTTTGGACACTGGACACTTTTGGATTGTGTGAGGCCCACTGATATCTGAGCGCTATGTGACAGGCTCGATGGCACAGCTGTGACCAAAGTGACTAGAGGATAAGGGAGATTTTGATTCTCTGCACACACTTTTGGACACTGGATGGACACTTTTGGATTGTGTGAGGCCCACTGATATCTGAGCGCTATGTGACAGGCTCGATGGCACAGCTGTGACCAAAGTGACTAAAGGATAAGGGAGATTTTGAATCTCTGCACACACTTTTTGACACTGGACACTTTTGGATTGTGTGAGGCCCACTGATATCTGAGCACTATGTGACAGGCTCGATGGCACAGCTGTGACCAAAGTGACTAGAGGATAAGGGAGATTTTGAATCTCTGCACACACTTTTGGACACTGGACACTTTTGGATTGTGTGAGGCCCACTGATATCTGAGCGCTATGTGACAGGCTCGATGGCACAGCTGTGACCAAAGTGACTAGAGGATAAGGGAGATTTTGAATCTCTGCACACACTTTTGGACACTGGATGGACACTTTTGGATTGTGTGAGGCCCACTGATATCTGAGCGCTATGTGACAGGCTCGATGGCACAGCTGTGACCAAAGTGACTAGAGGATAAGGGAGATTTTGAATCTCTGCACACACTTTTGGACACTGGACACTTTTGGATTGTGTGAGGCCCACTGATATCTGAGCGCTATGTGACAGGCTCGATGGCACAGCTGTGACCAAAGTGACTAGAGGATAAGGGAGATTTTGAATCTCTGCACACACTTTTGGACACTCGACACTTATGGATTGTGTGAGGCCCACTGATATCTGAGCGCTATGTGACAAGCTCGATGGCACAGCTGTGACCAAAGTGACTAGAGGATAAGGGAGATTTTGAATCTCTGCACACACTTTTGGACACTGGATGAACACTTTTGGATTGTGTGAGGCCCACTGATATCTGAGCGCTATGTGACAGGCTCGATGGCACAGCTGTGACCAAAGTGACTAGAGGATAAGTGAGATTTTGAATCTCTGCACACACTTTTGGACACTGGACACTTTTGGATTGTGTGAGGCCCACTGATATCTGAGCGCTATGTGACAGGCTCGATGGCACAGCTGTGACCAAAGTGACTAGAGGATAAGGGAGATTTTGAATCTCTGCACACACTTTTGGACACTGGACACTTTTGGATTGTGCGAGGCCCACTGATATCTGAGTGCTATGTGACAGGCTCGATGGCACAGCTGTGACCAAAGTGACTAGAGGATAAGGGAGATTTTGAATCTCTGCACACACTTTTGGACACTGGATGGACACTTTTGGATTATGTGAGGCCCACTGATATCTGAGCGCTATGTGACAGGCTCGATGGCACAGCTGTGACCAAAGTGACTAGAGGATAAGGGAGATTTTGAATCTCTGCACACACTTTTGGACACTGGACACTTTTGGATTGTGTGAGGCCCACTGATATCTGAGCGCTATGTGACAGGCTCGATGGCACAGCTGTGACCAAAGTGACTAGAGGATAAGGGAGATTTTGAATCTCTGCACACACTTTTGAACACTGGATGGACACTTTTGGATTGTGTGAGGCCCACTGATATCTGAGCGCTATGTGACAGGCTCTATGGCACAGCTGTGACCAAAGTGACTAGAGGATAAGGGAGATTTTGAATCTCTGCACACACTTTTGGACACTGGACACTTTTGGATTGTGTGAGGCCCACTGATATCTGAGCGCTATGTGACAGGCTCGATGGCACAGCTGTGACCAAAGTGACTAGAGGATAAGGGAGATTTTGAATCTCTGCACACACTTTTGGACACTGGATGGACACTTTTGGATTGTGTGAGGCCCACTGATATCTGAGCGCTATGTGACAGGCTCGATGGCACAGCTGTGACCAAAGTGACTAGAGGATAAGGGAGATTTTGAATCTCTGCACACACTTTTGGACACTGGACACTTTTGGATTGTGTGAGGCCCACTGATATCTGAGCGCTATGTGACAGGCTCGATGGCACAGCTGTGACCAAAGTGACTAGAGGATAAGGAAGATTTTGAATCTCTGCACACACTTTTGGACACTGGATGGACACTTTTGGATTGTGTGAGGCCCACTGATATCTGAGTGCTATGTGACAGGCTCGATGGCACAGCTGTGACCAAAGTGACTAGAGGATAAGGGAGATTTTGAATCTCTGCACACACTTTTGGACACTGGACACTTTTGGATTGTGTGAGGCCCACTGATATCTGAGCGCTATGTGACAGGCTCGATGGCACAGCTGTGACAAAAGTGACTAGAGGATAAGGGAGATTGGATTGCTTTTAAAAAAGCAGTTTGCGGAGCAGTGGGTAAACAGCAATGCAGGAATGTCAGGAAGCCTTAGAAGGCAGCCCAACAACCAACACCACTGATACACCACTATATAGCCTCCCCTTGCACTGTACACACAGTGACTGGTGTGTTGTGCAGGCCAAATTGCTAGCAGCAGAAGCAGTTTTTTTTTCTTCTCAGCAGGACAAAAAAAAAAATTGGGATTGCTTTTAAAAAAGCAGTTTGCGGAGCAGTGGGTAAACAGCAATGCAGGAATGTCAGGAAGCCTTAGAAGGCAGCCCAACAACCAACACCACTGATACACCACTATATAGCCTCCCCTTGCACTGCACACACAGTGACTGGTGTGTTGTGCAGGCCAAATCGCTAGCAGCAGAAGCAGTTTTTTTGTCTTCTTCCCTGCCTAACGCTCTCCCTACAGAATCAGCAGCAACCTCTCCCTATACTAAGATCGGCAGAAGTAAGATGGCGGTCGGCGTGCACGCCCTTTTATACCCCCTGTGACGCCCACCAAAGCAAGCCAATCACTTGCATGCCCTTCTGAAAGATGGTGGTGACCCCTGCCTATGTCATCACGTTGCCCACAGTGTCCGTGGATCCTGATTGGCTGAAAAAGAGCGCAAAACAAACTTTTGAAACGCGACTTTGGTGCGTAAGTCGCCGACCTCGTGGCCGACCTCATCCTAGGGTCGGGTTTCGTTTCATGAAACCCGACTTTGCCAAAAGTCGGCGACTTTTGAATTTTTTCGACCCGTTTCGCTCAACTCTATTTAATACCTGTCCCGATTACTACCATACTTCATGCTCCCAAAGATTTTATCCACAAATTGGAAATACCTAACGCTATGTCTAGGAATGTCACTTGGGCCAGAAATTCCAATTTATTAATGCCACTTCCGTCACCTCTGGCCAGGGTGATGGATTTACCAGGGTTGTACTAGGATCAAACTAAAATTAAAATAAAAAAATCCTTGGACTCGATTAAAGAGGGCATAGACAATATACTCATAGAGGCTATGCTGCTCCCGTTACCAGATTTACAAAATAAATTCACAAAACAACATATTAACTTTCTCCACTATAATAGACTCAAGAAAGCTATTAGATCGTATTTACAATCTGGTATCCCATTTAGGGAATTAAAGACTTTCAAAACCTTTTTTAACACAACATAAACAACTCAAGGGAATATTAGCAAAATTATACTAGACCCTTTTGTTGGACTCAGTTCCTATTAAACGTGCCTATATACTGTAATAGCATGGGAGAAAGAACTTGGAATTAAACTGCAGGACTGGGAGGTTGAGCACATTTATAAAAATTTGTTCGGACCATCTAGCTATGTAAGAGTTCAAGAAAACTCAGATAAGATCATCACAAGATGGTATACCACCCCAGTGGTAACTCATACATGGTACCCCAACATATCCCCAACCTGTTAGAGATGAAATAGAGATGAAGGAGTGTTCCTGCACATTTGGTGGTCATGTGATAAGATTAGACCGTTTTGGGATGGTGTCTTGAAAATTATTACCAAGTTGTGCAAACTGTTGAAACCCCAATGGCCGAACCTAATCTTTCTGAACTGGTCTAGCGACATTTTACAGAACAAGTACAAATCACTACTACTATTTTCATTAGCAGCGGCCAAACTAACTATTCCCTCAAAATGGCACTCTCAGAGTAGCCAGAGCATTGTTGGTACAGGATGAGAGAGGACCCTGCCTGTGAGGGCTCACAATCTTCAAAGGATGGGTGAGGATACAGTAGGTGAGGGTAGAGCTGGTTGTGCAGCGGTTTGGTGGATCAGTGGTTACTGCAGGTTGCAGGCTTGTCGGAAGAGGTAGGTCTCCAGGTTCTTTTTGAAGGTTTCCATGGTAGGCGAGAGTCAGATATGTTCTGGTAGAGAGTTCAAGAGTAGGGGGGATGCGTGGGAGAAATCTTGTATGGGATTGTGGGAAGATGAGATAAGAGGGGAGTAGAGAAGGAGATCTTGTGAGGATCGGAGGTTGCGTGCAGGTAAGTACTTGGAGACGAGGTCACAGATGTATGGAGGACTCAGGTTGTGGATGGCTTTGTATGTCATGGCTAGGGTTTTGAGCTGGAGTCTTTGGGTAATGGGGAGCCAGTGCAGGGATTGACAGAGAGGAGAGGCTGGGGAATAGTGGGGGGGACAGGTGGATTAGTTGGGCAGCAGAGTTTAGAATAGATTGGAGGGGTGCGAGAGTGTTAGAGGGGAGACCACAGAGCAGGAGGTTGCAGTAGTCAAGGTGGGAGATGATGAGGGCATGGGCTAGGGTTTTTGCAGATTCTTGTTTGAGGAATGTACGGATCTGTGAAATGTTTTTGAGTTGAAGTCGGCAGGAAGTGGAAAGGGCTTGGATATGTGGTTTGAAAGAGAGGTCAGTGTCAAGGATAACCCGAAGGCAGCAAGCTTGTGGGACTGGAAAGAGTGGGCAGCCATTTACTTTAATGGATAGGTCCATTGGGGGGGTCACGTGAGATGGGGGAAAGATGATGAATTCTGTTTTGTCCATATTAAGTTTTAGAAATCTAGCGGAGAAGAAGGTTATGTAACTGTGCATTATTGCTAATTTGTATTATATAACCCAATAAAAAGATGTTTAAAAAGAAAAAGGATTGAGATCAAGGCTTTGTGATAACATTCCACAACATTGACTTTGTTACCCTTAAGCCACTTTGTTACCATTTTGGTAGTATGCTTCAGGCCATTGTCAATTTGGAAGACCCATTTCCGCCCAAGCTTTAATTTCCTGGCTGATGTCTTGAGATGTTGCTTCACCTCTTGCCACACAATCTTCTTTTCTCATGATGCCATCTATTTTGCGAAGTGCACCATCCACTCCTGCAGCAAAACTACCCCACAACATAATGCTGCCACTCTTGTGTTTCACAGTTGGGATGGTGTTCTTAGGATTCCATGCTTTTCCCTTTTTCCTCCAAAGTTCATTTTAATTTCATCATATCACAGGACATGTCTCCAAAAATTAAGGAAGGTCTTTGTTCCTGTGTGCATTTGTAAACGATAATATGGATTTTTTTTAAATTTCTTTAGGAGTAATGGCTTCATCCTGGCAGAGTGGAATTTCAGCCCATGTTGATACTGTACTAGTTTCACTGTGGATATTAACACTTAACAGCTTTCACCATGATCTTCACAGGGTCTTTTGCTTTTGTCCTTGGGTTGATATGCGCATGTTGCACCAAAACATATTCATCTCTTGCACACAGAACCGTTTCCTTCCTGAACAGTATGATGGCTGGACATTCCTATCCTGTTTGTACTTGCGTATAATTGTTTGTACAGATAAACAAGTCACCTTCAGGTATCTTTAAATTGTACCCTAGGATGAGCCAGACTTGTGAAGGTCCACACTTGTCTTCCTGATATCTTGGCTGATTTCTTGAGACTTTCCCATGATGCTACACAAAGAAGCAGTGTGTTTCAGGTGTGCATTAAAATACATTCACAGGTGTATATCTATTTAATTCAGATGACCTTGTGCCAGTCATTGCACTGGTTATCCATCCACTCCAGAATTCAATATAAACTTATTACTCTCACCCACAAAGAACTCCACAGTTCAGAACCACCCTACATCTTCTCCCTCTTCTCAGTTTACCACCCTACCCATGCTCTCCGTTCTGCTAATGACCTGAGATTCACATCCTGAATAATCATAACCTCTCACTCCCATCTTCAAGACATTTCAAGTGCTGCGCCAATTTTTTGGACTGGGCTACCAAGAATAATTTTATTAATCCCCAATACCCACAGTTTTAAGCATGCCCTAAAAACGCATTTCTTCAGACTGGCCTACCACTTCAACACATGAATCTAACGATCCCTGTGTGGCACAGTCAAAAGTTTTACCATAACCAGGTTCCCCGCATCATGTTCTCACATGCTTTATACATTTAATAGTCCTCTGTGTCTGTACAGTGACATATTCAGGCTGATTACCGGTTGATGCAGCATTACATGAACAACCGATTTCTTACATTATGGCTGGTCTGAACAATGAAAGCAATTATTACCAACCACCTTTCGTGTCTCCCCTATTTTCTCATAGATTGTAAGTTTGTGAGCAGGGCCTCATTCCTCTTGGTATATGTTGATTTATGTGATTATTGTTACACTGTAATGTCTTTTGTCTGTACAAGCCTCATTTACAATGTAAAGAGCTGCAGAATATGTTGACGCTATAGAATTAAAATTATTAATTATTATTATGAATATTGCCACATAATTCTCTTTTCTCTTGATGCTTTCTATTTTGTGAAGTGCACCAGTCCCTCCTGCAGCAAAACAACCCCACAACATAATGCTGCCACCCCTGTGTTTCACAGTCAGGATGGTGTTCTTAGACTTCCATGCTTCTCTCTTTTTCCTCCAAATGTAACGATGGTCATTATTCCCATAAAGTTCAATTTTAGTTTTGTCAGACCAGAGGACATGTCTCCAAAAATTAAGGAATATGTTCCTGTGTGCATTCGCAAACATTAATCTGGCTTTCTTATGTTTCTTTTGGAGTAATGGCATCTTCACAGTAGAGTGGCCCTTCTCAATCTGCGCATGCACAGCGTGTTAGCAGTCTCTACATGTGAAGGAAACCACGATTTCCAAAAAGTGCAATGATCAGGATTTATGGACACCACCGACTTGAGCTCCCTGATCGCTCTACTTGCAGCTCCATATTTTCTTCTACTTTCCCCAGAACATCTCATGCATCGTCTATATGGAGGTGACCTTGCTGGAAAATATTTGGTGACTGTGACCTGGGATCTTGCAGGACATCATAGGGGTGAGTGGGCCAATCATCTATTTTGCTATTGCATCTTATTCATTCTCTCTATGTATATAAGAGATATTTTATCTAGCACTCGCTGTATTTGTTGCAGTGTAAGGGTGGATTGAATCAGGTTGACTTCTTTTTTTCATCAGTACATCTAAATATTTTTTCTACGTCATATTTTTTCTATGGCCTAGATGCCTATCAATATTACAACTTGGTTAAGTACCTATCCCAAGATATCAAAAGCAGTTCATGCTGCATATATATTTTAATATTTGTTATTTTCTGCATTATACAAGAGCTTTCCATCCAGTGCTATTAGACTTTTCTTCCAAATAAAGAGCTATATATTGTTTCCCATTTTCTGTGTCCTCTATGTATAAGAACTTTCTTGTATTGGTTCTTGTGTTTATTTTGTCTTGGGAGCATGCATAGCGCAGAGATTTATGCCGGTTTTTGGTCTTCAGACATACTTTAGGCTGTTTGATTGAAACCGCTAATGCTGCTGTAATCATAGGACTAAGGCTAGGTTCACATTTGCGTATGGAGGAGCTGCTGCCATCTATGGACTTGCTCCATGAAGCTCCGCCCATGGCCACACCTCCTCTGGTCAGCTCTGCCTACGGCCCCATACTTCTGCTTGCGCCCTGCATACCCTATCTTTAACATTGGGTACGCAGGTCATGCGGATGTATGCGGATGCCTCTGCATGCATCTTTTTGACGATGCAGCACCCGCACAGAATTCGCTTGACACGGGTCACTGCATCGTCAAAACGACGCATGCGGAGGCATCCGCATACATCCGCATGACCTGTTAAAGATAGGTGGTGTGGCCATGGGCGGAGCTTCACGGAGGAAGTTTGCAGTGAAGTAATGGAATGACAGTTGTGCCCTGGGGAAAGAAAGCTAATATAAATTACCATAAAATATACAATACAATGAAAATATTATAAATATACAGAATTTTGTAAAATATTCAATGTTAAACACACACAATGTCCAAACATAAGTTATTAAAAGAAGTCTTCTAACCTTTGAAAGATTATAACCCCTGAATGTGACGTCCGTAGTTGTGGCATGTGGGAGGCTTCCAGGTACAATGTCCCCAAATCTTTGAATTTCATGAATGACAGCGTCAGTATATGGCATTTCCTTTCTATGTTCTACTTGAGGTTGAGCAGATCCAATAACATTTTCAATTTCATTCTGCACTTTTTCTAAAGGGTAAAAATGGAATGTATTGTGAGTTTCCGAAATATATAAAATAAGTACAAGTTCAATATACAGTATGTTGGACCTGTAAAACACATTTTTTTATTTCGTTATTCTGCACTTTCGTTAAAGGAGTATTTCCATCTCCAAGATTCTATCCCAACATGAAGTAAGTGTAATACCCGTATATACTTGTGTATAAGCTGGACTGAGTATAAGCCGGCCCCCCTAATTTTGCCACAAAAAACTGGGAAAACTTATTGACTCGCATATAAGCCTAGGGTGGAAAATGCAGCAGCTACTGGTAAATTTCAAAAATAAAAATAGATACCAATAAAAGTTAATTAATTGAGACATCAGTAGGTTAAATGTTCTTGAATATCCATCTTGTATCAGGAGCCCCATATAATGCTCCATACAGTTCATGATGGACCCATAAGATGCTCCATAAAGATACACCCCATATAATGCAGCACAAAGGTTAATAATGGCCCCATAAGATGCTCCGTAGAATAATATGCTGCATATGCTGCTCCATAAAGGTCATGCCCCCATAAGATGCTCCATAGATTATGCCCCCATATGCTGCCCCTTAAAATGCTCTATGGATTATGCCCCCATATACTACTCCATAAGATCCTCCATAGATTATGCCCCATAAGATGCTCCATAGATTATGCCCCCATAAGATGCTCCATAGAATAGGCCCCATATGCCGCTGCTGCAAATAAAAAAAAATGACATACTCACCTCTCATTGCTGGGGGCCAGGTGCTGGTGTCCTGAGCAGGTGAGGACACCAGCGCGCTATGGGGTCAGGTGCCGGTGTCATCGCTGGCTCAGGGCCCCAGCACGAGATATTCACCTTCCCTGCCACATCAGAGGCTGCTGCTCTATCTTCCGGGTCCTCTGTTAGTGACTGTTCAGGCAGAGGGCGTGGTGCGCACTAACTGTCACCGCGCCCTCTGACCTGAACATCACAGGCAGAGGACAGAGCAGCGCGCAGCAGTGGACCAGGGACAGGTGAATATCAGGAAAAGATTTCCAGCTCACCGCTTCTGCATCTTGGTAATCCCTGGAGCATGGACCCGCTGTGTCAGGGCGTGTAGAATCTAAATGAAATAAATTGTTCAGCTCAACAGCATAGTGAAAAGCAAAGTTTTATTCACTACAAGCACATTCCAGAGAGAGGATAAAACATCAGCATGACATGTTATAGATAATCAGATTGACACGTTTCTGGAGACCAAGCTCCCTGAATCATGATTAAGGGAGCTTGGTCTCCAGAAATGCATCAATCCGATTATCTGTAACCTGTCATGCTGATGTTTTATCCTCTCTCTGGAATGTGCTTGTAGTGAATAAAACTTTGCTTTTCACTACGCTGTTGAGCTGGACAGTTGAATATCGCATATACTTACCCCCTCCTGGCACAGTCTCTGCAGCTCTTCCTTCCTTCAGCGGTCATGTGGTACCGCTCATTAGAGTCATGAATATGTGCATATTCATGACTTTAATGAGCGGTACCACGTGACCGTTGATGGAAGGATGCTGAGACCATGGGAAAAGTGGGGGGGCTGCAGAGACGCACCAGAAGGGGTAAGTATGATCTGACACGCCCACTCCCCCTCCCCCCGCCAACCCGCTGGCATATATCTCCGTATAAGCCGAGAGAGGGGCTTTCAGCCCAAAAAAATAGGCTGAAAATCTCAGCTTATACGCAGGTATATACAGTAATAATATTAGTAAATACCTACAATTCGAAATGTAGTATAGTTTTCCTGATTAGCTATATCACTTAACCTTTGTGCAGGGCATTACAGTAGCTTAGGTATCCATTATTATAACCACTCATGTAGTGACAGTTATTTAGCTGTGAGAGGAAATGAAGGATTTTATCCAGCACACCCTCTCTGGTAAAATAAATAGATACAGTTCAAACCAGAAGTTTTCATACACTATATAAAAATACACATCTGCATCTTTTTCTCAATATCTGACATGAAATCAAAATAAACCTTTCCTGTATTAGGTCAATTAGGATTACCTTAATTATTAATATTTGCCAAATGCCAGAATAATGACAGAGAGAGAATGTTTTAAGGCATTTTTATTACTTACTGTAAAGTCAAAAGTTTACATACATTTCATTAGTATTTGGTACCATTGCCCTTAAACTGAATTACTTGGGATATCCTTCCACAAGCTACTCACAATAGTTGGTCAGAATTTGGGTCCATTCCTCCTGACAAAACTGATGTAACTGATCCAGCTTTGTAGGTTGCATTGCTTGCACCGGCCTTTTCAAATTTGCCTATAAAATTTCAATAGGATTGAGGTCAGGGCTTTGTGAGCGTCACTCCAAAACATTGACTTTGTTATCCTTAAGCCACTTTGTTACCATTTTCGCAGTATGCTTTGGGTCATTGTTCATTTGGAAGACCCATTTCCACCCAAACTTTACTGTAATTTCCTAGCTTATGTCTTGAGATGTTACTTCAGTATTGCCATATGATACTCTTTTCTCATGATGCCATATATTTTGTGAAGTGCACCTCACAACATGATGCTGCCACCCCCATGTTTCAAAGTGGGAATGGTGTTCTTAGGCTTCCAAGCGTCTCCCTTTTTTCCTCCAAACGTAATGATGGTCATTGTGCCCATAAAGTTCAGCTTTATTTTTGTCAGACCACAGGACATGTCTCCAAAAATAAAGGTCTTTGATCCTGTGTGCATTTGCAAACAGTCATCTGGGCTTTTTTATGCTTCTTTTGAAGTATTGTCTTCTTCCTGGTAGAGTGGCCTTTCAGCCCATGTTGATACACTACTGGTTTCCCTGTGGATATTGACACAATCGTTCCAGCTTCCGCCATCATTTTCATAAGGTCTTTTTCTTTTGTCTTTGCATTTATATGCACATGTTGGACCAAAGCACATTCATCTCTGGGACACAGAACCGTCCCCTTCCTGAGCGGTATGATGGCTGGACACCCCCTTCTTGTTTGTACTTGTGCATTATTTTTTGTACAAATGAACGAGGCACCTTCAGGTATGTTGAAATTGTACCCAAGGATGAGCCAGACATGTGAAAGTCCACAATTCTTTCCCTGATATCTTGGCTGATTTCTGACTAAGGGCGTGACTTTTGAACCAGAAATGCGTCAGTTTCTTTTAATATGTTTTAGTTTTGATAAATAAAGTATCTATATATTTTGCCAGAATGGGTGAGCTGGATTAAATCCTTCATTTCCTCTATTGTGGCTGTCTTCACTAGCTGGATCAGCACCTTCTGGAGTGATTGTCACAACCCCAGCAGAAATATTCAACGGTCCCGTCTGCAGCTCCTAGTCCTCCTTCTACTTAGATGTTAGTGATCATAACCACGGATACTCAAGCTAATGTAATGCCCTGAACATGGGGTAAGTGACATAGCTCATCATAAGTACTACATTTCAAATTTAAGGTTATTAGGATGAGTTTATTTGTAAAGAACTGATGAGATTTACAGAGTGTCATGTAAACCTCTCATGGAGCTGATGTATTTTGGCCTTAGTGACAAAACACTGTTTTAGTTTTCTATTGTCGCTTGTCGGGTGCTATAATTTGCTTTATTTTTTGTTTATGTAACTGCATGAGTGCTTTATTCTGGAATGAGTTGCATTTGCCATTGGAACCATTTTTGAGGAATTTTTGAGCAGATTTTACTTAGATCATATTTTGCTGAGATGAACAAAAAAGTAGCAATGCTGTGATTAACATTGTGAGGCAGTGACCGGTGTCACAGGAAGGAGTCACTGTGTGTTCTCCCCAGGATGTGCAAGGAGGTGTATGAGGGCCATAGTAGTGCATGGCAGTCACAGGCATAGCTGTGACTGCAATGTGGGCTAAAAATAAAAATAAGTGCTAGTCTTGGACATGATAGTGTCCAAGGCAGATATAGGGAAAACCTGCTCTGTGATGATGTGTTGTGAAACAGACTACAGGACGGTAATCAATCAGTCTGTTTTATTCCTGGCCCAGATTTTCCATGTGGCTGAAGGCCACAGGTTCCTTTGTTAAAACCACTGCAGGAAAGGGTTTGGGTGTATGAAGGACAATTTCAGTTTGGTGTAGGTGAGAGTGCAGTGCTTTGCCTGTGTGAGGAGACAAAGGACAGAGCGGAGCCAATAGGCCTGGCCCCCACAGCGCACCCAGTGATGCTGCCGGTCATGGTGACTGGTCTCGGAGGTGGACTGTCTTGTGCCCAGAGGTGAACTGAAGATAGACTGTCTTGTGCCCAAAGGAGGACTAGCGTGTTTAAAGGCTGCAAACAGGTGGATATGGTTCCCGGCTGTAATCCGGAGGATATCAAGGATTGTGTATGACTGTGACTAAGAGACATTGACACGGCGGTGCAGTTGCCCACGGCTGCTGATGAAAGGGAATTCCAGCGTGTTTAGTGACTGTAAAAGGAATGATGCTGTGTAGTATGTAGTGCGGTGAAATGGACACTAATATTATGCACTGAAATTATATGCACTTGTGTGAATTGGACACTGAGGTTATATGCACTTGAGTGAATTTGGACAGTTAATGCTGTGAAGAAACACATTAAAGAGTCTTTTATGTTGGAACTTTTCTTGGTCACTGCCTCATCACTGCATAAGTGTGCTACTGCTGCGCTACAATATATGTATACATTCAGCTCTGGCAAAAATTAAGAGACCATCACATCTAAACCCTGTCATGGTCAGCCCAATCTCCAGAACTGAACCCCATTGAAAACCTCGGGAATGTAATCAAGAGGAAGATGGATAGTCACAAGCCATCAAAGGAGAAGAACTGCTTAAATTTTTGCACCAGGAGCAGTGTGAAAGCATGCCAAGACGCATGAAAGATGTGATCAAAAATCATTGTTATTCCACTTAATATTGATTTTTTAACTCTTCCTGAGTTAAAACATTAGTATTGTTGTTTCTAAATGATTATGAACAAGTTTTCTTTGCATTATATGAGGTCTTAAAACACTGGATTTTTTTTTTGTACTTTTGAAAATTTCTCATTTAAAAAAAATACAAAATTTATTGCTTGGAAATTCGGAGACATGTTGTCAGAAGTTTATAGAATAAAAGAGCAATTTACATTTCACTCAAAAATATACCTATAAGGCTGGAGTCACACACAACGAATAAAAAATCGGTCCCATTTTAACGGTCCGAAATCGCACGAAAGTATCTTGACCAGTGATCTGTTTTTGATGCGATTTTTCTTCATTGATGCGATTTTAATCGCATGTAAGGATCCGTTTGACATCCGTCTGGCGAGATTTTCTCGCAGGATAGCTAAATGGACATATAATGGAGCCCAATGACAGGTTTCCGCACACAAACGAATTAATAGATCTAGACACATTAAATAAAAAAAAAAATATATATATATATATATGTTATACATGTCATAGGGACACAGTTATACATATATTTCTAATTCATACAGTTCTTCATTGCAGAATAACCGCCGAAACATTTGCCGGCTTTTGTATAATCATTCTTCTGCCCGACATGAAATGACACATGGTTTACATATAGTTAACCATTTCATTTCATGTTTTTTTTTTAATGTCTATCACTATTAATTATATGAGGGTTTGTGGGTAAAATTTTGGAGTTGTAGGGGTTCATTTAAGGGGTTAATTTGTTGTATTAAATTGCGGGGACTCCCTGCAGCCTCAGTGACGTCAGCAGGAGTCCCCGCAATTTACTACAATGAATTAACCACTTAAATGAACCCCTACAACTCCAAAATTTTTCCCACAAACCCTCATATAATTAATAGTGATAGAGATAACAAAAAAAACATGAAATGAAATGGTTAACTATATGTAAACCATGTGTAATTTCATGTCGGGCAGGAGAATGATTATACAAAAGCCGGCAAATGTTTCAGCGGCTATTCTGCTATGAAGAACTGTATGAATTAGAAATATATATATATATAAATGTGTCTCTATGACATGTATAACATATATATATATATATTTATTTAATGTGTCTAGATCTATTAATTTGTATCTTTATTTAACTGGTCACTGTGATTTTACTGTATTTGAAAAAAAAATTGGGCTTTTGGTGCGATTTTACCGCAACTCACACATCGGGTCCGTTTGCAATCCCATTTTTTCTCGCCCCCATAGACTTGCATTGTCGAATCCGATCCGAAAATCGGTGACAATCGCAGCATGCTGCGATTGTCTCGGTCCGAGGATCAGATCCGACAAAAAAATCGCATGATGTGAGCTGCCCCATAGAATAACATTGGGACGAATGCAATGCGATTTTTTATCGCATTGCATTCGTCCGATTTAATCGCTAGTGCGACCCCGGCCTAAAGAGAAAAATCAGACAAACTGAACATTTGAAAGTGGTCTCTTTATTTTTTTTTGCCAGGGCTATATATATGAATCAAAGCCTTTTGTTTCTTTGTTTCCAGAGCTGTGTGAGGTCTGGTTTTTTCTGTGATGGTAATTTGTTTTTTTTGGGGGGGAGGTTCATGTGTTTTTCAAAGTAAAACCAAATTTGTAAGATTATTTCAATTTTATTTTACATTACAAAAAAAAAATTTGCCTAATAACTGTGCACAATATGTATCTTATCAACCACACATACATCCACTTTATTCAGAATTGGTCTGCAAACCCCTGTGCTCCTTGTTCTGGAACCCCAAACTTACGATCACTGGGAGTCTTAAGGCCCCGTCACACTAAGCGACTTACCAGCGATCCTGACATCGATATCAAGGTGTCAGGATCGCTGGTAAGTCGCTATGTGATCGCTGGTTAGCTGTCACACAGACAGCTTCACCAGCGATCAGCACAGCGATGCCGAGCGCCCGGCATCGCTTGCTATCGCTGTAAAAAATAGAATCAAAATAAAAAATATAGTTATTCTCACCTTCCGACGTCGCGTTCAGCCATCCTGCCTCTCTCCACGCTCCGGTCCCAGTGATCCTTTGCACGAATGACCGCGAGATGTCACAGTCTCGCGGGATAACAAAGTCTCGCGGTCATTCGTGCAAAGGATCACTGGGACCGGAGCGTGGAGAGAGGCGGGATGGCTGAACGCGACGTCGGAAGGTGAGAATAACTATATTTTTTATTTTTTTTATTATTTTTTACACCTGATCGCTGGTCTCCCGCTGTCACACACAGCGATGCGTGCTGGCCAGCGGGAGACCAGCGACCAAAGAAATGTCCAGAGATTTCTTGCAGCGATCAGCGATACCGGCAGGGGGGCCGCTCGCTGATCGCTGTCACACACAGTGATCTCGCTGGTGAGATCGCTGTTATGTCACAAAAGTTGTGACTCAGCAGCGATCTCGCTACCGAGATTGCTTAGTGAGACGGGGCCTTTAGGATCAGACACCCAGCAATCAGCAAGATATCCCCAATCTCTTTGGATAGAAAATAACTTTTTTGGTGGCAGAGAAGAGTAAGGGTACCATTACACTTAGCGATGCACCAGCGATCCCGACAACGATATGGATCGCTTGTGCATCGCTAAATGGTCGCTAGTGAGCTGCCACACAGGCAGATCTCACCAGCAACATAGCAGGGGTCGGGGGTCGTTACTTACCTGTCAGACGCGGCGATCCTGACGCCCTCCCGCCCGCGTCCACGCGTCGCTCGTCGGCGCCACAGGAAGCGCTCGACGACAAATGATCCAGGACGTTCTCGCGCGACCATCGATGAACAGCGGGGGAGGCGGTCGGAGGTAAGTATCAGACATAGCGATGTCGCTAGCAATATCGCTATAACGTCACAAAATCGGTGATGTTACAGCGATATTGCTAGCGATATTGCTATGTGTAACGGGGGCTTTACTCTTAAAAACTTTTGCTGACAGCATGTTATAATTGCTGGAATGCACTATTTTACTGTCTAACCTTGAATGCAGATAAAGTCTTAATCAGAAACTAGAAGTCTATACTCACTTTGTACACAAGCTTATCTTAACTAGTCTTCTGAAAGTTCCCTGCATCTTATATATATATCACAGAATAATGCCACTAAAACTATACAAATGTGTCCAAATTACATAAATTCTGTAAAAAGCAAATCAAGGTAGCAAAGATTGAGGCAGAGACTCAATGCCAGAGAAAGTAAAAATAATCCCAAAGTATTCTCTAACTACATAAATAGTAAGAAACTAAACAATGATAGTGTTGGCCCCCTCAAAAATAGTCTGGGTGAAATGGTGGATGAGGAAAAAACAATATGCTAAATGACTTTTTTTCAAGAGTATTTACACAAGAAAATGCAATGACTGACAACATGATCAGTAATAACAAAAATTCTCTATTAAATGTCACCTGCTTAATCCAGCAGGAAGTACGGCGGCGTCTACAGATCACTAAAATTGACAAATCCCCGGGCCCGCATGGGATACACCCCCGAGTACTGCAGGAATTAAGCACAGTCATAGATAGACCATTATTTTTAATCTTTAAAGATTCCATAATAACAGGGTCTGTACCACAGGACTGGCGTATAGCAAATGTGGTGCCAATATTCAAAAAGGGGACAAAAACTGAACTTTGAAATTATAGGCCAATGAGCTTAACCTCAACTGTGGGTAAAATCATGGAGGATTTTCTAAGGCTGGGGTCACACTGCGTTATGGCAGTCCGTTAGACGGACTGCGTTCCACTGCAGCATAACGCTGTGTAACGCAGTCCGTTAATGCTGCCATTAACCCCCATATTCGGGCGCACTGCCAATGCATGCCATAATCGGCACTAGCGATGTGCCATCATTCAGTGACGGAGTCTCGGACGCGGGCTGCAGCATCTGAGGCTCCGTCACCGCTAGTGCAGATGAATCATCTGCACTAGCGGTATAGCATAACGCGATCGCGCTATGCTATGGCGTTAATGCAGCCCATCAACGCTATGCCATGAACGGGCTGCTTTAACGCAGTGTGACCCTAGCCTAAGAGATACTATGCTGGAGTATCTATAGAAGAATAATCTCATGACCCAATATCAACATGAGTTTACGAGGGACTGTTCCTGTCAGACTAATCTTTTATGAAGAGGTAAGTTCTGGACTGGATCAAGGGAACACAGTGGACATGGTGTACATGGACTTTTCAAAAGCTTTTGATACGGTGCCATACAAAAGGTTGATACATAAAATGAGAACAATGGGAATAAGGGAAAATATGTGTAAGTGGGTTAAGAATTAGCTCAGGGATAAGAAACAAAGGGGATGGGGAGACAATTATGACTTCTGTTACATGGCCTGTTCTACTTGCCTGTGAAAGAGACATGCTCAATTTCACTCATAGCAACTTTTGTCACTTATTCCCACTGGTTCAATTTGGTGAGCCAGAAGTCCATGGGATTGGAGCTTAGGGCATTTATTGGAGAAAAGACACTGGACAGGTACAATTGAACCTGGCTGTTTAGATACTGTTCAAATTTGTAGGTTTCCGTGACTATTAGGAAATTCAACTAAAAGTCAATTTTCAAAGGATTAATTTGTTCCTCTCTAGCATAAACCTATCCCAAAGTAATATCAGAAATATCCGAAAATCATGTTTTGCTTTGTTTTCGTTTGCATGTTTACCCTTTCAAGACTGATAATCCCACTCCACTCTTTTCAGGGTATGTTATGCACAGAAGAGAGGTAACAAATATCTTTTACTGCCATTACAATAAAGCAACATTGAAAGCTTAGCAGCTCCACTAATTTTACAATTGTACAATTTCCAAAATATTTAAAGCTACTACTAGTATTCTACAAATATATGGTAAATATATGACACGTACACAGTTATAGTTGCATTCAAGCAATACAAATAAATTAATAAACTGAGGTAGATTTTGTGCCCATTGCGGTACCATAATTTATTACATTGATGCAGTACAGAAATCTATGTTTTTTATTCATTGTTCAGTCACAATTTTATACTACTTACGTACTTTGGATTTCAGGATATTTCTTTATTTACAAAAGGCCCCATCGCAATGTGGTTGATGTGGTCTCCATTCCAGCAGAATATAGGTTGTCCACTAGCTTGCCCAAATTTTTATTATGAAAGTATAATGTAGATTCTGGCTATGAAAATATACAGTTTGGGTAATTAGTTTATTTTCTGAATTGAATTATGCAGCTTAAAGCTAAAGATGATCTGCAGCACAATACTTAGTATTAACATTATAATAACTTTGCAACATATAACATGAAAAGTTCCATTGACTGTACCCCAAGACCAGCAGCCTGCATTCACCAGTTTGCTGCTTACTCTCTATAAATAACAGACAGGAAGGATGGGGATATAGTTTCAGTGTATCAAATTGTTTCCTGAAAGGCTCAGTGACAAAGGGGAAGAGAAAGTGCAGCAACTGGTGGGAGATGATGTTTGATCCTAAAAAGACTAAAGACACTGTTTTATTTTTATTCATTTTTTTACTGTCAATAAATGGAAATATTGTTCATATTCAAAAGGTTAAATCCATTATAGATTAAACACATTACAGCTGACATCCAGATCTCTGGAGATAGACTTATAATCTTGATATTATTGATATCTCTATATATAAAATTGAATGTATGTGTGTGTGTTTGTCACCAACCACCAATCACGAAGCATCTTTCATTTCACCAGCGCTGTTTAATTGAAGCTGAGCTGTGATTGGTTGCTATGAGCAACAGTTTTCTTTGCAACCAATCACTAAGCAGCTTTCATTTCACCAGAGATGTTTAAAAGAAGCTGAGCTGTGATTGGTAGCTATGGGCAGCAGTTTTCCCACTCCAGAAAACACCTCAGCAGACAATGACCAGGTGGGAGAAATCTAGCCTCCCTGGGAACATAAGCTCCCAGCCATTGTCTGCCTCCCAGAAAGGAGCAGAGAGCACAGAACAGAAATGAATCCCCTTTCCCTGCCCATATACCCATCACACATTCTCCATCCCATAGGCACATCTTCCCTCTTAAAGGGTTCTCTGGTATGGAAGTTAGGGCAAATCCCTCAGTGTTCTGTTACTGACCCCAGGCCTCTCTTAACCCCTTTCCTACAATGGACGTAATATTCCATCCATGTGACCTGGGACCTAATTCCCATGGATGGAATATTACGTCATAGGGATCAGCGGCGCCCACGTGGTGAACGCAGCTGATCGCGGCCGGGTGTCAGCTGATTATCACAGCTGACACCCGGCACAATGTGTCAGGTGTGGTCACGGACCACCCCCGACATGTTAACCCCTGGCACACTGTGATCAAACACAATCGCGGTGTACCGGGGGTTAAAGGGAAGCATCGGCAGGGAGGGGGCTCCCTCCGTGCTTCCCTGAGCCCCCCACAGCAGCGCAATGTGTAGCGCTGCTGCGGGGGGCTCCTTCCCTGCAGGTCCCCGGATCCAATACAGTGACGGGGACCTTTGGGGGCCTGCAGGGAGCTGGCTTCCTCATGCCTGCAAAGCGCAGGCAAGCAGGAAGCCTGCAGTAGTGCTTGTGACAGATTGCTGATCTGTCACAGCGATCTGTGGTGTGACAGATCAGCGATCTGTCACAGGACAGTGATGTCCCACCTGGGACAATGTAATAAAGTAAAAAAAAAGTGTAAAAATAATTTTAAAAAAATCGCTAAATAAATAAAAAAAAATATTCCCTAATAAATTCATTTTTTGGAAATAAAAAAAAAAATAAAAGTACACATATTTGGTATTGCTCGCAGAATAAAGCGATGCAAAAAAATTATTTTTTGTATAAAATTGTTTTCATTGCATAAAAGCGCTAAAAGAGAAAAAACTACATAAATGAGCTATCGCTGTAACCGTACTGACCCGAAGAATAAAATGCTTTATCAATTTTACCGCACGCGGAACGGTGTAAACGCACCCCCCAAAAGATATGCATGAAACGCTGGTTTTTGTTCATTCTGCGTCCCAAAAATCGGAATTAAAAGCGATCAAAAGATGTCACATGTCCGAAAATGATACCAATAAAAACGTCAACTCGTCCCGCAAAAAATAAGACCTCACATGACTCAGTGGGTCAAAATATGGAAAAAATTATAGCTCTCAATATGTGGTGATGCAAAAACTATTTATACAATAAAAAGCGTCTTTTAGCGTGTGACAGCTGCCAAAAATAAAAACCACCATAAATAGTAAATCAAACCCCCCGTTATCATCCCCTTAGTTAGGGAAAAATAATAAAATTAAAAAAATGTATTTATTTCGATTTTCCCATTAGGGTTAGGGTTAGGGCTAGGGCAAGGGTTGGGGTTAGGGCTAGGGTTAGGGCTAGGGTTAGGGTTAGGGCTAGGGTTAGGGCTAGGGCTAGGGTTAGGGTTAGGGCTAGTGTTAGGGCTAGGGTTAGGGCTAGGGCTAGGGTTAGGGCTGAGATTAGGGTTAGGGGTGTGTTGGGGTTAGGGTTGGAGTTAGAATTGGGGGGTTTCCACTCTTTGGGCACATCAGGTGCTCTCCAAACGCATCTGATCTCAATTCCAGCCAATTCTGTGTTGAAAAAGTCAAATGGTGCTCCTTCCCTTCCAAGCTCTGCCATGCGCCCAAAGAGTGTTTTACCCCCACATGTAGGGTATCAGCCTACTCAGGAAAAATTGCAAAACAACTTTTGGGGTCTAATTACTACTGTTACCCTTAGGAAAATAAAAAATTGGGGGCAAAAAAAATCATTTTTGTGGAAAAAAATGTTTTTTTTATTTTCACGCCCGGGCGTTATAAACTTCTGTGAAGCACTTGGAGGTTCAAAGTGCTCACCACAAATCTAGATAAGTACCGTGGGGGTCTAGTTTCCAAAATGGTGTCATTTGTGGGGGATTTCCACTGTTTAGGTACATCAGGGGCTCTCCAAAGACAACATGACACCCGCAGACCATTCCATCAAAGTCTGCATTCCAAAACGTCACTACTTCCCTTCCGAGCCCCGACGTGTGCCCATACAGTAGTTTTCTCCTACATATGAGGTATCAGTGTACTCAGGACAAATTGTACAACAACTTTTGGGGTCTAATTTCTCCTGGTACCCTTGGGAAAATAAAAAAATTGGGGGCTAAAAGATCATGTTTGTGGAAAAAATAAGATTTTTTTATTTTCACGCCTGGGCAGTATAAACTTCTGTGAAGCACTGGGGGGTTCAAAGTGCTCACCACAAATTTAGATAAGTTCCTTGGGGGGTCTAGTTTCCAAAATGGTGTCATTTGTGGGGGGTTTCCACTGTTTTGGTACATCAGGGGCTTTCCAAACGTGACATGGTGTCCGATCTCAATTCCAGCCAAAAACGTCAAATGGCGCTGCTTTCCTTCCGAGCTCTGCCATGAGCCCAAATAGTCATTTACACCTACATATGGGGTATCAGCATACTCAGGACAAATTGCACAATAACTCTTAGTGTCCTGTTACCCTTGGAAAAATAAGAATTTAGGGTGAAAAGATCATTTTTTGTGGAAAAAATATGATTTTTTAATTGTACGGCTGTACGTTATAAACTTCTGTGAAGCCCTTGGGGGTTCAAAGTTTTCACCACACATCTAGATAAGTTCCTTGGGGGGGTCTAGTTTCCAAAGTAGTGTCATTTGTGGGGGGTTTCCACTGTTTTGGTACATCAGGCGCTTTCCAAACGCGACATGGTGTCCGATCTCAATTCCAGCCAAAAAAGTAAAATGGCGCTGCTTCCCTTCCGAGCTCTGCCATGCACCCAAGTAGTCATTTACACCCACATATGGGGTATCAGCGTACTCAGGACAAATTGCACAATAACTTTTAGGGTCCTGTTACCTCTGGGAAAATAAAAATTGGGGGTGAAAAGATCATTTTTGTGGAAAAAATATGATTTTTTACTTGTATCGCTGTACGTTATAAACTTCTGTGAAGCCCTTGTGGGTTCAAAGTTCTCACCACATATCTAGATAAGTTCCTTGGGGGGTCTAGTTTCTAAAATGGGGTCACTTGTGGGGGTTTCTACTGTTTAGGTACATCAGGGGCTCTCCAAACATGACATGGCGTCCGATCTGAATTCCAGCCAATTCTGCATTGAAAAAGTCAAACCGCGCTCCTTCCCTTCTGAGCTCCGCCATACACCAAAACAGTGGTTTACCCCCACATATCAGGTATCATCGTACTCTGGACAAATTGCACAATAACTTTTGCAGTCCAAGTTCTCCTGTTACCCTTGGTAAAATAAAAAAAATTGAACCTGAAGTATTTTTTTTGTAAAAAAAAGTTAATAAACTTCATGAATGTGGGTTTGAGCACCTTAAGGGGTGAAGTTTATAGAATGGTGTCACTTTTGGGTATTTTCTATCATATAGACCCCTCAAAGTGACTAGAAATGTGATGTGGTCCCCAAAAATAAAATGGTGCTGTAAAAATGAGAAATCGCCGGTCAATTTTTAACCCTTATAACTTCCTAGCAAAAAAAAATTTGGTTCCAAAATTGTGCTGATGTAAAGTAAAGATGTGAGAAGTGTTATTTATTAAGATTTTTGTGTGCCATATCTCTGTGATTTAAGGGCATAAAAATTCAAAGTTGGAAAATTGCAAAATTTTCAAAATTTTCGCCAAATTTCTGTTTTTTTCACAAATAAACACAAGTTATTTGAATTAAATTTTACCACTAACATGAAGTACAATATGTCACGAGAAAACAATGTCAGAATCACCGGGATCCATGGAAGCATTTCAGAGTTATTACCTCATAAAAGGACAGTGGTCAGAATTGTAAAAATTGGCCCGGGAGTTAACGTGCAAACCACCCTTGGTAGTGAAGGGGTTAAAGGGATATTTGGTATGGAAGTGAGGGCAAATCCACTCTTCGTTTTGGTTCTGATGTCAGGCCTCTCTTAAAGGGATCCCCAGTATGGAAGTTAGGACCGTTCCACTCAGCGCTCTGGTTCTGACCCCAGGCTGACGGCATGATGTGGGATATTAGGGGTAGTAGTCCGGTGGCTCTGGCTGATGGAATGATGTGGGATATTAGGGGTAGTAGTCTGGTGGCTCTGGCTGATGGGATGATGTGGGATATTAGTGGTAGATGTCCGGTGGCTATGGCTGATGGGATGATGTGGGATATTAGTAGTGCGATGGCTCTGGCCAATGGGACGATGTGGGATATTAGGGGTAGTAGTCTGGTAGCTCTCGCTGACGGGATGATGTGGGATATTAGGGGGAGCAGTCCCGCATCTGTGATGGGATGATGTTGG
This sequence comes from Dendrobates tinctorius, assembly GCF_039654945.1. Lineage (NCBI taxonomy): Eukaryota > Metazoa > Chordata > Amphibia > Anura > Dendrobatidae > Dendrobates > Dendrobates tinctorius. The sequence continues at coordinate 15,138,574 of NW_027361761.1, read as the reverse complement.
ATATTAGTGGTAGTTCTCTGGTGGCCCTGGCTGACGGGATGATGTGGGATATTAGGGGTTGTAGTCCGGTGGCTCTGACGTGATGATGTGGAAAATTAGGGGTAGTAGTCCGGTGGCTCTGGCTGATGGGACGATGTGGGATATTAGGGGGTAGTAGTCCGGTGGCTCTGGCTGACGGGATGATGTGGGATATTAGGGGTTGTAGTCCGGTGGCTCTGACGTGATGATGTGGAATATTAGGGGTAGTAGTCCGGTGGCTCTGGCTGATGGGACGATGTGGGATATTAGGGGGTAGTAGTCCGGTGGCTCTGGCTGACGGGATGATGTGGGATATTAGGGGTTGTAGTCCGGTGGCTCTGACGTGATGATGTGGAATATTAGGGGTAGTAGTCCGGTGGCTCTGGCTGACGGGACGATGTGGGATATTAGGGGGTAGTAGTCCGGTGGCTCTGGCTGACGGGATGATGTGGGATATTAGGGGTTGTAGTCCGGTGGCTCTGACGTGATGATGTGGAATATTAGGGGGAGTAGTCCGGTGGCTCTGGCTGACGGGATGATGTGAGATATTAGGGGTAGTAGTTCGGTGGCTCTGGCTGATGGGACGATGTGGGATATTATAGGTAGTAGTCTGGTTGCTCTGGCTGAAGGGATGATCTGGGATACTAGGGATAGTAGTCTGGTGGCTCTGGCTGACGGAATGATGTGGGATATTATAGTGAATGTGGCTATGCAGAGTGGGCAGGGCTCTACACTCAGCTTTATATACTGTATATAGATATAATCATTATAATTTGTTATAACTAACTGAAGTTAGTTACTATGCCTGGGCAGCACCGGGTTCTTCAGCTAGTTGTTCAATAATTTTGATTCTCAAGTCATCGGACAGTTTTCTTCTCCTCCTTCTGTTCTCCATGCTTAGTGTGCCGCACACAAACACACAATGCAAAATCAACTTAACCCCTTAACACCTTTTACTTGCCAAAGGTGAGTTTTAGCAAGCGTCACCTGACTGAAACAGAGTTGTTTACCCACAACTTTGGAAAGGGGTCAATAATTTTGTCTGGCATATAAAAGGTGTGGCCTGCCTTTCTTTGAGCTGGGCATCATAATGATATGGTCTCCCATAACTGTATGTACACTAATTGGGCCTAGTTCTTCTCAGCCCTTAACCACATGAATGTCACTTGACAAATGGTAAGGGTTTTAATATTAGAGTTAGGACTGTCCCAATTACGGTGATCGTGGAGTGGTGGGATGGCTTTTCTATTTTTTTTATCAAATAACATTGTTAACAAAATAACGTATATTATTTTCATGCACTATGCTATTTATTTATTATAGGGTATTTAATAATTATGTTTCTGTCTTTGGTTAAGCTTGGAAAGATGTCAATTTTGTCTGGCCCATTTTTGGGATTGTGTGAAATAATGTTCAATTTGCCTTTTTTTCTCTTTGGTTTGTGTTGTTCGAATACACACAAAGGAAATAAACATGTGTAATTGCAATCATTTTCTTGGAGAAATACTCCATTTTCTGAAACAATTTCAAGGGTGCCAACACTGCATAGAGCAAACTCTCTCTGTAGCATCCAGCTCTGTGGGAATTGCGTTCCAGCAAACGGCAGTACTAGTACGGTGCGACGATCATTTGGCCTCATTCTGAACACCACAGATGATCGCTTGTGGGTGTCAGCTGTATGTGACAGCTGACACCCCGCAGCAACACCCACAATCGGTGCTAGCATCGATCATGGACAACTAATCCCTCTGATGCCGCTGTCAGCAAAATAGAGGGGCATCGCACAGGGAGGGAGATCCCTGCGCGCTTCCATCAGAACAACACGATGCAATCGCGTTATCATGATGTTCTCCATGGAGACCTCGGCATCAAGATGGCGGTGGGGTCATCCTGGGTCCTGCAGGGAAGGTGGCTTATGAGTGCCTGCTGAAAACAGATGCCAGCATGGCTCCTTTCCTGCCTGTCAGATCCTGATCTCACTCTCTGCACTGCAGAGTATCGAACTGACACAAAACAGTGATGTACCATCCTCCTGGGACAATGTAAAGAAGTTGAAAAAAAATATTATAAAATGTAAAAATATTGTTTAAAAAAATCCATAAATAAATAAAAAAGAAGAAACATTTTTTCAGTAAATATATTTTTATGTAAATAAAAAAACAATAAAAGTACACATATTTGGTACAGGCGCATCCGTAACGACCAGCTCTATAAAACCGTCCCACTAGTTAACCCCTTCAGTGAGCACCGTAAAAATTAAATAAAAAACGAGGCAAAAATAATGCTTTATCATCATACCACTGAACAAAAAGTGCAACAAAACGTGATCAATTAGGCGGATGTAAATAAAAATGATACCGCTGAAAACATTATCTTGTCCTGCAAAAACAAGCCGTCAGACAGCTCCATCAGCAGAAGAATAAAAAAAGTTACAGCTCTCAGAATAAAGCGAAGCAAAAATAATATTTTTTTTCTATAAAATAATTTTTATTGTGTAAAAGTGTCAAAACCTAAAAAACTAAAAAAAATGTGGTATTGCTGTAATTGTACTGACCCGAAGAATAAAGCTGCCTTACTAATTTTACCACAAGCTGAACGGTATAAAAAAACTATTCCTGAATTGCTGGTTTTGGTTCATTCTGTCTCCTAAAAATCGGAATAGAAAGCGATCAAAAAATGTTATGTGCCTGAAAATTGAACCAATAAAAACGTCAGCAAATTCCGCAAAAAACAAGCTCTCACATGACTCTGTGGGCCGAAATCTGGAAAAATTATAGCTCTTAAAATATGGTGCAGCAAAAACTAGTTTTAACAATAAAAAATGTCTTTTAGTGTGAGACAGCTGTCAAACATAAAAACCCGATATAAATCTGGTATCGCAGTAATTGCACCGACCCAAAGAATAAAGTAATCTAATCACTTATACTGCAGGAGGAACAGCATGAAATATAAATAAAACCAATTCGTCACATGCTGATGAGTTTTTCATTCTGCCTTCCAGAGATCGCAGTAAGGCTCCGTGCACATTTATCCTGCACTCTGCACTGAGTGTCTACACGAGAGTTTCCATGTAAATGTCTGAAATACATGATTCAGAAAGAATCACTGGCAGAAAATTCCCTATAGTGAGGCAGATGGAGGCACTATAAACAACACGGGACCTGTGATCTGGCGGTGTCCATCTTTGTAGAATTGCATAAAAGTGGCGTCGGCCAGGGTTTTGTGCATTTCTGTAAAGGACACCGCTGAACAAAGGCCAGATAGAGTCCAGAGTTAATCTGCTCATTATAGTGAATGGATACCTCGGAGGTTTCATCTGAATCACTTCACTCGGAGATTTAGATGGAAACTCCAAAGTAAGTGGTCAGTGTAGAGTGCCAGATAAATATGATCCCCAATGTTATGAAAAATGTTCCCAATAAAAGCTTCAACTCAATCTACAAAAAAAGCAAGTCCTCATTCAGATCTGTCATATGTTAACAGAAACATAGGGAGCTTCCACGTTATTGGTAGCACAAAGGTTCTGGAAAAGCTAAAAAGCTCCTCGCTCCCCAAAAAAAAATTCAAAAAATTATCCGTTCCCAAATCCAAATGCCCCCCTCCCTTCCTAGCCCCAGTGTGCCTAAACAACATTTACTGCCCACATGTTTGGCATTTCTGTAGTGATGAAAGCCCACCTAATTTACAGGTGTGTTTCTCCAGAAGCACGGGCTGGCTTAATGTACTGGTAGCTACAGCGTACTGATCACTACAACATACTGGTCACTACAATGGCAGTTTGCAATTTTCACTCAGGAACATACTTCGCTGCCTGTTTCTGGAAAACATGGAGTCAAAATTGTCACTACATCTGTAGATAAATTCCCAAAGGGCTATAATTTCCAAAATGTGATCACTTGATGGGGGATTCTGCTTTTCCAGCACTTAGGGGCTCTTTATATGAAATCCGCAAACTAGTCTAGAAAAATCTGCGCTCCAGGGGGCAAATAGCGCTCCATCCCTCCCGAGTCACTCCGTATGGCAAAGTAGTAATGTACATCCACATATGGGGTATTTCTACATTCAGCAGATATCGTGAGACAAATTGTGGTGCCATTTTTACCCATTTACCCAGTGTGAAAATGTAAAACTTGGGGCTAAGGCTGGTTTCACATTTGCGTTTTTTAGCGCTGGAAAAAAACGCTAACCTGCGCATGCGTTTTTTCCCCTATCTTTAACATGGGTGCGCATACTTGCGCGCTTGTAAGCGCATGTATGCGATTTTCATGCGCTGCGTTTTTTTGGGGTGTGCGATTGGATTTTCCAGACGCATCATGTTGCATTTTTTGGCCCTGCAAAAAAGCGCATGCGCACATATGCGCACGTTTTGCGCTAAAAAGGGCCATTATAGCCTATGGATGCGCATATGTGCGCACTGGCATGCTCATGTAAGCGTTTTTTTGCATATGCGTTTTTTTTTTTTAACCATGAAATTTAGGGGTTTGAGTTAGAGTTAGGGTTAGTTAAGGGGGTTTAGGGTTAGGGTTAGGGTCAGGGTCAGGGTTAGGGTTGGGTTTTGGGTCAGGGTTAGGGTTAGGGTTAGGGTCAGGGTTAGGTTAGGGTCAGGGTTAGGGTTAAGTATGGTTTTGTTAAGGATTAGGGTCAGGGTTAGGGTCAGGATTAGGGTTAAGTATGGTTTTGTTAAGGGTTAGGGTCAGGGTTAGGGTTAGGGTTAGGGTTAGGGTCAGGGTTAGGGTTAGGGTTAGGGTTAGGGTTAGGGTCAGGGTCAGGGTTAGGGTTAAGTATGGTTTTGTTAAGGGTTAGGGTCAGGGTTAGGGTTAGGGTTAGGGTCAGGGTTAGGGTTAGGGTCAGGGTTAGGGTCAGGGTTAGGGTTAGGGTCAGGGTTAGGGTTAGGGTTAGGGTTAGTTAGGGTTTAGGGTTTGGGTTAGGGTTAAGTATGATTTGGTTAAGGGTTGGGGTCAGGGTTAGGGTTAGGGTTAGGGTCAGGGTTAGGGTTAGGGTTAGGGTCAGGGTTAGGGTTAGTAAAGTCATGGTTTGGGTAGTGTGAGGGGCCACCTAAAAATGTTGGAAAAAAACGCAAACGCGGTAAAAACGCGCTAAAAACGCATACAAACGCATAAAAACGCTGCGTTTTTTTCATGCATGCTCATAAAAATGCTTGAAAAAAACGCAGCAGTTGTATGCTTATGTATGCGTTTTTTCAATGCGTTTTTTTGCGGGAAAAACGCGCTGCAAAAAAAAGCAAGTGTGAAACTAGCCTTACACACAATCTTGTTGGTAAAAATGTAAATTGTTATTTCTTCACAGCTCAATGGCATGAAAATCTTTGACACGCCTATGGTGTCAATATAATCACTGCACCCCTAGACGAATTCATTGGGGTTCTGCTGTTCTGGCACCTCAGGAGCTCTGCCAATGTAACATGGTACCTTCAAACAAGTGCAGCAAAATCTGCACTGTAATTTGGCGGTACTTCACCTCTGAGCTTTGCACTGTGTCTCAAAAATAGTTTTTTGACCACATAAGGGGTATCAGTGGACTCAGGAGAAATTGTACAACAAACTTTGGGGTCAATTTTTTCCCTTTGCCCTTGCGAAAATGCAAAAAGCTGAAAAAGATTTTTGTGGGAAAAATGTGATTTTTTTTATTTTCACGGCTTAACGTTATAAACTTCTGTGAAGCATCTGGGGTTCAAGGTTCGCAATACACATCTAGATAAGTTTGCTAAGGGGTCTAGTTTCCAAAATGGGGTCACTTGTTGGGGGTTTCCACTGTTTAGGCAGATCAGAGGCTCTTCAAACATGACATCGCATCCGTTAAATATGCAAGCAAATTGTATATTCAAAAAGTGAAATGGGGCTCTGTCCCTTCCGAACCTTGCCATGTCCCCAAACAGTAGGGGGCATCGGCATGCTCAGAAGAAATTGCACTACAAATTGCATCATACATTTTCTCCTACTATCCTTGAAAAAGTAAAAACAAATTAAGTATAAATTTAAAGAAAAATAAATGGTTTTTTTTCCCTTCCACATTCCAAAAACTCCTGTGAAGTACCTGAAGGGTTAAAAACTTCTTGGATATGGTTTTGAGTACCTTCAGGGCTGCGGTTTTTATAATGGTGTCATTTTGCGGTATTTTCTGTCATATAGGCCCCTCAAAGTCACTTCAAATATAATGTTGTCCCTGAAAATATGGTTTTGCAAATTTTGTTGTAAAAATAAGAAATCAATGGTCAAATTTTAACCTATATAACTTTCTAATAAAAAAAATTGCGTTTACAAATTTATGCTAATGTAAAGTAGACATGTGGGAACTGTTATTTATTAACTATTTTGTGTCATATGACTCTCTGATTTAAGGGCATGAAAATTCAAATTTGGAAAATTGCAAAATTTTCAAATTTTTTTGCCAAATTTAAATTTTTTTCACAAAATAAACGAAAGTCATATCAAAGAGATTTTACAACCATCATGAATTACAATATGCCACAAGAAAACAGTCACAGAATCACCGGGATCTGTTGAAGTGTTCCAGAGTTATGATCTCATAATTAATTGACAGTGGTCAAAATTGTAAAAATTGGCCCGGTTAGGATAGTGAAAACAGGCTTCAGGGTGAAGGGGTTAATGCACATCTGATACACACTGTTTCTTTGTGTAGCATCATTGGAAAGTCTAAAGAAATAAGAAAATATCAGGAAGATAATTGTGGACTTAGGGCCCCATTACACGCTTCAATGTCCCAGCGATCCCACCAATGATCCGACGTGGATGGGATTGCTGGGACATAGTTAGCTGATCGCTGGTGAGCTGTCACATAGACAGGCTCACCAGCGATCAGGACCAGCGAGCAAGCTGGTATCCAGGGTAAACAGGGGGTATCTAATATACCTGCTGTTTACCTTGGAAACCAGCTCCCAGCGTCGCTGATCGTTTGTCTCTCACTGTCACATGCAGCGATGAGCGCTGGCTAGCGGGAGACCAACGATCAAAAAACGGCCAAGAACGTTCAAGCGTGATCAGTGATACCCGGCAGGGGGGCCAGTCGCTGATGTGTGTCACACACAGCGAGATCGCTGGCAAGATCACTGTGGTTTCACAAAATCAGCGATCTCGCTGTGTGTGACGGGGCCTTTAAACATGTCTGGCTTGTTCCTGGGTACAATTTCAAGATACTGTAAGGTGCCTCGTCCATCTGTACAAACAATTATATGCAAGGACAAATAAGATGGGAATGTCCAGCCATCAAACATATATTTCCATAAAAGCGCAAATCTTTAACTGGATATTCAAGTTAACACCACCCAGTGTGCATAATTAATTAACATAAAGCATAAGTTAATAGCCATAACCTGTCATGTCCCTATGCTAGCCTGCTATCCCTTCCTGACAGTGGAGGTTGGCACCCTAAAAGGTATGATTATTTGGCGCCCCCATTCCACGACGGCTGTCCCATACTAGCCCTGATAAACCCTAACGCACTACAGGTGGGAAAACAATGAGCAATTAAAAGAGATGAAAAGAACGTACTTATTAACTATAACATTAGACTAACAGGCTATTGTATGCATTAAAGCAAATACATAACAATTGTCTTGTCCCTTTAATGATAATCACCAATGGCTTAAATTATAGATACCAACAAAAAACCAAATGGCTTCATAAAGTTTCATATATAAGCTGTGGGGTTCAGACAACTGAAAAATGACAATCTCCCTACAGCTGGACAAGAGATCATGTACAAGAAGCCAAAGAAAATCTATAGCAAGATTCACAGCATGGTTCAAATAGGGAACGACAGAAATTTGTCCACAATGGTTCCCATAAATACACAAATAGCAATATAATTGATGCCAAAGAAAAACAAAGCAGGGGGGTTATCCCAAACTTAGCTCCAGCCTCGAAGCATTTCCCGGTCCACACGGTTCATCAGGAGGCACAATGAGGAACCCAGCTATTCCATAGATATGAGGTGTCCAGTTAAAGATGCAGACCTGTCCAAACTTATGCATGGCTAGTTTAAATACCTTAAGATGGAGTCAGGAGACCAATCATCGCTATCCATCAAAAGCATGCCCATTTACCCAAGAAACACCAGGTCTTACTTTGATAAAGTCTCCCTGATATGCTCTGCTAAGTATATCCACAAGCCAAACGCTATTCCCAATAGTGCGGTTAAGAGGGATCATACCCTAGCATAACGATATATTGAAAAAGAGACTAAATAAGTCGGATACCTAGAGTCACGCTGAGCATTCCAGCCTGAAAAGCTGAAAGCTGAAAAGACCGATATGAGCAAAGTCACCTACAAACTTTGATCAGTTACACCAATTCAGGAGGAATGGACCCAAATGCCATCCAACTATTATGAGAAGCTTGGGAAAGGAGTTCCCAAATGTCTGACCCAAGTCATTCAGTTTAAGGGCAATGGTACCAAATAGAGTTGAGCGAAACGGGTCGGCCAAATTCATAAGTTGCCGACTTTTGCTAAAGTCTGGTTTCATGAAACAAAACCCGACCATAGCGTGAGGTCGACGACGAGGTCGGCGAACAGAGCGCCAAAGTCGCGTTTCAAATGATGCTTCCAGCGCCCTTTTTCAGCCAATGATGGAGGACGCACACTGTGAGCAATGCGATGACATAGGCATCGGTCACCACCATCTTTGAGAAGGGCATGCAAGTGATTGGCTGGCTTTGTGTGGTGTCACAGGGGCTATAAAAGGGCATGCACGCCGACCACCATCTTACTTCTGCCGAACGTTAGGCAGGGAAGAAGAAAAAAATAGCTTCTGCTGGTAGCGATTTCCACTTACAACACAACACTTTGTGTGCAGTGACAGGGGAGGCTATATTTTTGTGCATCAGCTCTGTTGGTTATTAGGCTGCCTTATAAGGCTCCCTGATAGCTGCATTGCTGTTTGCACACTGCTGTGCAAACTGCTTTTTTAAAAGCAAAAATATCTTTCTTCCTCTTTTCTGCACAGTTACCAAGCGTTCATTTTTCCACTCTTTTGTGTGCAGCAGTCCTGCTTATTAGGCTGCCTGCGTCCATACTTGGACTGAGAGCATCATTGTCAGCGTCCTCAAATCTCTAGGGAGATTCCAACTCTCCCCAATACTATATACACCTTGTACTTTGTCATACACCATCCAATTTCAGCCTGTTAAATTGAGGTGTAATCTATAGTCGGCCTGAGATAATACTGTACCTCCCCAAAGAACCGAGTATAACATACTGTCGGACCAAAAATATCCGGGATACATTAGTGAGGAGCCACTATTATAGTGAACCCAAAATCTTTTTATCCCAGATACAACAAAAGGAAGGATCTTTTCTATCCGGACACTGTGTGGCCTAATATTGATAGAACGGACATATTTAGTGATTCCTTAGGCCAAAAAACTTTTACCATTAAACATCATATTGACTGTGAAACAAAAGCGGTGATTTATTATGCAGTATGTCCGTGCCCTAAAATATATGTAAGGCTTACCACTCGTCAGTTGAAGATACGTGTACAAGAACACGTAAATGGCATCATTGCTGCTAAAAATGAAGATGAGGTGTCCTTTTTGAAACTATCCCCAAACACTTCAATTTCAGAATTGTGATACATCATGTTTGAGGGTGAGAGGAATTGATAAAATTCCACCAACGATACGGGGAGGTAACATTAGTCAGAGATTGGCGCAAATGGAAACTAGATGGATATGGAAATTAGACACCATACACCCCTTTGGTCTAAACGAAAATATTAGCTTTGTTCCGTTCTTATGACCACCTTGTCATCTGGCTATTTAATGTTTTTTATACATTTTATCCCCTGATTTTATCTATTCTGTCGTATGGAGCACTTTATTTATTCTACACTTGTCTATGTAATATTTTACTTATCTAATATATAAAGCTGAATGTGTGTATGTGTGTGTATGTTTGTATGAATGTATGTGTGTATGTCCGGGATTGGCATCTGCACCGTCACAGCCTCAGCCACAAAATTTGGCACAGTCACACGTCTGGACCCCGAGAGCGTCATAGGCTATGTTGTGAGACGAAATTTTGAACCCGCGCATTCCAATTCACCAAACAATTTTGCCCCTATCTACATACTGGGGAAAAAGTGAAAGGAAAAATGTTGGAGGCAAATTGACAGCTGCCAGATGTGAACAAGGGGGACTTAAAGAATGAGAGCGATGGCACCAAAGAGTGTATACTGTACAGTTGCTAAGGTGAGGCCCTGACATGGGATACTCACCACACACGGGGATATGAACACACACACTACCATGTGCTTCACCACATATACCACCCTCAGCACACATTTCACCACACATACAACAACCTCGCCACATAAAAGTCGAAACACAAAAGTCGACACTCAAAACTCACCACGCTGTCCCAGAGCTGTTTAAAAGATGAAAAATGAGCTGTGATTGGTTGCTATCAGCAACAGTTTTCTTTGTAGACAGTTGTGGTAACTGAGGGCCCCGTCACACATAGCGATCTCGCTAGCGAGATCGCTGCTGAGCTGCTGAGTCACAAGTTTTGTGACACAACAGCAATCTCACCAGCGAGATCGCTGTGCGTGACAGCGATCAGCGACCTGCCGGTATAGTTGATCGCTGTAGGAAAGCTCTGGACATTTTTTTGGTTGCTGGTCTCCCGCTGGCCAGCACGCATCGCTCGGCCATGCGCTAGTATAGACATTGTATTGTAACTTGTATGTGTGATGATGGATGTATGGAACTGGTGATTGACTCATTATGAAATCCCTTCATTTGATACGCATGTTGTAAGGTATCTTAGTCTGAGTCAGTGCCTTGTAGTGGCTAAGTCCTTCCTATCCACAGCACTTCTCTTAGCGCCATATTGTGCCATCCAGCACAAGGCACCTAAGTAACTGCATCTGCCAGCGCAGCGCATGTGCAGGTAGTGCTTTCCTTACCCAGTCAAGGTGGTTAGTGGCGTCCACCAGAGCAGTGCAGTGCACACTTAGTGTGTTAAATATTTTCTGTTCATCTCTTGCTGGCTCCGCTGCAGCGGTGCCGAGCGCTAGTGGACTAGAGGGACTTCACCCCGTGTCCTTGGGGAAGAGGCCTGTGTCCATATCCTAGCGCTCATTCAGCCAAGCCCTGTGAGATTAACAGACTTCTGTATTTACTTTGTGCGGCACCGCGGTTCTGTGAAGGAACAAAACTCGCTACTGTACTCACCGGCTGACGCTAACCCGCGTGTGTTCACTTATTATTTGCCGTATAGCCTCCACCATTACTGAGCAGCAGCTCTCCATCTCTGCAGGGTGGACCCTGGGCTGCAAACGCACCTTATACCATCTTCACTATTTAGTGTTTTCCGCCATCCCCTAACACCAATGTTCAGTTGTTCTACGTGGATTGAAGACAATTAATGGAAAAGAAGGAGTTCATCACTTTCATAGCACTGCAGCCTTGCAGCGCTGGGGTCCTGGGTTCGAATCCCACCAAGGACAACATCTACAAGGAGTTTGTATGTTCTCCCCGTGTTTGCGTGGGTTTCCTCCGGGTACTCCGATTTCCTCCCACACTCCAAAGACATGCTGATAGGGAATCTAGATTGTGAGCCCCATCGGGGACAGTGTTGATAATGTGTGCAAACTGTAAAGCGCTGCGGAATATGTTAGCGCTATATAAAAATAAAGATTATTATTATATATTCATGCACTTTTCACCTTGCACTGTTATAATATTTTTTTCTTATCATGCACCTTATTTCATCTTATATGAGTGAACACATATCATGTATATATTATTATATGATGTACATATATCATGTATTGTTTATTTACTTATATATTTACCTGGACATTCTTGAAATTATATGCACTAATATGCAGTAGAAAAGCCAGCAGTTACAATTGGAATTGGATATCATAAACCAAGTGGTATTTGCTGCAAGCTAACTAACTGGACACGTAAATATTAATAGCAAGGACAGTCAAAAATTTACCAAAAGCACAACACAAGAAGAAACACATATCAACCATAAGTCCCTGGATTAAAATATCAAATTTATTGATATAACAGGATTAAAATGAAGCAAAGCATCAATGTATGAGATAAAAAAGGCTGCGATCAGTTGTCGCTGCGCCGAGGGATGTGGATACGGCAGGCCGAGCCCCTGGAATGCATTTTTTCTGATGTATTTATTATTTATTATTCTTATCTTATATTATTTTTTATTTTTAGTAATTATATATTTTTTCTGAATTTTTCTCTGTATTTATTTATATTTTAGTCATTTTATTTTTCTTCTCTTGCTTTATAATTATGTACAGTCATGGCCAAAAGTATTGACACCCCTGCAATTCTGTTAGATAATACTCAGTTTCTTCCTGAAAATGATTGCAAACACAAATTGTTTGGTATTATTATCTTCATTTAATTTGTCTTAAATGAAAAAATACAAAAAGAATTGTCCTAAAGCCAAATTGGATATAATTCCACACCAAACATAACAAAGAGGGTGGACAAAAGTATTGGCACTGTTCGAAAAATCATGTGATGCTTCTCTAATTTGTGTAATTAACAGCACCTATAACTTACCTGTGGCACCTAACAGGTGTTGGCAATAACTAAATCACACTTGCAGCCAGTTGACATGGATTAAAGTTGACTCAACCTCTGTCCTGTGTCCTTGTGTGTACCACATTGAGCATGGAGAAAAGAAAGAAGACCAAAGAACTGTCTGAGGACTTGAGAAACCAAATTGTGAGGAAGCATGAGCAATCTCAAGGCTACAAGTCCATCTCCAAAGACCTGAATGTTCCTGTGTCTACTGTGCGCAGTGTCATCCAAGAAGTTCAAAGCCCATGGCACTGTGGCTAACCTCTCTAGATGTGGCCGGAAAAGAAAAATTGACAAGAGATTTCAATGCAAGATTGTACGGATGTTGGATAAAGAACCTCCACTAACATCCAAACAAGTTCAAGCTGCCCTGCAGTCCGAGGGTACAACGGTGTCAACCCGTACTATCCGTCGGCATCTGAATGAAAAGGGACTGTATGGTAGGAGACCCAGGAAGACTCCACTTCTTACCCCGAGACATAAAAAAGCCAGGCTGGAGTTTGCCAAAACTTACCTGAAAAAGCCTAAAACATTTTGGAAGAATGTTCTCTGGTCAGATGAGACAAAAGTAGAGCTTTTAGGGCAAAAGCATCAACATAGAGTTTACAGGAGAAAAAAGAGGCATTAAAAGAAAAGTACACGGTCCCTACAGTCAAACATGGCGGAGGTTCCCTGATGTTTTGGGGTTGCTTTGCTGCCTCTGGCACTGGACTGCTTGACTGTGTGCTTGGCATTATGAAGTCAGAAGACTACCAACAAAGTTTGCAGCATAATATAGGGCCCAGTGTGAGAAAGCTGGGTCTACCTCAGAGGTCATAGGTCTTCCAGCAGGACAATAACCCAAAACACACTTCAAAAAGCACTAGAAAATGGTTTGAGAGAAAGCACTGGAGACTTCTAAGGTGGCCAGCAATGAGTCCAGACCTGAATCTCATAGAACACCTGTGGAGAGATCTAAAAATGGCAGTTTGGAGAAGGCACCCTTCAAATATCAGGGACCTGGAGTAGTTTGCCAAAGAAGAATGGTCTAAAATTCCAGCAGAGCATTGTAAGAAACTCATTGATGGTTACCGGAAGCAGTTGGTCGCAGTTATTTTGGCTAAAGGTTGTGCAACCAAGTATTAGGCTGAGGGTGCCAATACTTTTGTCCGGCCCATTTTTGGAGTTTTGTGTGAAATGATCAATGGTTTGCTTTTTGCTTCATTCTCTTTTGTGTTTTTTCATTTAAGACAAATTAAATGAAGATAATAATACCAAAGAATTTGTGTTTGCAATCATTTTCAGGAAGAAACTGAATATTATCTGACAGAATTGCAGGGGTGTCAATACTTTTGGCCATGACTGTAATTTATTCTTTTTCTTTTCTTCTTTCTATATTAGCTTTAGCTCTGTTATTTATACATTATTATTATTATTATTATTATTATTATTATTATTATTATTATTATTATTACAATATTATTGTCTACACTTTTTTCACTGTCTAATTAGGGCCTTTATATCACATGTCCATTTTCTTCTAATCACTCAGCATGTATCTCCGCTACTAGGACCTTTCTTTCTCTTGTTTTGAATATCTTCAAGGACCTGCAGATCACCTGACCCATGCCGACAAATGACAGAGGGCCAGGAGGAGCGCAACCCGGCGTTTGCATTCCAGGGGCTCGGCCTGCCGTATCCACATCCCTCGGCGCTGCAACAACTGATTGCGGCCTCGGGGGATCACGTGGGAAAGGTGGGCGGGGTTTCCAGGTGATGTTTAATGCCGTAATGCATCGCTCAACACCTGCTCCCGCTCCCATTGGATGTTCTTTTTATAAATATCTTCCCTGCTTTGGATGACGCCACCCCCTGATGAATGCAGATGCCGATACGCGCGTCGGGGCAGGGAGCATCCTGGGGACGCTGCACATAAGGGCTTAAGGTAATGTCCAAGTGAATCTTGAGCAGTCTTTCATATATATATATATCTCCTATTGTAGTGACACATACCAGTACCTACATGGTGTCATCTGCCATTGTGCATATATATTTGAATCTGGTCCTTACTATAAGTTTAGGTATATGCCTTAATACTTTATTTGTATTGCTGTGCACCTTAGCCCTCTTTTGAATCATACTGCATTTGCACTTTATATATATATATATATATATATATATATATATATATATACACACAATATCTGTATAACAGCATTCTACTTATCTACTTTTGTGGCCTATTTTGGGTAACACCAGATATATTTTTTATGTATTTATACTATATTGGCCACACTATACCTATGTGCAGTATATATATATATATATATATATATATGCAATTGATCCCCTGTGTTTTTGCTGCCCCTTCATTGGCATTTTGCTCCCACCACCCCCCTTTTCTATGGTTTTTCACGTTTTGAAATAAACATTTGTTCTTAATTTGATTATTGGATGTCTTTTCAGTTCTTTCGTTGTATATTATTCTAATTCTCGATTTGTCCTTATTTGCAATTTCCATTAGGGCACTGATAGAGTTGACTGTCATTAATCATATCACTTACATCATTATTATCTATGTGCACCTTTGCCTGGGAATTTGTTGAACCCACTGTAAAATATGTGGCTTTTTTATGCAAAAGAGTGCCGGATATAACTAAATTGACAAACTCCAAAAAAAGTGAATTTAGGCCTAAAATGCCACACTTTTCGGCACACGGATGTATGAGGCGTGTCACAGATAGACCACACTGTAAAATGTGGCCTGATTTTTAAAATATGCTACATAGTGCTGTATATAACTTGAGTAACAGACAGGAAAACACTGGAATACCGGCCTAAAACACCAATTTTTAATCACACGGATGTATGAGGCGTGTCACAGATATACCACAGTGTAAAATATGTTTGTTTTTTTATGCAAAAGAGTGCTGTATATAACGAGAGAGACAGACTGCCAAAAAAGTGAATTTAGGCCTTAAAATGCCACCAGTTTTTGCACACTGATGTATGAGGCGTGTCACAGATAGACCCCACTGTAAAATGTGACCTGTTTTTTTAATAAGTGCAACATACTGCTGTATATAATTTGAGTAACAGTCAGGAAAACACTGGAATCCCGGCCTAAAATGCCCAAATTTTTATCACACAGATATATGAGGCGTGTCACAGATATACCCTTCTGTAAAATATGTGTCTTTTTATGTAAGAGTGCTGGATATGACTAGAGTTACAGTGACAAAAAAAGTGAATTTAGGTGTTATGAATGGGTCACTGAGGAGGATAACAGGACCAGGCTAAGCCACAGAAAACCGGAGAGGTTGGAAACTAAGCGGATTGCAGACCCCTGATCCTATCCACACAACTAGCAGTAGCTGTGGAGCGTGCCTACGATGCCCTAGACACCTTGGCACGGCCGGAGAACTAAATAAGCCTAAAGCAAGAAAAGTGAAATCTAAACTGCCCCGGAGCAGACCCCAAAGGAATAGACAGCCCCCAAACATATATTGTCGGTGAGACAAGAAGAAAACACATACGCAGGTAGGAAAATAGACTGAGCAAATGATGGGGCCCAAACTGACTAGACAGGACAGGAAAGGAAAGACACTGTCTGCAATCACGCAAAAAACCTGAAAAATCCAAAATGTCTGATGCACAAAAACACTGAAGTCGCACGACTTCGCCCCCACTATATCAGCACTCTGGTATATACTGAAAGCAAGGCAAAAAGAGACCAATATAACAGGGGACAAAACACTGACACAAGCAGCAACATATGGGCGGTGATTCAGCACAGACAAAACCAGATCAAATGCAAAAAGATTAGCAAATGAGCCACTTAGCTGAACCATACAGGAACAGAGCAGGAGACATCAAACATCAGACCTCAGAAGGCACAGGAAGAAAATCACCAGCAGGGATTGAAGGAAGTCAACTGTCTTAAATACATCAGTCTGAAACCCCAGATCTCCAATCGGCATCATCATTATCAGGTGGCAAGCCTCTGTCAATCTGACCAGCTCCACTACCTTCAGTAACCACCAGAGGGAGCCAAGAAAGAGAATTGACAACATTTAGGCCTAAAATGCCACAATTTTTTGCACATGGATGTATGAGGCGTGTCAGAGATATACTGTACTACACTGTAAAATGTGGCCTGTTTTTTTTTAAAAAAAATGCACTATAGTGCTGTATATAACTTGAGTAACAGACAGGAAAACACTGGAGTACTGGCCTAAAAACCCCCAATTTTTATCACACGGATGTATGAGGTGTGTCACAGATATACCACACTGTAAAATATGTGTTTTTTATTTATTATGTTTTATGCAAAAGAGTGCTGGAAATAGCTAGAGTGACATACTGCAAAAAAAGGGAATTTAGGCCTAAAATGACAAAATTTTTTGCACATGGATGTATGAGTCGTGTCACAGATACACCACACTGTAAAATATGTGGCCTGTTTTTTTTTTTTTTTAAATGCTACATAGTGCTGTATATAACTACAGTGACACATAGGACAAAAATGGAAAACCGGCCTAAAGTGGCCAAACTTAGAGCACACACAGATATAAGCTGGCACGGGGAAACCACAACGACAAATCTGTGTCCTGTATTTTTTGCTTTTTTGGCCAATTAGTTCTGTATACAACCCCTGGCAAAAATTATGGAATCACCGGCCTTGGAGGATGTTCATTCAGTTGTTTAAATTTGTAGAAAAAATGCAGATCACAGACATGGCACAAAACTAAAGTCAATTCAAATGGCAACTTTCTGGCTTTAAGAAACACTAAAAGAAATCAAGAACAAAAATGTGGGAGTCAGTAATGGTTACTTTTTTTAACGAAGCATAGGGGAAAAATTATGGAATGGCTCAACTCTGAGGGAAAAAATATGGAATCATGAAAAACAAACAAACAAAAAAACACTCCAACACATCACTAGTATTTGGTTTCACCACAAACAACTGAATGAACATCCTCCAAGGCAGGTGATTCCATAATTTTTGCCAGGGGTTGAATGTCTACAGTGACAGAGAGTCAAAAAAATTGAATTTATGGCTAAAATGACCCAAATTTTTATGCAGACTAATGGATGAGGCGTGTCACAGATATACCACACTGTAAAATATGTGGCCTTTTTTTTTGGGGGGGGGGTTCAGCAAAATAGTGTCAAGAAATTGTGTAAGACACTCCAAAAAAAATCTACTAACCGTACCACATAAAAATTGAATATTTCTCTACGCACTCAAAAGTGATCTTTGGGACCCCTTTTAAATTGCAGGATTTTCATGCTGTGCTAGGAAAAGGATCTGGCAGTATTGTGCTCTGTCAAAAAGCAAATGGAGGAGAAAAAAGGGCTCTGGATTGTTTTGCAAAAAAAAAATTCTCTATTAACCCTGGTCAAAAAATGTTTCCAAGCCATTTACACCTGGTGCTAGGTAGATACGGTCAATGTATGCTACAGGTAGCAGCAGCAGCACCAGAACACAGGAAGGGAATGGACCCTCTTGATGTGTGCAATGATCTATATACACACATACAGTGCCTGCATGCCTTGGCACTGATATGTATAGAGCGACATACACTACCCTGCCTGCCTAATACTGGAACCTATATACACCGGAATTAGTCCTTAGAAGGACTGTTGGTTTAGCTGGATTTGAGTAGTTTACGATGGTAGAACCTACACTGACTAATAAATCCCCAAATCTGACCCTATCTTGGCAGCAGCTCTCCTACACTATCTAAATCCGTAGCTGAAAGCGCTCAGCAGGGCGGCGTCTGGTCTCTTTTACCCCAGATGATGCTGTGTGGCCAGCCAATCACTGTACGACCACAACAAAGATGGCTACGGTGTTTCATTGCCTGGCAGACAATCCCTGCATCGTGATTGAGTCTGTAAAGTTCGCCAAAAAAGCTGGGTGGAGACTTGAGTTCCCGCCGAGTAATCCCGAAAATTCTCAGTGCTCGCCGAGTACATCGAGTACCGTGATACTTGGGTGGGTAATGAGTAGTGGAGAGCAAATTCGCTCATCAATATTCATGTTTTGTCTTATTCAGTTGTATGCATCATATGAGACAAGTTGGTCAATGGACATTACCATTCTAACGTGAAGACAGTGGTCAATTATTCCTATAAAAAAAAGTCTGAGCAGAATTCGAAATGCATCTGTAGTAAAAAATGTTGTCATTATTATTATTATTACTACTAGCTGAAGAGCCCGGCATTGCCCGGGCATAGTAACTAATTATGGTTAGTTATAACAAATTATGATTATATCTATATATATAAAGCTGAGTGTAGAGCCGCGCCCACTCCGCATAGCCACATTCACTATAATATCCCACATCATCCCATCAGCCAGAGCCACCGGACAACTACCACTAATATCCCACATCATCCCGTCAGCCAGAGCCACCTGACAACTACCACTAATATCCCACATCATCCCATCAGCCAGAGCTACCGGACTACTACCCCTAATAACCCACATCATCCCATCAGCCAGAGGCACCGGGCTACTACCACTAGTATCCCACCTCATCCCGTCAGCCTGGAGTCAGAACCAGAGCACTGAGTGGAACGGTCCTTACTTCCATACTGGGGATCCCTTTAGGAGAGGCCTGGCGTCAGAACCAGAGCACTGAGTGGATTTTCCCTGACTTCCATACCAAAGATCCCTTTAATAAAAGCCTGGGGTGAGAATCAGAGCACTGAGGGATTTACCCTAACTTCCATACCAGAGATCTCTTTAAGAGAGGCCTGGGGTCAGTACCAGAGCGCAGAGTAGTTTTTCCCTCACTTCAGTACCGAGGATCTCTTTAAGAGGGGACTTGAGTCAGAACCAGAGTGCTGATGGATTTGCCCTCACTTCCATACCGGGGATCCCTTTGAGAGCCTGGGATCAAAACCAGAGCACTGAGTGGATTTGCCCTGACTTGCATTCCAATGATCCCTTTAATAGAACCCTGAGGTCAGAATCAGAGCGCTGAGGCATTTGCCCTAGCTTCCTTACAGGAGATCCCTTTAAGAGAGTCTTGGGTCAGTACCAGAGCATTTGAAGACAATTGCCCTGACTTCCATATCGGGAATCCCTTTAAGAGCGGCCTGGGGTCAGAATTAAAGCGCTGGATGGATTTGCCCTGACTTCCATACCGGAGATCCCTTTAAGAAAGGCCTGGGGTCAGTACCAAAGCACAGAGTGGATTTGCCCTAAATTCCATACCAATTATCCCTTTAAGAGACCCTGGGGTCAGAACCACAGAGCTGGGTGGAACTGTCCAAACTTCTATACCGGGGATCCCTTTAAGAGAGTCCTGGGGTCAAAACCAAAGCGCTAGATGGATTTGCTCTGACTTCCATACCAATGATCCCTTTAAGAGGTAAGATGTGCTTATGGTATGGAGGATGTGTGATGGGTATATGGGCAGGGAGGGGGTGATTCCTTTCTATCCTGTGCTCTCTGGTCCTTTCAGAGAATGGCTTGGAGCTTATGTTCCCGGGGATGCTATATTTCTCCAACCAGGGTTCTGAAGTGTCAGTGTGTCACTGGGCATTATATTGGCTTAGCAGCTTTAATCCAGGTAATACTGTATGTATGGGGCGAGGGTCTCCAGCAGTTCATTGTCAGCACAGGCAAATAGCTAGTGGGGTGTTTATTGTTGAAATGAGAGCATTGCGCTATGTAAATATATAACCTTCATTGTGCTCCACTATCTATAACTTGCTGCCATTGTTTATTTTAGCACTATATCACTATAAAGGTTTGATTAGTCACAACTCAGAAGATTAATTCATTGCTATTTAATTATAGCCTTACGATAATATTTACATTTGTTATAATTATTACTGGGCTTTATAATGCTGCTAGCGAGGGTATTTGAATAGAGTCTCTATTCTGACATCATATACTATCATTAAATCAATATATTTGGGTATTTTCAGTATATAAATTTTGATATGCTATTTGCAGTGTGAGCAGAAATATTAATTTGGACCACATACATTTTTCCTGTTATTTTTAAGTATTGCTGTAGCTGACATTTTGGTGTGCTAATGGGTTAGAGGTATCCTATTTTTATGTATATGTTTTTTAATATTGATTCAATAAAATAATATTGCTTTTTAAAAAAATATTATCTTCAGTTAGTTACTCTTCTTGATCTTGACGCTATTTTATTGCTGTAGCGATCAGTATGTATATTTCTCCCACCATGTCAGTGTCTGCTGAGGTGTTGACAAGTGGGAAAACTGTTGGTCATAGCAACCAATCACAGTTCAGCTTCTTTTAAACAGCTCTGGTGAAATGAGAGATGCTTCATGATTGTTTGCAAGGAAAACTGTTGTTCATAGCAACCAGTCACAGCTCAGTTTCTTTTGAACAGCTCTGGTGAAATGACAGATGCTTCGTGATTGGTCGGTGATACATACACACACATTCATTTTTATATATAGAGACTATTTATTAATATAGCGCCATTTATTCCATGGCGCTTTATATGTGAGAAGGGGTATACATAATAAAAACAAGTACAGTAATCTTAAACAATACAAGTCACAACTGGTACAGGATGAGAGAGGATCCTGACAATCTACAAGGGATAGGTGAGGATACAGTAGGTGAGGGTAGAGCTGGTCGTGCAGTGGTTTGGGCAATCTGTGGTTACTGCAGGTTGTAGGCTTGTCGGAAGAGGTAGGTATTCAGGTTCTTTTTGAAGGTTTCCATGGTAGGCGAGAATCTGATATGTTGTGGTAGAGCATTCCAGAGTAGGGGTGAGGCGTGGGAGAAACCTTGTATGTGATTGCGGGAAGAGGAGATAAGAGGGGAGCAGAGAAGGAGATCTTGTGAGGATCAGAGGTTGCATTCAGGTAAGTAATGGGAGACTAGGTCACAGATGTATGAAGGACACAGGTTGTGGATGGCTTAGTATGCCATTGTAAGAGGAAAAGGCAGTTTGTTTGATGCAGTGAGTAACCGGAGACAGAGAAGGGGTTAACAGTTTTTTACTAAACAATCGATAACAGCAATACTCCTCGCAGGGAGGCAATGATAATGGAAACAAGAATATACAAGATAAACAGTAAACTTATCAGCTGAAGTTCTGGCAGAGGGAAGGCTGGAATATCTCCCAATGGTGTAGCAAATGGTGCACAAAGTCTCTGGCTCTGTTCCAAAGGAAGGAATAGCACTGCCACCCGACAGTGCCGAAGGATTCAGTCCTCTTTGTCTTTAATATGCTGGAACATGGAAACAATCCTCTGCATGTATGTCCCAGGAATGGCGCCGGGCATAGGTCGCGAGCACGTGCACTAGCCACAACAATCCGTGGTAACTCGGAGTAGTCTCCAGGCTGTGATAACGGTATCTCAGGTGAAGCAACAGTATTCAGTGATTTGATCGCAAATGGTAACTCAATAGCGTCGGGGTAATCTCTAAGTCAGTACACGGAGGTCTGCAAGCAGGGGAGTCATCAGTAGGAGCTGCGGAGAGGGAGTCAACCATCTCCTGTTGACTTCCCGCCAAGTCTCCCCTGTTCCTGTGCTCAGGCTCCCTTAAGTACCCCACGCCCCCTGCTATCTGACCAGATGGTTTCTCCCTCCCAGGGGAAATCTCCCCCGCTAGCGGTGGTGACAGCCCTGATAGTTCCAGCCTTAAAAGGCAGCGCACATTGCTGACTCCGTCTTGTCTCATCTTCTTACACCATGGTTAGGGTCATCAAAATAATAAAAAGTAGCTAACTCTATTAATACAGAACAATTTTTTTCTCTTTTATTCATCTCCAGTTTCCAAGAGCCTTGACACCATTTAGTTTCTAACTTTTACTTATTGGAAAAAACAGGAATAATTCTGTGTGGAGGAGGATGGAATGCAAAAGCAATTGTGCCCCCGTTTACAGGTTTTGTTTTTCACTTAGGGTTATACATTTAGGGCTCAGTTTGTAAAAAAATTACCAAAATATTTGAAATAAAGTCAAAAGTGCTCTATATACGTTTGGCATCACCAGAATCGTACTGACCTGGAGAATCATGTTACCGGGTCATGTCTACAGCAAAGGTTGAAAAAACAACCCCTATACTTCCCATAAAAAATAAATAAAATTATGGAATTGTGGGGTAATTTGTTTAATCATTCCATCCCATTTGGAACTTCATGTTTTTCAGTAGATTATACAGTAAAATGAATGGTATAATACACAATTACAAGATGTGCTGCAAAAAAACAAGTCCTCATACATCTATGAGGACGGGAAACTAAAAATTACCGTATATACTCGAATATAAGTCGAGATTTTCAGCCCAAAAAATTGGGCTGAAAGTCCCCCTCTCGTCTTATATTCGAGTCATATACAAAGGGGGGCGGAGGGGGCGGGGGTGTCAGGTCATACTTACCCGCCCTGACGCTGTCTCTTGAGCCCCCAGCTTCTCCCCGTGCTCTCTCTTCCTGCCTTCAGTGGTCACGTGGTGCCGCTCATTAAAACTCATGAATATGCGCACATTAATGAGTGGTATCACAAGACCGCTGAATGCAGGAAGAGAGAGCGCGGAGAAGCTGGGGACTCAAGCGACAGCGTCAGGATGGGTAAGTATAGCGATACTCACCTGTCCTGCGTCCATGGCTGCTTGCTGCTGTCTGTCATCGGTCAGTGACTTCAGACAGCAGAGGGCGCGGTGACGTGATTAGTGCGTGCCGCGCCCCCTGCAGTCTGAACGTCACTGACTGATGACGTGCAGATAGCGGTGAGCAGCCATGGACGCAGGACAGGTGAGAATCTGACACCCAGCGACGGAGAGGTGAGTATGTCATTTTTTTATTTTTACATGCAGCAGCAGCATGGGGGAATAATCTAAGGAGCTACTAATGGGGACAGTATATGGGGGAACAATCTATGGAGCTATTTATGGGGGCAGCATATGAGGGAACAATCTATGGAGCTATTTATGGGGGCAGCATATGAGGGAACAATCTATGGAGCTATTTATGGGGGCAGCATATAAGGGAACAATCTATGGAGCTATTTATGGGGGCAGCATATGGGGCAACAATCTATGGAGCTATTTATGGGGGCAGCATATGGGGGAATAATCTATGGAGCTATTTATGGGGACAGCATATGAGGGAACAATCTATGGAGCTATTTATGGGGGCAGCATATAAGGGAACAATCTATGGAGCTATTTATGGGGGCAGCATATGGGGGAATAATCTATGGAACTTCATATGGGGGAATAATCTATGGAGCATTTCCCACCCTAGACTTATACTCGAGTCAATAAGTTCTCCCAGTTTTTTGTGGCAAAATTAGGGGGGTCGGCTTATACTCGGATCGACTTATACTCGAGTATATACGGTAGTTATGGCTTTTAGGAAAAAATATGGGAAGATGTTAGCGGTGGCTATCAGTTTATACAGTATATGTTGGAATAGTAATAACTCAGCTCTTTATAAAAGTGGAAATAATATTTATGGCTTCATCATAATTGAAAAATTTGGACTTTCTTCGACCACGCGGCAAAACCCTTTGCATTTGAGCCAAGTATGAGCTTTGGCAGATACTTTCTCCGAAGCTGTTTGCAGTAGCTGCTGTATGTATGGATCACTGTTTTTCACTCTCAAAGATTTTTTCTATTGGTGCCAAAGAAAATGGCGCTTTTACAATTACGTCACACTGATATTTTTTTTCTGTTTCACAAATAGCAGGGCTCATACCTGTAGCATTTGCCTTAAAAATGAGTGTATATGGTGCAGATATTCTAAACATTTTCCAACTGGATTTCCACTGCTTAATGACAATAATGCATTGCAAAAGTAGCATTTTTTCATAATTTTTAAAGGATTTTTCACTATGAGACAACCCCTTATTAATGTGTGAAGAGATGGCCATATTGCCCCTGTTTCCCCCTTGAAGATCATGTGTAATGTTAATTTTGTGCAATGTAAATAGTGATATGCGTTGACAATGTTTGTATGTGTAGTGATTCTGCCCACCAACAGATAGATAACAAGGACAGTTAGTTAAGTTTGGGATCAGCCCAGAGTGAGATTGGTCAAGTTGAAGAGAGAGAGACAGTTTACTGGTAGTGAGATGAGAAATAACCCAGAGTGCATAGTAACCTAAGGACCTAAGGTTCAGTGTGAGCTCTGCCGCAGTTTGTGGGTGTCTCCTACTCGTGAGAGGAGACCGAGAAAAAGGGATAGCGTGATGAGTAGCAGCAAAAAGGAAAGTGACTGAGACAGAATGAATTCCCAGAGAAAGGTCCTGGGAGAGGACACCTATCAGTACAGCCCAGAGTTTACAACTCATAAAGGTAATGGGCCAGGACAGGACAGAGAACAAGGACGAAGGGAAAGCCCCAAAGAAGAAGAGTGAATGAAACAGAGGCAAAATATGTGCACCTTTGCTCTACTTAAGAGCTGGATTCTCAAAATCATTATGAGTCTGAGATTGGACTCGCAGCAATCAGCACGATGTTTCTTATCCTTTGGATGGGGGAGAGCTTGAAATAACTTTGTAATCAATTGGCAATCACAGCATCATGGGTCAGAGATTAAAATGCCAGCTAGTTGGACATCATTTTTCTGCATCCATTTGGGCTGAGAAGGGGTTAAATGCAATAAAATATAGTTTGCCTCACACCTATCAATGCTACTGCAACTCAATGCTGGCCCTGTGCTTGCTCCTTGAGACCTGGCTCCAGTCTTCTCTTCACCGACGCTGACTTGATCTCCACACATGTGGAGTGACGTGAAGGGTTGGGTGATGATATAACACACATCAAGACCTGGCCAGAGCTGGAAACGCCCAATGAAGAGAATAATGACGGTGAAGCTTAGGGGACAAGCGGAGGCAAGTATGATATTTATTCATGACATGAATGACCCACCCTTTTATTACAGCTTTTATTTCTAACAGAAAACAGGGAAAACTTTGATTTGCATCAAATAAATTCATTGTAAATTGAATTTCTTGGTTAAATTTGAGCAAATTTTGAATTATATCAGATTTCTAAATTTCTGCAATTACCTTTTAGATATTTTTTGGGCTACTGCTGGAGGATACAATTTTTTTTTTTACCATTTATCTCGTCTGAGACTGGGACGGCTCCGTGCGCTGCCTAAAAGACGAAGACTGCTAATCAACGTTTGGTGAGCAGACTATTCCTGTACCCCTCATTACCCTCTGCTCTTTAAGTATTGGCACCAGAGAAAAAATTTTGAGGCTGTGTGCCCTCATAAGCGTTTTCGCATTTTTTAAACGTTTTTTCCATGCAAAAACTCTTAAAAAACGTATACATTAAGAATCCCATTCTTATAATACATTCTGCAATTTTTGTGCACATGATGTGCTTTTTTCCGTAAAAAAACACATCGCGGTAAAAAACGCAGCATGTTCATTAATTTTGCGGGAAAAAAACGCATTTCCAAATGCACAAAAAACGCAGAAAAATATACGTTTTTCCGGGGAAGGGGTCCTGTTTTTAATCAGGAATTTTCTGCATACGTGGGCACATAGCCTAAAAGTCAAAATGTCGAAGGTTCGCTACATTTATTGTGGGATAATCAGGCTTATTACAGCCTGTCATGTCGCACGACTTGGGAATCATTCAGTATTGTATTGCGATTGTATTGTTGCTGTTACACTACTATGAAATCAGCTTTGCCTTTTACAAGTTTGTCCTGTCTCTCTCCCTGTAGCCCAGCTCTCGTTTCTTCCTCCAGTGTCAGTGTATGTCAGCCATATTCATCTGATGCTCATTCCTGTATATCTCTGGTTCAGAATGGTCTTTTTACCGACTGCAATTGTTAATATCTACACGACTTCAGCTTGAAAATAACCATCTACTGGAGTTTTCATACAGGCCTCTGCAGTCGAGTTTAAGCTATCTGATGTTTCCTTCATGTAACTATTGGTTCAATACAAACAACCATAGAAACATCATCTCAAGAGCCTCATACTGTCAGCCTAGCTATGGAGTCAGAATACGTGACATTCATTAGACATAATAGAGTTTAACCCTGCTATTCTGTTCGTTTCCACTATACACTTGTACTGTTCCGGTCATTTTTGAACTATAACTAACTATAACTATAACTAAAATTAACTATAGTATAAAATGCGTGCAAACATTTTGAAAAAAATAGTAAAAATAATAAAAAAAATAAAAAAAATCAGTTTTTTTTTATTTATTTTTAGAGGAAAAGCAGGGTAAATAGCATACAGAGAAAAAAAATTGCCCAGAACTGTACTGAAAGCCAATGCGTATGGTTTGGACTGAAAGCATGTGTAAATCTGCACCTAAAGCAACTGTTTACTTCATAAACAATAGTAGATGCAATAAGTAGTCTCAAAAGAAATTATAACTCATTTGTTTTACTCAAAAAAATGGCTGAAATTAGCATAAAATGCTATTAGGTCATTTTTGACCGGGAACAGTACAAGTGTTAAAAAAAATGTGGCGCAAAAACTAAACCAAAAAAAAAAAGTACCCTTAAAAAGAACCCCTCAAATTAGGAAAATAGAAGTAACCACAAGTTTCAGAACTGTATAATGAATTTTTTTAAAAATATCAAAGTTCAAAAACGTTCATTTTTGACCGAACAGAACAGCAGGGTTAATAATTTTATTGCAACCAATTTTTTAAACATTTCTAACATCTTCTTGGCATCCAGATTCACT
The DNA here is from genome assembly GCF_039654945.1 of Dendrobates tinctorius. Classification (NCBI taxonomy): domain Eukaryota; kingdom Metazoa; phylum Chordata; class Amphibia; order Anura; family Dendrobatidae; genus Dendrobates; species Dendrobates tinctorius. The sequence goes on along the minus strand of NW_027361761.1, from coordinate 15,111,297 downwards.
TCCAGCGGGAGCAATCTAGAATGTCACTCTTTATTAGAGATCAGCGGATCGATTGGAAGCAAATCAAATTCGATTGGAATTTTTACCCAAAATTTGAATTTCGAATATTTTTTGGATTCTATTCGCTGCAATGGGACAAATCCATCTGTCAATTTGCTGGATTGATTTTAAAGCATGGAATGAGTGACGCAAAAAAATATGTATATATAAAGTGTATAGAAAATGCTCACCTCTCAGAAACCTTCAACTTTCGAGCCGTACAGCTCACTCTGGCTCCAGTTTCTCCCCGGGGCAGGCTCTGGCGCTGACTAAACCTCACAACATCATGGCACCAGGCGATGAAGCATGTCCTGATGCAACATCATGATATTATGAATAAAAGTCAGTGATAAGCGGTCATAGAGGAGCGCTTAGGAAGCAACCCAGGGGCAGACAAAAATGTCAGGTCTCCACCGCAGCTCCAGCCGAAAACCTCCAATGGAGGATAGGAGCAATGAGAAAATGGAAACGGTCTTAGGAGCGCAGGAAAGCGACTCAGACAAGAGATGGGGTTAAACCACAACGCGTTTCAACGGAGGATCCGTCTTCATCAGGTGGAAGTTGGATCACCTGATGAAGACGGATCCTCCATCAAAACGCATTGTGGTTTAACCCCATCTCTTGTCTGAGTCTCTTTCCTGCGCTCCTAAGACCGTTTCCATTTTCTCATCATGATATTATGAGGCCTAATCTACAACCGAGGCAGTGAAGAGAGACTAGTGCCAGAGGGAGATGAACAGGTGTAAAAGCTATTTTTCTAACCTTGCATTTATTAAGCTTTTTGGTTTGCCAAGATCTATGAATCATAATAAATGTTTTTAAATTTTCAAATTTGATTTGCAGGAAATCACGCAAATCACAAAAATCACGCAAATCTGCAGAATCTGAATTTCCCCTCAAGCCTTGCAGTTAACTCTTCATAGGTCTAACCCTAAATACCCTAAATTGCACATTCCCCATAGCATGACATGACTGTCTACTATGCAGTTGAATTTTCCTCTTATGAAAGGCAACAAAGGCTGAAGTGAGGATCAGCATTTAAGCCTCTATTGTCCTTTAGCAATCAGAGAAGCATTTTTCATAGACTTGTTCATTTTCATCCCTAATATTTTATAGAAAGGGCAACTATACATTGGCTATAGATGCACACTATGTCTTATCCGCGAGGGATTGCACAGATTTCATAGGGTAATGGAGAATTCATGAATCCCACTGCAGGTGTAAGGTCTAGCTTTGCTCCTGATGGAGCCTTGAATGTAAAGTTCTGTAGCAGAGTTGTGAAGAACAGGAACAATTCCATTTTTGCCAGGTTCTCTCCGGCACAACTTCTTTTACCTGTGTAAGAGAAAAAAATAGATAAAAAAAACATTCCCGGTGATCAGCTGTATTGATCATGCATGTTATAGAGCAGGAAGAACTAGCTTTATTTTTGTTTGTTTTTTCAGAACACCATAAATCAAAATGGTATACAATGTAATTGAAAAAGTTACTAATATTTTGGAAGGTTTTTAGGACTATTAATCCTGAGCAGATGTGTTGGAGCTTGAGTACCTGGTTAGAGGTGATGCAAATGAATTAGCAGGGAGTGGTTCAGCAGCCTTATCAGTAATCTGTGGTGAGTGGACAGGAGACATTTAAACTTCTTCCTACCTGCCTGCATCTGCAGCTATTGAGTAGACGGCCTAGCGAGATGTCACATGACATTGCAGCCAGATAATCAATAAAAAAGTCCGAGATGCCATCAGGTAAGAGGTAGTTAACAGGGAACACGTATGGCAGCAAAGGATTATTGATGTGATTTGCAAATCGATCTACAACCATCTGTAGTTTTGAGACACTCACTCTGAAAACTAGGCTTTTGGAAGATTACGGTGTATATATGTGTATGTTAGGACCTTTAACGCTGAGAAGTTCGGTTAAAGGCACAGCTAAGGATCAGGATCTTGTATCTTCTAAATAGCGGAGTATGGATGCAGGAGAAAGCCTATAGTCTCTACTGCATCTATACTTTGCTGGGGTGCGTGCACTTAGGCAAGAGTTGAACGCTGCTGTTTCCCAATTCACAGCTCTCAAGTAACAGCTCAAAACTACAGTAAGTTAAAAGGTGTTGGATGATGGGACTACTGATCCTATCATCCCACACCTACAGCTGCTAATTACAGTGAGAGCAGGAGCGGTGGATGGGAGAATTCATCTGCTGCTCCTACACTGTAAATAATTCATTAAAAAAAAAATGGTGTGTGCTCTCCTGTATTTTTGATAACCAACCAGACAAAACTCACAGCTGGAGGCTGCAACTCTCAGCTGTCAGCTTCAGCAAGGTTTCTTATCAAGAATAGAGGTCCTCACGCTGTTTTTTTAAAATTATTTAAACCTCACAAATTAACCCCACAAATATTAACCCGCTTGCCACCACTACAGGCAACGTGGGAAGACCCGGGCAAAGCACCAGAATATAGATGTGCCTTTTCTGGGCAGCTGCGGGCTGCTATTTTTAGGTTGGGGATGGATCAATGTCCATAGCCCCTTACCAGCCTGAGAATACGAGCCCCCAGCTGTCTGCTTTACCAAGGTTGGTTGTCAAAAATGGGTGGACCCCATGCTGTTTTGTTAAATTATTTATTTAAATAATTTAAAAAAACAGCGTGTGGACACCTTTGTTCTTGATAACCAGCCTTGCTAATGCTGACAGCTGAGGGCTGCAGCCCGCAGCTGTGAGTTTTGTTTGGCTGGTTATCAAAAATAGGGGGAGACCCACAATGTTTTTTTTTTAAAATTATTTGTTTACAGCGCAGGAGTGGAACATGAATAGTCCCTTCCACCGCTCCTGCTCTCACTGTAATTAGCAGTTGTAGGTGTCGGATGATGGAAGAAGTAGTCCCATCAGCTGACACCAGTGACCGGAGGTAAAGTTTATACCTCTGATCACAGCTGCGGGCTCATGCTGTCTTTTGACAGCGTAGGAACTGCGGCTCTCTGGCCTGCTGTGATCATTTCCCCACAGATCAGAAGCAGTGTTTGATGCGCTGTCATGCACATACCAGCTCAGCAAACACTGATAGAGAGGGGTAGTCTTATACGGCGAGTATATTCCAAACTCTCTATTTTAACTGGAAAAGTTGAGGCTCATCATATACGCCCAGTCAATTTACATGCTGGAAAATATGGTAATCTCCCAATAGCTTCCCTCACGTAATCTCCAGTCCTCCCAAGACGGCCTTCCCTCCGCCATGCTTATTCAATCCTCACCCAATCGCCTCCAAGACTTCTCCTGAATATTCCCCATCCTCTGGAACTCTATGCTACTGTAGTATGTTGGTGTTTTCTATTGTAAACAATGATAATGCAGTAATTTAATTTGACCACCAGAGGTCACTTTTGAGTAACAGACAGAAAATTCTGGAAACAGGAAATGAAGACTCAGAGACTTTCCCGGGTAAATGAGGAGAAGGAGCTTGTTGGTGAGACTGAGAGAAATCCAGAGCTTGAAGGATTCCTGTTTGGACAGCGTGATTAAAAGAAAGCAGCTCCTGTGAGTAAGCTGAGAAGTGTGACCGGTCACCCCATGTTTCACCGTTGGGATGGTGCTCTTAGGCTTCCAAGCTTCTCCCTTTTTCCTCCAAACGTAATGACGGTTATTATGCCCAAAAAGTTCAATTTTAGTTTCATCAGACCATAGGACATCTTAAAAAATTATGGTCTATGTTCCTGTATGCATCTGCAAACATTAATCTGGCTTTTTTCTTTTTTTAGTAATGGCTTCTTCCTGGCAGAGTTGCACTTCAGCCCATGTTGATACAGTACTCGTTTTACTCTTGATATTGACACAATCTTACCAGCTTCCTCCATCATCTTCACAAGGTCTTTTGCTTTTGTCCTTGGATTGATATGCACATGTCAGACCAAAGCACATTCATCTCTGGGGCACAGAACCGTCTCCTTCCTGAGTGGTATGATGGCTAGGCATTCCCAACTTGTTTGTATTTGTGCATAATTGCTTGTACAGATGAATGAGGCACCTTCAGGTGTCTTGAAAATGTACCCAAGGATGAGCCAAACTTGTGCAAGTTCACAATTCTCTTCCTGATATCTTTGCTGATTTATGGAGACTTTCCCATGATGCTACACAAAGAAGCAGTGTGTTTCAGGTGTGCATTAAAATACATCCACAGGTGTGTCTCCAATTAACTCAGATGTTGCCAAAAACACATGACATCATCATATGGGCAGTCCAGAATTGTTTAAAGGCATAGTAATCTACTGTGTGTAAACTTTTGACTTTCCAGTAAGTAATAAAAATGCCTTAAAACATTCTCTCATTATTCTGGCATTTAGCAAATATTAATAATTATGGTAATCCTAATTGACCTAAAGCAAGAAAGGTTTATTCTGATTTCGTGTCAGATATTGAGAAGCATATGCATATCTGTCTTTTTATATAGTGTATGTAAACTTCTGGTTTCAACTGTATATACTATATTTTGTGGATTATAAGACGCACGCCAAAGTTTGGGGAGGAAAATAGGAAAAAATGTTTAATGATATGGAGGTGCATTTTATAATCCATTTTTACAGTAGCTTACCCGGGTGTTGGGGGAGACGGCTCGGTTGGAGGGTCAAAAGAGGCAGTGTCGCTGCTGAAGGAAGCTGGCAACGGTGGCAGGAGTGGGGTGATGCTTTGGGCCCCGAGCTGGGAGGAGGGGGTGTTTGGCTGAGCAAGGCTGTGGTGGGCACCGGACTTCCAGAAAATGTTTGAGGAGTCCCTATGCTGCTCATCGTTTTTACTGTGGTGGACTTTGGGAAAATGGCAGGAGGAGGCGGCACATGCACAGATTGAGATATAGGCTATTGAGATTTCGGGAGACAAGATCTCGGGAGATGAGATCTCAATCTGTGCATGCACAGCGTGTTAGCAGTACTTCTGATGAAGGAAACCGAGATTTCCATAAAGCGTAAGGACCAGGATTTGTGGACACCACTGGCCTGGGCCCCCTGATCGCTCTACTTGCAGCTCCACATTTCTTCTACTTACCCCAGAACATCTAATGCATTGCCTATATGAGGGTCACCTTGCTGGAAAATTTTGGTGACTGTGACCCTGGATCTTTCAGTACTTCATAGGGGCAAGTGGGCTAATCCTCTACTCTGCTATTGCATCTTATACATCCTTTCTATGTATGTAAGAGACATTTTATCTAGCATTCGCTGTATTTGTTACAGTGTATGGGTGGATTGAATCAGGTTGACTCCTATTTTTTTATCAGTACATCAAAATATTTTTTCTACTACATATTTATTCTATGGCCTAGATGCCTATCCATTTTACAAATTAATTGGGTACCTATCCCAATTAATCAAAAACCGCTCATAATGCATATATATATATATATTAATATTTCTCATATTATATTATTATAGTGCTTTTCATCCAGTGCTAATAGATTTTTCTTCAAAATAAAGTTATTAGTGATGACGAGGTGCTCGTTGCTCAGGTCGAGCAAATTGAAATACTCGGTTACTCGACCCGAGCAACGAGCCCAATTTAAGTCTATGGGACACCCGAGTTTCTTTGCCTCGACCTCTTTATAGGGTATCAAAACGTTTGGAATCAATGGGAACAGTGCACAAATGACATGGGGAAGGCCCCTGGAAGCTTTTCTGACTCCTAGGTCACTGCTGTGACCAATGTTGTCAGAGTGTGATGCCAATTTTACAGGCGCACAGAAAAACATACAAAAATGAAACCAAAATGGATTTTACAGGGAAATATTATCCTGGAAAGGATGTCCCTTAACATAATTTGTGTGTAAGGTAAAAAAAATACCCCCCCCAAAAAAATGCTCCTCCACCACTTTGGCTATGTTCACACGTAGCGCTTTTGATGCCTTTTTCAACTTTACCATTGCTTTCAACCAATACAAATGCATTTACTGAGAAATGTCATAGTAGTGTCGAGGTGAGAATGGATAAAACGAAACTTCAGCTTTGACTTTAGTATTAACCCTTCACAGTAGCATTTAACAACCCTAGCTGGCCATGTGGTGTGTGACACATCAGACACATCTTTTTTAATTTATGAAGGCGTGGCTCTTAGGCTATGTGCCCACGTTGCGTTTTGTAAGCAGAATATTCCTGAGCGGAAACGCACACCCTCTTCCCTGGAAAACGCATGCGTTTTATGAAGTGCTTTTGTAAGAGTTTTTGACGCTTTTGTTAAGCGTTTTAGCATGCGTTTTCCTATGCGTTTTTGCAATACAATTGTATGTATGTGAAAACGCGTGCGTTTCCGCAAAATTAATGAACATGCTGCGTTTTTTTCCGCTTAGCTTTTCCGCAGCTGAAAAAAACGCACAGTTAACACAATATGTGCATTTTCCATTTTATTACATTGGATGCTTTTCTTAAGCGTTAATGCAGCAGAAACGCTTGTCTAAAAACGCTGCGGAAACACTTAAAAAACGCTACGTGGGCACACAGCCTTAAAGTCACAAAGCATTTTTTTATAGGGGCATCAGTGGGCATCACAATTCTTAAAGGGCCATTATTAAACAGTGGGTCTCCTATATTGTTATTGCCTATGCAGTGAGTGGCAGGGCTGCCAAAAAATTAGGACGCACCCCAATACCCCTTTCACGAGACGTACAAGAGGGCCTCCTGAAAAAATGTTCCCATTATAAAAAAGTGGGTCTCCCATAGTGTTTGCCTATGCATTGAATGCAAGGCCTGCCTTGCCTCAAAGTTACATGCACCCCAATAACCCTTGGAACAGACATCATGGATGGCCACATGAAACCAAACTTTCCATTATTTTTCATTTGGTACTGCCATACTGTTAGCCTATGCATTGAATGCAATCCCCGCCCTGCCACAAAGTCAAACGCACCCCAATAAGCCTTTGAACCCACGCACTGGATGGCCACAGGAAAACCCAGTTCACATTATTGTTTTGGTACTGCCATACTGTTAGCCTATGCATTGAATGCAAGGCGCACCTTGCCACAAAGTTACACGCACCCCAATAACCCTTTAAAACGAAGTACTGGATGGCCACATGAAAACAAAGTTCCCATTATTATTATTTTATTACTACCATAAAGTTTGCCCATGAAGAATGCAAGGCCTGGTCCAAATTTGCACGCACCTCCATCCCCCTTGGAATAAACGTGGAGGAGGGGCTCCTAAAAATATTTTCCCATTACAAAGGAGTGGGTCTCCTATACTTGGGACGGAAGCTTAATGTCAAAGAAGCACAAACTTCACCTTCAGTGTTGCTTAAGTCCTCCAGCTGAAGTTGATCCTGATACTATCTTAAAATCACTCTTTAAATCCTCAGGGTCATCAGCAGTCATCCAACCACCTGCATTTAAGATTAATCTCTGATGACACCAGCACAACTTGGAGACTGTAATAACAGTGGTTCACAATTCATTTAAGGGCAAAGAGACTCCTTTAAAAAAACCTTCACTTTTCTTTTTGGTTTATGTTTAATGCTGGTGATGTACACCAGCAGGTAGTTGATCATAGAATCATAGAATCATAGAATCGTAGAGTTGGAAGGGACCTCCTGGGCCATCTGGTCCAACCCCCTGCTCAAAGCAGGATTCGCTAAATCATCCCAGTCAGATGTCTGTCCAGCCTCTGTTTGAAGACTTCCATTGAAGGAGAACTCACCACTTCTCGTGGCAGCCTGTTCCACTCATTGATCACTCTAACTGTCAAAAAGTTTTTTCTAATATCTAATCTGTGTCTCCTCCCATTCAGTTTCATCCCATTGCTTCTAGTCTTTCCTTGTGCAAATGAGAATAAAGTTGATCCTTCTACACTGTGACAGCCCTTTAGATATTTGTAGACAGCTATTAAGTCTCCTCTCAGTCTTCTCTTTTGCAAACTAAACATTCCCAAATCCTGCAACCTTTCCTCATAAGACAGGGTTTGCAGACCGGTCACCATTCTGGTCGCTCTTTTATGAACTTGCTCCAGTTTGTTGATGTCTTTTTTAAAATGTGGTGCCCAAAACTGGACACAATATTCCAGATGAGGTCTGACCAAAGAGGAGTAGAGGGAAATAATGACTTCACGTGATCTAGACTGTATGCTTCTGTTAATACATCCTAGAATTGCATTTGCCTTTTTTGCTGCTGCATCACACTGTTGACTCATATTCAGTCTGTGATCTATTAGTATACCCAAGTCTTTTTCACATGTGCTGTCACTTAGCCCTATTCCTCCCATTCTATATATGCTTTTTCCATTTTTATTGCCCAGATGTAGTACTTTGCATTTCTCCCTGTTAAAAACCATTCTGTTAGTTGCTGCCCACTTCTCCAGTTTATTTAAATCTTTTTGAATCCTCTCTCTCTCTTCTCTAGTATTAGCTATCCCTCCTAGCTTTGTGTCATCAGATGTTTGAAGGAGTCTGGTATCAGACATTGGACAATTTATCTGTCATGATCCCAGTGCAAATTTTTGAGCTGCACATCAGGGGTTAATGTCTGGAGCTCAGTGCAGGTTCTGACCTGCACACCTGGGGTTAATGATTGTGGCCTCTCTTTGGTTCTGGGAGAGCTTCTTAAACCCCTGGGAAGCTCCAATCCCTGTCAATTATACTTTTGCCTTTGGCCGAGTGTGCTGACCTCTGTGTGCCTGTGCCTGTTCGTTGTTCTAGCTTGTTTATATGGTTCTGATCCGGTTCTGTTCCCCATTGTGAGTTTGCCTGTTGATTCTGTACTGCGCTACCCTCTGTGTATGACTCATTGCCTGTGATCTGACTACTCTCTGCCTCGTCCCTCTTGTACCTTGCAGCTATCTCTGTATATGACTCATTGGCTACGTCCTGACTATCCTCCCTGTCTATGCCCCTTGGTAACTTTGTCTCACAGTTACCCTGCTAGGAGTTCTCGTGCAGCTCCTAGCTCTCTGGAGTTTAGGCCACGCCCCTAGCAGTCACGTGCTTCAGGACCTGCTGTTTCTGAAGTACGCACCTACTCGGCTGCTGCCCGCTCCACAGGTATCTTTGAGCACAGTTCGCTTTACTTAGTACACGCGCACTGGCTCAGTGAGCAAGTTCAGTGTGGTGTTCCTGACATTAGCCTGTTCACAGCATTGTAATACAGTTCACCTTTGTTTTTAGGCAGTTGCGTTATTGCATCAAGAATTTCTGTTTTCCCCTTGCTCTAGTATTGTGATACAGCATGATTATCATTCTACTGTTCTGTCGAGGGAGGCTAAATAAACATTGAATAACTTGTTGAAATGTCTTCAATAATGTGTTTCAACTTAAAAGATAATCATTGTTGTTTGGTAGCTTTAATATCTGAATTCCTACAAATGGATCAAGAACTTCATATTCCAGTAAATGGGGCGGGGAATTACTAAGTGTTCACAGACTGTGTTCTAGAGAAATAATTTTTTTATGAGTGTTTCACACTGTAAAAAATGTCATCCAGAACTGTTTAATCATAGGTCATACTCGCTGCTCTGCGGCTGACGCATGTAGTGATATCTGTGATCTTAAAACAGAGAAATGTTGAAGGGAAATAGATCATGCTAATAGTGATCTAAATACTGAGATGTGTACAGAGCAATGCTCAGAGGACATAGATAGAAAACCACTATCAACTTCATCTTCATTTTAAAATTTTTATGCCATGCTGGTAATTAAAGAAAGGTACTCTAGTGTTGACGGGGCACAGTGCCATACCATGACTATCTATTTGCTCTTCCTGTACAACCCAATTTCTTTAATAATTGATATTTATTTGTACTCCTCATTTGGAGGGTGAGACACAAGAAATGATAGGTGAACTCTGCTGAGACCACAAGCGTCCCTTTGCAAACAATAATGTGGATGTTGCATCACAGAACATGTTCACCCTGGTGTGCTAGTGGTGGTGTCTGAAGAGATGTAGAGGATGTGTGGTGTCCCACTAAGAAGCCATTTCTATGGTTTACCGTATATATTGTGTGTTTTCATATAAATGCTCAGCATTTTTATGTGGACTGGGCATTTTAAATACATTGTGAGATCTGCTGATAGGCAGCACAAAAAGGGTTAATCTTTTCCTCCCAGGCTTGATCAGGTGACCCAGCTCAGTTTTAATATGCATAAGGTATCATGCCTCCATTGAATTTTTTTGATTGTGTCTTAGCCTACTTATTCATGCAATTTTTCTGCCCCCCCCCCAAAAAAAAATAAAGCCAAGATATTTGAGAGTTTCCTGTCTCTGTCAGATGCCTCATCTATCTGTGAGCTACAAATTGTGGCATTTCAGGCCTCCATTCAACTGTTTTTTCTTTCTCTTACATTAGTTATTGACACCAGTTTGATAATAAACATTTTTTTACCTACAAGCCAGATATTTTAAAAACTGTGGGTTTCCCACACACAAATAACATATAAGTTTGCTCCAAATTCAGGCATTGGAGAGGAAAATAATGTAGTACATTTAAAATGGGCAAGGCGTGTGGCAAGGGATGGGGAAGTGGACATGATGGTGCATGCAGAGGCTGAGGCTGTGGGCAAGCTGAAATTGGGCCACACCAAATACCCACATGTTCTCCCTTGACCTTCCTGTCCCAATTACTAGGGGAACGCATCAGCACATCACATATTCAACCCAGAGCAGTGTCAAAAGGTTGTTGGTTGGATAGCGGATAATGCTTCCAGGCACTTTGCCACCAGCAGTCACTTTGCCACCACCACCAGCACCCTGTCTTCCACACGGTCAAGTCTGAGTAGTCATGAGTATGGACCGCATATTCCTCACCCTGATCCTCCTTCCTCAGATCATGTCGATTGCCTGTAGACCACTGATCCCACACTTGGACATACCCAAGAGCTGTTCACTTTACCATTTATAGATTCAGGCCTCTCGCACGATACACTTGAAGCGGGGCAAGATGATATCGCAGGTAGTGCTGCCCAAATATTTGAGCAGCCACGGTCACACGAAGACGATGGTGGAAACGTGTCACAAGAGGTGGACGATGATCATTATTATTAGTCATTTTTATAGCACCATTTATTCCATGGAGCTTTACATATGAAAAAGGGGCAGATATAGTCAAGTACACTAAACATGAGCAATACAAGGCACACAGAAATACAGAGAGAGGACCCTTCCCGCGAGGGCTCACAGTCTACAGGGGATGGGTGTGGATACATTAGGAGAGGGTAGAGCGGGTCATGGTTCAGTAGACTGAGGATCACTGCAGTTTACAGGCTTATCGGAAGAGTTTATTTTTCAGGTGTGTTTTGAATGTTTCCGTGGTAGGCAAAAGTCTGATGTGTTGGGGTAGAGACTTACAGAGTAAGGGTGAAGCACGGGAGAAGTCTTGTATGCGGCTGGGGGAAGAAGAGATAAAAAGGGAGTAGAGAAGAAGATGTTGAGAGGATCGGAGGTTGCGTGTAAGTAAGTTCAGGGAGACCATGTCACAGATTTATGGAGGAGACAGGTTGTGGATGGCTTTGTATGTCATAGTTTTAGGGTTTAGAGAGGAGAGGCTTGGGAATAATGTGGAGACAGGTGGATTAGTCGGGCAGCAGAGTTTAGGATAGATTGGAGTGGTGCAACAGTGCTAGAGGGGAGGACAGAGAGTAGAAGGTTGCAATAGTCGAGGCGGGAGATGATGAGGGAGTGCAAAATCGTTTTTTTCAGTTTCTTGGTCAAGGAATGTAAGGATCCGGGAAATGTTTTTGAGTTGGAGTTAGCAGGAGGAGGCAAGGGCTTGGATATGCGGCTTTAAAGAGAGGGCAGAGTCGAGGATCACTCCGAGGCACCTATCATGCGGGACTGGGGAAAGTGATCAGCCATTAACATTGATGGATTGTTCTGGTGAAGGGGTACAGTGAGATGGTTGAAAGATGATGAATTCTGTTTTGTCCATGTTCACTTTTAGAAAGCGAGCAGAAAATAAGGATGAAGTAGTGGACAGATATTGTGTGATTTTAGTCAGTAAGGAGGTGATGTCAGTTTGAGAGAGATAGATCTGCGTGTCATCGGCGTAGAGATGATATCGCAAACCGTGGAATTATATGAGCTGTCGCAGCCCAAAGGTGTAGATAGAGAGGAGTAGAGGTCCTAGAACTGAGCCTTGGGGAACACCGAAACACAGGGGGTGAGGTGATGAGGTGGTGTGGGAGAGGGAGACACTGAATGTCCCCGTAACACCAACACGACGGAAGTTGCCAGTAAAACTGTTAGGTCTACCGAGTCTGGTTGCTTTTTAAAGACTCTGCTGATAACCCCTAAAAGGCCATTTGAACCACTGGCCATGCCAGCATAAGCAAGGGTAGCAAAAATACCAGCCTGTTCACCACCAGCATGATCAGGCACTTGACAGCAAAGCATCCAACTTTGTTGGCCGAACACCAGGCTCCAAGAACAGTGTCTGCGGGTGATACCACTGTTTCTTCCATTCTGTGTGCAAGCAAATCCCCTGTCCATGGTGCATGCAAAAGATGCCTCCTGCCCTGCATCTGTAGTTGCACACAAACTCAACTAGCACCATCAACAAGCACGTCCACGTCCTTCTGCCAGCGCAGCTTTCAGTTGTCCATACCCTAGTCATTGGAACGCAAATGGAAAGATCCAGGCAATGCCCCAAAGGCCACAGTACTAAATCCACACATTTCTCATCTGCTTGCGATCAAAAAGTTTCCTTTTAGGCTCGTGGAGATGGAAGCTTTCTGCAAGCTGATTTTGGCGTCCATCCCAAAGTACTCTGTCCCCAGCTGCCACTATTTCTCCCGGTTTGCCATCCCAGCATTACATAAGCACGTGTCCCACTACATTACCCGGGCCCTTAACCATGCTGTTATTGGGAAAGTGCACCTAACCATGGACACGTGGAAAAGTGCTTGTGGACAGGGATGGTACATCTTGCTGATGGCACACTGGGTTAACATAATGGAAGCTGGGACCCAGTCGGACATTGTGATGGAAGACGTACTCCCGACATCGAGGATTGCGTGCCCTGCATTAATCAGGCTTGCCCCAGTCTACAGCTCCTTCATCTCCTCCACCTCCTCTTCAACCTCCATCTCCAAAATGAACACATTAGTCACACTGCAGCACTGCCTTAGCCAAGCGGCAACAGGCTGTGCTAAAGCTAATATGCTTAGCTTACAAACTGCACAATGCTGAAGAGTCGTGGGCAGCTCTGAAAGAGTAGGAAGATCTGTGGCTGACATCACTGAACTACAGCCAGGATTGGTCATGTGTGACAATGGCCTGAACCTGGTGGCAGCTTTGAGGCGAGGCGAGCTCACACACGTACTATGCCTGGCACATGTGCTTAACCTCATTGTTCAATGGTTTCCCAAAAGCAACCGGGAGCTGCCGGATCTGCTTGTGAAAGTACGCCGCCCTGCGTGCCCATTTTAGAAAGTCAGCTACAGCTTCAACCACCCTTGCCATGATTCAGCAGCGCTTGCAGCTTACGGCTCACCAACTGGTGTGTGATATCCCCACGCGTTGGAACTCTACACTGCACATATTGCAAAGGATTTGTGAGCAGAACAGTGCAGTTGTTGACTACCAGCATCAACAAGGCCATCGGTATTCAGTTCAGACTTCACACATAAGATCTCAGGAGTGGACATGGATGTCAGACATATGTACCATCCTCCTAAACTTTGAGGAATCCACCAAGATGGTGAGCGGAGATGACACCATAATTAGCATCACCATTCCGCTTCCCTGTGTTTTAATAATACTAATAATCATTATTTATATAGCACCAACATATTTACAGTTTAACCCTCAACTGGTGAGGTGGGGTTTCCTATACCCCAGTGTTTAGAAATCTCTTATTTTTACAGAAAATGCAAAGATCACATTTGTTAATCATTTTCTTATTGGCGATTGATGATAACAAATTGTTGACACCCACAAGTATCGGAAAATGTAATACTTTGATGATTCAATCCAAGGGCATTATGAAACAAAATTTGAAAATGTGTAAAAAAGAATTTCATGAGTGGTGATATGGGGTTCAGCAAGGCCAAGACAACACGTGGTGACAGCTAGCTCTGTTATGCGTGGCCAGAAGAGAGAGGCCTTGATGACATCCTGTTGACAAGGAAATGGATGGAAGCTAGTGAGACACATATCCTCATACCAGCATTTTTCAATGAATGGCAGCCGAACAAAAATTCCCTGGGGTGTGGCAAACCCAACCTCACCAGTTGAGGGTTAACAGTTTCAAAGACAACAGTCCTAAGCAGGGCTTTTTTTGTAAAAAAAAATATTTGCCGGTACACATTTCTGATTAATTTCTCATTATTCAGTACTGTAGTCTGTACGCTAATTTCAATCAAAAACTATGTAATTCAGATCGCAAAAAGAAAAATAAATAGTGCGTTATTTTATCCATCTAAGACAAGTTTCAAGAAATAAAACTCAATGAACTCGTACAAAACTTCTTAAAACACTAATATAAATGACGATTTAAACGAATCAAACCAAAACAGAACGGCCCCCCATCAGTGGTATACAGCCCCCCATCAGTGGTATATAGCCCCACATCACAGGTTACAGCCCCCCATGCTGCCGCACACCTTAACATAATGAACCATTCATTCTTACCCTCCGCCACCGCTGCCAGTCCTTGCTTCTTCCTGCTTTCGCCGGCGTCATGTGACAGGCGCAGCAGCAATGACATCATTGCTGCTGCGCCGATCATAGCCGGGTACAAGCAAGAAGAAGCAGGGACTGGAGGACGGCAGCGGTGACAGAGCAACGGAGGGTAAGAATGAATGCTTTATTATTTTAAGGTGTGCGGCAGCACCTTCAGATTTTCGGTACGCCGTACCGTCGCGTACCGGTGCAAAAAAAGCACTGGTCCTAAGTAACAACATTTACAATAATACAATAATTAAAGCAGAATAAAATGACCCTTTTCGTGAAAGCTCACAATCTACAATGAGGTGGGGGAGATACAAAGTGCAGGGGTGTATTTACAATGATGTGTTTACAATGATGTATTCACAATGATAGTGCAGATGTTAGTTGAAATTTGTGGATGGCCTGAGGAGGAGAAGGAGGAGGAGAAGAGCATGCTCAGTTGTCCTCTTGGTGAGGACATGGAAGTCTTGCCTGTTAGCAGTCTGGCATGCATTGGTTGAGTTTCGCTGCCTTTACCGTGACCTTCGCGTTCTCCACATTTTGTCTGACAGACAATACTGATTGGTGACACTTCTAGACCCACACTAATATGAGAACTTTATATCTCTTATTCCAGAGGCAGACAGGTGTACTAAAATGTTGCAGTACCAGAGGGCCCTTCTTGCGGAATTATTAAAAAAATTCCCATCTCAAAAAGCTGGCGGCAGAGGTCACAGTTCGTTGTACAACCAAGGAGTACAGGTGAGAGAGACACAACTCCAATCCAGCAGGTGCAGTGGAACATTGGCAAAGTTCTAGGAGGGTTTTCTCAGACTCTCCCATTGCCCTGTCCCTGAGGCGTGGGGTACTCTCGCAAGGAGTGGCAAGTTTGGGAAGATCCTGAGCGAGTACCTTGCTGACCGTACCAACGTCCTCCATCATTCCTCTGTTCCTTATAATTATTGGTTATCCAAGCTGGACATTTGGTGTGAACTGGCTCATTCTTCTGTGCACGTGCGCTGCACTCATGGTCAGGGAGCACACAGCGTCTCGCTCTCTGGCATTCACTGAGCACACGGTGCCTCATTCTCTGGCAGTACCGCTGTTAGCGGCGCGAGCTGACGGGAACAGTCCTTCGCGGCACCAGTGCTCTAAGGACAGAGCACACTGCTCAGCCTCCTATGCGCTGCTTGTCCCCACCAAAAATCTCTGCTTTTAAGCCCGCTTTCTCTTAGGCTCACCCCCCTGCTTCTAGGTCACTGGGCTCAACATATTCCACAAGAAGGTATATCATGTGGAAAAAAAGTGAAAATAAGAGAAAATATTGATTGTTAAAAAATGATTCTTTATTAAATATTATTAAAAGGAGAACTTAAAAAGACAGGGCAAAAGGCCTCCAAAAAAGGGGGCTAGGCTGCGGCAAAACAGTACACAATGATGTAAAAAAATAATACTACACACACAATAATAACCCTGTAGATTTAAATATAAATACAAAAATGGTTCTTGCATGCAAAAGTAATAATAATAATTCCTGCCAGAGTCATTGCACCATAGTAGATGACAATGAACACATTGCTTGTTACTACTAGGTTTTGCACTAAAGGCAATATTGCACGTTGCCAATGTGACTGTGGAAAAAGTAGATGTAAATTAGATGTAAATATAAAGAGGTATTGACATGCAAAGTAATCACTGCAGGGTTCAACATGCCTCAGTAGACAAAAGCCATTGTTTGTTACTGCTGTCCCTAGAGATTTTAGGAGGCTGAACTATTATCTCAGGCCCACTATAGGTTACACCTCAATGTAACAGGCAGAAATTGGATGGTGTATGACCAGGCACAAGGTGTGTATATAGTATTGGGGAGAATTTGAATCTCCCTAGAGTTTTTAGGAGGCTGACAATGATGCTCTCAGTCCAAGTATGGCAGCAGGCAGCCTAATAAGCAGGACAGCTGCACACAAAAGGGTGGAAAAATGAACGCTTGGTAACTGTGCAGAAAAGAGGAAGAAAAGTATTTTTTGCTTTTAAAAAAGCAGTTTGCACAGCAGTGTGCAAACAGCAATGCAGCTATCAGGGAGCCTTATAAGGCAGCCTAATAACCAACAGAGCTGATGCACAAAAATATAGCCTCTCCTGTCACTGCACACTATACTGTTGTGTTGTACAGTGAAAATCATTACCAGCAGAAGCAGTTTTTTTGTCCTTCTTCCCTGCCTAACGTTCTCCCTTATTCAGAATCAGCAGCAGCAACCTCTCCCTATGCTAATATCGGCAGAAGTAAGATGGCGGTCGGCGTGCACGCCCTTTTATAGCCCCTGTGATGCCACACAAAGCAAGCCAATCACCCTTCTCAAAGATAGTGGGGACCGCTGCCCATGTCATCGCGTTGCCCTCAGTGTGTGTCCTCCATTGGCTGAAAAAGGGCGCTGGAAGCATAATTTGAAACGCGACTTTGGCACTCTGGTCGCCGACCTCATGACTGACCTCACGCTATGGTCGGGTTTCGTTTCATATAACCCGACTTTAGCGAAAGTCGGCGACTTATGAATTTGACAGACCCGTTTCGCTCAACTCTACCTGAGTTAGAAGAATGTGCTGGATTCAGTGCAGCGTCCACTGGTAACAGCTGAGGAAATGCCGCAGGAGTCTTCCCCCGCCCGATGAGTGCCATTTCGCTATGCAGCTTCTTCCAGGGTCTGTCTGCTGCAAACTGTCGCAGCTCCGGCACTTCAGGTGCATAGTTCACTGCCCCCCTTCCTGCTCGCACTCTGACAGCGGGGGACTCAGTTCTGCCTTGCGTGTTTTTTCCCTCACCTTCCGGACAGGTTTGCTGTCTAAACACGCCACCTCTGCCTTGCTCATGGGGCCTGTCCGTTCCCCTATTCTTTAACCTGGGAAACAGGGAATACAGCCTCGACAGTACTGGACCCAGCGATGCACAGGTACCCGCAGCCCGGTCTTCCTCCTTATATATGTGTCTGTCCAATCAGTTCTTTCATGCAATCATTATAGAAGACATGTGATCCAATTTTCGAGTGCAAATTGTACATTACATCCAGAACAGTTTCACTTTGAAGGACTTTGTGGCTCACATCAATCCACAAGATGATATTGGTCTCATACTTCAAAATTTTGGTGGTAGATCACCGCCACACATGTGGTATGTTCTGACTTCTGTAACATCATTTGGGTGATAATTATTCATACCTATCTTCTTCACAATATCTTCTTCTTCAAGGCTTTGGAATATAATGTTGTAAAAGTGAAAGCAAGTTGGTGAAGTGTGTGGTAACTCATTTGTGAAAGTAATTGTCATCTTTACTATTTCTCCATTGTGTGTGTGGCTAACCACCTCATTGATCTTATTTAGTTTCTTTGGCAAGAAAACAACAGCTCCATCAAAACCACATGCTTTTCCTATTAATTTATCAAGCTAGTAAAGTAGAGGTAAGATTAGGGATCTAGATAACATCTGTGGACTGTAGTCAACATGGTACTGTGACAAGACCCACTGGGGAATAGCTATCAATTTGACATAGTTTGTGCACAGCTGAATAGAGTTGCGAGAAAAACATGATTTTGATTGAATAACATGTTGGATGGATTGTCTAGTGGAAACACCCATATCATAGAAGTCCCATCTACGACCACCACGCTTTCCAACTGACACCATTTGAAATCCAGCCGAAATGTCAGAATCTATAGATTCTGTGCTAGAAACAGCAGGGGCTCATTTTTGACGTCCTCATCCAACAAGTTCAGTATTATTAGGTGATGGATTATCAGAATCCAGCCCAGGAACACCAGGCTTAAGTAGTTGCGAGTACTTGCCCCGTGCTCTTCCACGTGCTCTTGCTCTGGCTCCTCCAGTCATGATTTAATCTAGAAGATTTCACCTTCATAATCCAGAGACAGAGTACAACACTGCCCAAGAGTTCACCCTATGCTCATCAGACTTTCCACCTGTGCAGTAACTGCCTCTAGGCAGAAGATGATGATGGTGGTAGTAATTGGTGCATTTAAGACACAGTCATGAAGCAGCCGTAACCATTTTTAAAGAGAAGTATTTTTACCGATTTACAACACTGTTCAATATGTGGCCAGTATTTTTGTTTTCTTACAGAAAAATAATGTATAGAATTACTGTAAGACACAGCAAAAAAAGGTGAATGTAGGCCTGAATTGCCCAAATTTGTAGTACACAGATAGAGGAGGCATCTGACAGAGATACCACACTGTTCAATATGTGGCCTGTATTTTTATTTTTTACAGCAAAAATTGTGTTTAGAACTAGGGTAACACAGAGCATAAAAAGGTGAATGGAAGCCTCAAATTCCACAATTCTTAGCCCAGAGATACATGAGGTGTGTCACAGAGATACCACACTGTTCAATATGTGGCCTGTATTTTTACTTTGTTGCGGCAAAATAGTGTATAGAACTAGGGTAAAACAGAGCAAAAAATGATGAATGGAAGCCTCAAATGCCACAATTTGTAGCCCACAGATAGAAGAAGCGTTTGCGGGCGATATCACACTGTTCAATGTGGCCTGCATTTTTGTTTTTTACAGAAAAATACTGTTTAGAATTTGGGTAAGACACAGCAAAAACAGTTGAATGGAGCCCTCAAATGCCACAATTTGTAGCCCACAGATATACATGAGGAGTGCCATGGAGATACCACTCTGTAAAATATGTGGCCTGTATTTTTATTTTTTACAGCAAAATAGTGTTTAGAACTAGGGTAACACACAGCAACAACAATTGAAGTGCAACAATTTTTAGCCCGCAGATAGAAGAGGCGTTTGCCGGAGATATCACACTGTTCAATATGTAGCCTGTATCTTTGTTTTGTTACAGAAAAATACTGTATAGAATTACTGTAACACACAGCAAAAAAAGGTGAATGTGGCCTAAAATGCCAAAATTTGTAGCACACAGAGGAGGCGCCTGACAAAGATACAACACTGTTCATTATGTGGCCTGTGTTTTTGCTTTTTACAGAAAAATACTGTATGAAATTACTGTACGACAAAGGAAAAAAAGATGAATGTAGGCCTGAAATGCCCAAATTAGATAGAGGAGGCGTCTGACAGATACACCATAATGTTCAATATGTGGCCTGTATTTTATATTTTACAGCAAAATAGTGAATAGAACTTGGGTAAGACACAACAAAAAAGGTGAATGTAGGCCTGAAATGCCACAATTTGTAGTCCACAGATAGAAGAGGCGTTTGCCGGAGATATCACACTGTTCAATGTGGCCTGTACTTTTTTTTTACAGAAAAATACTGTATAGAATTACGGTAAGACACAGCAAAAGAAAGGTGAATGCAGGCCTGAAATGCCCAAATTTTTAGGTGTCTGACAGAGATAGCACACTGTAAAAAATGTGGCCTGTATTTTTTTATTTTTTGCCACCAAAATTGTGTCAATAAGTAAGCTATGACACTACAAAAAAATATTCTTTGGAGGACTGAAATTGTAAAATATTTAGCGAAATGATATGCGATCCCTGTGATGGACAAAGCACAGTATTAAATATATTAGATGTAGCTAAATATTTTTTTGCCAGCTAAATATTTTTTGAGCAGCTAAATATATTTTTGGCAGCTAAATATTTTTTAGGCAGCAAAATGGTATCAAAAATTTTTATAAGACATTCCAAAAAAATCTACAGTACCCAAAAAAATGCCAGAACTTTCTGCGCACTCAGATGTGATGCCTGGGATGGGCAAAGCCGTTTAAAATTGCTGGATTTTCACGCTGTAGCATTAAAAGGATCTGGCTGTAGTTTGCAGTTTCAACAAGCAAATGGAGAATAAAAAGGGGGCTCTGGATTGCTTTGGAATAAAATAATCAGGATTAAGGTGCAAAAAAAATTATTCCTAGCCACAGATACCTGGAGCTAGGTATATACAGTATGTAATAGGCAGCAGACAGTAATGGACCCTTTTGATGTATGCAATGATAGCTAGTTACCCACATACAGTGCCTGCATGCCTTGCACTGATATGTGCAGAGCCACATACACACCCTTGCCTACCTAGCACTGCAATCTATACTTCATAACTAGTCCTTAGAAGGACTGTTGGTTTAGCTGGATTTGTGGATTCTGTGATGGTAGACCCACACTGACTAATAAATCCCCAAATCTGACCCTATCTCGGCAGCAGCTCTCCCTACACTGTCTGAATCCAGAGCTGAATGCGCCGAGCATGGCGGCACCAGGTCTCTTATAGACTTGATGACGCTGTGCGGCAAGCCAATCACTGTAATACCACAACAAAGATGGCTGCGGCATTACAGTGTGTGGCGCTCAATCCATGCATGTTGATTGGTTCTCTAAAGAGCCCCAAACATGCAGGGAGGCGACTCGCGTTCCCGCCGAATACCGCAAGTATAGTGATACTCGGGCAAGTAACGAGCATTACCAAGTATGCTCGCTCATCACTAAAAGTTACATATTGTGGCCCATTTTCTGTGTCCTCTAAGAATATATTAGCACTTTCTTGCAGGGGTTCTTGTGTTTATTTTGTATTTGGGAGTATACATAGCACACATGTTTATGCCTGTTTTTGGTGTTCATATATACTTTAGAGACCATTTGATTGAAACTTCTGATGCTGCTGTGATCACAGGACTAATATTAAGATGTACATCAAAAATGTAGTACAGGATCAGCATGCAAAATTATATATATTTACACCAAGGCAAATTTTTTTGGTACAATTCATGCTGTTAACTTTACGTTATATAAATGCATAATGCCGTTAAAAGGGAATATAAGAAACAGATTTACCTAATGAGAAGGGAATGAAGGATTCGTTCTTCTTAAATTTTCCTTCTGAGTCGAGAAAGTGCCCAGGATAAAACTCTTCTGGCTTCTCAAAATAAGCTTTATCTCTAAGAGCAGAGTGAAGTAATGGAATGACAGTTGTGCCCTGGGGAAACAAAAGGTAATATAAATTACCATAAAAATAAAAATATAATGAAAATATTATAAATATACAGAATTTATTAAAATATTCAATGGAAAACACACACACAAAGTCCAGACTTAAATTATAAAAGAAATCTCCTAACCTTTGGAAGATTATAACCCCTGAATGTGACGTCCGTAGTTGTGGCATGTGGGAGGCCTATAGGTCCGATGTCCCCAAATCTTTGTATTTCATGAATGACAGCGTCAGTATATGGCATTTCCTTTCTATGTTCTACTTGAGGTTGAGCAGATCCGATAACATTTTCAATTTCATTTTGCACTTTTTCTAAAAGGTAAAAATGGAATGTATTGTGAGTTACAATGCAAATTCTGAAAGATATAAAAAAAAAGTACAAGTTCAGTAAATGCTGCACCTGTAAAGCACATTTTTTATTTTGTTATTCCACACTTTCGATAAAGGAGTATTCCAATCTCCAAGATTTTATCCCAACATGCCGTATATCCCATATATTTCCGAACTACCAAATTTTCAGGTGTATGAGATGACTTTTTAGCCCCTGAAATTCTTCTCAAAAGTCTGGAGTCATCTTATATGCCTTGCGCCGTTTTTAGTGAAGCAAAATGGAGGCGTCCGGGACGCCCGGTGTATGGAAAAAAGAGAGTGTGGCCTGCTCTGCTTTACTGCAGTCCTCATGTGTAGAAATGGGTGAACTCAAACAATATAGTTCCGTACTGTTCGGGTTCGGATGCCCAAACACTGGGTGTTTCTTGCGCTTACATGTGCATGACAGCACGGCAAACACCGCTTCTGATCAGCGGTGAAATCCTCCCCGTCGGTCAAAGAGCCTCAGTTCCCACGCTGTCAAAAGACAGCGTGTGTGTGCAGCTGTTATTGGAGATATAAAGTTTACCTCCGGTCACTGGTGTCAGATGATGGGACTACTGATCCCATCATCCGACACCTACAGCCACTAATTACAGTGAGAGCAGGAGCGGTGAATGGGGGCATTCATCTGCTACTCCTACGCTGTGAATAAATAATTAAAAAAAAAATTGTATGAGTTCTCCCCTATTTTTGATAACCAACCAGACAAAACTCACAGCTAGAGGCTGCAACTCTCAGCTGTCAGCTTCAGCAAGTTGGCTTATCAAAAATAGAGAGGTCCTCACGCTGATTTTTTAATTATTTAAACCCCACAAATTAACCCCACAAATATTACCACACTTGCCAACCCTACAGGGCAAGTGGGAAGAGCCAGGCAAAGCGCCAGAATTGGTGTATCTAATAGATGCGCCTTTTCTGGGCAGATGAGGGCTGCTATTTTTAGGCTGGGGAGGGGTCAATATCCATGGCCCCTTGCCAGCCTTTGATTATAAGCCTCCAGGTTTCTACTTTAGCAAGGTTGGTTGTCAAAAATGGTGGGGACCCAATGCCATTTTTTAAAATTATTTGTTTAACTAATTTAAAAAAACAGCGTTTGGACCCCTCCATTTTTGGTAACTAGCCTTGCTCACTCTGACAGCTGAGGGTTGCAGCCTCTAGCTGTGAGTTTTGTTTGGCTGGTTATCAAAAATAGGGGGGAACTCACGCTTTTTTTTTTTTTAATTATATTTTTACAGCACAGGAGTGGCAGATGAATACTCCCCTCTGCCGCTCTGCTCTCACTGAAATTAGCAGCAGTGACCGGAGGCAAAGTTTATACCTCCGATCACAGCTGCGGGCTCATGCTGTCTTTTGACAGAGTAGGAACCGCGGCACTCTGAACAGCGGGGATGATTTCTCTGCCAATTAGAAGCGGTGTTTGACACGTTATCATGCACACTACAGCACAGCAAACACTGGAAGAGAGGAAGTCTTATACGGCGAGTATATCCCAAACTCTCTATTTGAAATGGAAAAGTTGTGGTCGTCTTCTACGCCCAGTCGTCTTATATGCCGGAAAACACGATAATCTCCCAATATCTTCCCTCGCGTAACCTAGGGTCCTCCCAAAACCTCCTTCTCTCCACCATGATTTCTTCTGAATATCCCCGATCCTCTGGAATTCTGTGCCCCAAAACGTCCCGTTATTCACCACATTTGGATCCTTCAGACAGAACCTGAAAACCCATCTCTTCAAAAAAGCTTACAGCCTGTAATGACTACGCGGCCACCTCAACACCATCGGAGCTACAGCAAACCCAGACCTGGTGTCTCCTTCCAAAAAATCCTGTAGAATGTAAAGGCCCCTTTACATTTAGCGATGCACCAGCGATCCCGACAATGATACGACCCGGTCAGGATCGCTGGTGCATCGCTAAATGGTTACTAGTGAGCTGCCACACAGGCAGATCTCACTAGCGATGTAGCGACTCAGCAGCGATACAGCGGTCGTTACTTACCTTTCAGACGCGGCGATCCTGACGTCCTCCCGTCCGCATCCATGCGTCGCTCGTCGGCACCACAGGAAGCCCAGCAGGAAGTGCCCGACGAGAAATGGAGCTGCACGAAAAGCGATGGACAGCGGGGGAGCCGGTCGGAGGTAAGTATCACACATAGCGATATCGCTGCTGCGTCACAAAATCAGTGATGTTATAGTGATATCGCTAGCAATATCGCTATGTGTAAAGGCCCCTTAAGCCCACAAGGGCAGGGTCCTCTTCCCTCAGTATCAATCTGTCATTGTTAGTTTATTTACTGTAAGTGATATTTGTATATTGATGTAACCCCTTCTCATGTAGAGCACAATGGATTCAATGGTGCTATATAAATAATCATAATAATAATAATAATAATAATAATAATAACAACATAAAGTAAGTGTAATAATAATAATATTATTATATAACTTCAGTTAGAAATGTAGTATCATTTCCCTGATTAACTATGTCACTTAACCTTTGTGCAGGGCATTACAGTAGCTTAGGTATCCATAATTATAACCCCTCATGTAGTGACAGTTATTTAGCTTTTAGAGGAAGCAAAGGATTTAATCCGGCACACTCACTCTGGTAAAAATAAGTAGATACAGTTGAAACCAGGAGTTTACATACACTATGTAAAAAGACACATCTGCATGTTTTTTTTCAATATCTGACATGAAATCAGAATAAACCTTTCCCGTTTTAGGTCAATTAGGATTACCATAATTGTAAATATTTGCCAAATGCCAGAATAATGAGAGAGAGAGAGAAAATGCTTTAAGGCATTTTTTTACTTAATGCAGAGTCAACAGTTTGTTAACAAGGTCTGACATTGCAGAAGTACATGACCACCATGAACTAGAGTCTGCATTCAGCAGCAAGATTAGCTCCCAGACATCAATAATCCTGTATGCCAAAAAATTGAGCTTTTAACTCAATAAATGACTACAGTGAGACAAATTATTAGGACTAATCAACTAGAAATTTGATTCCCTCACAAATACAAAAATTGGGTTATAATAACCCTGACACATTATATAGAACTAGTGTACAGAGGGAAGGGAGAAACAAAATGCAGATGCACTAAATGGCTAAAAGGTCACTTGAAAAGCACTAGTAAGGACACCAAATGGAGAAATGGGCAAAGTTGCCACTAATAGTATGTAAAGGTCCAATAATGATGACAACCTAAAACTATGACCAAGTGTCCGGACCAACTATTGGATTTTTATTAAAGTGCCGATAATATTGCAAAGAGATAAGCAGCAAATATCTTATCCATGTGGAAAATGACATGTGCAACAAAGTGCATCAGATGCCCCGACGTGCGTTTGCGTGGCAGGCTTCTTCGGGGGCAGTAAACAGTTTAGAGTCACTAAAATGTTGTTTTAGTTTTCTATTGTTGCATTCAGGAAGCCATAATTTGCTTTATTTATTTTTTGATGTAACTGTATGAGTGCTTTTTTCAAAACCTTTATTTCTCTGTTTACAGAGCTTGTTTTTTTCTGATGGTAATATATTTTTGCGTGTGTGTTTTCAAAGTAAAACCACATTTGTTAGACTACTTTGATTTTATTTTACATTGCAAAAATATGAATTGCCTAATAATTGTGCACACAATGTAACTAAACAACCTTGCATACATCCCCTTTATTCAGAATGGGGCTGCAGACCCCTGTGCTTTTTGTTATGGACCCACAATCTCAAGATTGCTGAGAATCGTTAGGCTCAGGCACACAGCAATCAGCAAGCAATCCCCTATCTCTTTGGATAGGAAATATCTTACTTTGGTGGGGGAGAAGAGTAACTCTTAAACTTTTGCCGTCAGCATGTTATAATATTGCTGGAATGCACTTGTAAGGGAGGGACAGGACTGCAGTCGTGACCCGGATAACCGCAATATCGAGGTCCAGTCCTTCCCCTACAGAAAACAGTACTCTTCTCTCTGGCATACCTGCATCTCCAGATTCAGCTTGCTCTGGGCACTTCTCAGGCAATGACGGTCCCTCTCTCAGGCGACCCCCAACAATGGAGACACAGTCCAAATTAACTTTAACACTTTCTTTACTGAGTACTTCACAAGTTACATCCACAGTTGGTACATTGTGACATTTGCTTGTTACCTCATTTTCCCTTTCTGGCTGTCACTTCTGTGCAGTACACACCCAGACCGGACCATCCTACACTGTTCCTTCCTGGCCTAACCTCGCCATGATGACAATTATTTCTGCCTGTTTCACCCGAGATTCGAAATCATCAGCCACCAGGTTTGGTTGCCTCTGGTAAAGCATCTGGCTCATCTGTGCTGAGCTCGTTGAAGCTCCAGCTTCCTTCACTTCAGCTGTCCAGCCGACTCCTACCCTAAAAGCATCTGCCCAGGTGACAAGTCCCCACATCTTTCTGTTTCTGTACTGGCTCACTGCTATGACACACAGTGGCCATGGGTAATGTGGGCTGCAGCGCTTGAACGTTGCGTGGCTGCCAATCTGTCCGGGCCTATAGCACATGTGGACACTACGTCACCCTGCCCCATCTGACCTAACTTCCTACATGGTCCCCGCTTACTACCCAGCAGCCCCTCCTACACTTAACCCTCTATGAACATCCTATCAGCTATACTTATAGAGCCCACTAGTATGCCCCCATCTAGTGGCCTGCAACAGAACTACACATACCCATGACTATGTAAACAATACACTAAAGTGTCCTCTTCTAATGTCCCCAAAAGGATGCACTAACTTACCTTAACTCTACATGAACAACAGACACAGTATAGTATGCAATAATATAATACAGAAACACAAAACAATATGTTACAGCTTTCTACACAATGGTAACACATACATGTGGCAATACCATTAACCCCTTCTTAACATCAGACGTACTATCCCGTCCATGGGACCCGGGCCCCTATGCCCATGGACCGGATAGTACGTCTAGTGTGATCAGCGGCGCCCACGTGGTGAGCGCCGCTGATTGCGGCCGGGTGTCAGCTGATTATCACAGCTGACACCCGGCACAATGTGTCAGGGGCGGTCACGGACCGCCCCCGACACATTAACCCCTTGCACACCACGATCAAACACGATCGCGGTGTACCAGGGGTTAAAGGGAAGCATCGGCAGGGAGGGGGCTCCCTCCGTGCTTCCAGGAGCCCCCCACGGCAGCGCAATGTGCAGTGCTGCTGCGGGGGCTCCTTTCCTGCAGGCCCCCGAATCCAAGATGGCGACGGGGGCCTTCGGGGGGCCTGCAAGAAGCTGGCTTCCTCAGTGCCTGCAAAGCGCAGGCATGAGGAAGCCTTCTACGCTGATCTGTCACAGTGATCCGTGATGTGACAGATCAGCGATCTGTCACAGGACAGTGATGTCCCACCTGGGACTATTTAATAAAGTTAAAAAAATAAAAAAAAGTGTTACAATAAATTTAAAAAAATCGCCAAATAAATTAGAAAAAAAAAAATATTCCCCCAATAAATCCATTTTTTGGAAATAAAAAAAAAAAAAACAATAAAAGTACACATATTAGGTATTGCCGCGTCCATAATGACCCGCCCTATAAAACTGTCCCATTAGTTAACCCCTTTAGCGAACCCCTTAAAAAATAAAAATAAAAAACAAAGCAAAAAATAATGATTTATTATCATACCGCCAAACAAAAAGTGTAATAACGCGCGATCAAAAAGACGCATATAAATATCCATGGTACTGGTGAAAACGTCATCTTGTCCCGCAAAAAACGAGCTACCACACAGCATCATCAGCGAAAAAATAAAAAAGTTATAGCTCGCACAATAAAGCGATGCAAAAATAATTATTTTTTATATAAAATAGTTTTCATTGCATAAAACCGACAAAACATAAAAAAAGACCTAAATGAGGGATTGCTGTAACCGTACTGACTCGAAGAATAAAACCGCTTTATCAATTTTATCGCACGCAGAACGGTATAAACGCACCCCCCAAAAGAAATTCATGAAACGCTGGTTTTTGTTCATTCTGCGTCCCAAAAATCGGAATAAAAAGCGATCAAAAAATGTCACGTGCCCGAAAATGGTACCAATAAAAACGTCAACTCGTCCTGCAAAAAATAGGACCTCACATGACTCGGTGGGTCAAAATACGGAAAAATTATAGCTCTCAATATGTGGTGATGCAAAAACTATTTTTACAATAAAAAGCGTCTTTTAGCGTGCGACAGCTGCCAAATATAAAAACCGCCATAAATAGCAAATCAAACCCCCTGTTATCACCCCCTTAATTAGGAAAAAATAATAAAATAAAAAAAATGTATTTATTTCCATTTTTCTATTAGGGCTAGGGCTAGGGTTAGGGCTAGGGTTAGGGTTAGGGTAGGGCTAGGGCTAGGGTTAGGGTTAGGGCTAGGGTTAGGGTTAGGGTTAGGGCTGAGATTAGGGTTAAGGGTGTGTTGGGGTTCGGGTTGGAGTTAGAATTGGGGGTTTCCGCTGTTTGGGCACATCAGGGGCTCTCCAAATGCAACATGGCATCTGATCTCAATTCCAGCCAATTCTGAGTTGAACAAGTCAAATGGTGGTCCTTCCCTTCCAAGCTCTGCCATGCGCCCAAACAGTGTTTTACCCCCACATGTAGGGTATCAGCCTACTCAGGTCAAACTGCAAAACAATTTTGGGGTCCAATTTCTCCTTTTACCCTTAGGAAAATAAAAAATTGGGGGAAAAATATCATTTTTGTGGAAAAAAATGTTTTTTTATTTTCACGTCCGAGCGTTATAAACTTCTGTGAAGCACTTGGGGGTTCAAAGTGCTCACCACACATCTAGACAAGTTCCGTGGGGGGTCTAGTGTCCAAAATGGGGTCACTTGTGGGGCGTTTCAATAGTTTAGGTACATCAGGGGCTCTCCAAACGCACATGACACCCGCAGACCATTCCATCAAAGTCTGCATTCTAAAACATCACTGCTTCCCTTCCGATCCCCGACGTGTGTCCATACAGTAGTTTTCTCCCACATATGGGGTGTCAGCGTACTCATGACAAATTGGACAACAACTTTTGGGGTCCAATTTCTCCTGTTACCCTTGGGAAAATGAAAAAATTGGGGACTAATTGATCATGTTTGTGGAAAAAATACGATTTTTTTATTTTCATGCCCGGGCATTATAAACTTCTGTGAAGCCCTTGGGGGTTCAAAGTGCTCACCACACATCTAGATAAGTTCCTTAGGGGGTCTCGTTTCCAAAATGGGGTCATTTGTGGGGGGTTTCCACTGTTTAGGTACATTGGGGCTCTCCAAAGGCAACATGACACCCGCAGACCATTCCATCAAAGTCTGCAT
The DNA here is from genome assembly GCF_039654945.1 of Dendrobates tinctorius. Lineage (NCBI taxonomy): Eukaryota > Metazoa > Chordata > Amphibia > Anura > Dendrobatidae > Dendrobates > Dendrobates tinctorius. The sequence continues at coordinate 15,081,985 of NW_027361761.1, read as the reverse complement.
TCCAAAACGTCACTACTTCCCTTCCGAGCCCTGACGTGTGTCCATACAGTAGTTTTCTCCCACATATGGGGTATCAGCATACTCAGGACAAATCGGACAACAACTTTTGGGGTCCAATTTCTCCTGGTACCCTTGGGAAAATAAAAAAATGGTGACTAAAAGATCATGCTTGTGGAAAAAATACGAATTTTTTATTTTCACGCCCAGGCGTTATAAACTTCTGTGAAGCACTGGGGGGTTCAAAGTTCTCACCACACATCTAGATAAGTTCCTTAGGGGGTCTAGCTTCCAAAATGGTGTCATTTGGGGGGGTTTCCACTGTTTTGGTACATCAGGGGTTTTCCAATCGCGACATGATGTCCGATCTCAATTCCAGCCAAAAATGTCAAATGGCGTTGCTTCCCTTCCGAGCTCTGCCATGCGCCCAAATAGTGGTTTACCCCCACATGTGGGGTATCAGCGTACTCAGGACAAATTGCACAATAACTTTTAAGGTCCTGTTACCCTTGGAAAAATAAGAATTGAGGGTGAAAAGATCATTTTTGTGGAAAAAATATGATTTTTTAATTGTACTGCTTTATGTTATAAACTTCTGTGAAGCCCTTGGGGGTTCAAAGTTCTCACCACACATCTAGATAAGTTCCTTAGGGGGTCTATTTTCCAAAATGGTGTCATTTGTGGGGGGTTTCCACTGTTTTGGTACATCAGGGGTTTTCCAATCGCGACATGATGTCCGATCTCAATTTTGCATTGAAAAAGTCAAGCGGCGCTCAATCTGCTATGCGCCGAAACAGTCGTTCCCCCTACATATCAGGTATCAGCATACTCAGGACAAATTGCACAATAACTTTTGCAGTCCAATTTCTCCTGTTACCCTTGGTAAAATAAAAAAAATTGAACCTGAAGTATTTTTTTTGTTAAAAAAAGTTAGATGTTCATTTTTTTTTAAATATTCAAAAAAATTCCCGTGACGCACCTAAAGGGTTAATAAACTTCTTGAATGTGGTTTTGAGCACCTTAAGGGGTGCAGTTTTTAGAATGGTCTCACTTTTGGGTATTTTCTATCATATAGACCCCTCAAAGTGGCTTCAAATGTGATGTGGTCCGTAAAAATAAAATGGTGTTGTAAAAATGAGAAATCGCTGGTCAACTTTTAACCCTTATAACTTCCTAACAAAAAAAAATTTTTGTTCCAAAATTGTGCTGTTGTAAAGTAAACATGTGGGAAATGTTAGTTATCAAGTTTTTTGTGTGCTGTATCTCTGTGATTTAAGGGCATAAAAATTCAAAGTTGGAAAATTGCGAAATTTTCAAAATTTTCACCAAATTTCCGTTTTTTCCACAAATAAACGCAAGTTATTTGAATGAAATTTTACCACTAACATGAAGTACAATATGTCACGAGAAAACAATGTCAGAATCACCATGATCCATGGAAGCGTTCCTGAGTTATGACCTCATAAAGAGACAGTGGTCAGAATTGTAAAAATTGGCCCGGTCATGAACGTGCAAACCACCCTTGGGGGTGAAGGGGTTAAAGACAAGCGATAATGCATATTTCTACAGCAGTACTGCAGACATTTATCATAAACATTATCACTTATCAATATATACACAATAACATAGGAGGGACAATCTGAGGAAGGGAAGCAAGAAAGACATCATATCTTGTTCCCTTACACTCTATTTTACTGTCTAACCTTGAATCCAGCTAAATGATTCATCAAAAACTAGAATTCTATACTCACTTTGTACACAAGTTTCTCTTAACTAGTTTTCTGAAGGTTCTAAGGTTCTCTGCATCAGTTTCATGTGTGTCTCTGACTAATGCCACTTCAACTATGAAGATATTACCCTTTTGCCAATTTCTCATAGTATAGATTCATATACAAGTGCTTCTCACCAAATTAGAATAGCAAAAAGTTAATTTATTTCACTTCAAAACAAAAAGTGAAACTCATATATATATAGAGTTATTACAAATAGAGTGATCTATTTCACGTATTTATTTCTGTTAATGTTGATGATTATGGCTTACAGCCAATGAAAACCCAAACGTCATTATCTCAGTCATTTAAAATACACCAGTTGGAAAAATGATTTTAAAATCCAAAATGTTGGCCTACTGAAATGTATGTTCAGTAAATCCTCTGTGGCACTGCTGAGATATTATGGATGCCCAGGTCGCTTTTAAAGCAGCCTTCAGGTCGTCTTCAATGTTGGGTCTGTCTGCTGTGTCTCATCTTCCTCTTGACAATATCCCATAAATTCTCTATGGGGTTAAGGTCAGGCGAGTTTGCTGGCCAATCAGGTATTGGTACTTTTGGCAGTGTGGACAGGTGTCAAGTCCTGCTGGAGAATGAAATTTCCGTCTCCAAAAATCTTGTTGGCAGAGGGAAGCATGAAGTGGTAATTTCCTGATAGATAGCTGTGCTGGCTTTGGTCTTGACAAAACACAGTGGACCTACACCAGCAGATGACATGGCTCCCCAAACCATCACTGATTGTGGAAACTTCACACTAGACCTCCAGCAGCTTGGATTGTGGCCTCTCCACTCTTCCTACAGACTCTGGGACCTTGATTTCCAAATAAAATGCAAAATTTACTTTTATCTGAAAACAACACCTTGGACCAGTGAGCAACAGTCCAGGTCTTTTTCTCCTTGGCCCAAGTAAGCCACTTCTGGCATTGTCTATTGGTCATGAGCAGGGCTGCAACTAGGAATTTCGGGGTCCCATTTTGGCAAAATTTCCGGGGCCCCCTTGAGACTCCTCCCAGGCTCCACCCCTGGACTTTTCCACAGCTCCACTGCTCTCTCTTGGAAAAACTCCACTTCTCACCAATTACACATTAACAGTTCCCATTGACTTTCAAGCTGGGGATCGGGTACTTGTACTTGATCAATGCACTCAAAACAAGTTAGAACCCCGGTGGGAGGTGAACCCGTACCGAGTGTTGCGCCGAATAAGCCCCAACGGGCCTGTGTACGAAATACAATCTGAAGGAAACAACACGCCTCTCACTCGGGTTGTGCACAGTAACATGTTACGACCATGTACGTCTACCGATCCCCCGCGACCCGAACTGATCCCCCAGGTCCCTGACCCCCTGCCTATGGTCTGGGGCCTGGATGATGAAGAGGACTTCCCCGTCACATCTGCGGGGCGCCCCAGCAGTGGCACTACCGTAGACCCGGAAATCCCACCAGAACTAACTAGTCGACCACCCTCCACCACCTGAGAAGACTCCACTACACCCAAGCTTCGACGCTCCGAGCGGTCAACAGCTGGCAAACCCCCTGAACATTACGAACAGGACCAGTTCATATGGCGACAAGGACTGTCATCTCAAAAGACTTACCCAAGTCTACAAAAACCCTCGCCCGAGGACTGGCGAGCATACAGGACGGGGGAGTGTGGGAGGAACGGCCCCCATCGAGTGTCCGGGCCGGAACCAAGGGAGCCGTCATCCAGATTCCGGGGGAAACTCTTCCCGAGGGATAGAATTCGAGGATGGACCGTTCTGACAGACAGATTGGCTGGGGGAGTGACCAGTATAAAGGAGGCGAGGAATTCCCCGGACGATGAGTCAGCAGACCGGGACAGAGACTGCAGGAGAGCGTGTGAGCGACGGGAAGCTAGAGCGACTAACCAGTGCGAGAAAGGACGCTCACTGAGGACTCCAGAGGGACGGTGCCAAGGGGATCGTCCAAGATTTGCTGCCCTGCTCCAGCCCGCGGTTATACTCTAAATTTCATGGGGGACAAAGGGTGAGTCATCTAGGTAAGAGATTGAACTGAACCGTGCAAAGTCCAGATCAGTGGTGTTATCGTCTTTGTGTGTCTCAGAGTTTGTATGTTGTGAGAGGCCATGAGAATTGGCTAGAGATAGATGCTGGGATACAGTTGGGGAGGTGGAGCTGTTGAAGTTGCCTAGGATAAAGATTGTCAATTCTCAGGACGTGAAGTGTGGTCGCAAACCATAAAAGTGGTCAAGGAAGTGGGTGGGTGAGCCTAAGGGCTGGTATATGACTGCTACTCTGAGGGAGAGGGAATGGAACACACTGATGGTGTGAACCTCAAAAGAAGAATGGCATCCAATCGGCCTGCATTCATTTATTGCGTTAAAAACAAGAATGTTGTTGGCAGCGAGGAGTGTACAGTTATCATGGAGTTAGCAGTGATCGTACAGCAGCATATATGCATATTCCTTGTGTTGTAAACTGGACGTGGATAAGCCTTATGCTCACTATTACATTTCTGAGAAGTAATTATTGTGAACAGCCTGCAGCCTCCTCAGATGATTTTTCACCCAATCGTGTCATTGTCTGGGCGATAGGGGCTAGCTGAGAGCTATTCGCTAAAAAGATCACAACCCTTGTTTCTGTATTGCTCAAGGCCTGTGAGCTCTGTGATTATTGCATGAACACTCCAATTTGATGTCCACGGAAATGCAGCCTTTCTGCCTTATGGATACAGATGGTTTCCGAAAGCTGATGACTGTCGCAGTCAACCCAATACCTGTTGCCCATTCACCATTACTTCCCTAAGAAAGATGTTCCTGTGCTACAGAAGTCGCACACAACATCATCTTTTCCCTGAAAAATTCTATGTCTGCCAGGATGCATTTCAGCAATGACACCTGGATGAGCAAGTTTAGCAAGAACTAAACTACTAAACAGCTAGGGTTGTACAACTAAACCACTACACACCATACAATGCATAACTAAACTAATAGACAACAGGGGTTGGAGAAGTAAACTGCTAAACAGCTATGATTGCAGAAATAAACAAATTTACACCAGAACATCGAGGGCTAAATTAAATGGCGAATTTAGTTGCTTGGCTTGGAGAGCTAAACTAGTACACACCAGGGGATGGAGAATTAAAGCAGTAGACACCAAGGTGTCACTAGACACCAAGTCTTGGAATCCTCAGGGCTTGTGGAACAGACCTCTGTATGCAACAGTTCCTGCAGTGCTTCTGCCTCCTCCACCTCCTCTAGGGCCATCAAATGAACCCTCAACCCCTACCTTAATTAAACACACGTTCCAACATTGCAGAGAGAATCCCTTTCCCACCTCCATATTGCGCAGCCAAGGCTCACCATAATCAGGCAGTGTTTACAATAATATGACTTGGAGATTGCAGTCATTCAGATCAACAGGTGTGGACAGCTATGCATGCCGAGTTTGAGCAATGATTATCTACACTCAACCTGGAACCAGGGAAGGCCATGTGTGATAACCGTGCAAACCTGGTGTCAGCCCTACGCCAGGCCAGCCTTACACTTGTGCCTTGCATTGATCGCAAACTCAACCTGATGGTACAGCAATTCCTCCGCCACTGTCCAAGCCTGGATGCGCTGATGCAGAAACCACTGTCGTGCTGACTTCCATCAGTCCACTTCAGTTGGTATAGAGATCTTTCAGACTACCTGTTAACTAGTTGATATGAACTATGACCACACCATAGAATTAAACTCTGCACATGTTGCAGAGACTGTGGCAGCACTGCCGAGAGCTAGTGCAGGATGACATTTTTCATAGCCTGGCACAACGCAGTATGGACGTGGTGCAATTCACAGCTGCGTACTGGATACAGATGAAGGACCACTGCACCCTTCTGTACATTTTCTTAATGGGTATTAAGATGGTTAGCAGTGATGATGCGGTCATCAACATCACTATTACTGTCATCTACATGCTGGAGCACACTTTAAATAATGTGTGCGAGCAGGTGGTGTTGGTCCTGGGGGAAGAGGACGAAGCAGAGAAGGATAACTTTAGAGTTAACAATATCTATAAGTTCAGGTCTGTCATTTCACAGATGTTTGCCATGAGAGGAACAAATGGAGAAGGACCATGAAAAGGACGAGAAGGAAGAGGTGATGGACGATCAACATTTAGGAGATGAAGATGATAATAAGTCCCTCTAAGTTGTCCGTGGTTGTCAGGAGGGGATGGAGGAAGAAAGCTTGAGTGTAATACCATCACCCACACACTGTGGAATTGGCCCTCATGAAAGAGACCCACCCATGAGCGCCTTCTTGCAGCACTATCACCAACATGATTGTTACCTGTATAGTTATTATTCCAAACTAGCTGATGAGCCCGGCGCTGCCCGGGCATAGTAACTAACTGTGGTTAGTTATAGAAAATTATAATTATCCTCCTTCCCATAGTCCCGTGCCCATATACCCATCATACACATCCACGATCCCATAGGCCCGTGCCCATATACCCATCATACATATCCTCCATCCCATAGTCGAGTGCCCACATACCCATCACACATCCTTCATCTCATAGTCCCATGCCCATATACCCATAATACATATCCTCCATCCCATAATCCCGTGCCCATATACCCATCATACATATCCATCATCTCATAGTCCCGTGCCCATATACCCATCATACATATCCTCCATCCTATAGTCCAGTGCCCACATACCCATCACACATCCTCCATCCCATAGTCCCGTGCCCATATACATATCCGCCATCCCATAGTCCCGTGCCCATATATCTGTCATACATATCCTCCATCCCATAGTCCGGTGCCCATATACTCATCACACATCCTCCATTCCATAGTCAACCATTATGACATCATAATGAGCGGCGTCAGGGCTTGCAACCTTTGATGACATCAGGGTCGCCATGGCAACCATTGTGACATTATAATTAGGGGCGGGGCTTGATACGCACACACTGCTTCCCCAGTACACAAATAGGGGCATTATGACATCATAATGAGGGGTGGGGCTTGACGCGCACACACTTTTTCCCCCAGTATGTAGATAGGGGCAAAATTGTTTGGTGAATTGGAACGTGCGGGGTTAAAATTTCGCCTCACAACATAGCTTAGGACGCTCTCGGGGTCCAGACGTGTGACTGTGCCAAATTTTGTGGCTGTAGCTGCGACGGTGCGGATGCCTATCCCGGACATACAAACATACACACACACTACACACATACACACATACATACACACTTTGAGCTTTATATATTAGATAATGCAAACCACTCAGTTGCCAGTCTGTTCTATCCACAATACAAAAGTAAATTTTGCCTGTTGATTCCCCCCTAGAAAGGGATGTGCCCATGGTGCAGCATCAAAACATTCTGAAAGACAATCTTGAGAGTGGTTTTCCCCAACATAGCAGTGAGGCACAACGGTTGAATCGCAGTGATAGCCTTCCAACCACAGAAATGTTCAGTTGTCAACGCAAAAATATTAGCATTCTTGCAGTGCTGTAGTCCTGTGTTACAACCCCATCAAGGACAGCATCTGCAAAGAGTTTGTATGTTCTACCCATGTTTGCGAGGGTTTATTCCCAGTAATTATTTTTCTACCCACACTACAAAGACATACAGATAGTAAATTTAGATTGTGAGTCCCAATGATGATAGTGCAAGTAATGTCTGTAAAGCAAATGTTGAATTATTTGTGCTATATAAGTGGTAAAACCCCCCCAAAATTGAAAATGATGCTCAACCACACTCAGGTGGCACATATATCAGTTTCATAGATTACTGTTGTCAGAAAAATGTGAGGATAGTAACACAGGTAGGTAGTTGACTCAAAGAGCTGTGGAGGACTGCCAGTATCGGAAACCTACTGCTACAGGCAACACTCATGAATGAGACCCAAGGCGGAATCTATACGTTTACAAAAATTAGTGTCAGACACTAACAAATTGGCAGTAGCTTTACTACAGTAGAAATAGTATAATAGGGACTGACAGATCGTGACTACACCCAACCCAGCTGATGGGCATGAAAGCTGGACTGTTCACATTTCCACAAATTATTGCTAACATCTCCAGCAGCAGCAGCAGCAACAGCAGGCACATACAAAAAGCCCCACTAAAGACATCAGAGACTACAATTGTGCAAGAACAGTGCAGCACACTAAAAACTAAAACATCCAGTAACAGAAGTGGTCAGGTGTCTTTGGATGCGATGTCACTTTAGTGGTTCACTAGTGCTTCAGAAACATTAACACCTACCCCACATACATCTCAAACACCAAGCCTAATCCTCCTTCCTTGATGACCTAACTTTTTCCCAGTCATGTTGCTCGGAGAGTGTGCTAGGAGAACACTATTAGCAACTAATAATAGAATTTTTACTTTGCATAACCTCTGCACACAGCTGAATTTCAGCAGTATAAAATTAGAAGGTGAAATATGGCATGATTAGTCATGTTACTCACAGCAGAAAGAATTGTTTCAGTGTCAATGAGACCTGTATGACAAAGACAATCTGCTCCAAAAAATTTCAAAATGAGATATCTACTACTGTTTGACATTAGTAACAATTTTTTTTCCTGTGTGGATGAGGCCTATATAAGGCTAGTTTCACACTAGCGTTTATTCCATGCAGCGCACGGTGCCGCTAAGCCCCACCCCTTGACGGCTCACTGCCCGCCCCATCCGGTCATCGCCGCCTACTATCGCACATGGACGCATGTGATCTGCGCACCCTATCTTTAGCATAGGGTGCGCAGATCGTGCGCTGGCCATGCGGCTAGTAGGATTTTAGCGTGTGCTGCGCACTTTTGAAGGTGCGCCGAGCGCGCCAAAATGCAACATGCTACGTTCGGCCCTCTATGACTTTAGTAACAGAAGAATTTTGGGGGTACCTGTCGGTAAGGCTTGCATAGCATTGAAAAAACACAAAAGTTGAGCTTGGTTTGAGTTGGTATACATGCAGCACATAAACGCATGTTCACATGGGCCATAAAATATACAAACCTACAAGAGACAAATTGAGCAAAAACTCTGCTGTAACTAAATAAGTAAAAAGTAAAAGAGCATTTTAATAACAGAAAGTTTTTAGTAATACTGTTTTTGATTAAAAAAAAGCATAAAAGCCATCCCACCGTCGACAAGGTGACTCTGATTGGGACGGTCCTACACTGTCTAATATTAAAAACCTTACAATGCGTCAGAGTTGACCTCAGTGTGTGAATAAGGGCAAATAAAAGGACTGTGTCTCACCCAGTGGACACCAGTCTGGGAAAGGTCATACTTTGGTATACATGCGTTTATGTGCTGCATGTATACTAACTCAAATCAAGCTCAATTTTTGTGTTTTTTTATTTGTATTTTTGCATTCAGTGCAAACCAGGGTGCGGCCTCCCTATCTTGAGCTGGAAATTGTATTTCCCAGACTGGTATCCACTGGTTGGGATCTGGTCCTTTTATCTGCCCTTATTCATACACCGAGGTCAACTCTGACACATGGTAAGGTTTTTAATATTAGACAGTGCAGGACTGTCCTGATCAGAGTCACCTTTTTGATGGTGTGCTGGCTTTTATGCTTTTTTTGATCAAAAACAGTATTACTAAGAAATTTGTGTCATTAAAATGCACTTTTGCTCTTTACTTATTTTAATTACATCAGGGCTTTTGCTCAATTTGTCTCTTGTAGGTTTTTGTATAAATAGAATCATAGAATCGTAGAGTTGGAATGGACCTCCTGGGTCATCTGGTCCAACCCCCTGCTCAAAGCAGGATTCGCTAAATCATCCCAGACAGATGTCTGTCCAGCCTCTGTTTGAAGACTTCCATTGAAGGAGAACTCACCACTTCTCGTGGCAGCTTGTTCCACTCATTGATCACTCTAACTGTCAAAAAGTTTTTTCTAATATCTAATCTGTGTCTCCTCCCATTCAGTTTCATCCCATTGCTTCTAGTCTTTCCTTGTGCAAATGAGAATAAAGATGATCCTTCTACAATGTGACAGCCCTTTAGATATTTGTAGACAGCTATTAAGTCTCCTCTCAGTCTTCGCTTTTGCAAACTAAACATTCCCAAATCCTGCAACCTTTCCTCATAAGACAGGGTTTGTAGTTGAGTTGATGCTCCAAACAATTTCAAAGTGACATGTCCTCTTCTGTATGACATTAGTAACAGAAAAAAATTTAGGGGGCCTGTCGATAAGGCCTGTATAACATTGTCTAAATACTCCAAACAATTTCAAAGTGAGATGTCCCCTACTGTATGACGTTAGTAACAGAAGAATTTTTTGGAGCCTATCGATTAAGGCTGGTTTCACACTTGCATCTTTTTGCGCATGCGCTTTTTTTTCCTATACTTAACATGTGTGCGCATAGTCATGCGTTTGTACGCGTTTGCATGCGCATGCGTTTTTTTGTAGTGTGCGCCCGGGCGCACAAAATGCATCCTGTTGCATTATTTGTGTGCTCGACCTGTCTAAAAAAAAACGGATGAGCACGCAATGCGCACGAAATTCACACAAAAACACATTATAGTCTATGGGTGTGCTGACGTGCGCATGGTTGTAAAAACTATGCGCAAAAAACAAGAAAATTCATAAAAAACGCATGATGCGTTTTTTATGCACGTTTGCACTGCGCACGCAGCGCAAAAAAACTCAAGTGTGAAAGTAGCCTAAGGCCTGTAAAACATTGAATAGATGTCCCAAACAGTGACATGTCCCTCACTGTATGATGTTAGTAACAGAATAAATTTTTTTCCGGCCTGTCGATAACATCTGTATAGCATTGACAAGATGATCCAAACAATTTCAAAGTGACATGTTCCCTACTGCATGACATTAGCAACAGAAGAATATTTTTGGGCCTGTTGATAAGGTGTGTATAACATTGACTAGACGCTACAAACAATTTCAAAGTGACATGTCCCCTTCTGTATGACGTCAGTTACAGAAGAATACGTTTGAAAAAAAATAAAATAAATTAATTTTACCGTGCAACAGCTCTGCGCACAGAACAATTTCATCGCCACTAAATGAAAAGGATGGATATAGCTGGCTGTATCACCTTTATCAACCGAAAAAAATAAATATTTTAATTACCGCCACAAAATGTATACGTGGAATACGGCGGGCTGTATCACATTAAGCAACAAAAAATATAATTTTTTTTTAATGCGCATTAGGTCTGCAGAAAGGTTCATATCACCGCCATAACATGAAAATGAGGGATACGGCAGGCTGTATCACATTCAGCAACAGAAAATATTACAATTCTTTTTTAATGCACGTTACGGATGCAGACAGGTTCAATCACCGCCACAAAATACCAACGTGGGATACAGCAGGCTGTTTCACATTTAGGCTGGTTTCACACTTGCGTTTTTTGCGCTGTATTTTAGCGCTAAAAAACGCATGCGCTTTCCCCCCCCTATATTTAGCATGGGATGCGCTTATGTGCGCATACACATGCGTTTGTATGCGTTTTTACGCACATGCGTTTCTTTGTGGTGTGCGCCCGGGCGCACAAAATGCATCCTGTTGCATTTTTTGGGCGTCCGACTTGCCTAAAAAAACGCATGCGCGCGCAATGCGTTTTTTTACAGCAAGACACCCATTGTAAGTCTATGGGTGCGCATTGGCATGCTCATGTATGCGTTTTTTTGCGCATGCGTTTTTTTGTTGACCATTAGACAATGGAAATTAGGGGTTTGGGTTAGAGTTAGGGTTAGTTAAGGGGTTTAGGGTTAGGGTTAGGGTTTGGGTTAGGGTTAGTATGGTTTGGTTAAGGGTTAGGGTTTAGGGTTAGTTAGGGTTTAGGGTTAGGGTTTGGGGTTAGTTAGGGTTTAGGGTTAGGGTTAGGGTTTGGGTTAGGGATAGTAGGGTTTGGTTAAGGGTTAGGGTTAGTATGGTTTGGTTAAGGGTTAGGGTTAGTATGGTTTGGTTAAGAGTTAGGGTTAGGGTTAGTAAAGTCATGGCTTGGGTTAGTGTTAATCCTAACCCTATCTTGATTTTTTTGGTGAGGCCAACTAATGTTGGAAAAAAACGCAAACGTGGTAAAAACACACTAAAAACGCATACAAACGCATAAAAACGCTGCGTTTTTTTCATGCATGCGCATAAAAATGCTTGAAAAAAACGTAGCAGTTGTATGCGTTTGTATGCATTTTTTCCATGCGCTTTTTTGAGGGAAAAACACACTGCAAACAAAAGCAAGTGTGAAAGTAGCCTAAGCTAGTGAAAAAAAAATAACTAGAATGCTATACTTGTGCATGGAGCACATTAGAAGCAGTGCACCTGTAGGACACGTGCCCCGCTTGCTTTCTTTGTGGATCTCAATAATGGCCAAAAAAAGTGCTGGAAGGTAAATTTCACAGCCACACTGGACATTAGCTAGCTACACTATCTGACTGATATACAACCACCTAACTAACTAGCTAAAATCATGCGGCTAACACTGCCAACATGAGGAGCAGCCGCTCTGTGCTGTTACCATGTTAAAATGGCGCTAACACAAGATGTCCACTATTTTTATGGCGAGGACATGTGATTTCAGCAGTCAATGGCACAAGCCGTTGTGTCAGAACATTGTGGATGTTTCCTGCTACCTGATTCGCTAGCCGCAATGTGCACACATAAAGTTAGGAAAAAAGAAATGACTGTTTACAAGAACACCGCACCTTTGAGCTCTGCAAACTCCCTCCCCTCATCAAACACGAGCCATACACTCATGATACATCGTCATTATTGTTGCTAATGTGCTGAAAATACTATTGTGGGAAACCAAATATTTTCTCCTCAATTTTACCAAATGTTACCGATTTTTCCCGATTTAAAAAAAATTTTGCTCGTGTTTCCGACCACTAATCTGAATGTGCCATATTTGTGACGAATTTATCTTTGGCGACTGTTTTCTGAACAAATTCGCGTATTACTAATCATGACCAGGTCCTCTTTATGACAAGTACACAATTCTTACAATTGCATTTATATAATACAATGACATTAATAAGCGGAGGGTGATTTAGTGCCCATTGCGGTACCATAAATTGCTGCATTGATGCAGTACAAAAATCTATGTTTGTATCTGTTTCAGTTCATTTATCAGTCACAATTTCATATTACTCACGTACTTTGGATTTCAGGATATTTCATCATTAGCAAAAGGCCCCATCGCAGAGTGGTCGCTGTGGTCTCCATTCCAGCAGCAAATAAGTTGTTCACCAGTTTGACCAAGTTTATATCATGAAAGTATAACGTAGATTCTGGCTTACCCTTTGTAAGATATAAATATACAGTTTGGGTAATTAGTTTGTTTTATGAATTCAATTATGCAACTTAAAGCTTAAGATGATCTGCAGCACAATATTTCCATTGTCTGTACCCCAGGACCAGCAGCCTGCATTCACCAGTTTGCTACTGACTCCCTATAAATAGCAGACAGGAAGGATGGGGATATAGTTTGTGTATCAGATGGTTTCTTGAAAGATTGAGTGACAAAGGGGAACAGAAAGTGCAGCAACTGGTGGGAGACGATGTTTGATCCTAAAAAGACTAAGGAGGCTTTTTTATTTTTATTTTTTTAAAATGTCAATAAATGGAAATATTGTTCATATCCAAAATGTTAAATCCCCTATATACAAATAACATAACAACTTACATCCAGATATCAGGGGATGGACTTCTAATCTTTAGATTTTTGATATTGTTCAATAATTTTGATTCTCAAATCGTCGGACAGTTCTCTTCTTCTCTTTCTGTTTTTCATGCTTAGCGTGGAACACACAGACACACAATGCAAAGTCAACTTCTAACCTTTTTAACTGGTTTCAGGTGTGATTTTCATATTGCCCACACCTGTTTGAACAAGCATCACACGCCTGAAACAGGGTTATCTATATATATAAAAGTTGTGACCTGCCTTTTTTTGAGCCGGGCATTATATTGATGTGGTCTCCCATAGCTGTGCATCCATTAGCTGGCCCCAGTCCTTCTCTGCCCTTATCCACATGCATGTCACTTGACACACTGTAAGGTTTTTAATATTAGAGTTAGAACTGTCCCAATTATGGTCACCATGGAGTGGTGGGATGGCATTAGCTGGCCCCAGTCCTTCTCAGCCCTTGTCCAGATGTATGTCACTTGACACACTGTAAGGTTTTTAATATTAGAGTTAGAACTGTCCCAATTATGGTCACCATGGAGTGGAGCGATGGCATTAGCTGGCCCCAGTCCTTCTCAGCCCTTATCCACATGTATGTCACTTGACACACTGTGAGGTTTTTAATGTTAGAGTTAGAACTGTCCCAATTACGGTCACCATGGAGTGGTGGGATGGCTTTCTCAATATTTTTTAAAGAAGTACTGTATATTATTTTGACGCACTATGCTATTTATTTATTTATAACAGGGCATTTAATCATTATGCTTCTGTCTTTGGTTAATTTTGGAAAGGTGTCAATAATTTTATCCAGACCGTTTTGGGCTTGTGTGTGAAATTATGCTCAATTTACCTTTTTTCCCCTTGTTTTGTGTTGCTCGAATACACACAAATGAAATAAACCTGTTTAACAAAACATGTGTGATTGCAATCATTTTCTTAGAGAAATAGCTCATTTTCTGAAGCAATTTCAAGGGTGCCAACATTGTAGAGAACAACTCTCTCTGTAGGAACCGGCACCCCTATCAAAATCTATGCCAATAAAATGGAAAAGTTGCAACTTGAACATTGACTACAAATTCATTTAGCTTATGATTGTGGCTTTGTTGACCTAGGTATGGATTGTCAAAACATGAAAACTCTTTCAAGCATCATATAGTGTGAAAAACTTGTTCATCATAAGGCATAAAAATGGGGAGAGCAATCTAAAACTGCACCTTCTAGGATACACTGAAAATTCAGTCACAATGCATCAGAAGAATCTAAACAGATGGTGGGGAAAAAGAGATACATGGAAGGTGGTGTTGGGTAGGGAAGGGTCTCAGGGTCTCTAGGAAGAATTGGATATGTGATTGGGCCATCCAGTAGGTCACAGCAAATTAGATTGTGACTTCCTGCCTACGTATTAGTGCAGGCACTGGACTAGCGGTCATGCAGGAAATCACATGATGCCCATGTTAAAAGTTTTACAATATATCAATTTAATTAAGATTTTATTGGATGACATTAAAAAAACACTGCTGAAATATATTAATAGTTAGTTAGCATTATATAAAGGGAAAAAAAAAAAACAATTTTAAAGAGTGCTTCTGTAAAGGCAGTCTGACAGCAATTCTGACCAACAGGGGTAACTGGAGACCTGCTTCTTAAAGGGACTCCTAATAGCACAGAATAACTGTTCAATCTAAGTCCCGTCACTCAGTGTATCACAGAAGGGACAATCGGTTGAATACACCTTTCCACTTGCTTATTTTCCCTCAATTTCCACCCACCACTTTTTTGTTTGACAGCGCAAATTTCATAGAGCCAAAGAAGGATGGAGATAGATGGAAACCAAGCAGGTGGGAAGGAGTATATACAGGGCGTGAAAAAAGTATTTAGTCAGTCACCTATTGTGCAAGTTCTCCCACTTTAAGAAACTGAGAGAGGCCGAGGCCTGTAATTATCAATAGAGGCTGACCGCAACTATGAGAGTCAAAATGAGCAAACAAATCCAGAAAATCACCTTGTCTGATTTGGCAAGATTTATTTATTTTATTTTTTTAAGTGGGAGACCTTGCACAATTGGTGGCCCACTAAATACTTTTTTCCCCCACTGTAAGTGACTGGCCTCGCTACGAAGCACCAAGCGCCTGTACTTGGTTAGAACAGTCATTCTGCGCTGACAGAGTTCCTTTAATCAGACCTTCCTGCACTATTTTTCAGTTATACATGCATTTAAGCATTTATTCCCCACAATAATCACTCAAAAGCAGATGGCACAATTTGTGGAGCCTTTAATGAAGAGATCTGAGAGCACTTCGGACATGAGAACCGCCCTCCAGAGCACTTGTCGGAGATGTGCTCGCTACGGTAAGATTTAACTTTCACATTCATTCTAATGCTAAAACAGTACTAAACTGTATGATTGTATTCCCATCTCTAAGATCATATCCCAATATGTAGTAGGTGTAGTAATATTTGTAAATATCTCCAATTAGAAATGTAATAGTTCTTCTGAATTGCTATGTCATTTACCGCATGTGCAGGGCATTGCAGAAGCTTAAGTATCCATGGTTACAACTAAGGATGAGTGAACATGCTCATTACTCCTTATTAGTTAGAGGTCCAAGTATTACGGCATTCGAGATACTCTGTACTCATCCGCCATGCCTGATCCCTCGTTAAGCACTTTTCACGGCTGTTTTTTAGCCAATAAACATGGGAGGATTACCTGACAATCATGGAAATGTAACGACCACTTTTGCTTCTGGTATTACTATTAGTGGCCGGCTGCATCGCGTCATTGGGTCGATATAAGACTCGGTGGCGCCATATTGGTGCAGTACATCCAGAGATAGTGTAGGGAGAGATGCTGAAGACTCGGTGGCACCATATTGGTGCAGTACATCCAGAGATAGTGTAGGGAGAGATGCTGAAGACTCGGTGGCACCATATTGGTGCAGTACATCCAGAGATAGTGTAGGGAGAGATGCTGAAGACTCGGTGGCACCATATTGGTGCAGTACATCCAGAGATAGTGTAGGGAGAGATGCTGAAGACTCGGTGGCACCATATTGGTGCAGTACATCCAGAGATAGTGTAGGGAGAGATGCTGAAGACTCGGTGGCACCATATTGGTGCAGTACATCCAGAGATAGTGTAGGGAGAGATGCTGAAGACTCGGTGGCACCATATTGGTGCAGTACATCCAGAGATAGTGTAGGGAGAGATGCTGAAGACTCGGTGGCACCATATTGGTGCAGTACATCCAGAGATAGTGTAGGGAGAGATGCTGAAGACTCGGTGGCACCATATTGGTGCAGTACATCCAGAGATAGTGTAGGGAGAGATGCTGAAGACTCGGTGGCACCATATTGGTGCAGTACATCCAGAGATAGTGTAGGGAGAGATGCTGAAGACTCGGTGGCACCATATTGGTGCAGTACATCCAGAGATAGTGTCGGGAGAGATGCTGAAGACTCGGTGGCGCCATATTGGTGCAGTACATCCAGAGATAGTGTAGGGAGAGATGCTGAAGACTCGGTGGTGCCATATTGGTGCAGTACATCCAGAGATAGTGTAGGGAGAGATGCTGTTGGAGAAGGGACAGTGTGTCGGCGTTCCAGTACATGCTGGTGCAAGATTAAACAAACAGTCCTTTTCAGGGCTAATTCACAATATTGCTGCTAGCTGTAATTAGTGCATGCTTAGCTGCGGGAGTAGGGCTAGCTTATTACAGGCATTTAGGCAGGGTTCATTGCATTATAGTACATGCAACCTTAAAGCAGCCGTCTTTATAAGGGCTAATTCAAATAGCTTCAATTCCCAAATAATACTGCTCTGAGCTATAATTAGTGTAGTGAAAGTTTAGGGAGAGTGTCTTAGAGGTATCTATTCGGGGATTATGTCCTTACAGCGCTGGCATTTCACAGCATAAAGTCCTTTCAGGGCAATTTTAATAAATTATATTCTCATAAAATTCCAATTAAGAAAAAATGATCCACACTACTGCTGCACTTGTGCTCAGCTATTTATAAATGTCCAATCCGCTTTATGGCTGCCCACATGGGACTTCTGGGTGCCCACTCATGAAAAAACAATACCAATGTCCATGTAGCATGTAAGGGAGGAGTGGCACTCACCATCCTTAAAATTCACTTTATTTTGGCAATTTTATATATCCAGGACAGGAAAGTGATCAGTGTAACAACGAGCTGGATGGCGATCGTTTCACGCAAAGGTACTTCACAGGCATCCTGATTAGATATATAAGCGGGATAATTACACTAATTATGGCAACATCGCCGCTCTTCATCTTGTTTGTTTCCTCACAGATGTCATACATCCATGGCCACTCATTACTTGTGCGGAGGCTGAGTGGAACCTTCTCCATCTGGAAAACCCACTGCCTCTGATGGCCCTCTAAATATTGAGTGAGGGCCACATGATGACTGTGGATATGGTGGAGGAGGAGGAGGTAAAAAAGAACAAGAACAGCAAATCATTGTTTTAGGTGTGAAGAGAAGCATGAGAATAGGAATACACCAACAAAAATAGGAACACTTAAACCTTGACTAGGGAAACTGCCACATGTGGTTTCACTCCTCTAGCAACCCTGCTGCCTATGATGGCCCTATAAAAATGATTTACAATAGGAAGGATGACATAACAGCTACAGAGGTGACTGTCTGATAGCCCAGCTTGACTACCCATATCTACTAAAGACCCTTTCAGCTTTTTGAATGTTGGAAGGGGCATCATCTCTGAAAAAAGGGTCCCACAGCTGCACTCAGTTTGAGCAGAATCTTAGAAGAGTCAATACCCTGAGACCACATTGGGGTGCATAGCTCTTCACTTTGTCACTGAGGATGATTGATTTCATTGTTCAGGGATTACTCCAGAGTGGTTCTTGTGGTGGGATGCAGGTCTGGACAGCGGTCGTCATCCTATTAGATAGCTAAGAATGAATGTATGTGTGTGTATGCTTTATCAAACATGGAGCAAATGCTTAGTCTAAGGGGTGGAGGAGGTGAGGTTTTTTTTTCAATTTTTGATTTTGCCTTATATACAAGTCATTATACAGGAAAAAATATTTCTTTACATTTTTTCCTGTAAAATCCATTTATTGCTTTGAATATGTCACTGTCAGTCCATACAAGTGGAGTAATTCTCTGACAACAGCAGCGACCTAGGAGTCCGAGATGCGTCCATTTCAGAACTGATTCCATTCATTTCAGCAATTTTTCTGTCCCCCCCCAGACATCATGGGAGGGTCTGTCAGAAAAATTCTTGAGTTTCACATTGACTTCCATTAAATTAGTAAATCATGACGAGCACTCGAGCAGTATAAAATGTTTGATACGAGTAATGCGCACCCGGACATTTTAGTGCTCGCTCATCACTAGTTACGACTTCTCATATAGTGACAGTTGATTGATACTGATTGTAACCATGTATACCTAAGCTACTGTGATGTCCTGCACTTGGGGTAAGTGACATAACTTATCATGTGTAAAAACTTATGTCCCAATAAAAATTGACAAAAGTATTCAAGGAGTGATACCTTTATTGGCTAACCAGAGAAATTATATTTGCAAGCTTTTAGGCCTGATGAAGGGGCCTTCTGAGCCTTGAAAGCGTGCAAATATCATTTCTCTGGTTAGCCAATAAAGGTATCACTCCTTGAATACTTTTCTCAATTTTTTGGGGGACATAAGTATTTACATCGATTTTTCTGGCTAACACGGTCCCACAATATTATTTTATATTGTACATCGTATAGCTTATCAGAAAAAAGATGTTACATCTCTAATTGGAGGTATTTGCTAATATTATTATTATTATTACTACTACTGTAAGATCTTGGAGATGGAATCACACTTTTTAGCACCTCTACTGCTCTCCTATTCGGAATGGTCAGCATTTTGTAAGACCAAAATTTACTAATGGACCACTTTTACATACTAGCATACCATACCTCTTGTTGCTTTGCAAGGAATGAATCAATAAGGTTTCTCTGACTGTTCACATCCAGTTCTTTCTGTTTTCTTATGAAGGTCTCCCTTGCAAAGTTTTGCATCTCAATGTGTTTTTTTCTCAGTGCTCTATGGCTCCCTGGCAGCCAGCCAATCAGTGAGGGATAACTGTTGTATAGCTTTAAACACAAAAAGTTGCATTATTCCATCAAATATATATATATATATATATATAAAGTTTAGAAATTCACAGAAACTATGAGCTATTCAACAATTAAAGCTTAGATTTCTGTGAAATAACTTTTTTTTTCACCAATGAAACTCGGACATCCCATGTACCGAACATTAACATTAAGGCTGGTTTCACATTAGCGCTTTTTAAGCGCACGCACGGCCGGGGGTAGCTCCGCCCCCGAGCCGGCTCTCTGCCCGGCGTGCCCGCCCCTTGCTTGTAGCGCCGCCTCCTAGCGCACAGCGGCGCCTGCGATCGGCGCACCCTATCTTTAGCATAGGGTGCGCAGATCGTGCGCAGGCCGTGCGCTAGTTGCGCTTTGACCTGCGTTGCGCACTTTTGTGCGCGCCAAAATCAAACTTTTCGGATTTTGGCGCGCACAGCGCACCGTCAAAGGTGCGCAGCGCAGGTCAAAGCGCAACTAGCGCACGGCCTGCGCACGATCTGCGCACCCTATGCTAAAGATAGGGTGCGCCGATCGCAGGCGCCGCTGTGCGCTAGGAGGCGGCGCTACAAGCAAGGGGCGGGCACGCCGGGCAGAGAGCCGGCTCGGGGGCGGAGCTACCCCCGGCCATGCGTGCGCTTAAAAAGCGCTAATGTGAAACCAGCCTAAGAAACTGTCCTTTTTGACCAAATCAGTACACCCATTATTTAAGCTAATTTAAAAAGTATGTGGGGTTTTGTTGTTGCTCAATGTACTGTATTTTAACCCAATAAACCAACTGATTAACAGGAAAACTTCTTATTAATCTAATATATAAAGCTCAAGTGTGTATGTATGTATGTGTGTGTGTATGTATGTATGTATGTGTGTGTGTGTATGTGTGTGTGTGTATGTCCGGGATAGGCATGCGCACCGCCGCATCTACAGCCACAAAATTTGGCACGGTCACACATCTGGACCCCGAGAGTGTCCTAAGCTATGTTGTTAGGTGAAATTTTAACCCCGCACGTTCCAATTCACCAAACAATTTTGCCCCTATCTACGTAATGGGGAAAAAGTGTGTGCGCATCAAGCCCCGCCCTTCATTATGATGTCACAATGGTTACCATGGCGATGCTGATTCATCATAGGTTGCAATGGGGACGATTATGTCAATAGTTGCCATGGTGATGATGATGTCATAATGGGTATATGGGCACGGGACTATGGGATGGAGGATATGTATGATGGGTATATGGGCATGGGACTGTGAGATGAAGGATGTGTGATGGGTATATGGGCACTCGACTATGGGATGGCGAATATGTATGATGGGTATATGGGCACGGGACTATGGGATGGAGGATATGTATGATGGGTATATGGGCATGGGACTATGGGATGGAGGATGTGTGATGGTATATGGGCACTCGACTATGGGATGGAGGATATGTATGATGGGTATATGGGCACGGGCCTATGGGATCGTAGATATGAATGATGGGTATATGGGCACGGGATTATGGTATGGAGGATAATTATAATTTGCTATAACTAACCACAGTTAGTTACTATGCCCGGGCAGCGCCGGGCTCTTCAGCTAGTTATTAAATAAATTTACAGTATGTTGGACTAATTTGTGTGTACTGGCTGTCATAGATTGTTGAGGAACATGGAAAGAAGACAGAAGCAGTAAAACAGTTTTTTCTCTGTTTAAACATACATGTGATTATAGTCAATTGGGCCCCCCAAAATACATATTTTTTACTATCCGGATATACAATATTTCAAGCCTATATATTTTATTATTAATTGAACCACATTTGTAACAAAAAAGTCAACAAATTCTTTCTGTGATAGCATATTCAGAATTACATTTAAAATCTGCATTAAACTTTATTTTATTTTGGGGGGGAAGTAGGGGTGAGGAGTGTTAAGTAAGAATTTCCTTTTCTTTTTTATATATGTTTTTTTAAATTTTTTTACTGACTTTTAAATATTTAACTATATCTAAAAATGTACATGTTATTAATTTAAATTTGCCTGTTTCATTAAATTTTAAAAAAATTGATTAATCGAAAATCTCAAGAATGAAAAAGCCTCTGATGCAACATTCGGAGGTCTCCAAGGAATTTCTTAAAAACTTTTCAAGCACTGAAAGTCAAACACAATCTTAGGCTGGATTCACACTTGTGACAAGCCATAGGTCTCCAGACCCAAACCATTTTGTGCTAATCCAAACACAGGATAATATGCATGAAACATCTTTTTCAGGCAGATTCCACCCAAAATCCACCTGAAAATAATGGATGAAAGTAGCAGCACATACATTCTTCACAGTGTAAGGAGACGGACATATTCTCGTGTTCCCCATTGAAGGTATCAGTGCTGTGTACAATGTAAAGTGTAATGTGTACAATGTCATGTACCCTTGTGAGGGTGAGGTGTAATGTGAATTGTGTGGTGATTAGTGTTAAGCCAGTTAGTGTGCAGTGAAAGGGGAGGATTTTTGTGTGTAGCAGCGCTGGTGGTGATTACGCTGCCTTTTAAGGCTACCTGATAGCTGCATTGCTGTGTGCACACTGCTGTTCAAACTGCTTTTCTCAAAGCACTTCAACTTTTATTATTTTGTTCTGGTGAGTTACCGAGCGTTCATTTTTTTCACACACCATATAGCGGTGTACGCTCCTCACACACTACACTGTACCGGCTGGTATCACGGACAAATACAAGCTGTGTGTGACTCTGGAAGAAAAAGCCGAGGAGATTTTCCATTTTTCCAGACCTACAACTTAAAGAGCTGTCCGCTTTTCAAACAGTTTCGTATATCTGCTGTTTGATTATGGTCAAAACTATACAGAGTCATCATGTGTCACTCCGTATAAAAATAGACGGATATTGACAATTTTCCATACAGACACCGTATAGCGGTGTATGCTCCTCACACACTACAGTGAACCGACTGTATCACGGACAAATACAAGCTATCTATGTGTGATTCTGGAAAACCAAACCAAGGAGATTTTCCATTTTTCCAGACCTACAACTTAAAGAGCTGTCCGCTTTTCAAACAGTTTCGTATATCTGATGTTTGATAATGGTCAAAACTACACAGAGACAGCGTTTGTCACTCCGTATAAAAATAGACGGAGATTGACAATTTTCCATACAGACACCGTACAGAGCTGTCCGATTCTCAAACAGTATTGTATATCTGCCATTCGCATTACAGTCACATCTATACAGAGTCAGCGTGTGTGTGTGACACTCCTTAAATACATAACAGGAGGGAGAGGGAGGGGGCAGACCTGGTTGCCTGTAGCCTCCACTTCGGCACCAGTTAGGAGCATTCCTCTTCCAAAAGCCAAAACGGGCGCTCCCAAGACTTGCAGTGCGTGGTCCTTTTTTGACTCAGTTACAGATGACATTTGCTTTGTCAAATGCAAGATGTGTCATCAGAAAGTCAAAAGAGGGAAAAATGTCAGCAACCTCAATACCACAAATATGTGGAAACATGTGCGGACCAAGCACGAGCTGGAGTTACACAGACACACTGAAGACGTAGGCCAACGTACAGCACCACCTACCACCTCTTCAGCTCGTGTTGGGGCCTCTTCCTCCAGCTCACACACAGTTGGTTCGGCTTCCTCACAGGATCGCCAAGGAAGAACCTCTGGCACTGTTGTCCAGAGACCCAGTGACATTCCACCCACAGCACCACGTTCGCAGTCATCTTCACACTCCCAGGCCACTCTACAGCCATCGGTAGCACAGGCATGGGAGAAAAGGCGGCCATACTCGGCAAACCATCCCCGAACACAGGCTCTGAATGCTGGCACTGCCAAACTACTGGCCCTTGAAATGCTCTCATTCAGGCTGGTGGAGACTGACACCTTTCGTAACTTCATGGCATTGGCAGTCCCACAATACACCGTGCCCAGCCGGTTTTATTTCAGCAGGCAAGCCTTCCCTGCCCTGCAAAAGCATGTGGAGGGAAAAATAAAACATGTGCTACTAAACGCCATCAGTAGCAAGGTCCACCTGACCACCGATGCGTGGACCAGTAACCATGGACAGGGACGATACCTTTCCCTCACTGCCCATTGGGTCAATGTTGAGGAGCCGGGTACAGATCTGGAGAGTGGCGCTGTACGTGTTCTGCCAACTCCACGGATTGCAGGAATCCAGTCTGTACTCATTGACTCCTCCTCCTACTCAAGTTCCTCAGAATCAGCGCTGCAGGAGCCTGTTATGACTGATATGAGCACAGCCGTGGCCAACCGTCAACAGGCCGTACTGAAATTAATTTCTTTGGGGAATCGAAGCCACACAGCGCAGGAGCTCTGGAATGCCATCAAGCAGGAGAGCGATGTGTGGTTTCTGCCAGCGAATCTCCAGCCAGGCTTGGTAGTGTGTGACAATTGCTGAAATCTGGTGGCAGCTCTGGGCCTAGGCAACCTCACTCACATCCCATGTCTGGCACATGTGCTGAACTTGGTCGTGCAGAGCTTTCTGAGGGACTATCCGGATCTTGATGCACTGCTGCACAAGGTCCGCATAGAGTGCGCTCACTTGCGGTGTTCCAACACTGCAAGATCGTGCCTTGCAGCTCTGCAGCGCCAATTACGCCTTCCGGAACATCGCATCATATTTGACCTACCCACCAGGTGGAATTCAACATTACATATGTTGGAGCGGTTGTGTGAGCAGCAGGCAGCAGTAATGGAGTACCAGCTGCATCAGGCGCAAACAAGTCGCACTGTGCGCCGGTCACACTTCAGCACCACTGAGTGGGCCTCTATGAAGGACATCTGCCTCATTTTGCGTGCCTTCGATGATTCCATGCGGATGGCGAGTGCAGATGATGCACTAGTCAGCATGACTGTCCCCCTTATCTGCCTGCTTCAAAAAACACTGCAAGCACTAAGGGAGGAGGTTTTGGAAGAGGTGAAGGATGAGGAGTCACAAATGCCATCTGCATCTGGACAATCTGTGCTACGTGGATCCTCACAAAGTCCTAGGCAGGGGACACTTGAGAATGAGGAGGAGTCAATGGAGGAGGAAGACATCTCTCCAGAGGAGGGAGGTACACAATGCTCTATGCAGTATGTACAGCGAGGGTGGGATGATGCAGAGCAGGCAGAGATGACGCCTCAAGCAGGGGACAGCGTTTCTTGGGCAGTTGGGAGTCTGCAGCACATGGTTGATTTCATCCTGCAGTGCCTGAAAAACGACCGCCGCATCGCCCACATTCTCAACACGACTGATTATTGGGTGTACACCCTCCTAGATCCTCGCTACCGGGACAACTTACAAAGGCTCATAACACCATTGATCCGGGAGCGTAAAATGCGGGAGTACCAAGACACTCTGGTGCAGTCCGTCATGTTCTCCATTCCACCCGAGAGCAGTGCTGCTAGTGCTTTACAAAGCAGCTCTGTGTGTCGAGGCAGTGGAGGAAGCTCTGCACAAAGAGGGAGCAGAGGCAGCGCCTCAGCACAAGGCAAGACCAGTATGGCCCAAATGTGGCAAAGTTTTGTGTGTCTGCCACAAATGTCTACACCATCACAGACGGCTCCAGTCAGCAGGAGGCAACGTTTCCGTCAGATGGTGACAGACTACATGTCTTGCCCTGTCATTGTACTCCCAGACGGCTCTTCCCCCTTCAAGTTTTGGGTCTCTAAGCTGGATACATGGCCAGAGCTTAGCCAGTATGCATTGGAGGTGCTGGCTTGCCCTGCTGCCAGTGTATTATCGGCACGGGTCTTTAGTGCCGCAGGTGGTGTACTAACAGACCGTCGCACGCGACTATCCTCCGATAACATTGACCGGCTTACTTTTCTGAAAATGAACAAGGCCTGGATCTCGCCAGAATTTGCCAGTCCTCTTCCAGAATAAATAACTGGTTGGCAACAGTATCCAGGTCTCCTGTTGTGTTCATGTTTCTACCACCTGAACTGTAATCCCTGGGCTTCAACACAGCCAGTTGTTGCTCAGACGTGCTGTCTGCACAGAGAAAAACACTAGCTCCTGTGTAAGTGGGGTTCAGTAACGTCAGCTGCTCCCCTGCTGTGTGGACGGCAAAGTCTCCTGCTTCCTCCGCATTGAAACTCCTACTGATTTTTAACCGTTCTCCACTTAGGCCTCTGGCTCCACTGTCTCTAGTATTTCCCCTGACCTCCAACCCCACCAGTTGCTGCTCAGAAGTGGCATCTGCACAATCCACACTTGTTCCTGTGTTACTGGGGCTCAGTCACATCAGTTGATCCCCTGATGTGTGTCCGGCAATGTCTCCTGCTCTGTCCACATTCCCATTACTAGTAGTGGGAATGTGGACAGAGCAGGAGACATTGCCGGACACACATCAGGGGATCAACTGACGTGACAGAGCCCCAGTAACACAAGAAAAAGTGTGGATTGTGCAGATGTCACTTCTGAGCAGCAACTGGCGGGGTTGGAGGCCAGGAACAATACTAGAGACAGTGGAGCCAAAGGCCTAAGTGGAGCACGGTTACAATCAGTAGTAGTCTACAACCTATATAAAACTTGCTGCAATTAGGCCTCAGCCTGCTGCATGATTGATCCTGGGCTTCAACACAGCCAATTGTCGCTCGGAAGTGCTGTCCACACAGAGAAAAACACTAGCTCCTGTGTTAGTGGGGTTCAGTAACGTCAGCTGCTCCCCTGCTGTGTGGACGGCAAAGTCTCCTGCTGCCTCCACATTGACACAACATCTGATTTTCTACTTGCTCCAAGTAGGCCTCAACCTGCTGCATGATTGATCCTGGGCTTCAACACAGCCAGTTGTCGCTCGGAAGTGCTGTCCGCACAGAGAAAAACACTAGCTCCTGTGTTAGTGGGGTTCAGTAACGTCAGCTGCTTCCCTGCTGTGTGGATGGCAAAGTCTCCTGCTGCCTCCACATTGACACAACATCCGATTTTCTACTTGTTCCAAGTAGGCCTCAGCCTGCTGCATGATTGATCCTGGGCTTCAACACAGCCAGTTGTTGCTCGGAAGCGCTGTGCGCACACAGAAAAACACTAGCTCCTGTGATAGTGGGGTTCAGTAACGTCAGTTGCTCCCCTGCTGTGTGGACGGCAAATTCTCCGGCTGCCTCCACATTCACACTACATAACCTATAAAACTTGCTGCAATTAGGCCTCAGCCTGCTCCATGACTGATCCTGGGCTCCAACATCGCCAGTTGCTGCTCAGAAGTGTCTTTGGCACGGGTACTCCCTCCTGCCCATCCTGGTTCCAGCACGCCTGCTGTTTCCGGGTAGTGTCAATGTCACTTTGCACCAATACGTTGTCCTGTCGTGTTGCGGTCGAGTTAGCCGAGTCTATGGTGCCTGCAGTTTAGGTGCTTCCTATGTGGGCTGCGGCTTCTGGTAATAAAGGCTGGTTCCGTAGTGCCAATAGGACAAGCACCCCCTGTAGGACTGTGGGTTTCGGTAACTGTGGCCGGCTCGCGGCCTTGCAACTTTGTTTTTCATGGGTACCTTCTGCTACCCATCCGGGTTCCAGCACCGTCAGCTGGTCCTCACTAGTTCCATTTGCTCTTGCAGCTTCTGCTACTCATCCGGGTTCCAGCACAGGCAGCTGGTTCTCGGCAGTGCCTTTGGCCTAGGTGCCTCCTTCTCGGTATCCGAGTTCCAGCAACGTCTGCTGGTCCTTGGTAGTGCTTTGTAGCACAGGTACCTCCTGATTAGTAACCGGGTTCAAGCACCGTCAGCTGGTCCACGGTTGTGCCATTGGCTCTTGTTCCTTCTGCTGCCACTCTGGGTTCCAGCACCGTCAGCTGGTTCTCGGCAGTATCTTTGGCATGGGTACTCCCTCCTGCCCAGCCTGGGTCCATCATGCCTGCTGTTTCTGGGTAGTGTCAACGTCACTTTGCCACCAACTCGTCCTGTCATGTTGTGGTCGGGTTAGCCGAGTCTATGGTGCCTGCAGTTTAGGTGCTTCCTATGTGGGCTGCGGCTTTTGGTAATAAAGGCTGGGTTCGTAGTGCCAATAGGACAAGCACCCCCTGTAGGACTGTGGGTTTCGGTAACTGCGGCCGGCTCGCGGCCTTGCAACTTTGTTTTTCATGGGTACCTTCTGCTACCCATCCGAGTTCCAGCACCGTCAGCTGGTCCTCGCTAGTTCCATTTGCTCTTGCAGCTTCTGCTACCCATCCGGGTTCCAGCACAGTCAGCTGGTTCTCGGCAGTGCCTTTGGCCTAGGTGCCTCCTTCTCGGTATCCGAGTTCCAGCAACGTCTGCTGGTCCTTGGTAGTGCTTTGTAGCACAGGTACCTCCTGATTAGTAACCGGGTTCCAGCACCGTCAGCTGGTCCACGGTTGTGCCATTGGCTCTTGTTCCTTCTGCTGACACTCTGGGTTCCAGCACCGTCAGCTGGTTCTCGGCAGTATCTTTGGCATGGGTACTCCCTCCTGCCCAGCCTGGGTCCAGCATGCCTGCTGTTTCTGGGTAGTGTCAACGTCACTTTGCCACCAACTCGTCCTGTCGTGTTGCGGTCGGGTTAGCCGAGTCTATGGTGCCTGCAGTTTAGGTGCTTCCTATGTGGGCTGCGGCTTCTGGTAATAAAGGCTGGTTCCGTAGTGCCAATAGGACAAGCACCCACTGTAGGACTGTGGGTTTCGGTAACTGCGGCCGGCTCGCGGCCTTGCAACTTTGTTTTTCATGGGTACCTTCTGCTACCCATCTGGGTTCCAGTACCGTCAGCTGGTTCTCGGCAGTGCCTTTGGCCTAGGTGCCTCCTTCTCGGTATCCGAGTTCAAGCAACGTCTGCTGGTCCTTGGTAGTGCTTTCTAGCACAGGTACCTCCTGCTTAGTAACCGGGTTCCAACACCATCAGCTGGTCCACGATTGTGCCATTGGCTCTTGTTCCTTCTGCTGCCACTCTGGGTTCCAGCACCGTCAGATAGTTCTCGGTAGTTCCATTGACTCTTGGAGCTTCTGCTATCCATCCAGGTTCCAGCACCGTCAGCTGGTTCTCAGCAGTGTCTTTGGCACTGTACTCCCTCCTGCCCAGCCTGGGTCCAGCACGCCTGCTGTTTCCAGGTAGTGTCAACGTCACTTTGCCACCAATACGTTGTCTTGTCGTGTTGCGATTGGGTTAGCCAAGCCTATGGTGCCTGCAGTTTAGGTGCTTCCTATGTGGGCTGCGGCTTCTGGTAATAAAGGCTGGTTCCGTAGTGCCAATAGGACAAGCACCCCCTGTAGGACTGTGGGTTTCGATAACTGCGGCCGGCTCGCGGCCTTGCAACTTTGTTTTTCATGGGTACCTTCTGCTACCCATCTGGGTTCCAGTACCGTCAGCTGGTTCTCGGCAGTGCCTTTGGCCTAGGTGCCTCCTTCTCGGTATCCGAGTTCAAGCAACGTCTGCTGGTCCTTGGTAGTGCTTTCTAGCACAGGTACCTCCTGCTTAGTAACCGGGTTCCAACACCGTCAGCTGGTCCACGATTGTGCCATTGGCTCTTGTTCCTTCTGCTGCCACTCTGGGTTCCAGCACCGTCAGCTAGTTCTCGGTAGTTCCATTGACTCTTGTAGCTTCTGCTATCCATCCAGGTTCCAGCACCGTCAGCTGGTTCTCAGCAGTGTCTTTGGCACGGGTACTCCCTCCTGCCCAGCCTGGGTCCAGCACGCCTGCTGTTTCCAGGTAGTGTCAACGTCACTTTGCCACCAATACCTTGTCTTGTCGTGTTGCGATTGGGTTAGCCAAGCCTATGGTGCCTGCAGTTTAGGTGCTTCCTATGTGGGCTGCGGCTTCTGGTAATAAAGGCTGGGTCCGTAGTGCCAATAGGACAAGCACCCCCTGTAGGACTGTGGGTTTCGGTAACTGCGGCCGGCTCGCGGCCTTGCAACTTTGTTTTTCATGGGTACCTTCTTCTACCCATCCAGGTTCCAGCAACGTCAGCTGGTTCTCTGCATTGCCTTTGGCCTAGGTGCCTCCTTCTCAGTATCTGAGTTCCAGCAACGTCTGCTGGTCCTTGGTAGTGCTTTCTAGCACAGGTACCTCCTGCTTAGTAACTGTGTTCCAGCACCGTCAGCTGGTCCACAGTTGTGACATTGGGTCTTATTCCTTCTGCTGCCCCTCCGGGTTCCAGCACCCTCAGCTGGTCCTCGCTAGTTCCATTTGCTCTTGCAGCTTCTGCTACCCATCCGATTTCAGCACCGTCAGCTGGTTCTCGGCAGTGCCTTTGGCCTAGGTGCCTCCTTCTTGGTATCCGAGTTCCAGCAACGTCTGCTGGTCCTTGGTAGTGCTTTCTAGCACAGGTACCTCCTGCTTAGTAACCGGGTTCCAGCACCGTCAGCTGGTCCACGGTTGTGCCATTGACTCTTGTTCCTAATGCTGCCCCTCCGGGTTCCAGCACCGTCAGCTGGTCCTCGCTAGTTCCATTTGCTCTTGTTCCTTCTGCTAACCATCCGGGTTCCAGTACCATCATCTGGTTCTCAGCATTTCCTCAGCCTTCTTGTACCTTCTGCTACTTTTCCAAGTTCGAGCTTGTGGAAATGGTTTTTGGATCTCACTCTGGATCTCCCTGACGACGACACTGAAGACGACGACCCTGAAGACCAAACCGATGAAGACCAAAAAGATGACCCTGAAGAAGATGACCAAGAGGACAAAGAACATGAAGACAACCACCAAGATGCAGAACAACAAGAGACAGAAGACCAAGAAGCAGCAAAACCAAAAGCAGAAGAACATTAAGCATAAGACTATAAATCAGAGCAAATGATATTATCTAAATTATAAGCAGAAGACGACTAAGCAGTGTATGGGGGTGAGTCCGTTCCTTCTCATGGTGCCCCTGGAAAATGCCTGCTGCTGCAGGCCAAACTGAAAGCGGAAAAATCCTGTTGTAAATCTTTTGTGACAGGCAGAGCGGAAGGTGTAATCTTCAAACTTTTATAGATAACAACTACAGGAATGACTGTCACAAATAAGAATATGATGAAGAAGAATAATAGGAAGAAGATGAAGAAGTAGAATATGAAGAAGAATAATAGTTGAATAAGAAGAATATGAAGAATGTAAAAAAAAAGAATAATAGGAATAAGGTGAAGAAGAAGATGAATAAGGTGAAGAAGAAGTTGATGAAAAAGATGCTGCTGCTGCTGCTGCTGAGGATCATGAAGGAGAAAGTGTGGGAGAAGTAAAAAAGAAGGTGAAGAGCATGGAAGTAGTGAAACATACATATCTGACAAAATATAAAAGAGGTTAACATAGTCAATATCTTTGTAACTCCGAACGTCTTTAAAAAAAAAAAATCATTCCTGCTATTCCATTTGATTGGGCTAAACCTCTATGGCTTTAATGTCTCCTCCGCCTCCCCCAATACATTCTACATTATTATTAGTTGTTTTTCTTCATGTAGAATTAACCTACAAGGATAGAAAGGGTTTTTTTTAATTCCGATATTTCGGTCCCATTGACTTGAATGAGACTTCCGGGATCGGAATCGGCGATACCCGATACTTTTTGGATATCGTTCAATCCAATCCGATCCGATATTTTTCAATATCGGATGGTATCGCTCAACACTACTAACGTGTCCACGTACTCACAGACAGCGCTTTCTATATCTCACCCCTCAGTAACAGCCCTCTGACGGAGAGTCCTCTCTCTCCTGGAGCGCGGTGCTGCAGCCTGCTCTTTATGTAACGCACACTGCTCTGACTCTGGCATGCTCTGCTTTCATGCCCTCAGTCTGCTC
The DNA here is from genome assembly GCF_039654945.1 of Dendrobates tinctorius. NCBI lineage: Eukaryota > Metazoa > Chordata > Amphibia > Anura > Dendrobatidae > Dendrobates > Dendrobates tinctorius. Next base: position 15,050,739 of record NW_027361761.1, on the reverse strand, counting down.
AGCTTCCGGCCCACCGCTCCTTCTCTTCCCCCACTACCCCTTATGGTCACATGGTGCAGTCGGTCCATGTCAGCAAGTCTTCCCCCCGGCAACCCTGCTACCCGGCGGCTATGTGAGTTCGGACACGGAGCAGGAGAGGTAACATCCTTCCGGCTCTTCTTCTTCTTCACCCCTTTACAATGGTGTCAAAAAATTGTGTAAGACACTCAAAAAAATTTCTACTCTACCATACCACATAAAAATGAAAGATTTCTCTGTGCACTCAAAAGTGATTTTTGGGACCCCTTTAAAATTGCTGGCTTTTCATGATGTTAGGAAAAATATCTGGCTGTATTGTGCAGTGTCAAAAGGCAAATGGAGATAAAAAGGGCTCTGGATTGCTTTGCAATAAAATAATCTCTATTAACCTGGCAAAAAATATTTTCCTAGCCAATTACACGTGGGGCTAGGTGTATACTTTCAATATATGCTATAGGTAGCAGCAGCTGACAGTAAGAGAATGGACCATCTTGATGTATGCAATGATATCTATATACCCACATACAGTGCCTGCAGGCCTTGCACTGATATGTATAGAGTGACTTACACTCCCCTGCCTACCTAATACTGCAACCTATATACTCCAGAATTAGTCCTTAGAAGGAATGTTGGTTTAGTTGGATTCGAGCAGTTTAGGATGGTAGACCCCACACTGACTAAGAAATCCCCAAATATGACCCTTTTCTTGGCAGCAGCTCTCCCTACACTATCTGAATCCGGAGCTGAATGATGATGCTGTGCGGCCAGCCAATCAGTGAAGACCACAGCAAAGATGGCTGCGGCATTTCATAACCTGGCAGACAATCCTAGCATGGTGATTGGGTCTCTAAAGCCAGCCAAAAATGCAGGTTGGAGACCCCAGTTCCTGCCGAGTAATCATGAAAATGCTCGGTGCTCGCCGAGTACACCGAGTACAGTGATACTCGGGTGAGTAACGAGTAGTGGCGAGCATGTCCACTCGTCATTAGTGAAGGTGAAAACCTTGTACCACGGGTGTGTTGACAGTTACGGACGGTGCACTCCTCTTTAAACTTCGTTTTTCACGAGCATCCACCAGTTTGTTTGATTTTCCTCCAACACTGATCTGCTTTCTCTAATTCAGCATCTCACGAGCATGTTGCACTTTGCCCTTTAAACGGACACATTTGTCTTTGGCAACATATTTTTTACAGGCATTTGTTAGGCCGATGTTCACATGCGCATCTGTTACACCGTTCTTCTGACGGGCATGAAACACATTCTGGTAATTCCTGGTGGGCTGACTAAACAACTCATCATTGTAGGCTAGAACCTTGATCTCATACCTCCCGTAGCCACTGATGTTATTAATCATATACTTTCACATTCCTGTCAACACCATGCCCCTTTTCCTGAACACTTAATCCAATGATTCGTTCGCCATATTTTTACTAAAAACCTGCACCTTACCAGCAGCAGCTGTGTAGGTAACCACGCTACTGTTTTCCAAGGTGTTTATGATGCCCCTAAAAAAAATTTTACACACTATGTTGATATGTACCCCCAGGGCGAAATGTTTGTCAGCCCATACACTTAGTGTATGGTCATTCCAAGTATAGGTGAACCACTCCATTTTAATGGGAAAAAATTTTTATGAAACCCTCCTCCACGTTTCTTCCCAGGGGGGGTTGAGGTGCGTGCAAATTAGGGCAAGACCTTGCATTCATTGCATAAGCAAACAGTATGGGAGACACACTTTCTTCTAATGGGAACAATTTTGTCATGAGGAACTCAAGTACATCTGCTGAAACGGTTATTGGGGTGCATGTAACATTGGTGCAGGGCATGACTTGCATTCAATGCATAAGCAAACAGTATGAGACTGAGACACACTTTCTTCTAACGGGAACAATTTTGTCATGAGGCCCTCAAGTACGTCTGCTGAAGTGGTAATTGGGGTGCATGTAAAATTGGGACAGGGCATGCCTTGCATTTAGAGATGAGCCACTTTGCCTTTTTTCGGGTCGAGTCGGGTTTCACGAAACCCGACTTTCGCAAAAGTCGGGTCGAACGAAATTGGCCGATTATTGTGAAAAGTCGAAGTCCGACTGAAACACGAAACCCAATGTAAGTCAATGGGGAAGAAAAGTCGGCAGTGAGTGGAGGACAGGAAACACACCTACAATACCCATTTTAATGCCAAAAACATCAATTCTTATTCCTTAAGCTTGTCAACCTTAATTTACTTCATAATAATAGTTAGGCATTGAAAACTGGGGGTTATTTGGCTAAAGTTGTGGGGGGGGGTAGGGCTGGCTCCAGATTTTCGTGGGCCCCCGGCCAAAGAGTGTCGATAGGCTCCTTTAACACATGCCACAATTCATGATCCTTTGATACGGCAGAGAAATAGCGGTACAGTACAATGAAAAATACTTCACTTCTTACATCACATGACTGATATCCATTTTAAATTCTCCAATAGCTCCAAAAACAGACAGTATATTCCTCCATGTAGTATTATGGCCACCGCATAGTGCGCCATACAGAGTGATGAGGCCCATATATTTCTCCATACAGAATCATTGGTCCCATATAATGTTCCATACAGCATATGATGAGTTCCACATAATACTATAGTATATGTTGTTCACCATGGATGAAGCTCCAGTGTCTTATGGGCCCAAATAATGCTCCATATATAATGGGCCCCATTTCTAATGCTCCAGTGTATAATGGGCCCTGTAAATGCTGCTCCAGTGACTGATGTCCACCTTTGGAATGCTCCAGTGCATGATGGGCCCCAGATATCATTCTCCAGAGTATCGTGCTCCCCAAAAATTGCTCCCAACCTTTAAAACAATTAAATAAGTCTCCTCGCTAGGGAATCCCTGTACTATGGACTCCTCGTCATCCCCATCTTCCATCTCTCTGCACTTGGACTGTGTAGGCAGAGGGCGTACAGACGTGATGTCATCGCGCTCTTTGACCAGAATGTCACTGTCAGAAAAAGTGTTTGGTTTCAGGGGGCAGTATGGTTGCAAAGCTGAACCTTAAAGGAATGTCCAGAAGGGTACCACCAGGAGTGGAGCCTGCAGCTTAATTGGACTCAACACGGGCAACCTCAACCATGCCATCCACAAAAAAGCTGCACAGATTGCAAGCTTAATTCCGTTAACGAACGAGACTCAGGCATGCCTCCGCAGTCCGCGTCCAGCTTACTAGAGGGACATGCGAGGCTCTGGCATGCGAGGTCGGCCAATAACAGGTCTGTCATGCCCTTACATGTCCGGGGCTGCACGCATGCTACAATGAAAGGACCAGTGTGCATCGCTTACAGGTGCGGATAACACGCTGAACCCCATTAGTGATGGGGATCTGGGATTACAATTCTTCCCCGCGAACAAGCATTTCCCAGTAAGTGCAGATCAACCGTAATTCCGGAATTAGGCTTAAACGGCATTCCAGAAAGAATGTGAAAAAATTAAGTGTCCAAACCACAGGTGCTGTAGCTTGCTTAACAGCTGGGCTCCTCTGCTGAATAGCACACAGTTCTTACATAAACAGGCGGCATAGCTTGGTTCACGGGTGGCCAACTCTGCTGAGTAGCATACACAGTTACTAGGCCCAAAGTATTAAGTGGTGTAAATGCAGTCAAAAACTGGTTCTTTCATAAACAGGCGGCATAGCTCGGTTCACGGGTGGGCTCCACTTCTGATTAGCAGACACAGTTACTAGGCCCAAAAGGTTTTTCAGGACAATATGCGGTAAAAAATTATTAGAAACACACACGGTGTAGCTCCTTCACAGGTGTACTACACCGCTGACTACCAGACACCGCTACTATGCCCTAAAACTGTCTATTATCATTGAAAACCATTATTAATGTGAAAAAAAACTACGATTTTGTTTAACGAAACGTTCTCAAACGGAAACTCGAACAGCCGAATTTTAATCAAAGTGTTGTAGTTCGACGAACGGATCTAACACCGCCCAAAACAGCTGGAATTTGAACTTGGGCAACAGTTCCACTCAAACACCACTCATCTGTAATCAGGAGGCAGACTCAGATGGTCTCAGGCACAGTATGGATTCGACAAGATTGCAGAAATTTGATAAAGGGTACAGTATCACCAGTATATATAGCATAGTTTAAACATTTAAAATCTCCGTATTTATTTCCGGAGTATGACAAAGTCACTCACAGCCTCAGTATGGATTAGACAACAATCTAAAAAGTAGAAAAAGGAAATGTTTTTGAAGCGTACACCAGTATACACTGTTGGGGTATTTTTAAATCTTCATATATATTTCTGTCTCAGTAAGACAGTCCAGACTCTCCGCAAGAGGAAACGAGATGGATAAAAGTACAGACATAAAGTCGAGTGATTGCAGAAATTTAGGAATTACTAATCACGGGAAAAACTCCCGGGAGAATTCTCAGAGGCAATGCTGACCCTCAATTACTTTGTGTGTGGAGACAGCGAAAACAGTTCATTGTGAAGAAATGGTTGCAGTATCGCAGTACCATTGATCCCATCACCGTTACTCATCTCCATCAAATTTTGATCACAGGGAGAGATGTAGACATGGTCCTCACTGTCTATCATGATCTGTCAGGTAACTTTGGAGTGCAAAAGACAGAAGCCACAGGCTGTATGCGATTCTATTGGATTGACATGAGAGGGGGCATTTAAAAATGTGGGCAGGAATGTCACACGTCTGTGAGTAGGAAAATTGTGAAAGCTGATGATAAACCACCACTGCATCTTATTGTGAGTCGACGTCCATAAGAAATGGAAGCCATTGATCATTTGAAGCTAGAGCCCGGCCAGCAGGACAGGGCATAGCTACGTCTTAACCATCATCTATCAGTTCACCAAATTTGTAGTGGCAGTCCCAGGGAAGGATTTGACAGCCCAGACTATACAGCAGAGGAGCAGTGACAGGTAAATATTGCAAATGCTGGGACCCTTCCCAGGCAAGGGGGGCCCACTCGTGAGCGTCGGTACTGGCACTGGGCCCCTCATAGTACGCCGGTGTGTCTGATGGCGGGTGTGCACCCCCACCATCAGAAACACTTGATTGCACTATGAGGGACCCTGTGCCAATGCCGGTGCCCAAGACTCGGCCCACCCACCTGTCAAGGGCAACGGCACTCGCACGGTTGCATGCGCTAGGTGGTGACCCCGGCCATGGGGGGGGAGGCAGCCCAGTTAGAGAGGATTAAAAAATGGCAAATGTTGATGTTGGACATTCAGCAGCTGCAAATGGAGGAATCGGAGAAGTCCGAGGAAGAGGAGGACAAAAGCGAGCCATTTTTCTGGCAACCTATGTGTCATCTGGGGAAGGTGGGACAAAATCCTTTGAAACCCATGCATGGTTCATTTTAATGAAGGTTAGATCATCAACATTTTGGGTCGACAGACGGGTTATTTTTTCTGTCAGGATTGAGACAGCAGCACTGAAGACTCTTTCCGATAGCACACTAGCAGCAGGGCAAGCGAGCTCCTGTAATGAGATTAGTTTGGCAATGTGGGCGTTCAAACTCAGTGTACGCGGATGAGAGGATGAGTACTTTCTTGTCCTACTCATAGTCTCTGGTAGGGTGAGCTGGACTTGAGATCTGCATATGGTGGAACTAGCGGTGAACATGGAGGACTGAGAGAGGGTTGATGATGGTGATGGAGTTGGTGTTGTTTCTGATGGCCAAGATTCAGTCTTTTGAAGCAATAACATTGTGATTCCCTGACTGCTTTGGCCTTGCAACGACACCTCAACATTTGCTGCTGGTGGTGTGCTAACCGGTGGGCTTACAGTGGGGTAAACAATGTAGCGATGCTGACTACCTTCATTGGGAGCAGTTGCACATGTGGTACGTGAGGTTTGGTAGTCCGTCCACGCTTGCAAGTGCATGGTGGTTAAATGTCTAAGCATGCAACTGGTATTCAAATTTCTCAGATTTTTCCCTCGGCTAAAGGTCTTTGTGCACTTCTTACAGATAACCTTTGCCTGATCATTAGGATTTTGTTCAAAAAAGTGCCCACACTGCACTCTTCCTACTATGGAAGACATTTTGAGGCCTTGCACGCTGTGCTAATTTGACCGTCTGGTCTAGCTGTCCTGCAACTCTTTTGGTTTTGGTAACCCATTTTTGGACTGCTCCGGGCCTGCCAGATAACAGCTGTTGCGATGTCGATGCCTGCTGCGGATGCTCCTCCTCCTCTTCTGAGCTATTGGCAGTGACACCCTCTTCCCCCAATGGATGCCAATCTGGGTCAACAACTGGGTCATCCATCACCTCCTCTTCAATGTCATGTGCACCTTCCTCTGTGTCACCATGTAAGGTGGTATAGTATGCGGGAAGGGGCACCTGAGTTTCATCAGGGTCAGATTCTGGCTCAGTACACTGCGAGGACAATGTAGTGCTCTGAGTGAATGTACCAGCAGATAAATCTAGCAGTGGCTGTGCATCAGTGCACTCCATGTCAGATTCTTCTTGGACTGGATAATTCACGATTTGACTTGATAACCCAGGCATGGTATGAGAAAAGAGATCCATAGATCCATAGAGTAATCTGTAGTGTGGCCTGCCGAATCCTTTACTTTTGGTAGGGGTGAAGGACACAAGGAAAGGTGTGGTTCCTGACCATGAGCCTCCAATGATGACTCAGTGCTTTTATTTTTTGAAAGTTCAGAAGAGGAGGCGATAGAGCTGGAGGCTGTGTCAGCAATGTAAGCCAAAACTTGTTCCTGAAGGTCCGGCTTTAAAAGCGGTTTACATACTCACAGAAAAGGGAGCCTTCGAGGCCTTATGGAGCCAGACGATGACGCAGGCTCAACACCTCCTGCATTAGGTGCTATTTTGCTTTTGCCACTACCAGCAGATCCACCACCACCACTAACACCATCATTACCAGCTAGCAACCCACGCCCACTTCCATGGCCTCTTCCAACACACTTCGTCATTTTTGGTAAAATGTATCCAAAATACCACCAGCAATATGGTACTGTAAAACAAAGGTACAAGGTGTATATAGTATTGGGGAGAATTTGAATCTCCTTACAGACTTGAGGACACTGAACTAATATCTCAGGCCCAGTGTAGATTACACCTCAATATAACAGGCTGAAATTGGATGGTGTATAAAATGTCTATATAGGATTGGGGAGAATTTGAATCTCCCTACAGACGTGAGGAGACTGAACTATTATCTCAGGCCCAGTGTAGGTTACACCTCAATATAACAGGCTGAAATTGGATGGTGTATAAAATGTCTATATAGGACTGGGGAGAATTTGAATCTCCCTACAGACTTGAGGACACTGAACTAATATCTCAGGCCCAGTGTAGATTACACCTCAATATAACAGGCTAAAATTGGATGGTGTATAAAATGTTTATATAGGACTGGGGAGAATTTGAATCTCCCTACAGACTTGAGGACACTGAACTAATATCTCAGGCCCATTGTAGATTACACCTCAATATAACAGGCTGAAATTGGATGGTGTATAAAATGTCTAAATAGGACTGGGGAGAATTTGAATCTCCCTAGAGATTTTAGCAAGTTGACAATGATGCTCTCAGTCCCAAGTATGGCAACAGGCAGCCTAATAAGCAGGACTGCTGCACACAAAAGTGTGGAAAAATGAATGCTTGGTAACTGGGCAATAAAAGGGTTGAAAAGTATTTTTGCTTTTAAAAAAGCAGTTTGCACAGCAGTGTGCAAAACAGCAATTCAGCTATCAGGGAGCCTTATAAGGCAGCCTTATAACCAACAGAGCTGATGCACCAAAATATAGCCTCCCCTTGCACTGCACACTAACTGGTGTGTTGTACAGGCAAAAATGTTAGCAGCAGAAGCAGTTTTTTGTTTCTTCTTCCCTGCCTAACGCTCTCCCTACATAATCATCATCAGCAGCAGCTCTCCCTATTCTGAGATCAGCAGAAGTAAGATTGCGGTCGGCGTGCATGCCCTTTTATAGCCCCTGTGACACCACACAAAGCCAGCCAATCACTTGCATGCCCTTCTCAAAGATGGTGGTGACCGCTGCCTATGTCATCGCGTTGCCCACAGCTTGCGTCCTCCATCATTGGCTGAAAAAGGGCGCTGAAGCATCATTTGAAACGCGACTTTGGCGCCATGGTCGCCGACCTCGTGGCCGACCTCACGCTATGGTCGGGTTTCGTTTCATGAAACCCGACTTTTGAAATTGACCGACCCGTTTCGGTCAACTCTACTTGCATTCAATGCATAAGCAAACAGCATGGTAGACACACTTTCTTCTAATGGCAACAATTTTGTCATGAGGTCCTCAAGTACGTCTGCTGAAACGGTTATTGGGGTGCATGTGACTTTGGGGCAGGCAAGACCTTGCAATATTTTTTCAGGAGGCCCTCCTCTACGTCTCGTGAAAGGGGTATTGGGGTGCATCCTAATTTTTGGCAACCCGGCAACCTACTGCATAGGCAACAACAGTATAGGAGACCCACTGTTTAATAATGGCCTTTTAAGAAGTTTAATGCCACCTGATGCCCCTCTAAAAATAGGCTTTGTGACTTTAAGAGTCCCTCCATGAATGAAACGAGATGTTTTTGCTTTTGTGTCACACAGCACACGACCAGCTAGGGTTGTTAAATGTTACAATGACATTACCCAGTGAATGCATTTGTATTGGTTGTAAGCAGTGCTAAATTTGAAAAACGCATCAAAACACTGCATGTGAGCATAGCCCAAGTGGTGGAGGAACATTTTTGTTTGCGGTTAGTTATTTTGCTTTACATACAAGTCATTACCCTGGAAAGGATGTTCCTTAACACATTTCCCAGCAAAATCCATTTTGGTTTTGTTTTTGTATGTTTTTTGGTGCGCCTGTAAAAGTGGCATGAGACTCTGACAACATTGTTCACAGCTGTGAACTAGGAGTCAGGAATACTTCCAGGGCATTTGCCATGATGTTCCCATGTAATTTTAGCAGTGTTTACATCATTTTCAGACGTTTTTAGACCATAAAAGGACCCCTGAGGGGGGTATCGTGGTAAAAATGCTCGGGTCTCCCATAGGCTTACATTGGGCTCGTTGTTCTGTCTGAGTTCTCGAGTATTACAAATTGCTCGACGAGAACAACGAGCACCCGAGCATTTTAGTGCTCACTTATCACTAGTCCTATGTCCAAATTTTGCACCACGCCATACGACTCTAATTACGCCACAGACAATATCCCATTTCTTCTGGAATAGTGATAAAAGTATACATACCCGAACCATCCTACTTTCCATGTTACTGACAATTTCATTCACTAGATTCATGAGTTTTAGGAATGTAGGATCATCATATTCATATCTTTGACCCAGCAGGATGCACACGATTATGTTGGCCACAGCAGCAGTTATGATGGTTTGGTTATTGAATGCTTTCCCTGAAAATACAATGTTGGGAAGTTTTTAGTTCAAGGAATGGAAATAAAGTTTTTTGGGTCAAAAACTACACAAAATTAAATTCATTTATTTGCCACTTTGTATGTCATAACCGATATGTGGAATTCCTCCAGTTAAGGTTTTTATTACTCCAATCCATCTAAAATAAACATTAAGCAACTTTGAAAACAATGTTGATAAAAAAAAGAAGAAAAATCATCCTTCTGTTTTGTCTATGAGGCTTCTGTGCAGACACATGAAGACATTTTATGAACTGAATTACCTCCATGAGATCTGATTGCCTGTAATAAGCAGTCACACTCTTCGGTGATCTTATTTTCTATGTCCTTTCTCCCCATTCCATAGTCTCGTAATGTGGACAGCGTGAATCTTCTCATCACTCTCCAGTTCTCTCCACTGGAGAAGAGGATACCTGCATGGATAGAGGACAGGTCACTGCTGTTATATTAATTGCTAAAAAATGATGCTATGTGATAAGCCCAAGCCAGTTCTCCAGCCTTGAGGAGTTTTGTATAGAGCAATATGTGGCTCAGATGCTCTATGCATATGCATTTTTGATTATTTTATTATGACAACCCCTATCTATATGTTCCAATTAGAAGTTCTCTGTACATCACTCATCTTATTGGGTGCTGTACAAGAGATGTCTGGATGGTCGCACTTTCTCTGGTTCCATCTGTTTCTTGGCTGAGACAAAGGAAGAAGAACCTGGTGTGACCGGCTGATCATCCAGTAAACACATTTTGAAATATGTGATAATGTTCTCCTGCTCAACATTCATTCAATTTGCAATAACAAGGATGAAAAGTCAATCCACATGTAAATAATAAATTAGGCTGCCGCGCTAGTAACAAGATACAATAGGACTACTATCCCTAAATACTTCAATCACTATATAGTCCAGGGGATGGCACTAACTTTTGAGTGCCAAAAATTGTGGTTGTCCAGATCTTCCATTTGTGCAAGTGGATATGCAGTCTTTGGATGTAGTCCAACAATAGGGAGCGTCCTCCTGTTCACTAAAAGTTCCCACTTGCTCGTATCTGTGAGCTCCGGCGGTCTGCCTCAGCCGATGGCACCGCCATGTAGAAGCATGGAGAACGTGGGGCGTGATTAGCGGGCGGGGGCATGTTTAGCGGTGACGTCACCTGCCCATAATGACAGACATACACAAGGGCCAATCCCAAAGACGTCTCTTAGCGCGACCAACATGAAGTTTATCGCAAGGGCACCTAACTGTATTTATGACCCCTGTTGAATAGCAAGAGATGCTATCTCTAATGGTGAATGACTCTGTCCTACCTGTATTCCAAAATGTCCTTTGAATTGACTTCTTACATTTTGTACGTACACCGCATGGACAGCTCCCACAAGAAGTGAAACCCCTATTCCCAAGAGGTTGATTGAATCCTGGTTTTGGGTTAATATTGCTTATTCCCTTTTTAATAGTAGGAGCTTTAATATTTGCAATATTTATAACTTTTCTATAAAAAAAAATCTCGGCTTATTGGGTTATTTTTAACTTTTCCATAAACAAATTTTGTCTTATTGGGTATAAGTTCTCCTACAATATTATCTTTCTTTAAAATTGGCCAGTATTTTTGAATTATATTAGTAAATCTTTTTCGGTTTACATGATACGGAGTAATGAAAGGCAATTTCCCAATTTCTTGGGCTATTCTGGAAGGTTGAGGGACTACTTTTATTCCATGAATCAAATTCCTTCTTGGCAGGGTTTTTGCATCCTGCATTGCTTTTTCAAGAGATGCCAATTGATACCCTCTTTCAAGAAACTGGTTCTTCAAATAGTTGGACTCCATATCATAATCACTATCCTTGGTATAATTGCATCTTATGCATACAGTACTGTATTCACTTCAGCTGATGGAGTTTTCGTGGTCCATGTTACTTCAGCCTATGGTGCATAAGTCCCAAAAATCACTCAGTACTCCATGTTCTTGTTCAACTGCGAAACTTTACTTAACAAGAAAACAGTCTTTTCTTTGGCAGCACACATCGCACACAGAGCCATCTTCGTTCCTTTCCCTGTCATTCGGAAAGACCTTTTTCTCACTAGCAGCTTCCTCTGCATGGCAACCTCAGCCATATCTTTTTGGACAAGCCATGTCCATCCTGTTCTTTCCCGTCACCAGCTCTTTATCTGCCTCTTGTCCGGCTCCAGTGAGAAGATGTTCCAGGAATGCTTTCAGTGTGGCTCTGGCCCCAGCCTTAGACACCAGTCCCCTGCTTAAGGATGATTTTTCTAGCTGGTGCCCATGAACACCATTGTCAGCTTGGGGCCCCTTACAGATTTGTCAGCTTTATCCCCACAGCCTCAATCCTGTCACTGCTCATGCGTCCTGCCCATGGGAAAGCTGCCCGGGCTTCTGACAGAACCTGGAAGTATCCTGACTAAAAAGTCTATGCTTTGTGCCGCCCCTCCCACCTAGTTAACCCTTGAGCTGCCTATCTCCTACTCTATTTTACACTATACGCTGTCATTAATGTGCCCCCCTCTCTATTCTACCCCACTACTGTCCTATACTAAATAAATTCTTGTTCTAGCCCGATCCTACAAACAGTACATAACACCCCAATATGTAAACATTAAATATTACATCGATATCATTAAAAAAACACACTTATATTAATAAACCATGAGGTGGCACAGATGACTATGTGAACAGCGCTCAGAAGAGAGGAGGCACATGAGGTTCTCCACCACCTGCTTACAGATACATAATCTTTCAGGTTTTCCTGATTGCTAAAATGCTAATAACCTCTAAATGGAAGTTGTGTTGCTTATACCTACGGCCGTAATGGTAGGTATTAGCAAAACTTTATTACATTATTCCTTTGACATGACTGGTATTTTGCTATTAGGGAAAATTCACTCACCAATTTTCAGATACAGTGGATCACTCTATTTCCACAGTCTTCAGTACCTCTCCAGTACCTCTCCAGTACCTGGGGTCTGTGCTGATTTTCAATTTTCTGTTTTATAAGTTGCATATTTGTTGCTTCTCTCTCTGATCCTTTGTAAGCATATTATTTTTGCTCTTTGCTATTGTTGAACCTTAAATTGTTACATTCCTCTTGTCCTCACTCCCTTCCTTTTACATCCCTCTCTTCAGCTTTAGTTTTATTTCAATTTGTCAAACAATAAAAGTTCAGTGGTACTCAAAAACATATAGTGGGACACTTTCAAGAAATGGCCGGTCCACTGGTTCTACAAGAAGATCAACGCAACGCTGAGCTGTTAGTGTACCTGATATGAAAATTAGAGGGATTTGTCTACGGTAAATTATGTCACCCCACACCATAAACCGGTGTGATGTTTCTTCATAAAAACCTCTTCATGGCATTGCCTATATGGTCTACTCTTCAGACAAAACTGTGGCTATAATAATGTCCAAGACAAGTAGGACTCAACGCTAAAAAGGAAAGGCTTTCATTCCAGTCTTCATCTAGAGGCCACGTTCACAAAGCAATAAAGAGGACTTCATGAGGGAACATTATACCAGTCCTATTTCCAATATTATAGTGTGAAGGGATATAATACATGACAGCTGGAGCCCTCTAGTCTTCATTACCCGTATACTAACAGCTTGGTGTTAAATTGATTTGGTTGTGGAACTATGGTGTGAACATTTCTACTAATTGTTCCAGGATCAGTTTTTCAACAGAACAGCACCAGACCGCATGTTGCTTGTGGTTGTGCGAGCAACCTGTGTGACCTAAACTTGCTACCATGGTGTTTATTACCTCTCCGGATCATCTCCCATCAAGCACATCTGGAACATTCTAGGTCAGAAATTACTATGGGAACTGCTAGCAGCGGATCCTCATGATTTCTATGCTCAAGTGCATTTAGCGGTACAGAACATTCTACAATCACTAATAACCTCACTGATAGCCAAGGTGAAACCATGTATGTTTTCTGTTCATGGCACTTACATCAAATACAGAAGAAATCAAGAAGTTTCAAAAAATTTTAGGTGTTGCAATTTCAAAGTTGAGGAATGTATGATGTATGTATAAACTGATGACATAGCCTTATGATTGGTCATCCATATAAGATAGATGGGGGTCTGACACCCGGAACCCCCAACTTGCCGTTTCCACTTCAGCTGAATGTAAAATGGTGGGCAGAATTGGAACAGCACAGCTCTGTGCCCAATTTAATAGCTGTTCTCAGGTGATGTATGTCAGCTTCTATTCATGTAAATAGGAGCTGAGCTGGCTGCCATGGATCTGCAAACAGCTGATCAGTTGGGGTGCCCGGAGGTGATTCCCAATTATCTGTAATCACTATCCAAGTCCCACAGAACCCCGTGTAAAATGTTGTGATAGGATATTTGAAATTAAGTAGCAGAAAAAAACTCATTTAATGTGTTGTCAGTACAAAGTATGGGACAAGTCTTATTCCTTCCGAAGACCTTACAAAGAACATCCATTATATGTGGAGGAAAGACGTCTGGTAGCTAAATAGGAAAGGGCTCTTTACAGTTAGAGAATGTCAGAATGTGGAATGCTGACCACAAAAGGTAGTAATGGCCAGCACTGTAGCAGCCATTATAGGAGAGCTGGATGCTTTGGTCACACCCAATGGCATTGTGGGTGATAACAAATCTAGCGAAAGAGAATGTAGAACTGGTGGCAAAAGGTTGAACTTTATGGACCCTAGTCTTTTTTTTCTCTTATGTAACACAGAGTATTCTGAACCAGATACCATTTCAATCTTGTTTATTACTTACCATACCCATCCAATATTTTGGAGCCTATCGCCGTACACGGCCTGCCAGCAAATTTCTCGGCGTGGTTGACAAGAGCATCTTTCAATGTATCATAACCACACAGGATAACCAGCCTTTGGGCACCTAGATAGACTGTGAATATTGGTCCGTATTTTTTTGACATCTGGATAAACATGAGATAATAAGAATATATATTAAAATGATTTTACAGTTTATCATTAAAATCCTCCATTTGATGCATTTTTGCCACAGCTAGTCTACATGTCGAATTCTATTCTCTTCAATGCTGAAAGAAAATCTAATCTGCTATATAATCGCCTAATTCTGTCTGTCTATCTGTCTGTAACGAAAATCCCACTTTGCTGATTGGTCACGCCCGGTGCGACCAATCAGCGACAGGTGCCGTCTGGCCACGAATTGGCGTGGAATTCGAACCACGCACACCACCGCTACTTTTGGGAGATCTGCGGCGCTAGCCACTGATTTCCCAATGGTTGCCACGGGTCATCCCCTGCCGCACAGAGGTTAGTGGCGACGGAGCCAGGAGATGACCGGCGCAGCGCTCAATGTGCGGATGGTACCCAGGGTCCGGAGGAGAGGAGACTCTCCTCCAGGCCCTGGGTACCATAAACCTGTAAAAAATAGAAGTAAAATAAAAAATAGTGATATTCTCAACTTCCGACGGCCCCCAGACTCTTTCCCTCCTCTCTCCACGTGCCCGGCATCTTCCGGTCCCAGTAATGCTTTGCGCGAAAGATCGCTGATGACGTCACACTCTCGTGAGAGTGACGTCATCTCCGGTCCTTCGCGCTAAGCATTACTGAGACCAGAAGATGCCAGGAGTGTGAAGAGGAGATAAATAGTGATATTCTCAGCTTCTGACCGTCACCGGACTCTTTCCCTCCTCTCATCACACGCCCGGCATCTTCCGGTCCCAGTAATGCTTTGCACGAAAGACCGCGGATGATGTCGTGCTCTCACGAGAGTGACGTCATCTCCAGTCCTTCACGCTAAGCATTACTGGGACCGGAAGATGCCGGGAGCATGGAGAGGAGATCGGGGGTCGTCGGAAGGTGAGAATAACCATTTTTTAAATTTTTTTATATTATTTTTTACATTCTATCTTTTACCATTGATGCTGCATAGGCAGAATCAATAGAAAAAGTTGATCACAATTGTCAAACACTATGCTTGACAAGTGTGACCAACCTGTCAATCACATTCCAAGCGATGCTTCAAATCACTTAGAATGCGTTTGAATTCCGCTCGCGAAAATCGCGTGAAAAATGCATGTTTTGTGCGGGAAAACGCATGTGAATTCGCATGTGTTTTTCCCACAGCGAGAGTTGCGGAAATGCCTCAGAAATTTCCACAGCATTTCTGCAGCATGGGTACTTAGCCTCAGTGTGACCCGCAGCAGCGACCAGGCCCCTGCTGTGAGATCGGCGATCATGGTGGATTGTCCTGGACCATCTTTTGAATGTCGGTCTCCCGCTGGCCATATTCTAGAATACCCGATGAGTTAGAATCGGGCCACCATCTAGTGCCCTAATATCTATTTCCTAAAAAATGTTTTCTGATTTTTTAAAAAAAAATGGGCCACAAGGAAAAGAATTATATAAATTAATGAAGTAACCCATAGTCCCCTGTCTGACACACTCTTGGCTTCAGCACTGCCGTGCTGGTGGTGATCTTCGGTCTCTGGTTACTTCCTGTGTATTATTTGTATTATTCATGCACACATGACCACTGCAGTCATTTACTGTCCCTGCCAGTGAGGTCATCATCATGGCAGGAAGCAAGTAGAGACTCTCGGGGGACTATCGGAGGGTTATTAAATACCTTTTGTTCCTTGTGGGCAATTTTGTTAAAATACTAGACAATGAATTTAATGCTTTAAAATATAAAACAACATTTGCAATTTTAAAAATCTCTTAACAATTTTGCAGACCTAGGTGTTTCCATGGTAGGAGACTACAAACAACAATGCAGTCTGATCCTGCAGTCAGGTTCTTGTTTATCTGCCCTGTAATTTACTGCCTGAAAATAATGAAAAATGTTTATGTTGAGCATAGGGACCCGAGTAATCCATGACTGCAGAATCCACACAGGGTTTGTTTGTTGTTCTCTTTATTATTACATGAAGGAGCTGAATACACAAAATGATAAGATTTCTAAATTTGGGGTGCAGCATTCCCACAAATTAGCTGTTCCTGCTGCTGTCATTGTCTAGAACTGCTCAGTTCCAATCACATGAACAACTCCATCAAATGTATATCATCTGCAGCTAGGTGCTGCATAAGTTACCCCCTATTGGTATGTATAAAATTGCAATTTCATTTCTCCTCTAGAAAATAATAAAAAACAAAGATAATTAGTGCACAAATTGGCTAATTCATGTATGCCCAGCAGCCACAACAAGGCAATCTTCTTTGCTGGGAACCTAACCTAATGTGCTTCCTCTCTTGGGCTGATAGCCAACATTTATATGGGTAGGTAGGATCCTGCTCTGATTAAAACCACCATAGGCTGATGGGTGGAGTGCTCGATCAGAGATCCTATGCATACAAATATCAAAAGACTGTCAATCACTTCCAAACAGAAAAGATGTGAACAGGTGCATATTAAGAGTAGCAATTTCCATATATAACTATTAGCCTATGGCGGTTTTAATCACAGCAGGATGCTACCTACCCATATAAATGTAGACTATCAGCCACAAGAGAGGAAACACGTTAGGTTAGGTTCCCTGCAAAGTAGATTGTCTTGTTTTGGCTGCTGGGCATACATGAATTGACAGAATTTTGAGCAAAGTGTCATAGATTTTAACTATTTTCTACAGAAGAAATGCAATTCCAATTTCATATATTTCATGTCTACATGCTATAGGACTAAAGAGTGCAACTTTATTTGTTAATCCAATTGGTATGAATATGGGGTACATGTGCAGTACCTGCCACAGCCACTATTGCATTGATGGAGCTGGGCAGCTCCGCAACTTAGCATTTCTGACCCCAGCACCAGGAAAAGCTGATCGCACCCACACGGATCAGACATTGATGACCTACTGTTAAGACTTTTTGAAAAGTTGGTCAATCTAATTATATTAGAATAAGGTTTGAGGCACATTAATTCAGGGTATGAAGTCAACACCGTACAAAAGTATTGACAAGTAGAGCAGTATGCAATGGTAACAATCCCCCAAAGATAAGAATCCCAATTTAATGCACACTACATCTGTACATACAGTGGAGAGTCTCTTACCTCTGTGAAGGACTTTTGGGGTTTTAATGTGTTGATCACATGCATATTTCCTATGATCGGTAAAGGCATAGGACCAGGAGGGAAATTGATGGATTTTTTCTGGTTCTTAAAAACATTGACCAGAAATGACATGAACACAACTGTCACAAGAACGGAGATGGGATCCATCATGACCATGTCTGCAATAGCCTAGAAAACAGGGAATAAAATGCAGAAAATTCTATATTCAGTATTCTCAGAATAAGGAAACAACTCCCTCACTCAACCACAGGAGCAATGACACAAAAATATCTTGGGAGGGTTGGACACTTTAAATGAAGAGTCCAATCAACTGATACCCAGCAAAACCCAGCATTGTACTGAAAGAGTGGACCGTGACACAAGGAAAATCAATCCTGTGTCTACCTGTGTCCTGTACCCTTCCTCAAGTCCAGCAATAGGCAAAAACAAGTCAGCTCTGCCCTGAATGTTTCCAGAAAAGGCCACTTTTCATGGGTCTGGCTCACAGGACATGGCATCCACCAGTGGTTATATAATCTGAAAGCCACCAAACTTTCATAATAAATCCAATTATCTCTCATGCCTAAAGCCAATGAGAAATAAAATTTATATATTAGAAATATATTGTGTTGAAGTTAGGAAGGTCTTCTGGTGCCGATCAGGGTTGATGAGGTCAAGTTGGGGTACGACACACATCATTGGCAAAACCAAAGGAAGTGAGAGGAGCACTGGTTAGGGAACGACAAAACAGGTGAGCGGTGATCACCGGACAATATTTTATTGTCTTACACTTCTTCCTGACTTGATTGAATGAATCTATGGGGTAAGTAGATAAATCTGTCCGGTGCAAAATTTGGAAGATTTGCTTATTTCTATATGTGATCTTATATTCCTTCCCATCTATTGTACCTTCTAAATGGGTCACCCAAAAATGTATAGCAAATTCACACATAAGACCCCCAATCAATTCTTTGCACAACTATTATTTCAAAATAAATTATGGCGGGAAAAATAAATAAAAATTGTTCTTTGCGGCGGTGCGCTCTTCATAGAAAATCTGCAACCAATACTTCAATCGTAAGCACATTGTCGCAATAACTAAGCACCAACCGACATTGTACCATTTTCTTGACTAAATCTAGTAAGTTTAGGTTAACAAATGTTTTCTCGGAAGTGGAAGCAAAATCAGCTGAGTTTTTATAGAGGTATACACTTAAGGAAACTGTTCTGTCTCTGACATAATTAATGACTCTTGAACTGCCTATTTGATGACATACAATGATTGCTGTATGTTCAGGATGTTCAGATTTCCATAGTTAATGTTTAGTGTTCTTGGCTCCATCTGGTGGCCAAAGTAATAACTGCAGTGTTATTTTATATCACTTTCGTTTTTGTTTTCCCTCCAATCTGCAATGCACCCTGGGTAAATTTACAAAGCATCTTGGTCTAATCCAGACCATATTTTCTGCCAAGTCTGCTTCATGTGGACATCTCATTTCTCTACCTCCCCTTGTGTCAGCATCGTGGGTATGTAATCACTCTTCCTTTATCTAATTCCTGTCCTAGATCACCCCGCTTAGTTAGCTGTCCCCTGGTTAGCTATTAGCACAGGTAATCTGTATAATGTATATATGTATTTTTATGTACCCATACTCATTGATTGTATTGTGTGTCTTGCTTCTAGTTTCACCGCATCTATATACCATCACGTTCAATAAAGCACAGATTCAACCTAGAGTCTCCTTATTGGACCCCCGGTATAGCGGTTTAGCTACCCGTATAAGCTATATGAATCCAGGTTCATGAGTAAGGACGAATAGAAACACTGCATATTTTTTATGATTTTATTTTTCCTTTGTGCATTTTCTAAAAAGATTTTGGAAGCAATTTTTTTTTACCCCAGTCTGTCAAGTCCAAAGGATGCAAAGCAATATCAATTTGGAACTGATTCTGGAAGGAATCCATCTCAAAGTAGTACCAAGACTTTTATTTTAAAGTTATCAGAAACCTCATCATAAAAAAACACACCACTCATCTTTTGAATAAGAGAGTGGATTTTCCATTTAAATGGAAGACTCATTATTATAGTTCACTCACACCGGAAGAGTAACCAAGTCTATGGATGTATGTAACACCTCAAACTGCACTGAGAAGTAATCCGAGTGCAGTCCAAAATACACTGAACACTGACTCACAGATTGAAAAATGTGGACACTTTTTCTGCTCACAACTCTGTGTGAACATACCTGTCTCCTTTCTCATTTTCTTACTAAAAAGTACAAATTCTGTCTGAACAAGCTCACTGATTCCCATTCCACTGATGCCCTTGTCATCTGCAAAAGAGTTAAAAATAAAAAACAACAGTATTCCTCACCTTTCCATGGAGATGCTGCTAATCCTTTTGTCCCACAATGGGTCTAGTTCTGCTATATTTATATGGCAGGCTGCATGGTTGCATGATGCAACCATACAGCTTGTCATTCAGCAAAAAACACTGAGCAGCATGTGCTCAGTGTCTCTCTGTGAAGTTCTATTCCCTGTCTGAGGGCATCGCGAGCAAGATAAATTTCTTCTGCTCGAGGTGCCATCAGACAGGTCCTGCGAGTTCACAGTCAATGAAAGTAACTTCACCTATGTGACGTCAGCGTGAGCGCAGTGGGAAATTTTCAAACTCTTTTGCAGATGACAAGGGTGTTGATGGAATGAGTGAGCTCGTAAGTATAGTTTAATTAGGATTTATTAAAGGAGTCTGTGTCATTCTTTCAATTAAAGAACTTTTTTCTAGGTGTCTGTGCTTTCATGCAATGTGACTATGGGGTTAGTAATGGGGGCTAGAGATGAGCGAATTTGCCTTTTTTAGGGTCGAGTCGGGTTTCATGAAACCCGACTCTTGCAAAAGTTGGGTCGAACGAAATCGGCCGAATATAGGGAAAAGTCGGAGGCCGACTGAAACACGAAACCCAATGCAACTCAATGGGGGAAACAAAGTCGTCAGGGAGTGGAGAACAGTAAACACACCTACAGTGCCCATTTCAATGTCAAAAACATCATTTCTTATTCCTGAAGCTTGTCAACCTTAATTTACTACATAATAATAGTTACGCATTGAAAACTGGGGGTTATTTGGCTAAAGTTGTGGGGGGTAGGGCTGGCTCAAGGTTTTCGTGTGCAATGGGCCTAAGAGTGTCAGTGCGCCCCTTTAACACTTACCACAACTCATGATGCTCCAATATGGCACAGAAATATAGGTATAGTACAATGACAAATACTTCACTGCTTACATGACATGACTGATCTATTTTAAATTGTACAATAGCTATAAAAAAGGACAGTATGTTATTCCACAGTATTACAGCCACCAAATTGTGCGCCATACAGAATAATGAGCCCCATATATTTCTCCATACAGAATAATTGGTCAAATATAATGTTCCATACAGTATATGATGAGCTCCACATAATGCTACAGTATATGATGGTCCCCATGGATGATGCTCCAGTATCTTATGGGCCCAAATAAACCTCCATATATATTGGGCTCCATTTCAAATGCTCCAGTGTATAATGTGCCCCATAGATGCTGCTCCAGTGTCTGATCTGCCCCATTTAGAATGCTCCAGTATATGATGGGCTTCATGGATGATGCTCCAGTGTATGATGGGCCCTAATAATGCTTCATATATAATGGGCCCCATTTCTAATGATCCAGTGTATAATGGGCCCCGTAAATGCTGCTCCAGTATCTGATGTCCCCCATTTAGAATGCTCCAGTATATGATGGGCCTCATGGATGATGCTCCAGTGTATGATGGGCCCTAGTAATGCTCCATCTATAATGGGCTCCATTTCTAAATCTCCAGTGCATAATGAGCCCCATAAATCCTGCTCTAGTGTTTGATGTCCCCCATTTGGAATGCTCCAGTATATGATGGGCCTCATGAATGATGCTCCAGTGTATGATGGGCCCTAATAATGCTCCATATATTATGAGCCCTACTTCTAATGCTCCAGTGTATAATGAGCCCCATAAATCCTGCTCCAGTGTCTGATGTCCCCCATTTGGAATGCTCCAGTATATGATGGGCCTCATGGATGATGCTCCAGTGTATGATGGGCCCTAATAATGCTCCATATATAATGGGCCCCATTTCTAATGCTCCAGTGTATAATGAGCCCCGTAAATCCTGCTCCAGTGTCTGATGCCCCCCATTTGGAATGCTTCAGTATTTGATGAGCCTCATGGATGATGCTCCAGTGTATGATGGGCCCTAATAATACTCCATATATAATGGGCCGTATTTCTAATGATCCAGTGTATAATGGGCCCCGTAAATGCTGCTCCAGTATCTGATGTCCCGCATTTGGAATGCTCCAGTATATGATGGGCTTCATGGATGATGCTCCAGTGTATGATGGGCCCTAATAATGCTTCATATATAATGGGCCCCATTTCTAATGATCCAGTGTATAATGGGCCCCGTAAATGCTGCTCCAGTATCTGATGTCCCCCATTTAGAATGCTCCAGTATATGATGGGCCTCATGGATGATGCTCCAGTGTATGATGGGCCCTAGTAATGCTCCATCTATAATGGGCTCCATTTCTAAATCTCCAGTGCATAATGAGCCCCATAAATCCTGCTCTAGTGTCTGATGTCCCCCATTTGGAATGCTCCAGTATATGATGGGCCTCATGAATGATGCTCCAGTGTATGATGGGCCCTAATAATGCTCCATATATTATGAGCCCTACTTCTAATGCTCCAGTGTATAATGAGCCCCATAAATCCTGCTCCAGTGTCTGATGTCCCCCATTTGGAATGCTCCAGTATATGATGGGCCTCATGGATGATGCTCCAGTGTATGATGGGCCCTAATAATGCTCCATATATAATGGGCCCCATTTCTAATGCTCCAGTGTATAATGAGCCCCGTAAATCCTGCTCCAGTGTCTGATGCCCCCCATTTGGAATGCTTCAGTATTTGATGAGCCTCATGGATGATGCTCCAGTGTATGATGGGCCCTAATAATACTCCATATATAATGGGCCGTATTTCTAATGCTCCAGTGTATAATGAGCCCTGTAAATCCTGCTCCAGTGTCTGATGTCCCCAATCTGGAATGCTCCAGTATATGATGGGCCTCATGGATGATGCTCCAGTGTATGATGGGCCTTAATAATGCTCCATTTGTAATGGGCCCCATTTCTAATGCTCCAGTGTTAAATGAGCCCCGTAAATCTGGCTCCAGTGTCTGATGTCCCCCATTTGGAATGCTCCAATATATGATGGGCCTCATGGATGATGCTCCAGTGTATGATGGGCCCTAATAATGCTTCATATATAATGGGCCCCATTTCTAATGATCCAGTGTATAATGGGCCCCGTAAATGCTGCTCCAGTATCTGATGTCCCGCATTTGGAATGCTCCAGTATATGATGGGCCCATTTTTAATTAACCCAGGCAAGGTATGTGAAAAGAGCTCCATGTAGTAATCTGAAGTGTGTGCTGCCGCATCCTTCACTTTTGGTGTGGGTCAAGAACACAAGGAAAGGGGTTGCTCCTGACCAGAAGCCTGCACAGACGACTCAGTGCTTGCATTTTTTTAAACTTCAGAAGAGGAGGCGATAGAGCTGGAGGATGTCTCAGCAATGTAAGCCAAAAACAGTTCCTGGTGCTCCGGCTTTAAAAGCAGTCTACCTACTCCCAGAAAAGGGAGGCTTACAGGCCTTCCAGAGCTACACCATGACGCAGGCTCAACACCTCCTGCCTTAGCTGCTATTGTGTTTTTGGCACTTCCAGCAGATGCACCACCACCACCATCAGTACCAGGTGGCCCCCCATGCCCACGTCCACGTCCTCTTCCACCGTACTTCCTCATGTTTTGGAAAATGGACCCAAAATACCAGCAGATATATGGTACTGTGTCAGAAGCATACAACTCTCTACAGTCTAGGGATAACAGTAAATCTCCGTATATATTTCATGAGTCACACACAGATGCTCACAAGCTCAGTATGGATTACACAATAAAATAAAATGTTGAAAAAGGGTACAGTATCATCAGATACAAGGTATATATAGTATAGTGTAAACATTCTGAATCTCCGTATATATAAGAGGCAGACACAAACACTCTCAGGCCCAGTGCGGATTACACAAGAATATGAAAAGCTGTAAATGGGTAATGTAACACAAGCGTACAGCTGTATACAGTGTTGGGGTAATCTTAAAGCTCCAAATATATTTCT
Organism: Dendrobates tinctorius; assembly: GCF_039654945.1. Taxonomy (NCBI): domain Eukaryota; kingdom Metazoa; phylum Chordata; class Amphibia; order Anura; family Dendrobatidae; genus Dendrobates; species Dendrobates tinctorius. The sequence goes on along the minus strand of NW_027361761.1, from coordinate 15,027,031 downwards.
GGAGTAACAGACAGACGTTCACAGGCTCATTATGGATTACACCAGAATCTAAATAGCAAAAAAGGTTACTGTATTAGAAGCGTACAGCTGTATACAGTGCTTGCCAAATTTGAAATCTCGGTATATATATCCAGAGTCACCCTCAGACGCTCACTCAGTCTGGGTTTGACCATGATAAAAAATGTTGTAAAAAAGGTACCGGATAACAAGATAGCAAGTATATATATTATAGGGTACAATTGAAATCTCCATATGCATAGTCCTGTAGTCACTCTCAGACGCTCACTCAGCATGGATTTGACCATAATACTAAATGTCGAACAAAGGTACTGTATAACAAGATACAAGCTGTATCGAGTATAGGGTAAAAATTGGTATCTCCGATTCACCGTATATATAGAAGACATAAACCACACACGCCCACTCACTATGGATGATATCGTAATATAAAATTTTGAACAAAGGTACTGTATCAGCACATATCAGGTGTATCCAGTCTAGGGGTAATAGTAAATTTCTGTCTATACATCCGGAGTCAGACACAGACACTCACAGGCTCACTATGCATTACACCAGAATTTAAAAAGTAGAAAAAGGGAAAGGTATTCAAAGCGTACAACAGTATACAGTGTTATGGTACTTTTAAATCTTCGTATATATTTCAATCTCAGTAAGCCAGTCCAGACTCTCCGCTACTGGAACCTACATGGATACAAGTACAGATGGAAGGTCGAGTGTTAGCAGAAATTTGGGAATTACTCATAGCAGGAAAACCTCCCGGTAGATGTTGCAGAGGCGATGCAGATCCTCAATTACTGTGTCTGTGGAGACAACGAAAATGGTTCTTTGTGAAGAAAGGATTGTTTTATCGCAGTAGCGTGGATCACATCACCATTACTCGTCTCCATCAAATTGTGATCACAGGGAGAGATGTAGACATGGTCCTCACTGCCTATCATGATGTGTCTGGTCATTTTGGAGTGCAAAAGACAGAAGCCACACGCTGTAGGCGATTCTATTGGATTGCCATGAGAGGAGACATTGAAAAACGGTGGCAGGAATGTCACACGTCTGTGGCTATCACAACTGTGAAAGGTGATCATAAAGCACCTCTGCATCCGCTTGTAAGTTGACGTCCATTACAAATGGTAGTCATTGATCATCTGAAGGTAGAGGCCAGCAGGACAGGCCATAGCTACATCTTAACCATCATCGATCAATACACCAAAATTCTAGTGGCCGTCCCTGTGAAGGATTTAACTGGCCAGACTACACAGCGGTGGAGCAGTGAGAGGTAAGTATTGCAACTTGCAAGTGCTGTGGCCATGACAAAGCGGGGGGGGCACACTCGTGGGTGCCAGGTGTTGACCCCAGCCCTTGGGGGGGGTGGGCAGCCCAGTTAGGGAGGTTTAAAAAATGGCATATGTTGATATGTAGGCTGGACATTCAGCTGCTGCAAATGGCGGAATTGGGCAAGTCAGAGGAAGAGGTGGACAAAAGCGAGGCAGTTTTCTGGCAACCTATGTGTCATCAGGGGAAGGTGGGACAAAATCCTTTGAAACCCATGCATGATTCATTTTAATGAAGGTTAGATCATCAACATTTTGGGTCGACAGACGGGTCCTTTTTTCTGTCAGGATTGATCCAGCAGCACTGAACACTCTTTCAGACAACACACTAGCAGCAGGGCAAGTAAGCTCCTGTAAGGCATAGTGTGCCAATTCAGGCCAGGTGTCCAGTTTAGAGGTCCAATAGTCAAAGGGGAATGACCTGTGAGGGAGAACATCGATATAGGAGGAGAAGTTTGTAACCATAGTTGACAACTGCTCTCTCCTGTCACTTGTAATCGATGCAGTATTAGCAGTCGTGTGAGCGGTACTTGAGAAATCATTAACATGGTCATTAAACCCCTGTCTCCAACGCCACTTCGGCTGTGTGCACCACGAACACCCCTTCCATTGTGCCCACTACAGCTCGTGGGAGAACCAGCACCACTGCTGTGTGCTGGGAAAGCATCAAACAAATAATTTCCAGAGTTGCTTGTTAGCCAACATTATCTCTAGGTTCTCCTGTGGCATGATGTTGTGTAATTTGCCTTTGTAGCGTGGATCGAGGATTCTGGCCAGGAGTTGAGCGAAACGGGTCGAAAAATTTCAAAAGTCGCCGACTTTTGGCAAAGTCGGGTTTCATGAAACGAAACCCGACCCTAGGATGAGGTCGGCCACGAGGTCGGCGACTTACGCGCCAAAGTCGCGTTTCAAAAGTTTGTTTTGCACTCTTTTTCAGCCAATCAGGATCCACGGACACTGTGGGCAACGTGATGACATAGGCACGGGTCACCACCATCTTTCAGAAGGGCATGCAAGTGATTGGCTTGCTTTGGTGGGCGTCACAGGGGGTATAAAAGGGCGTGCACGCCGACCGCCATGTTACTTCTGCCGATCTCAGAATAGCGAGAGCTGCTGCTGATTTTGTAGGGAGAGCGTTAGGCAGGGAAGAAGACACCAAAAACTGCTTCTGCTGCTAGCGATTTTGCCTGTACAACAAACCAGTCACTGTGTGTGCAGTGCAAGGGGAGGCTATATAGTGGTGTATCAGTGGTGTTGGTTGTTGGGCTGCCTTCTAAGGCTTCCTGACATTCCTGCATTGCTGTTTACCCACTGCTCCGCAAACTGCTTTTTTAAAAGCAATCCCAATTTTTTTTTTTGTCCTGCCGAGAAGAAGAAAAAAAAAAACTGCTTCTGCTGCTAGCGATTTTGCCTGTACAACACACCAGTCACTGTGCAATGCAAGGGGAGGCTATATAGTGGTGTATCAGTGGTGTTGGTTGTTGGGCTGCCTTCTAAGGCTTCCTGACATTCCTGCATTGCTGTTTACCCACTGCTCTGCAAACTGCTTTTTTAAAAGCAATCCCAATTTTTTTTTTTTGTCCTGCTGAGGTACTGAGCGTGCATTTTTTCACACCATACAGCGGTGTACGCTCCTCACACAATAAAGTGTAACGGCTGTTATCACAGCCACAGTGAAGCTATCAGTGTGTCACTCTGTGAGAATAAGTCGAGGACTTGTTCCGTTCTTACAGACCTGCACTCTAGGGAGATTCCAATTCTGCCCAATTCTACATACACCTTGTAGTTTGTGATACACTAGCCAATTTCTGCCTGTGACATAGCGCTCAGATATTCAGTGGGCCTCACACAATCCATAAGTGTCCAGTGTCCACAAGTGTGTGCAGAAATTAAAAATCTCCCTTATCCTCTAGTGACTTTGGTCACAGCTCTGCCATCGAGCCTGTGACAGAGCGCTCAGATATTCAGTGGGCCTCACACAATCCGTAAGTGTCCAGTGTCCACAAGTGTGTGCAGAAATTAAAAATCTCCCTTATCCTCTAGTGACTTTGGTCACAGCTCTGCCATCGAGCCTGTGACAGAGCGCTCAGAAATTCAGTGGGCCTCACACAATCCATAAGTGTCCAGTGTCCACAAGTGTGTGCAGAAATTAAAAATCTCCCTTATCCTCTAGTCACTTCGGTCACAGCTCTGCCATCGAGCCTGTGACAGAGCGCTCAGATATTCAATGGGCCTCACACAATCCATAAGTGTCCAGTGTCCACAAGTGTGTGCAGAAATTAAAAATCTCCCTTATCCTCTAGTGACTTTGGTCACAGCTCTGCCATCGAGCCTGTGACAGAGCGCTCAGATATTCAGTGGGCCTCACACAATCCATAAGTGTCCAGTGTCCACAAGTGTGTGCAGAAATTAAAAATCTCCCTTATCCTTTAGTGACTTTGGTCACAGCTCTGCCATCGAGCCTGTGACAGAGCGCTCAGATATTCAGTGGGCCTCACACAATCCATAAGTGTCCAGTGTCCACAAGTGTGTGCACAAATTCAAAATCTCCCTTATCCTCTAGTGACTTTGGTCACAGCTCTGCCATCGAGCCTGTGACAGAGCACTCAGATATTCAGTGAGCCTCACACAATCCATAAGTGTCCAGTGTCCACAAGTGTGTGCACAAATTCATAATCTCCCTTATCCTCTAGTGACTTCGGTCACAGCTCTGCCATCGAGCCTGTGTCAGAGCGCTCAGATATTCAGTGGGCCTCACACAATCCATAAGTGTCCAGTGTCCACAAGTTTGTGCAGAAATTCAAAATCTCCCTTATCCTCTAGTGACTTTGGTCACAGCTCTGCCATCGAGCCTGTGACAGAGCGCTCAGATATCCAGTGGGCCTCACACAATCCATAAGTGTCCAGTGTCCACAAGTGTGTGCAGAAATTAAAAATCTCCCTTATCCTCTAGTGACTTTGGTCACAGCTCTGCCATCGAGCCTGTGACAGAGCGCTCAGATATTCAGTGGGCCTCACACAATCCATAAGTGTCCAGTGTCCACAAGTGTGTGCACAAATTAAAAATCTCCCTTATCCTCTAGTCACTTTGGTCACAGCTCTGCCATCGAGCCTGTGACAGAGCGCTCAGATATTCAGTGGGCCTCACACAATCCATAAGTGTCCAGTGTCCACAAGTGTGTGCACAAATTCAAAATCTCCCTTATCCTCTAGTGACTTTGGTCACAGCTCTGCCATCGAGCCTGTGACAGAGCGCTCAGATATTCAGTGGGCCTCACACAATCCATAAATGTCCAGTGTCCACAAGTGTGTGCACAAATTAAAAATCTCCCTTATCCTCTAGTGACTTTGGTCACAGCTCTGCCATCGAGCCTGTGACAGAGCGCTCAGATATTCAGTGGGCCTCACACAATCCATAAGTGTTCAGTGTCCACAAGTGTGTGCACAAATTAAAAATCTCCCTTATCCTCTAGTCACTTTGGTGACAGCTCTGCCATCGAGCAGACACCAGATCTGGACACCAGATCCTTAATGTGCGTCAAACTTTGCATGAGCAGACGCAAAAGTGGGATGCTCATGCTTATGATGGCATCGTCTGCCACAAAACACTGAAGAACTTTACAGAGGTCTTTCAGCTTTGATCACTGCACACCCGACAATTCCATGTCTTCCCTCAAACTGACTGCCCGTGTATCCTCCCACAAATGCATTACAGCCTGCCTCTGTTCGCACAGCCTCTCAACCATGTGCATTGTGGAGTTCCACCTTGTTGCAGCGTCTATGATTAGGCGGTGTTTGGGGAGGTGGAGCAATCGCTGCAGCTTCTGCATACGACTGGAGTGGACGTTTGAGCGACGGATGTGCGAGCACAGTCTTTACACCTTATGGAGCTCTGGATAATTATTAAGGAAGCACTGCACCACCAGGTTCAAAGTGTGAGCCAGGCAAGGTATGTGTGTGAGTTTTGCACGGGCTATGGCTGCCACAAAATTACGGCCGTTATCACTGACTACCTTGCCTGCCTCAAGATGTAGACTGCCCAGCCATGACTCAGTTTGTCGCTGCAAGTATTCGGCAATTACCTCCGCGGTGTGTCTGTTGTCGCCCAAAGACAACATCTTTAACACAGCCTGCTGATGCTTACCACTAGCTGTTCGATAGTGGGACACCTGGCGTGCAACACTGCCAGCTGCGGATGGAGTGCTCGTGCGACTGTGCTCTGTGGACGAGCTTTCGCTTATGGAGGAGGAGGAGGGTCGAAAGCCTACCACCAACTGTTTCCTATATCGTGGGCTAATCAGCACTTTTCCACCGCCGCTGTCCCCTGTGGAGCCTGCATCCTTCACATTAACCCAGTGCGCAGTGATGGACACGTAATGGCCCTGGCCATGTCTACTGGACCCTGCATCTGTTGTGTTACAGTGGGGGAAGCAATGGAGCGTTGATGACTACCTTCAGTCGGAGCAGGTGCACATGTGCTACCTGAGGTTTTGTAGTCCATCCACGCTTGCAAGTGGATGTTGATTAAATGTCTAAGCATGCAACTGGTATTAAAATTTCTGAGTTGTTTTCCTCGGCTAAAGGTCCTTCCGCACTTCTTACAGGTAACCTTTGCCTCATCAGTAGGATTTTGGACAAAGAAGTGCCACACTGCAATCTTCCTACTATGGTATACAGTACATTTTCTGACCTTGCACGCTGTGCTAAGTTGACCGTCTGGCCAAGCTGTCTTGCAACTCTTTTCATTTTTGGTCCACGTTTTTAGACAGCTACGGGCCTGCCAGATAACCGCTGCTGCGATGCCAATGCCTGCTGCGGATCCTTCTCCTTATCTGAACTTTTGCCAGCGCCACCCATCCCCCAATGGATGCCAATCCGGGTCAAGAACTGGGTCATCCATCACCGTGTAAGGTGGTATAGTATGCGATAAGGGGCACCTGAGTTTCATCGGGGTCAGATTCTGGCTCAGTAGACTGTGAGGGCAATGTAGTGCTCTGGGTCAATGTACCAGCAGAATCATCTAGCAGTGGCTGTGCATCAGTGCACTCCATGTCAGATTCATCTTGAACTGGGGATTCAGGATTTGAGTGGATAACCCAGGTATGGTATGTGAAAAGAGCTCCATAGAGTAATCTGAAATGTGGGCTGCCGCATCCTTAACTTTTGGTGGGGGTGAAGGACACAAGGAAAGGTGTTTTTCCTGACCAGAACCCTGCACTGACGACTCCGTGCTTGCAGCTTTCGAACGTTCAGAACAGGAGGCAAAAGAGGTGGTGGCTGTTTCGGCAATGTTCGCCAAAACCTGTTCGTGATGCTCCGGCTTTAAAAGCGGTTTTCCTACTCCAAGAAAATGGAACCTTACTGGCCTTCTTGGGCCAGACGATGACGCAGGGCTCCACACCTCCTGCCTTAGCTGCTATTGTGCTTTTGCCAGAACCAGCCGATGCACCACCACCATCAGTACCAGCTGCGCCCCCCTGCCCACGTCTGCGGCATCTTCCACCATACTTCCTCATGTTTAGGAAAATGTACCAAAAATACCAGCAGAGAGATGGTACTGTATTAGGAGCGTATAGCTGTGTAAGGTGTATTAAAAAAATTAAATCTGCGTATATATTTTGTTAGTCACTGACGCTCTCCCAGTATGTATTTGACCGTAATCCAACAAGCAGATATACGGAAGTGTATCAGAAGTGTACAGCTGTATACGTTTTCTGTGTAACTAACAATCTACGTATATGTATTTACGGAGTGTCACAAACAGACGCTGACTCTGTATAGATGTGACTGTAATGCGAATGGTAGATATACAATACTGTTTGAGAATCGGACAGCTTTATACGGTGTCTGTATGGAAAATTGTCAGTCTCCATCTATTTTTATAAGGAGTGACACACTCTGTCTCTGTATTGTTTTGACCGTCATCAAACAGCAGATATACAAAACTGTTTGAAAAGCGGACAGCTCGAGAAGGTGTAGGTCTGGAAAAATGGAAAATCTCCTCAGTTTGTTATTCCAGTCACACACAGATAGCTTGTATTTGTCAGTGATACCAGCCTGTACACGGTAGTGTGTGAGGAGCGTACACCGCTATACGGTGTCTGTATGGAAAATTGTCAATCTCTGTCTATTGTTATATGGAGTCACACGCTGTCTCTGTATAGTTTTGACCATAATCAAACAGCAGATATATGAAACTGTTTGAAAAGCGGACAGCTCTATAAGGTGTAGGCCTGGAAAAATGGAAAATCTCCTTGGCTTGTTTTTCCAGAGTCACACACAGATAGCTTGTATTTGTCCGTGATACCAGCCAGTACACGGTAGTGTGTGAGGAGCGTACACCGCTATACGGTGTGAAAAAATGAACGCTCGGTAACTCACCAGAACAAAATAATAAAAGTTGGAGTGCTTTGAAAAAAGCAGTTTGAACAGTAGTGTGCACACAGCAATGCAGCTATCAGGTAGCCTTAAAAGGTTGCCTAATCACCACCAGCGCTGCTGCACACAACAAAAATCCTCCCCTTTCACTGCACACTAACTGTACAGTGAAAAGCGCTATCAGCAGAAGCAATTTTTTTTCTTCTTCCCTGCCTAATGCTCTCCCTTATTCAGAATCAGCAGCAGCACCTCTCCCTATTCTAAGATCGGCAGAAGTAAGATGGCTTTCGGCGGTCACGGCCTATTATAGCCACTGTGACACCACACAAAGCCAGTCAATCACTTCAATGCCCTTCTCTAAGATGGTGGTGGCCGCTGCCTATGCCATCACTTTGCCCGCAGTGTGTGTCCTCCATCATTAGCTGAGAAAAGGTGCTGGAAGCATTATTTGAAATGTGACTTTGGCGCTTGGCTCGGCGACCTCATGGCCGACCTCACGCTATGGTCGGGATTTGATATGTGAAACCCAACTTTAGCTAAAGCTGGTGATTTTTAATTTGACCGACCCGTTTCGCTCAACTCTAATAGGGGCATCTTATTGACTCCTCTCCATAACTAACCTCGGGGCATGATATCACCTGACAATACAATGGTAACATCAACCCTCTCAAATTTCACCTCACTTGCCACCACTACAGAGCAAGTGGTAAGAGCGAGGCTAAGTGACAGAATTGGCACGTCTTATCGCCTTTTCTGGGGCTGCTGACCGCTGATGTTTTTAGCTTGGTGGGCCAGTATCCATGGCCCCTTCCTAGGCTATTAATATCAGCCCACAGCTGTCTGCATAGCCTTTGCTGGTTATTAATTTTATGGTGACCCTATATAACTTTTTTAGGGTCCCCTGTGAGCTGATATTAATAGCCTGGGAAGCTCCATGGGTATCACCCCCTTCCCAGTCTATAAACCACAGCCACGAGCTGTTGGCTTTCCCTCTCCTGGTTAAGATTATTATGCGGGAGCCGATGCCATGTTTTTCAGAAAAATTATCTTTTTTTAATTAAATACATGTACAGTAAGCTACACACAGTACTAATTGTATTTGTCACAGACATCTGTATATCTACCTATTCTATGCGCATTTACTGTATGTAATTCATCTATTCTATCCTGTTGGGTCCTGCTGTGATTTTAAAAACTCATCTGACCTTAACACCATAGAGAATCTATGTGGTAATGTCAAGAGGAAGATGAGAGACACCAGACTCATCAAAGAAGACAAGCTGAATGCTGATATCAAAGCAACATGAGCTTCCATAACACCTCAGTAGTGCCGCAGGCTGATTGCCTCCACACCACGCCGCATTGATGCAGTAATTGGTGCCAAAGGAGCCCCGACCAAGTATTGAGTGCATTTACTGAATAAACATTTCAGTAAGCCAACAATTCGGAATTTAAAATCATTTTTTCAAGCTGGTGTTATAAAGTATTCTAATTTATTGAGATAATGACTTTTGGGTTTCATTGGCTGTAAGCCATAATCATCAACATTGTGTATAGTATAGTGTGGCACTACTGCAGGGTGCACAAGTAGGTTACCCATCATCAACATTAACATAAGTAAACACTTGAAATAGATCACTCTGTAATGACATTATATAATATATGAGTTTTACTTTTTGCATTGAATAACAGAAATAAACTAACTTTTGATAATATTCTAATTTTGTGAGATGAACCTGTACATATATATGTGTCACTGACATCTGTATATATATGTATTGCATGTGTATATATCTATTCTATCCTAAACTCTCGGGCTGTGATTTTACTGCCTGCAGGACATGAATTGTCGGCTTTTATTTTATCTTTCTATCTTATATATATATATGTTTTTTGACGAATATTTACTTTGAGAGCAATGTGTAAATGACATGAAAGCTAGGAGGGATAGCTAATGCTAGAGGAGAGAGAAGATTCAAAAAGATATAAATAAACTGGAGCAGTGGGCAGTAGCTAACAGAATGATTTTTAACAGGGAAAAGTACAAAGTACTACATCTGGTGAATGAAAATAAAAAAGCATATACAGAATGGGAGGAATAGGTGTTGTGAGTTCATTTTTCCCTTCACCATTGAGGTCTGATGAACTCCCTCCTCTAGTGAAGGAAGGTAGTGAGACTGATTACCAAACACCTGGGCAGCTAGATGATGACTGGGTGGCTGGAATTGAGGACTGGATATAAGGCTGCCGACGCCCTTCTTCCTGGCTGGTGATTTTCCTGCTGGATTCTTGGAGACCATTCTGATTCCTGCATCGCAAAGCTAAGTTTTTCTGCTCTGCTTTGTACTCTTCAGTTTTGTTTTTGTTTTGCCTTGTTTTTTGGGAGTTCTGCCATCCCCGGCCGGGGGTGAGCTGAATTCCATTTTTGTCTCTGATCTGTTGATATTTTGCTCTGTCTTCAGAATATACCTGAGTGCTGATATAGTCTTTTGAAGCCTAGCGACTTCAGGGCCTGTTTTTCCTATCAGTCGGTTGGCTCATTTTGATAGGGTTTTTGCGGATGGCAGACAGCAGCTTTCCTATCCTGTCCTATGTAGTTAGCTTGGGCCCCATCATTTGCTCAACTATCTTTCTATCTGTGTTAGTGTTTTCATCTTGCTTCACCGTCATTATATGTTGGGGGCTGCCTATTGCTTTGGGGTCTGCTCTGGGGCAGTTTAGTTTTTCCCCTTTCTGTCTTTAGGCTATATAGTTCTCCGGCTGTGATCGAGGGGTCTAGGGCACCGTAGGAACCCCCCACGGCTACTGCTAGTTGTTGTGGATAGGTTCAGGGGTCTGCAATGCGATAGCTGCCAACCTCTCTGGTTTTTCTGGACTTAGCTGGTATTTTGTTTTTTCCTCCTTCGGTGACTCATCATAACAAATAGGGCTTAGCAACAGCACATGTTAAAAAGACTTTGGTATACTAATAGATCACAGACTAAACATGAGTCAACAACGTGATGTAGCAGCAAAAAAGGCAAATGCAATTCTGGGATGAATTAACAGAAGCATACAGTCTAGATCAGGTGAAGCCATTATTTCCCTCTACTCCTCTTTGGTCAGACCTCATCTGGAATACTGTGTCCAGTTTTGGGCACCACATTTTAAAAAAAGACATCAACAAACTGGAGCAATTTCAGAAAAGCGCGACCAGAATGGTGACTGGTCTGCAAACCCTGTCTTATTAGGAAAGGTTGCAGGATTTGGGAATGTTTAGCTTGCAGAAGACAAGACTGAGAGGAGACTTAATAGCTGTCTACAAATAACTCAAGGGCTGTCACATTGTAGAAGGATCATCTTTATTCTCATTTGCACAAGGAAAGACTAGAAGCAATGGGATGAAACTGAATGGGAGGAGACACAGATTAGATATTAGAAAAAACTTTTTGACAGTTAGAGCGATCAATGAGTGGAACAGGCTGCTGCCAGTGATGGTGAGTTCTCCTTCAGTGGAAGTCTTCAAACAGAGACTTAATAGACATTTGTCTGAGACAGTTTAGCGAATCCTGCTTTGAGCAGGAAGTTTGATCAGATGACCCAGGAGGTCCCTTCCAACTCTAACATTCTATGATTCTATGACGTAGAGAATTACTCTATGTAAAAGCTTATGTTGAAATCACATTGCAATTGGATAGCAATCGCACTGCATTAGGATGTAAATCGGATGCTAGGTGTGAAAAATTGGATGCTAGTCACATGACATTTGCATTACACTCGTGAGACTCTCGGCAGGGACACTTGGACCCATTTTTCACATGTACTCCGGCCTTAGGTCAGGGTCACACTTGCGTGTGTGATACGAGAAACTCACGCGAGTCTCTCGCATCAATACCCGACACAGCTTCCGGCACTCGGGACCGGAGTGTGCGGCTGCATGTATTTCTATGCCGTCTCACACTCGGTCACGAGTGCCAGCAGCAGTGCTGGGTATTGATGCGAGAGACTCGCGCTAGTTTCTCACATAACACACGCAAGTGTGACCCCAGCTTAAGGGTACAAATCACATAATTATTCAACCAAACCTGAAAAACTGCAATTTGTTTGCTTCTCTGCATTTGCTATAAAATGGTCAAAATTTAAGATGGAAAACAAGTAGGAGGAAAGGTGCACTGAACTATTTGGCCACACCAAGGGTGCACAGAGCACTAGTGCTTGGTTTTAACAGTCAATCTGTGATGTCAGAATCCCTTTTTATTATATAAAATTAAAAAGTAAGGTTTGTAACTGGAAGAAAAACTGTCAAAAAGAGCGCTACCAAAAAGTTGTGGTGAACGTTTGCTTCTCAGAATTGTCCATGGGTGTAAAAATGATGTACCCCAAGGTTGAGCACTGAGTCCACTATTAATCAATTAAATTATTAATGATATAGCAGATCTGACAAATTCTGTCCTTTCTATTTTGCGGATGACAACAAGCTATGTAATATGTTGCAGTCTACAAGACATGTTCAAAAGTTACAGGCTGACTTGGACAAATAGTGTAAGGGCATCCGCTTGGCAGATGAGGTTCAATGTGGAAAAGTGTAGTTATGCAGTTAGGCATCATATGTTCTAACAGAAGAAAAAGTAGGAGAGTTACAAATCATTCTAAAACTAAGGGGCCAATTCACCAAAGCAATTTCTGCAGAACTCTGGCATAATTTGCTTTGAAAAGTTGCAAAATTTATGCACAACATAAAACTGAGCAAAACCTTTTGGAACTTTTAACATTTTGACATTTTCACGTCAGTCACAGTCTGCCTGATACATCTTAAGGCCCCAGACGGGAGACCACAACACACTGCCATCAAGAGAAAGCAAAAATGTGCACGAACAGAGAAACACGAAGGGTGAGAAAATTAAAACATGTTCATATAAGGAAGAAAGGGAATGCTAAAGAGAGCCAAAAGAAAAAGGAACAAGTGTACCCTCCCAGAAACCAAAAGAGGTGAAACGTAGATGAACTGAGAAGGAAAATAAACAGACTCACTGCAGGATTTGAGCTGGTGTTCACCATGCAAGGTAAACCCTTTTGCTCAAGGTCTGGAACTCTGAAACCAAAGACCAACTAGAGTTATGTATGTCTTAAGGGCCCGTTACACTAAGCTAGCAATATCGCTATAACGTCACTGTTTTTTGTGACGTATCAGCGATATTACTAGCGATATCACTATGCGTGATACTTACCTCCGACCGGCTCCCCCGCTGGTTATCGCTGATCACGCAAGAACGTCCTGGACCATTTCTCGTCGTCTGCTTCCTGCTGGGGCTTCCTGCTGGGCTTCCTGCTGTGGAGACGAGCGACCCGTGGACGCGGGCGGGAGGACGTCAGGATCGCCGCATCTGTCAGGTAGGTAGCGACCCCCGACCCCTGCGATGTCGCTGATGAGATCTGCCTGTGTGGCAGCTCACTAGCGACCACTTAGCGATGCACCAGCGATCCTGACCGCGTCATATCGCTGGTCGGGATCGCTGGTGCATCACTAAGTGTGACAGTACCTTTATTATATCACTTAATTTGTTATCAAATATTCCCCATTGATCGATCAATAAGTGTCTATTTGGGATCATTTACGTGTGCTTCTTTCTGTCTGCGTCTTTTGTGAGCTAATACAGTGACATATAGCTTGTGGTAATAGGTCTCATTGAGTGGCCTGATTATATTTCGGTATGAGCATATATCATTTTAACATCAGGAAATATACACCCGGAATTACATAATATAAGAGGCGCCCCTCTGCGCTATATTGGGTGGATGTATGCCCTTAATATATCCGGGTTTAAGTTAGATTATGCTTGGCACCATTTCACATATGAGCAGTTCCAGCGCGTTGCATTAGGTGGATCCATACCCCTAAGTCACGTGGCTATGAGTTGGACTACGTAACACTCAGTGTCCTTCCCTTATGCTCGGAACCATTTTACATAGGAGCAGTTTCAGCGCGCGACACTAGGTGGATGTACTCCACTAAGACACATGGCTATGAGTGAGACTACATAATACTCAGCGTCCCTCCTCCTAACTACTTCCTTCCGGCTGGTGGAACGCAGCCTGCGTGGCAGATGAACACCATAGTGGATTATTGCATACCAGAAGTGGGCGTTATTACCTTCAGGCTGAATCTTTAAATGACGGCGTTCTAAGCGCCCGGAGCAAGCCGCACACTGCATTGTCATTTCGGCCAGGGGTATTGAGTCCTCACTTTTTGACCCCTGATGAACCCTCACTAACGCAGAGGGGGAAACGCGTCGGGTTCCTATCTGCATCTATGGCTGATAAGTATACGCTGCACACTCTGTTTTTGACAGACTCCATGTGGCACTTCTTGCAATGAACAATGTTAACCCTTTGAGACGGAGATACCTCTGATTTGTGAAATGCTGAGCACTGCTGTGTTATTTCATACATGAATTTTCATGGTCTCCCGCACTATCATGGGGAGTATTTTCAGCACAGTCCACCTATATAATATGCTGGCATTCTGGAAAGGGCATTTGCATTGTGCTATTTTTTCTTGCCACATGAGGAATTAAGGCTTATTGAGGGGATGTGATTTTAAAACCTCATGAAGGATTGCCTTATATATATGCTGCTGCTAGATTACTGTTTGCATTGTTATCATATGCACGCTTGATGAGGTGGACGGAGCCTCAGCAACATAGTAGGCGGATTAAAAGCTTTGTGCATGTGCAAACAGCTGCTTGACAGACAGTATTTTGCTGTCATTTCATTGTGCAGTGTCTACATCATTCTTTGTGCTGGTCCTTAATTGTGGACAAATATTTGTGTATTTTTGTATACTGTTGACTATAGACATTGATCTCTCTGTAGATGTTTTTTTTCAACATTTTTCTTTTTTGTGGGTTTGTTTCATTATTACTGCAGGCTAGCATTTTTGACTACGAGATAAGTCTTATTTGACCTGCGGAAAACCCATATTTTGAAATAGACATTTGATTGTAAGAGACTTTTTAGACTACGAGATAAGTTTACAGTGTGCATACTACGAGATAAGTTTACAGCACTTAGCACTTTTCTGCACGAGACACGAGTTGTCTCCTCACATTTCTCAAATTTTCGGTATTTTGGGTGTGAGTGTGGTTATTTTTTGTGTCCCCTATTTTTGTATACATAGGGTGGTCTAGGGCGTTATTAGGGACGCCGACGTTGAGCGGGGGCGCCACATTGTCAACAACTAGGGTGCCAACCTCCACGGTCAGGAAGAGCCTTATTAGGGCGTAATAGGGCGAAGTAGCTTTTTTTGCCCTTTATCTTGTGAATTATTTAACTGTCTGGATTTGACTTGCATCTTTGACCCCCTGTGTATTTGGGTAATTTTACCATTATATGCTTTTTAGTGATTAAATTATAAGTTAATTTTTAGGGATTATGCCTTTTCTGGTTCTTCATCAATTAGAGGTATAACCAGCAAGGAAGTACAGTGAAGAATAAACATATAACACTGAGCCAAGAGTGTGACAGGACATACCAAAACAGATAATGGAAAACACGAGGATAAAAGAAAACCTAGAAGGGAGGACAAAGAAAATTGGAACCATCAGCATTTGGACAGGGAAGAAAAAGCAATAGCTCAGCAGACTATGAAACTGACCACGGAGCAACATATCAGCAGATCAAATCCCTAAACTGAGCCATGTCACTGTCTTGATCTCTCAGATTCTTGCACTTGTCTATGTTTCCTGCAAAATATCTGTCAGTTTAACTTTATGCCTAATATATCTGACCCATGAAGTGCCAAAGCTACTTGATTGTCAATGTTTTTCAAGTCACTTGTCAGTGATTTTACGGGAAAGCTACAATACATGGCAGCCTGCTATGGTTCGAGTTCTAAAACAGATCAGTGAATGAATAATTGATTGTCAGAAATCAGTTTGCAAACCCTCAAGACTCATTGTAGATTTCAGATGTAACTAAAAGCATTGTAATATATTCAGTGCACCTAAAACTATTTCTTACATTTACATTACATGCTTATATTGCATTCAATGAAATAAAAGGTGTAAATATCAGCAGAGAAAGTTCTCACCGTGCAGTGTCGATCATCCAGCCAGCTCTGTCTTTTCTCTGAGTTGTGTGCTATATAAGTGAATATTTAAGCCCTCTTCTGACAGCATCTGTGATTGATGTCCATCCCTTACATTACCATGTTGCTTTACTTAACCCCTAAGGGTGGATTCACATGGGATAGATATTGGGAAAATTTCACAATTTAATGCAGCTTTTTTGAGCCAATGTTAGAATGCATTCAGAAAGAATAAGAGATATAAAAGGAAGGTTATACTCTGTACCTCCTACTAATGGAGCCAGATTTGACTCAGTAGAGTATGGTATTTTTTTTCCAAAAAGGATGCACCAGAGAAAACACTCAAACTGGGGGGGGGGTAGAAATACACTGCAAAAAATTATAACTCCCTAATAAAATACAACCATCTGGCTGCAGTTTTTCTTGCAGTAAAATAATTGCAAAACCCCTCTTCTAAGAGCTCATCCACATGTCCATGTTTAAACACTAGTTATGGGCGAGCACTAAAATGCTCGGGTGCTCGTTGCTAGGGTCGAGCAAATAGGAATACTCGGGTGCTCGACCCGAGCAACGAGCACAATGTAAGTCTATGAAGAACCCGAGCTTTTTTGCCGTGACCCCCCCTTCCCCTGGAGGTCTTTTTTAGGGAATCAAAATGTCGGAATTTTATGGGAACAGTGCTC
This sequence comes from Dendrobates tinctorius, assembly GCF_039654945.1. Classification (NCBI taxonomy): domain Eukaryota; kingdom Metazoa; phylum Chordata; class Amphibia; order Anura; family Dendrobatidae; genus Dendrobates; species Dendrobates tinctorius. The sequence continues at coordinate 15,010,556 of NW_027361761.1, read as the reverse complement.
AAATGACACGGGAACATCATGGGGAAGACCCTTGGAAACATTTATGACTAGGTCCCTGCTGTGAACAATGTTGTCAGAGTGTTACGCCACTTTTACAGGCGCACACTAACACATGCAAAAAAGAAACCAAAATGGATTTTCCTGGGAAAAATGTTAAGGAACATCCTTTCCAGGGTAATGATTTGTATGTAAGGCAAAATAAAGAACATATAACAAAATGTACCTCCACCACTTAGGCTATGTTCACACGTAGCATTTTTGATGCATTTTTCAACTGTAGCACTGCTTTTAACCAATACAAATGCATTCACTAGGAAATGTCATTTTAACTTTAAACAACCTTTGCTGGCCATGTGGTGTGTGACACATCATCAAACACATCCTGTTTCATTTATGAAGGAAAGACTCTGAAAGTCACAATGCTTTTTTTTATAGGACTATCAGGCAGCATTAAAATTCTTAAATGGCCATCAGCCAGCTATGCTTTGTTGTTCCTATTATTAAACAATGGGTCTCCTATACTGTTATTGCCTATGCAGTGAGTGGCAGGGCTGCCCAAAATTAGGATGCCCCCCAATACTCATTTGATGAGATGCACAGGAGGACCTCATGACAAAAATGTTCCCATTATAAGAAAGTGGGTCTCCCATAGTGTGGCGCCCCTGAGGGTTTGGTTGCCACAGAGGTACTGCACCTCCTCCTGAGGTGTGGTACCCCACCATCCAGGTAAGTCGGAGGCTCCTGACCACGCTCCAACACCTGCACCCATCATCACAAAGTAGTGTAGCAAAGCCACATTGCGGCTCCCTGCTTGGAGTGTAGCAGAGCACCTTTGGTGGCTACCTGCTTGGAACACGAAACGTGCTGGGAGGCAGGTGGAGTTAGAATACATAAAAGAGTGGGAAGGTTTAGGATTTCAGTTCAGTGTTCGGAGTTCAGTTGAGAGTTCAGTGTTGAGTAGAGGAGAGTGTGTGAGTTTGGAGTGGAGGAGAGAAGATCCCTGAGAAAGGGATGGAGGAAGGAAGTGCTGCAGCAGGTCACAGTGATCTGGGTCTGCTGGCACGGGAAAGGAAAGAAAGAGAAAGACATTGAAGAGAAACCTGATTTTCCATAAGAAGGAGAGACTAGTACGGAACGTGAGGAGTAAAAGGGAACAGAGGACGTGGGTTAGAGAAGAACCCTGCCTAGAAGTTCTAAGCGCAAGGCCGGGGCCCGGTCCCCAAGGTTGTATGGATACTAATGATCCTACAGCAGACACCGGAGGAGCAGTGGGCTATAAATGCATTACTCCCATCTAAGACTTGGGGGCACAGCAACATTAATAGTGAGCCGGGACTTAGGAGCAAGGAGTCCCCGAAGCAGGCTACAGCTGTCTGCCGTACAATTAGAGTTCTTGGGAACATCTGTCAGGAGGAACTCCAGTGTAACTCAGTACTGGGAGTACTTCATTCAAAGGTGCTATAGAGGAGACGATCAGAAAGACACATGTTGGCGGAGTGTTGGGATGGAGCATTCCATCTTGCCTGGAGGTTGACCGAGTCCCTGACCCGGAGGACACAGCATGGAGGCAGGCACCTGTATGTATTACAGACTGTGAGTAAAGCTTTGGAACTACAAGCCCTGGTGTCCTCCACTCATTCCGATGCCAAAACCCTCAGTACCGCTACATCTCTGCACCGTCCACGTCTCTCCGCTATCATCCCCTTTACACTGCCCTGGGACTACAGCTCCACCTGTGGGGAGCTTCAACATCTTTGCTGCACCACACCACCAGTCCCAGAGGATCTGCATGCAGCGTTGGCTTAACATCTCAATTTCCGAACACCACAGGTGGCGTCACAAACTATTCATCTAATCTATTGTATTTCCACCATTCAATCTCCCCATGGACTGGGTCCCTGCCGCTGTGACACATCCCGCTGACACCGGCCCGGTACCGAGTACCCCACAGCCCTGGGAGGGCGACCCAACTTGGCGTCACGAACAGGGTGACGAGACCCAATGCCAACCGGTTCTGTGTGCCTAAGACTCAGGGTTTTTGAAAATGTGCAAAAGACCCAATTTAATAGACTGTAAAATGAATGCTAAAAATGGCCGCTGTCGCGGTGAAGAAGGGCATGATAACATGAGAGGTCCTAAGAAAAGACCACAAACTGTCCTGGGCCTCCTCTGCCTGAATTACTATGTGACAGCAACATGGCCCACCAACCGAGGGGTTCGTATACTGGCTTGGTATGGAGGAGTTGGAAGAAGACGCCGTCCCCAGAAGGAGGAACGGAAGCCAGTGGCGGGAAAAGAGCCCAGACAGGAAGAAGAACGTGAGAACGCCATTTTGGAAGGAGAAGGGAGGAGGCCTGCGGAGTGTGGGGAGGTAAAGCTAAACCTCCTCGGCGCCATGGCTGAAGGCTCCAACCTAGTTTCCAAGATGAACCGCCAGCAGCTGGAGGATGAAATAGCCCAGCTGATGCGCTGTCTGCAACTGAGGCAAGAGGCACTATGGACCTTAAACCTGCAGCGCGCCCCGGAGGGACCTACACCTGCGGTACCCGCAACACTGGTACCCGTCGCTGCTGCACCGGATCTTCCTCAGGCAGACTCTGTGGAACCTGTGACAGCTGCTAAACCACCGGCAGCATCTATTGTCCACTCCCTGCCGCCACCACCGGAGTTGTCTGAGGCCTTGGGAGACGAAGCAGAGGAAGAGGAGCTCCCGCCTGGACCTGACACGGCAGCGCAGGTCCCACCAGAGACCCCTGCAGACCTGGAGCTGCCAGTCGCTCCACCACTGTCCCCGGTATCCCACCGAATGGCATCCACTGCCACCATGCCTGCCCCGGAGCAGAGACTGCACCACAGGGAAGCACCAGGTAGGCCGTTGCCCCTGCAGTTGGGGAAGCCACTGGGTGCCCGCCGGCTACCGTGGCTGGACAGATAGTGCTGGACTTAGTTTGGGACCGGGATGTCAGTCCCCGGGAGGAAACACCGGAACCCATGACAGTGGTACCACGGTCCACTGTGGGCAGGAGCAGGTCCTGGGAGGAAGAAGAGGAAGATAAAACATGGGCCTTTTGTCAGGAAACCATCCGCCAGCTGGCAACCGAGCAGAGGGAGAGGGAGCAACGGAGGTTGGCAGTGCTGAGCCCTGATTTGGACCAGAAGGAGCTGGTCCGTGCCGGTCACTACGGTCCCCGGGACTCAGTAGGTTGGGGACACGTTCTAAATGTGAACCACGAGAGGGGGTTCGGCTTCATCCATGATCCCAGTCGAATCTCTGACCTATTCTTTAACGGGAGGGACATGGAGTCCCACTTGAGGAACGGACACCCTGCCAGCGACCTGCGTGTGGAGAAAACGTCACTTTCACCCAGCATGAGGGGCTAAGAGGATGGTACGCAATGAACATAAGACGAATCCCAGAGGATTTCATTGAGGTCTACAGGCAGAAGAAGCCCACTGCCCCTCCAACTCCAATCATCAGAAAAAACAGTGTTTGTACCTGTCCCTACAAGTCAGGCTACATCCGCACCAGTCCCATAACCGAGAGTTGCCACCCTTGTTGAACCTCAGGTAGCAGCTACTCCCAAGGTTCCTGATGAATCCACCAACCCATCCAGACACCCAAAGCATCTCCCCTGGAAACAGCCCAAGCAACCAGCTTCCAGAACCCCAGGAGGGGACCACCACTAGTAACCTGCAGTAAAATAACTCTCGTTACTCAGGAAGGTATTGGCACTGTTGTGCCTTCTGTTTTCTATTTTTGTACCTGTTTCCTATTTTTGATCATCATGTTCTAGTTTTGTTTTTTCCAGTGTTGCCCAGTTATATTGGCAGCTTCCATATTGAACTGCAGAGATCATGAACGCTGAATGGTCCAGAACTGTTTTTGTATATAGTTTGCACCTCTTTAGGTGCTCTTTCTTGGTTTTACATAGGAATCTCTTCGTGAAAGAACTACTAAGAAGACTTAATAGCTGTCTACAAATATCTAATGGGCTGTCACATTGTAGAAGGATCAACTTTATTCTCATTTGCACAAGGAAAGACTAGAAGCAATGGGATGAAACTGAATGGGAAGAGACACAGATTAGATATTAGAAAAAACTTTTTGACAGTTAGAGTGATCAATGAGTGGAACAGGCTGCCACGAGAAGTGGTGAGTTCTCCTTCAATGGAAGTCTTCAAACAGAGGCTGGACAGACATCTGACTGGGATGATTTAGCGAATCCTGCTTTGAGCAGGGGGTTGGACCAGATGGCCCAGGAGGTCCCTTCCAACTCTATGATTCTATGATTCTATGATTCTATGATTCTACCTCGCTATAAGGACATTTCCAGACATTTTGGCCGAACCAGTGTCTACAATTGCACTTATTGATAATGTTTAAAGTTATTCTTGAATAGGAACTAGGAAGTGATAGTGTGCATTGAGAGTACTAATGCGTTATAATTAGTGTTGAGCATTCTGATACTGCAAATATGAGGTATCGGCCGATATTCGCTGTATCGGATTTCCGATATCGAGTACCAATATTTTTACAATATCGAATACCGGAATCAGAAGTTCGCATAATGCAATGAGCCAGTTGTGTTAGCCATGTTAAATAATGGCATGGCTGTGATTGACTGCTGAAATGATGTCATCATGATGCGTGGTCTGTGCGGGCCTGCCGGGGGTCTGTATGGGCCTGCCGGGGGTCTGTGTGGGTCTGCCAGGGGTCTGTGCGGGCCTGCCGGGGGTCTGTGCGGGATGCCGGGGGTCTGTGCGGGCCTACCGGCGGTCTGTACGGGCCTGCCGGGGTTCTGTATGGGCCTGCCGGGGGTCTGTGCGGGCTGCCAGGGGTCTGTGCGGGCATGCCGGGGGTCTGTGCGGGCTGCCGGGGGTCTGTGTGGGCCTGCCGGGGGTTGTGTGTGTGTGCAGGAATCGTCCGATGGGGCTACAAGTCCCATCGGGCTATGCCTGCTACAATGACAGTGATTGACACACTAGCCAATGATGGGACAGTAGTAGTCCCATCATCCAGCTAATGTGTTGAATGTAAAAAAAAACATACATACTACATACATACTACATACATGCTACATTCATACAACATACATACATACTACATAATACATACATACTACATATATACTACATACATTTTACATACTACATACATACTACATATATACTACATTCATACAACATACATACATACATACTACATACGTGCTACATATATACTACATTAATGCAACATACATACTGCACACTACATACATACAACATACATACAACATGCTACATACATACAACATACTACATACAATACATTCATACATTCATACAATACATACATATAGACATACAGTACATATAACATAGAGTACATACTCACCATCACTTGTCACTTTGATCCCCGAAGCCAGTGTCATTCTCACTGTAAAAAATATTAAAATAACAAACAACCAATATACTCCCTGATCTGCAGAAATCCACGAGTGTCCCACAACGATCTCCTGCAGTGCATCATTGAGAGGTTACTATAGTTCACTGGTCTCACATTATGGCAAAAGCTGCATGGGAACTTTCTCACACAGCAATGCCAAAAGTGAGACTAGGGACTATTTTTTTACAGTGGTGGAGGAATACAGTGCGGAAGGATACCTACCTCATTGTATTCCTGGGGCCTCTAGAGAGCGGTCGCATCAGCTGATGCTGCTGTTCTCCACAGAAGATCGTCGTGGAACACTTGTGGATTTCTGCGGATCAGGGAGTATATAGGTTGTTTGTTATTTTAATATTTTTTACAGATGACACTGGCTTCGGGCATCAAAGTGACAAGTGATGGTGAGTATGTACTCTATGTTATATGTACTGTATGTCTATATGTATGTATTGTATGAATGTATGAATGTATTGTATGTAGTATGTATGTATGTAGTATGAATGTAGCATGTTTTATGTATGTTGTATGTATGTAGTATGTACTATGTATGTATGTATGTTGTATGAATGTAGTATATATGTAGTATGTATGTATTATGTAGTATGTATGTAGTATGTATGTATGTTGTATGAATGTAGTATGTATGTATGTTGTATGAATGCAGTATATATGAAGTATGTATGTATGTTGTATGAATGTAGTATATATGTAGTATGTATGTAGTATGTAGTATGTATGTATGTATGCTGTATGAAAGCAGTATATATGTAGCATGTATGTAGCATGTAGTATGTATGTTGTATGAATGTAGTATATATGAAGTATGTATGTAGTATGTATGTATGTTGTATGAATGTGGTATATATGTAGTATGTATGTAGTATATATGTATGTTGTATGAATGTAGTATATATGTAGTATTTATGTAGTATGTATGTATGTTGTATGAATGTAGTATATATGTAGTATGTATGTATGTATGTAAGCATGTTGTATGAATGTAGTATATATGTAGTATGTATGTTGTATGAATGTAGTATATATGTAGTATGTATGTGGTATGTAGTATGTATGTATGTTGTATGAATGCAGTATATATGAAGTATGTATGTAGTATATATGTATGTTGTATGTATGTTGTATGTATGTAGTATGTATGTATGTAGTATGAGTGTAGTATATATGTAGTATGTATGTAGTATGTATGTATGTTGTATGAATGTAGTATATATGTAGTATGTATGTATGTATATTGTATGAATGTGGTATATATGTAGTATGTATGTATGTATGATGTATGAATGTAGTATATATGTATGTATGTATGTTGTATGAGTGTAGTATGTATGTAGTATGTAGTATGTATGTATGTTGTATGAATGTAGTATATATGTAGTATGTATGTATGTTGTATGAATGTAGTATATATGAAGTATGTGTGTAGTATGTATGTATGTTGTATGAATCTTGTATATATGTAGTATGAATGTAGTATGTATGTAGCATGTATGTTTTTTTTTACATTCAACACATTAGCCGGATGATGGGACTACTACTGTCCCATCATTGGCTAATGTGTCAATCACTGTCATTGTAGCAGGCATAGCCCGATGGGACTTGTAGTCCCATCGGACGATGCCTGCACACACACAACCCCCAGCAGGCCCACACAGACCCCCGGCAGCCTGCACAGACCCCCGGCAGGCCCGCACAGACCCCCGGCAGCCCGCACAGTCCCCCGGCAGGCCCGCACAGACCCCCAGCAGCTCGCACAGACCCCCGGCAGGCCCGCACAGACCCCGGGCAGGCCCGCACAGACACCCAGCAGGCCCGCACAGACCCCCGGCAGGCCCGTACAGACCCCGCCCGCACCCACAGACACGCACAGTCTCCACCCACGCACCGCCCACACTCTTCCCTCCTCCCGAACTGGATGTGCAAGGAAAGAAAGGATTTTTATTCCGATATTTGTGCCCCATTGACATGCATGGGTTTCCGGTATCGGAATCGGCGATGCCCGATATTTTTGGGGTATCGGTCCGATCCAATCCGATCCGATATTTCCCAATATCGGAAGGTATCGCTCAACACTAGTTATAATGAGAAAGAAATATAGTAAATGTTATACCAAAAGTGTAGAAAAAAAAAAGAAATATAGTAATATAAATATGCTTTGAATAAAGAATTGAAGGTACAGGTGATGAACCAGACACCAGAGGTTGTCATGTAAGGAAGAAAGTAGAAAAATGTGTAAAGTAACAGAAAGGAGATGTGTTGCTAGAAAATGTGAACTGATGTTGGATATTGAGTTTGCTTCCATAGCACTTTTAATTAGGTAGCATAATTTTAAAGATAAGCTAGATAAAACTGTTTGCAACATTCAAGAAACCGTGCCTCCCACATTGGGAAGTTTAGATAAGAATGGTTTATTTAGCATTATAAAATTTTTGTATGTTCAGGATTATTTGTCTCTGTTTAACTTGCAGCTCACGGACGTGCTGTGTTTAACAGAGGGAGTGTGGCGCCCCTGAGGGTTTGGTTGCCACAGAGGTACTGCACCTCCTCCTGAGGTGTGGTACCCCACCATCCAGGTAAGTTGGAGGCTCCTGACCATGCTCCAACACCTGCACCCATCATCACAAAGTAGTGTAGCAAAGCCACATTGCGGCTCCCTGCTTGGAGTGTAGCAGAGCACCTTTGGTGGCTACCTGCTTGGAACACGAAACGTGCTGGGAGGCGGGTGGATTTAGAATATATAAAAGAGCGGGAAGGTTTAGGATTTCAGTTCAGTGTTCAGTTGAGAGTTCAGTGTTGAGTAGAGGAAAGTGTGTGAGTTTGGAGTGGAGGAGAGAAGATCTCTGAGAGAGGGATGGAGGAAGGAAGTGCTGCAGCAGATCACAGTGATCTGGGTCTGCTGGCACGGGAAAGGAAAGAAAGAAAAAGACATTGAAGAGAAACCTGATTTTCCATAAGAAGGAGAGACTAGTATGGAACATGAGAAGTAAAAGGGAACAGAAGATGTGGGTTAGAGAAGAACCTTGCCTAGAAGCTCTAAGCGCAAGGCCGGGACCCGGTCCCCGAGGTTGTATGGATACTAATGATCCTACAGCAGACACTGGAGAAGTAGTGGGCTGTAGATGCACTACTTCCATCTAAGACTTTGGGGCACAACAGCAACATTGATAGTGAGCCGGGACTTAGGAGCAAGGAGTCCCCGAAGCAGGCTACAGCTGTCTGCCATACATGTAGAGTTCTTGGGAACATCTGTCAGGAGGAACTCCAGTGTAACTCAGTACTGGGAGTACTTCATTCAAAGGCGCTATAGAGGAGATGTTCAGAAAGGCACATGTTGGTGGAGTGTTGGAAGGGAGCATTCCATCTTGCCTGGAGGTTGACCGAGTCCCTGACCCGGAGGACACAGCACGGAGGCAGGCACCAGTATGTACTACAGACTATGAATAAAGCTTTGGAACTACAAACCCTGGTGTCCTCCACTCATTCCGGCTCCAACACCCTCAGCACCACTACATCTCTGCACCGTCCACGTCTCTCCGCTATCATCCCCTTTACACTGCCCTGGGACTACAGCTCCACCTGTGGGGAGCTTCAACATCTTTGCTGCACCATACCACCAGTCCCAGAGGATCTGCATGCAGCGTCAGCTTAACATCTCAATTGCCGAACACCACAGGTGGCGTCACAAACTATTCATCTAATCTATTTTATTTCCACCATTCAATCTCCCATTAATTGGGCGCCCAGGGCCACGGACCGGGTCCCTGCCGCTGTGACACATCCCGCTGACATCGGCCCGATACTGAGTACCCCACAGCCCTGGGAGGGCGACCCAATAGTTTTTGCCTATGCATTGAATGCAAGGCCTGCCTTGCCCCAAAGTTACACGCACACCAATAGCTATTTGAAACAAAGTTGTGGATGGCCACATGAAACCAAAGTTCCCATTATTATTTATTTGGTACTGTCACACTGTTTGCCTATGCATTGAATGTAAGGCCCGCCTTGCCACAAAGTTGCATGCAGAACAATAACCCTTTGAATCGACTTACTGGATGACCACATGAAGCAAAACAAATAGATCAGTAATGCATTAAACCTAAATAAAGTGCCGATGCAATAAAGCTATAGTGCCAATATCATAATAAGTGCAATGCTAGTAAAGGTTTATAATTATAAAGTGACAGTGCACACAAAAATATCCCTGTAGCAATATAAAAATTAAGAAAAGATGTCCTTAGTGCATACTGATTGGGCCAAACAATGCCCTATTAAATAAATAGACCAAAAATAAAGTGACAATGAATAAAGATTCAATTAGATTCAGGCAGCTTAAGAGCACATAATAATGTCAATAAAACTAATCGGACATTTGCCGAATAAAGTGCATAAACTGAAAAATAAATGGCTTACATGTGGATGAAGCTCTAACCCCACCTGCCGCCTCAAAGCGCGTTTCACCATTGTTTGTCAGGAGGCATGGCTTGGGTTAAGCCCCTGTTACACACTGCGATATCGCTAGCAATATCGCTGTAACGTCACCGATTTTGTGACGTTGCAGCGATATTGCTAGCGATATCGCTACATGTGATACTTACCTCCGACCGCTCCCCCGCTGGTCATCGATGATCGCGCGAGAAGCTGCTGGACCATTCCTCGTCGTCCGCTTCCTGTGGTGCCGACGAGCGACGCGTGGAGCCGGGCGGGAGGACGTCAGGATCGCCGTGTCTTACAGGTAAGTAGCGATCCCCGTCCTCAGCGATGTCGCTGGTGAGATCTGCCTGAGTGGCCGCTCACTAGCGACCACCTAGCGATTCACCAGCGATCCTGACCGTGTCATATCGCTGGTCGGGATCGCTGGTGAGTCGCTAGGTGTAACGGTACCCTTAGGCTTGTATCCGTATAAATAATGGGCACTGGCCAAGGAGCAAGTAGAGATACGCTGTGACGTCGACCGATAAGTGGAGCAAGTGTAAGTGCCGCTACACCATGTGGGATATTTCCCCCAAAGCTCCCTGAAAGGCCAATGTGACATCGGCTATTAAACGACGCATGCGCAGGTGCCGCTACACCACGTGGGACACTTCGACCAGCGCTCCTGGAACGCAAGCCATCCACCGCTGCTAGGCAGCAGGGATCATGCGCGGACAACGTGAGCGCGTCAGGAAGGTCCTGGTGGAGCAGAGCCCGGGCATGTGCTCTAGCCTGATAATGAAAAGGAAAGCTTGGGTAAGATAACTAAAATAAAGTGACAAGGATCTAAATCAAAGATCATGATACCTGATATTCTTATTGGAAACATAGAAAAATTATATTATAGCCAAGCACGGAGGACGAAAAGAAGAGAAAAGTTGTATAAAAAAGAAAGTGTACTGGTAAAGCTAACTAAAAAATATGATTGTAGTGATAAACAAAATATAAGAAAATAAACATTAGAAAAATTAGACAATCAGAAAAATCCTAGGACCAAAAGCTATAAAGTGAATCAAAATATATTTGGAGTATATATTATTTAAATATTCAGATACAATAAACTATACCAGCAAACAATCTTCAATTATATACCCATATAGTTGGCGACTCAACTATAAATACAAGCAAGGAGAAAAAAGAGTATACGTTGCCAAAAAGTATATTCAATAAAAAACTATTAGTTTTATTAATTACCAAATATTGTACAAAAAATACATAATTTGCATATCACATAGATTACATGGGTTTATTTCCAATCATGCGACTAAATCCATAAGTCAAATAAATGACCTGAAAATACAGGGCAGGATAAATTAAGACACATGCACAAACAATGGGTTTCATTTCATGCAGATCCCATATCCATTCAAAACATGTGCCAGACAATATAGTGAAGTGCTAGTAGATTAACATTTCAAGTGCTGTGATTGCCTCATAATTAACAAACACTATACCACTTCATGTGCTTCATATAATACATTGTAAGGGAAAAAGAATATTTACCCATAAGTGTTCAATAAGTCCCTTCCTGACCCCGGTCACATACCCCGACGCGCGTTTCGCGTACGCAGGATGTCGCTTCCTCAGGGGGTGTGGCCTAATCGCGATCTCAGTCCGGTTTATATAGTGATTCATTGCGGTCATGTGACCGCTACGTAAAGTGAGTAGTGCGCATGCGTGAGATGCGGAAATGCGCTACCCATTGCCACCAAGCCTCAGTCTCAGCACGCAATGCCTGGTCACATGATAGGGGCGGTACCAGGCACACAACCACGTCACACAGGTGCGGCGTCATACCGGAAATGAAAGCAATGGGGCCGCACCTCTGCGACTTAGTGTTAAAGTGACCGACATAAGTGCCAAAATACAATAAATATTTAAAGTGTATAAGAAAATAAATTATCTATTAACATGATTCATAAACAAATAGTGCAATTATTATTCTGTATATTTTATTTAAGGATAGAAAATACATAACAGAATATTGCATCAATCTTATATCCACAGATAAAAAAAGGGGATAGGACAATGAAAATCAAACAGCTATAGCAAATAAAGAAGGATTATATTAAATGGTGAAAATCTCATAATGAGACAAATCTCATTTAGCACCATAAGAGAACAATTCATTCTCAAAATCAAGTAATTGGTACAGTCTTGTATTCTGTCTTTTTCTTTCTTTTCCATCAGAGGAGGTGATATTCAACGCCTCCTTGCATAAAGAGAATGCAAGTGGATTACCACACTGAACACAATGACCCCCATGGGGCTTAATGAAACTCAGGGATTTTCCTCTTTTTTATAAAAAAATTATTTTTATTTGTTGTTAGTTCTTGTCTCTATCCAATACCATTAGTATTTTAATCTTTGTCTTAGTCATTGTTTTTGTTTTTATTTTTTCGTTAGTATGCTATGGACATGTGTATCATCAGCGTTAGCTATGCCTGAGAGGGTTCTACATTGTTGCATAGCAGTGGGTATTGGAAGAAGGAAAGAGAAACAAAAAAACGGAAAAGAAAGAAAAAGACAGAATACAAGACTGTACCAATTACTTGATTTTGAGAATGAATTGTACTGTTATGGTGCTAAATGAGATGTGCGGCCCCATTGCTTTCATTTCCGGTATGACGCCGCACCTGTGTGACGTGGTTGTGTGCCTGGTACCGGCCCTATCACGTGACCAGGCATTGCATGCTGAGACTGAGGCTTGGTGGCAATGGGTAGCGCATTTCCGCATCTCACGCATGCGCACTACTCACTTTACGTAGCGGTTACATGACCGCAATGAATCACTATATAAACCGGACTGAGATCGGGATTAGGCCACGCCCCCTGAGGAAGCGACATCCTGTGTACGCGAAACGCGCGTCGGGGTATGTGACCGGGGTCAGGACGGGACTTATTGAACACTTATGGGTAAATATTATTTTTCCCTTACAATGTATTATATGAAGCACATGAAGCGGTATAGTGTTTGTTAATTATGAGGCAATCACAGCACTTGAAATGTTAATCTACTAGCACTTCACTATATTGTCTGGCACATGTTTTGACTGGATATGAGATCTGCATGAAATGAAACCCATTGTTTGTGCATGTGTCTTAATTTTATCCTGCCCTGTATTTTCTGGTCATTTATTTGACCTATGGATTTAGTCACATGATTGGAAATAAACCCCTATAATCTATGTGATATGCAAATTATGTATTTTTGTACAATATTTGGTAATTAATAAAACTAATAGCTTTTTATTGAATATACTTTTTGGCAACGTATACTTTTTTTTCTCCTTGCTTGTAATTATTTAAATATTGTATATAAATAATGAGTGAATAAATAGATATATACATTTTTTTTTAATAAAAGGAAAATATAAAATAAAAAAATAAAACAAAAATGAATAATAGTGAAAAGGAAAAGTGGATATCCCTCAGAAAAAGGACACAAAAAGGACACAAAAAGGAAATAATAGCATAAATCCCATAGATATATAGAATCATATATAAAAGCAATAAAGCACAAAAAGGCACATAGTTTTTCATTAGTCTGTAAAGAACATCCTGGTAACAGCATCAGGTTTTTCCAAACTTTTCCCATATTTTCCATATTATCATTGTGGAAGAAAAAAGGGGAGGGGGGAATTCCACTTGTTCTCCTGAATTTAGATAGAGCAAAGCACTTTCAGAAGGATCCAAAGAAGTTCCTCATATGGTCATAGGTCACAAAAGGTTGAAAATCCACACTAAATAGGAAATATATCTAGAAAATATATGAAAGAAAACAAGTTAGATAAAACTAAAGAACAATAATTCAATAAATACAAAACAGATACAAGTAAAATAGATAAAAAGAAGATAAAAACCCAGAAGATATTATCTCTATATATAAAAATGAATGTGTGTGTGTGTATCACCAACCCACACGAAGCATCTTTCATTTCACCAGAGCTGTTCAAAAGAAGCTGAGCTGTGATTGGTTGCTATGACCAACAGTTTTCCCACTTGACCACAGCTCAGCAGACACTGACATGGTGGGAGAAATATACATACTGATCTCTACAGCAATAAAATAGCGTCAAGATCAAGAAGTGTAAGTAACTGAAGATAATATTTTTTTAAAAAACTATTATTTTATTGAAACAATATTTAAAAAACATATACATAAAAATAGGATACCTCTAACCCATTAGCACACCAGAAGGTCAGCTACAGCAATACTTAAAAATAACAAGAAAAATGTATGTGGTCCAAATAGAGACTCTATTCAAATACCCTCGCTAGCAGCATTATAAAGCCCAGTAATAATTATAACAAATGTAAATAGCACAGTAAGCCTGTAATTAAATAGCAATGAATTAATCTTCTGGGTTGTGACTAATCACACCTTTATAGTGATATAGTGCTAAAATAAACAATGGCAGCAAGTTATAGATAGTGGAGCACAATGAAGGTTATATATTTACATAGCGCAATGCTCTCATTTCAACAATAAACACCCCACTAGCTATTTGCCTGTGCTGACAATGAACTGCTGGAGACCCTCGCCCCATACATACAGTATTACCTGGATTAAAGCTGCTAAGCCAATATAATGCCCAGTGACACGCTGACACTTCAGAACCCTGGTGGGAGAAATATAGCATCCCCGGGAACATAAGCTCCAAGCCATTGTCTAAACGGAGCAGAGAGCACAGGACAGAAATGAATCACCCCCTCCCTGCCCATATACCCATCACACATCCTCCATAACATAGGCACATCTTAAAGGGATCATTGGTATGGAAGTCAGAGCAAATCCATCCAGCGCTTTGGTTTTGACGCCAGGCCTCTCTTAAAGGGATCCCCGGTATGGAAGTTAGGACAGTTCCACTCAGCTCTGTGGTTCTGACCCCAGGGTCTCTTAAAGGGATCATTGGTATGGAATTTAGGGCAAATCCACCCAGCACTTTAATTCTGACCCCAGGCCTCTCTTACAGGGATCCCTGATATGGAAGTCAGGGCAACTGCCTTCAAATGCTTTGGTTCTGACCCCAGGCTCTCTTAAAGGGATCTCCTGTAGTTAGGGCAAATCCCTCGGTGCTCTGATTCTGACCCCAGGGTTCTTTTAAAGAGATCATTTGTAATGCAAGTCAGGGCAAATCCACTCAGTGCTCTGGTTCTGATCCCAGGCTCTCAAAGGGATCCCCGGTATGGAAGTGAGGGCAAATCCATCAGCGCTCTGGTTCTGACTCAAGTCCCCTCTTAAAGGGATCTTCTGTATGGATGTGAGGGAAAATTCACTCTGCGCTTTGGTACTGACCCCAGGCCTCTCTTAAAGGGATCTCCAGTATGGAAGTTATGGTAAATCCCTCAGCGCTATGATTCTTACCCCAGGCTTTTATTAAAGGGATCATTGGTATGGAAGTCAGGGCAAATCCACTCAGTGCTCTGGTTCTGATGCCAGGCCTCTCTTAAAGGGATCCCCAGTATGGAAGTAAGGACCGTTCCACACAGCGCTCTGGTTCTGACTCCAGGCTGACGGGATGATGTAGGATATTAGGGGTAGTAGTCCAGTGGCTCTGGCTGATGGAATGATGTGGGATATTAGGAGTAGTAGTCCAGTGGCTCTGGCTGACGGGATGATGTGGGATGTTATGGGTAGTAGTCCAGTAGCTCTGGCTGACGGGATGATGTGGGTTATTAGTGGTAGTAGTCCGGTGGCTCTGGCTGATGGGACGATGTGGGATATTATGAGTAGTAGTCTGGTAGCTCTGGCTGACGTGATGATGTGGGATATTAGTGGTAGTTATCTGGTGGCTCTGGCTGACGGGATGATCTGGGATATTAAGGATAGTAGTCCAGTGGCTCTGGCTGACGGGATGATGTGGGATATTATAGTGAATGTGGCTATGCGAAATGGGTGCTGCTCTACACTCAGCTTTATATAAATAGATATAATCATTATAATTTGTTAAAACTAACTGTAGTTAGTTAGAATGCCCAGGCAGCTCCGGGCTCTTCAGCTAGTTAATTTATAAAAAGGACCCAAATCCATGATATTCATTAAGGCCTACCGGAACTAAGGCGCTAAGCCTAAAAATCCAGCGGCTTTCCACTTGAGATAAAACATTAAATAGATTACCTCCCCTAATTTCCAAGGTTACCTGATCAGTGGCTATAACCTGAAGACCACTCGCATCAGATCCATGTCCTGCCTTGAAGTGTCTGGGGAGGGTCTTGAGTTGATCGCCTTCTTGAATTTCTTTTGATTTTTCTATATCTCGCACGTGTTCCCGTATTCTAATACGGAGCTCCCTGGTCGTCATCCCTATGTAATTAAATACATGGGCATTGTGTGAGATATATTACCCCTTTGGGAAGACCAAGTGAGGTATTTCTTGATTGAAAAGGTCTTTGTGCCATCAGAGTTACAAAAATCTCTAGCTCTAGTGGTATTATAGCAGGCCTTACATTCTTTACAGGGAAGAAAACCTTGGACGTCTCCAAAAGGGTTTATCTGAGTTTTCTTTTTAGGACAATAGTGGTTTCTGACCAGCAAATCGGATAGATTTCTAGATCATCGGGCTGTAATGAGTGGTTTAGGGGTGAGAGTTTTATTCAAAATAAGATCTACCAATACATTCCACCGGTTATAGATAATTTTGGTCAGTTCATTCCATTGGCTATTAAAAGATGTGATAAGCCTCACTTTAGACATATCGGCGGTTCGCTTTTTTTCTTTATTTGAATAGAGCAGTTGATTTCTGATCACATTCTGAACTTTCTTATAGGCATTTCTAATAGGTCTATGTCAATATCCTCTTTCTCGAAATCTTGAATATAAATCATTTGCTTATTGTTGGTAATTTTCCTCAGTTGAGCAGATTCTCTTGGCCCTCAGATATTGACTCACAGGAATGGATCTTATTGTAGACGGCAGATGGGAAGACTTAGCATGTAAAATTTAGTTAGTTGCCATGGGTTTTCTATAAATATTAGTAAAAATAGACCCATTTGTATTGACCAAGATGTCAATATCCAACTAAGTAACCCTACGTCCATAAGAATAGGTTAAATGAATGCTCATCTCATTATCATTCGACTGTGACATCAAGGTATTGAGTTCCTCAACAGTGCTGTTAAATCAGCTACAAAAAGAATTGGTATTAAAGCTGGCCCTGGAAGAATTGAGTAAATTTTATCAGGATATTAATGTGGATATTGAAAATTGGGAACAGCAAATCAGAGCTACAAAAATGAAGAAATATACACGTGATAAACAGGACTACGAGCAGAAGAAAATTTATAGATGGCAAAATAGGTCAAGTGATCTGGGTAACTCTAGACCCCAAACTCGTAGTCAATCAGTTTCTTCTATTTCCTCACAATCCAGTAGTGCTGCTTCAACTCATGAATATGAACACCAGAACCCGAGACATATTAGAACAAGGTTTGGTGGGAAAAAAGGATACCAAGGGAAACAAGGATTAGGTCGCAACAATAAGAGAAACAATCATCCCAAGGTAATTAATTTATCTTCACATACACTATCTGCCGAGCATGTATCCTTACTTGAAAAAGGTCTAACGTATTCTCCTCCTCAACATTTAGACCTTTTCACGACCTTAAAAGATATCCACCTCTTTGCCAGGAAACTCATTTTAAAGAGATTCCATGAAAAAACTAATGAAAAAAATGAAAAACTAACATGAAAAAACTCACCAACAATGGAAACCTTCAAGAAGAACCTGAAGACCCATCTGTTCCGACAAGCCTACAGCCTGCAATGACCCGCAGTCTACTGAACCACCGCACAACCAGCTCTACCCTCTCCTAATCTATCCTCACCTATCCCTATAGACTGTGAGCCCTCGCGGGAAGGGTCCTCTCTCCTTCTGTACTTGTGTGTGTCCCTTGTCTTACACGTTTATTGTACTTGTCTATATCTCCCATTTTCACATGTAAAGCGCCATGGAATAAATGGTGCTATATAAATGTATAATAATAATAATAACAATATGGGACTAACATTGAACACTGAAGAGGAGAGTGAGGTCCTAGCTATCTTGGAATCTTTAGTGGAGGAGAGCAATCCCTCTGAGACGGTGAGCACATTTCCTACATTTCTTTTCAATAAATCGAGAAAATTCTCGAATATTAATACATATTCCACAGTTGAAATTTTTGTAAAACTGGTCACCAAAGATTTAGTGGACATGAATCGTAAATATTATTTTTGACCATCTGATGTGAGGGATAAACATATTATCGGGAATTACAGAGCTGGAAGGATGTGACTTTTAAAATGGCCGATAAAGGAGGTAATTTAGTAATACGGCCAAATGAGCTTTACGAAAAACAGGCATTTAAGCTACTCTTGGATGAAAAGTGTTATAGAAAATTAACCTATATTCCTCTTCTACAGTATCAGAAAGAACTCACTGATATTTTAATGGAGGCCTATACTGGAGGAATTATTCCTAAAAAGTTACTTGAAACCAATGAAATTTTAAAACCTAAATTACCCACTTTTTATCTTCTCCCTAAGCTTCACAAAAATTGTAAAGATCCACCCTGACAAACTATTGTATCTGGGAATGAGGGGCTTAATGAAATGATTTGCAAATTAATTGATTATTATTTAAAACCTATTGTAACAACACTTCCCTCCCATATACAGAATACATCAGCTGCTTTAAAGAGATTAGACCAGCTATGTCTAGACGACAATATGATTTTAGTCACAGCTGACATTGAGTCTCTCTATACATCAATACAACATGCTCAGGGATTGGGGCAATACCTTGGTTTTTATACAATAGTAATATTGATAGCACTTTAGTCACATTTCTTTTAGCTCTCCTGGAATTTATTTTGACTCACAATTGTTTCACTTTTAAGGACCAAATTTTTCTCCAAATACAGGGCACAGCTATGGGGGTGGCAAGCACCCCCTCATATGCCAATTTGTTTTTAGGTTTCTGGGAACGTGACATCTTTCAGTGCTCCTCCATCCAGGGTATGGAAAAAATACATAACTGGATAAGATATATTGATCATGTCATGTTTGTATGGGAGGGCGCTGTGGAGGAACTCAATACCTTGATGTCACAGTTGAATGATAATGAGATGAACATTCATTTAACCTTTTCTTATGGACGTAGGGTTACTTTCTTGTATATTGACATCTCGGTCAATACAAATGGGTCTATTTTTACTAATATTTATAGAAAACCCATTCCTGTGAGTCAATATCTGATGGCCAAGATAATCTGCTCAACTGAGGAAACAACAACAAGCAGATGATTTATATTCAAGATTTTGAGAAAGAGGATATTGACATAGACCTATTAGAAATGCCTATAAGAAAGTTCAGAATGTGACCAGAAATCAACTGCTCTATTCAAATAAAGAAAAAAGCAAACCGCCGATAAAAGTGAGACTTATTACACCATTTAATAGCCAATGGAATGAACTAACCAAAATTATCAATAATCAATGGAATATATTGTTGATGGATCCTATTTTGAATAGAACTCTCAACCCTAAACCACTCATTACAGCCCGAAAATCTAGAAATCTATCCAATTTGCTGGTCAGAAGCCACTATTGTCCTAAGAAAACACAGATAAACCCTTTTTTAGAAGTCCAAGGTTTTTTCTCCCTGTAAGAAATGTAAGGCCTGCTCTAATACCACAAAAGATAAAGAATTTTGTAACTCTGATGGCACAAAGACCTTTTCAATCAAGAGATACCTCACTTACTCTTCCCAAGGGGTAATATATCTCGCACGATGACCATGTAATAAAAACTACATAGGGATGGCGACCAGGGAGCTCCGTATTACAATACGGGAACATGTGCGAGATATAGAAAAATTGAAAGAAATTAAAGAAGGCGAACAACTCAAGACACTCAACACCTTAGTGCCGGTAGGTCTTAATGAATATCATGAATTTATGTCCTTTTCATGAATAAATAATATCTTCTGCCTTTTATCTTTTTTATCTATTTTACTTATATCTGTTTTATATTTATTGAATTATTGTTCTTTAGTTTTATCTAACTTGTTTTCTTTCATTTATTTTCTAGATATATTTCCTATTTAGTGTGGACTGTCCATTTGATTCGTGTATGGATTTTCAACCTTTTGTGACCTATGAGGAACTTCTTTGGATCCTTCTGAAAGTACTTTGCTCTATCTAAATTCATGAGAAAAAGTGGAACCCTTTTTTTCTTCTTCAATAATAATATGGAAAATATGGGAAAAGTTTGGAAAAAACCTGATGCTGTTACCAGGATGTTCTTTACGGACTAATGAAAAACTATCTGCCTTTTTGTACTTTATTTATTTTATATATGATTGTATATACCTATGGGATATATCCTATTTTTTCCTTTCTGTGTCCTTTTTCTGAGGTATATCCACTTATCCTTTTCAATATTATTCATTTTTTATTTATTTCTTTTTATTTTATATTTTCTTTTTTAAAAATATATATATCTATCTATTCATTCATTATTTATATACAATATTTAAATAATATATACTCCAAATATATTTTGATTCACTTTATAGCTTTTGGTCCTAGGATTTTTCTTATTGTCTAATTTTTCTTATGTTTATTTTCTTATATTTTATCACTACAATTATATTTTTTAGTTAGCTTTACCAGAACACTTTCTTTTTTTACAACATTTCTCTTCCTTTCTTCCTCTTTGCTTGGCTATAATATAATTTTTCTATTTTTCCAATAAGAATATCAGGTATCATTATATTTTATTTAGATCCTTGTCACTTTATTTTTATTTTCTTGCCCAAGCTTTCCTTTTCGTTATCAGGCTAGAGTGAATGCCCTGACTCTGCTCCACCAGGATCTTCCTGACGTGCTCACGTGGTCCGCACTTGATCCCTGCTGCTTAGCAGTGGTGGATCGCTTGTGTTCCAGTAGCACTGGGGGGAAGTGTCCCACGTGGTGTAGCAGCACCTGCACATGCACCGCTTATTAGCCCGTTTCTCAAACAGCGGGTTCACTTTGCCCTTAAGTTGATCAGAGACACGTTGGGATGGACAGGTGTTGTGAGTTCATTTTCCCCTTCACCATTGAGGTCTGATGAACTCCCTCTTCTGGTGAAGGAAGGTAGTGAGGCTGATTACAAAGCACCTGAGCAGAATGATGATGACTGGGTGACTGGGATTGCTGACTGGATATAAGGCAGCCGACGCCCTTCTGCCTTGCGGGTGATTACTCTGAGGGATTCTTGGAGACCAGTCTGATTCCTGCTCCTCAAAAGCTAAGTTTTCTGCTCTGCTTTTTGCATTTGTGTTTTTTTTTGTTTTTGCCTTGTTTTTCTGGATTCCTGCCTTTCCCTGCTGGGTGAGCTGAATTCCTTTTTGCTCTGTCTTCAGATAATACCTGAGTACTGATATAGTCTTTTTGAAGCCTAACGTCTTCAGGGCTTTTTTCCCTATCAGTCCGATGGCTCTTGTTTTTGAGAGGGTTTTGGCGGACTGCAGACAGCAGCTTTTCTATTCTGTCCTATTTAGTTAGCTTGGGCCCCATCATTTGCTCAGCCTATCTTTCTATCTGTGTGAGTGTTTTTTCATCTTGCTTCACCGTCATTATATGTTGGGGGCTGCCTATTGCTTTGGGTTCTGCTCTAGGGCAGTTTAGATTTCCCTTTCTGTCTTTAGGCTATGTAGTTCTCCGGCTGTGATCGAGGGGTCTAGGGCACCGTAGGAACCCCCCACGGCTACTGCTAGTTGTTGTTGTTAGGTTCAGGGGTCTGCAATCCGATAGCTGCCAACTTCTCTGGTTTTCTGGACTTAGCTAGTATTTCTGTTTTTGCCTCCTACTGTGACTCATTCATAACAGACAGGGGATACTAGGCCTTATGAGGGTGCGGGGTTCCAGACTTGAGTGACACCAGCACTGGGGCAACTTGAAGTTTGCCCACATTCTGGGGTCTCTTGGATCATAGACTTTCTAGTACTACGTCCAGCACCTCCTGGGGTAGGCCTGTGTTGGTTGTTTGGGGCTCCTGCAGGGCCAGCAGCATGATTGATTCTTCTTGAGTCAGGGGTGGAGAAAGTATCATGGTTCCATCTTTCTGGAACACTATGGTCACCTTCAGCTCCTGCAGTAGGTCCGCTCCCAGCACGTTGAGTGGGCAGGTCCTTGACACAACAAATGGGACAGGATGGAGTGTCCTGGCTGTGTCTACACGCTCAGAAGCTTTGCAACCAGGGAATGTCTGACTTGACAATCAATCCCCATGCAAGACACAGAGGATTCTGACAGGCAGGTGGGGTTGGGGAGTTACACATGTCTCATCACACTTCTGGCTGCACCAGTGTTCACAATAGAAAAATCTGACAACTCCATCCACTTTCAAGGTAATTTGGGGTATTGGTTCCACTGGTGCGGTTTTACATGTTAGGAAAGTGGTGCCTAGTGGACCTGGCTTGTCCCTGACCTGTGGACAGAGTTTTACACAGCTTTCTATGTTTCTTTCTTGGCCTGTTCCTCTGAGCAATGTCCTGGGTTGCGTGGGTGCTCTGCACTGGTTCTGAAAATGTCCACGTTTGCCACAGTTGTAACACTTGACGCTTCTTCTGTCCTTATACTGTGGTTGTTCATCTGGGTCTGTTGCTACCTTCAGGTGTGTTGTCTTCTGCACTCCTGTTTGGGACTCAATCCCTTTGGCAACTGTGAGCAGGGTATCCATTGCTATTGACCTGTACTCAGGCCTGGCCACTATCAGTAGTTGGACCACCATAAAGAAAACCCAATGCCTTTTTTCAAAAAAATGTTTTTGATACAATAGAGTAAATAAATGTAGACTAACATAACTGACAGCACCTAAAACAAGCAGGTTTTGAAAAAACGATACAGAAATTCTCAAAAAGAGGGGAATATCAAGTATAAGCCCTCTTGAATACCAATAGAAACAATATTTTAATTTGATAAAAATATATAAAAGTAGTCCTATTACAATAAAGGGCTACAAAGACGACATAATTAATAGTACAGTACAAAAAACAAAACCAACCTATCACCACCCAACCACAAACACACAAAAATCAGCTGAATAGCCAGTAGAGTTTATATGTCTTTGAGGAAACGAGCACCTGCTCCTAAATTGAGGCAGTGTGAACTACAGTATAGCTCACTAAACTTGGTGAAAACATTGTCTCAAAAAATGCCCATAAAACACTGACCCTCAATAAGAGGTATTCTTCGCCACCTAGTCATCCCGTAGACTGGGCCATATAAAGTACTAGATGGCCAAGAATTCCTTTACCTGGATGTAATATGCCTAGTCTAGAAGCTTTCCCTCAAGCAATAAAGAAAATGGGCTCTTATAATGAAATGCACATAAGCTTCATGTACAAACTGCTACTCAGCTAGTAAATATCTGAACATGCTTAGTAATTTATAGTCCTTATCAAATACAGGAATCCTATATCACAGTTTTGGTCTTTGGTACAATCAATCTCAAGACCACAAGAAAATAAAAACAAAAAAACCAAAAAAAGCAAAAAGCATGCCCAGAAAACACCAAAATAGGTTACTTATCTGAATCCAGTCCCAATAGCATCATCCCTACGCGTTTCTTTCTCCCCCTCCCATTGAAGCGATGGCCGGGAGACCACCACAATGCAGGGAAACTAAGGCACACAAGATGAGGTGCAAACAACAAAGGGTTAATTTATTTAGAGGCAAGGAATGTAGTGTTAGGAAAATGTAAACAGGGGTATGCAATGACATAAACCAATTTACAAAAGTGATATTCTCTAGCTGGGCCATACAAATGGCACGGTGCACCAACTATTACAGATCAGTGTCGTTTGCAAAAGGCAAAACAATACAATAAAGTACAGTATGCTGCTACTCTAGCTATAGCCTGACTGGCCGCTGCTACTCCCGCCGCACGGCTACCGTGCTCTGTCTATTGCAGCCTATCTTAAGCCCTAAACATGTGCGCACACAGGGTTAACACTCACAGTCAAGTTGGTGTCTCAGTTCCTTCCTGGGGCCCCCTGCAGTTCTCTGCAAGATGATGCGACGTTCTCCCTGGAAGCTCTGTGCAACGTGGTCTTGTCCTTGTCTGAAGATCCTGAGTCTATTCCTAGAAATGGTGAATTCTCTCCTCTGGATTCTTCTTTGTATATCTTTGTGGCTCCTCGCAGCAGCATAGGAAAATCACCTTTGTTTTTACCCAGAAGGGTATACACAATCCCACAAGTTCAGTCAGTTACAAGCTGCACGTTTTTCTCCTCACGTCAGTCTCCTGCAAACTCTCCGCTCAGAACCCTCACTGAGAAAAAAGCCCCTCTCCTCTCCATAGCTGGAAGAGCAAACCAAAACAGTCTTTTGAAGGGTAGAACAGAAGGTATCATCGCATCAGCCAATTGATTGCTGTCTCTTAAAGGGGCAGCATGTCTCTGCTGTCCATAGCAAAGTCAGTCCCTTACACCAATGTCAGGGCTCATCAGGGGACCACAACTGAGGAGTAATCCATAATGGCATGGCTGTTGAATGTTGGGAAAAAAAGCCATCTCATTATCTCTTTATAGGACAAATACCGTAATGACCATAAAACTCCCTCTAGACTCAAATGAACTCCCACACAGAAACCAAGTAAAAGGAGACTCATTTATTACATGTAATGTGACTTGTCTTCTGTTCTGTGGGACGCACGCTAGGAATAGTAACCAAGCCACACACTCATTCAGATACCTCAGTCTCAGGGTTTCCTCCCATTTCCGGGAGCAGGTGCAAAATTACCCCTACTGACATGCGCACTGAAGGTGCCCATATAGCTAGAGCGCAGAGGTAATTTCAGACATGTGCACTAAAGGGCTTATCAAAGCCTTCAGGGCTGCAGAGTGCAAGTGCGATTAATCATCACTGACATGCGCAGTGGCGATACCGCTGCTCATAATCTACTTAATGCTGCCGAAATAAAGTGAGATTCCTGACATTCACACTAGAGAGACCGCTTCTCATACTGACGTGCGCAGTGGTAAATGCCACCGCTTATAAAGTACTTAACACTGCCATATGACAATTCCTAGCATACGCACAAGAACGACCACTTCTCACATTGGCACAGAGCTAACATACGCACCAGAGAGACCATTTCTTCTCATTAGCACAAACATGATATATGTCCAGGCTCACATTACAGCACAAGCCAAAAGTTAGTGATGTTCTCAAGCAAAGTGTATATAGAACCTTAGCATATAAGGTGCCACTGGCATAATGCCAGAAGTAGCGGACACCAGCAGATAGCTGCGTCCTTCCTTAATAGGAATGCATCCATATGTTACCTATTTCTAAAAGGGTCACTATCCATTCATATCCATAAAAAAGAAAACCAAAAGGGGTGGGGTGGGGGTAATAATGGATAAGTTGATCGACCAGTCCCACTTGACATTAACAGGTCATCCACTATTTAGATCAAAACATACTCGCCACTCCCCAAATATAAAATAGTTCACCCACACAGATAAGTAATGTCGGGTGTCAGAAATATAGAGAGGGTATCGGCCCAGAACCAATAGAACACCCTCTTCATGAAAGTGCATGTCCAAATCGCAGATATAATGATACCGCAACAAAAAAAACAAAATTAGTTCAAAAATGGACAAAAAGGTAAATCTATCCCAAATACAGACACAAATACGGCTCAGATGAAACTGGTAACATTTTGTTGCTCATTAATGCCTCCAGGGCTCATACTCTCCAATCAAAAGACCCAGCGGCATTCCCTGTGGAGGATCTTTTTGTCCTAATCTCCTTGTCTAGTTGATGGATGGACCACCTCGATGACTTTAAATATGATCTCATCTGGATTCCTGTTGTGTTGGGAATTAACGTGTCTCGCAGGGGGTGTCTCTCTTTTTCCTGATATCCCCAAGTGCTCTCCTATTCTGACACGTAGTTGTCTTTTGGTTTTCCCAACGTAGTCCATGGGACAGAAGCATGAACACATATAAACCACTCCCTCCATTTTGCAATTTGCAAAACATTTGTTTTTATAGACCCGTTTAGTTACTGAGCTTTATAGGTATTGGTTGGTGTGATATACCTACAGAAGCTACAGTGTCCACATGTAAATGTGCCAATGTCTCTATTCACAAGCCAGGTTTCTGTCTTCTTCGGGGGGGTTATAATAATGGCTGTTCACTACACGATCTTTAATAGACCTTCCTTTCCTGTAGGTTACTGAAGGATAAGGAGAAATCCACTTTGCCAGGTCGGGGTCTGCTTTTAAAATGCCCCAGTGTTTTCTAAGGATGCTCTTTATTTTCACATTCTGATCATCATAAGTACCAATTAGCCTTGTTATTGAGTCACTCTGTGACCTAGTGTGAGAATTGAGCAATGTTGCTCTATCTGTCATCCTGGCAATAAAGTGTGCCCCATCAGCTACCATTCTGGGGAACCCCCGATCGGCAAATTTCTTTTTAAGATCTTTAGCTTTATTATTATAGTCCATATCTCGAGAACAATTCCTACGCAGCCTCAGGAATTGCCCTTTGGGTATTCCACTCTTCAGGGATGAGGAATGGAAACTTTCCCATCTTAAGAGACTATATGTTTTCAAATCTTCCTCTTTAGCAGCAAAATGTCGTGCAGTTTTATGTTTCAAAATATCATCTTTCTAGGAATCTTGTGGTTCTACACCTTGGGGGCTGGGCAAACATTTATTCTAAGCCCTCAAAGAGAGTATGAAATTGTGGTGTGAAGTGCAATCACTAGACAACTATATTATACAAAGTATTGTCCCACGAGGGCTTAGAATAAATGTTTACCCAGCCCTAAGGAGTAGAACCAAAAGATTACTTGAAAGGTAGGAAAAAGAGTCCATCTCTTCATCCTTGAGGTTTATGCGAATTTTATTAGAGGAAGAAAAATGCACTTTTGAAATTACATCTAAAAAACTAAAAGAACATAAAGATGATATCTTGAAACATAAAACTGCACCAGATTTTGCTGCTAAAGAGGAAGATTTGAAAACAGCAGTAGAAAAATACAAGACTGCTATAAAGGATAGGAAGCATAAAAACTTCATTAGAGACTTGGCAGAAATTAAAGATAAAAGAGCTTATTCTTTTGGGGACAACCCTATAGCTGTTAAAAAACCCACTACTAGTACAGATATCTCTTCCTCAGACATTGAGTCGTCAGACCCTGATTACCATTCAAGGGAGTCCTTTAGGCCCTATAGAGATTTAAGGGAAAAGAAAAGAGAGGAGGTACATCAAGATGACGGGGACCAGAACGTATGGACACCTATGCACCATCATCGTCTGGTCCTTCACCAGCTACTCCAAATAATAAAATAATAGTAAGGTGCGTTCACAGCCCAGTGTCCACCGTGCTCAACATGATCAGATAATTGCTTAGTCTCCATTAAAGAAAAAAAAATCCTCCAACGGCCCCAGAAAAAAAAGAGGAAAAAATATATTAAAAAAATTCTGACACTTCTTTTTTTTTCCCTTTACAATTCTTTCCTTCTTCTGAGTACCCTAGAGTCTGCGGTTAGGCTGGTGATTCTGTTATGAATTGGTCACTGAAGAGGATGGCAGGAACAGGCTAAGCCACCAGAAGCCCAGAGAGGTTGGTAATTAAGCGGATTGCAGACCCCTGATCCTATCCGCACAACTATCAGTAGCTGTGGAGCGTTCCTACAATGCCCTAGATGCTTCGTCACAGTTAGAGGACCAACTAAGCCTAAAAACAGAAAGATGAAAGCTAAGCTGCCCCTGAGCAAATCCCCAAAGGAGTAGACAGTCCCCAAACATATATTGTCGGTGAGACAAAATGAGACACAAACACAGGCAGAGAACAGACTGAGCAAACGGTGGGGCCCAAGCTGTCTAGACAGGATAGGACAGAAAAAGATACTGCCTGCAATCACGCACAAAGCCCTGAAAAAGTCCAACATTTCTGATATACAAAAAAACCTGAGCTCACACGATCTCACCCCGCTAGATCAGCACTCTGGTATAAACTGGCAGCAAGCAAAAAGATTCTAACATAGCAGGGGACTGAACAAGCTGCAACATATGAAGCAGGGTCCAGCGCTGCCCCCAGCAGGGAGCACGCTGAACCCTAACAGCAAAACAGAAAGCAAAAAAAAACAAAACCAGATTAGATGCAAAGGATTAGCAAAATAATCACTTAGCTGAACATGCAGATCAGGCAGGGGACAAAAGAGCTCCAAATGCACACAGAGGAAAAAATCACCAGCAGCCTTCAAGAGCAGCCAGCTCCATTATATGTCCCAGCAAGCAATCCCACATTCCCAATTATCATCAGCAGGTGGAGAATCTCAATCCACCGGGCCAGCTCCACTACTTGGGGATATGTCAAAAGTAAAAGGAATGTCAAAGATGCTATAGGATTTTTACAGGATGAAAATAATGAAATGGTAAGACAGGATGTTGAGAAGGCCAGACTTTTAAATTCCTATTTTGCATCTGTTTTCTCTCAGAAAGGAAATGTAGCATCAACTGTTCTTCACTGTACTATTAAGGAAATAGAAGAATCCAGGATATCTATAAACAGAAAGATAGTGAGGAAACACTTAGCTAACCTAAATGAATTCAAGTCTCCAGGTCCAGATGAATTACACCCAGAGTACTGAAGGAGATAGCAGAAGAAATTTTTGAACCCCTCTCCATAATCTTTGAAAATTCTTGGAGAACAGGAGAAGTCCCAGAAGACTGGAGAAGAGCAAATGTTGTTCCTATCTTCAAAAAGGGGAAGAAGGTGGACCCAGGCAACTATAGGCCGGTGAGTCTGACTTCTATACCAGGAAAGATCTTTGAACAAATTATTAAACAACAGGTATGTCAGTACCTGGATAAGAATGAAGTGATTAAACAGAGTCAGCATGGGTTTGTAACTAATAAGTCATGTCAGACTAACTTAACTTCCTTCTATGACTGAATCACTGATTGGGTGGATCAAGGAAATGCTGTAGATATAGTATATCTTGACATCAGCAATGCATTTGACAAAGTCTCCTTATTGAAAAAATGACTAAGTATGGAATGGACAAGGCAACTGTTAGGTGGATTCATAACTGGCTTAGTGATCGGACCCAAAGAGTGGTCGTAAATGGCTGCACATCCAGTTGGAAGAATGTCTCAAGTGGGGTACCACAGGGCTCTGTCCTGGGCCCTGTATTGTTCAACATCTTTATCAATGATTTAGATGAAGGAATTGAGGGTAAACTGATTAAATTTGCTGATGACACAAAGCTAGGAGGGATAGCTAATACTAGAGAAGAGAGAGAGAGGATTCAAAAAGATATAAATAAACTGGAGAAGTGGGCAGCAACTAACAGAATGGTTCTTAACAGGGAGAAATGCAAAGTACTACATCTGGGCAATAAAAATGAAAAAAGCATATATAGAATGGGAGGAATAGGGCTAAGCAACAGCACATGTGAAAAAGACTTGGGTATACTAATAGATCACAGACTGAATATGAGTCAACAGTGTGATGCAGCAGCAAAAAAGGCAAATGCAATTCTAGGATGTATTAACAGAAGCATACAGTCTAGAAGTGAAGTCATTATTTCCCTCTACTCCTCTTTGGTCAGACCTCATCTGGAATATTGTGTCCAGTTTTGGGCACCACATTTTAAAAAAGACATCAACAAACTGGAGCAAGTTCAGAAAAGAGCGACCAGAATGGTGACTGGTCTGCAAACCCTGTCTTATGAGGAAAGGATGCAGGATTTGGGAATGTTTAGTTTGCAAAAGAGAAGACTGAGAGGAGACTTAATAGC
Source organism: Dendrobates tinctorius (assembly GCF_039654945.1). NCBI lineage: Eukaryota > Metazoa > Chordata > Amphibia > Anura > Dendrobatidae > Dendrobates > Dendrobates tinctorius. The sequence goes on along the minus strand of NW_027361761.1, from coordinate 14,980,846 downwards.
TGTCTACAAATATCTAAAGGGCTGTCATATTGTAGAAGGATCAACTGTATTCTCATTTGCACAAGGAAAGACTAGAAGCAATGGGATGAAACTGAATGGGAGGAGACACAGATTAGATATTAGAAAAAACTTTTTGACAGTTAAGGGGGTTTTACACTAAGCGATATCGCTAGCAATATTGCTAAAACGTCACTGGTTTTGTGACGTTATAGCGATATTGCTAGCGATATCGCTATGTGTGATACTTACCAGCGACCGGCTCCCCCGCTGTCCATCGCTGATCGCGTGAGAATGTCCGGCTCCATTTCTCGTCGTCAGCTTCCTGCTGAGACTTCCTGCTGTGACGACGAGCGACGCTGGACGCGGGCGGGAGGACGCAGGATCGCTGTGTGTGAATGGTAAGTATCGTGCGCTGCGTCGCTGCTGCATCGCTGTGAGATCTTTCTGTATGAAAGCTCACTAGCGATCATTTAGCGATGCACCAGCGATCCTGACCGGGTCGGATCGCTGGTTGGATCGCTGGTGCATCGCTAAATGTAAAAGGGCCTTTAGAGTGATCAATGAGTGGAACAAGCTGCCACGAGAAGTGGTGATTTCTCCTTCAATGGAAGTCTTCAAACAGAGGCTGGACAGACATCTGACTGGGATGATTTAGCGAATCCTGCTTTGAGCAGGGGGCTGGACCAGATGGCCCAGGAGGTCCCTTCCAACTCTACGATTCTATGATTCTATGATTCAGTAACCAGCAGAGGGAGCAGAGGGATCTTCGGCTCAGAAATCTGAGCAAAGGAGTTCACAACAGGAACACCTCCCAAAGCTCCTCTGGTTTGGACGACAGCAGATCTGGTTCAAATGCTACAACTACGAGGTTTATTTTAAGGACACAACCGGGGCCGCTCCCACGGAAGACGAGGAGGGGGGGCCAATGCCGCCGGGGACTTCAGAAATCCGATGCCAACTCGATCACAGGTACATACCCCCCCTTGGTGATAAATATTTCTTCTAAAAGCCTTAATGTCCAACAATTGTCTCTCTTACAGAACGGTCTCTCCTTCTGCCCAATGTATAAGTTCAATACTTTTGACTTAAACATGGATTTACAGAGATTCTATCTCAATCTCCGTTTAAGGGCACATTTTTCACAACAATCCCCAAACGTTAATAGTCTCTATACTTTCATCACATGCGAGAAGGGTATGAGGGCCATAGATTGCCTCCTATTGGAGACGGGGGCCAATGCACAAGTCAGACGGTCTTGCTCTGATCTCCTTGAGTTAGTCCTCAAGGAGAATTATTTTATGTTTGAAGACAGGTTCTATGTTCAGCGGCAGGGCACTGCCATGGGATCGCACGTCGCGCCTCCGTACACAATTGTGTAAATGGCAAAATTTGAAGAGGATTTTGTTTATGATCATTCTCTCTTCACTAGTCACTCCATGCTGTGGCGACATTATATAGATGACATATTCTGCATGTGGGTTGGCCCAGTTGTCTATCTAATGCAATTTGATTGCTATATCAGCAGCATCTGGCCTGAGCTTAAATTTTCCATTCAGTATAACACTGAAAGTATCAACTTCTTGGATATCATGATTAATGTTGATAGAACGGGAGTATTGTCTATTGACATATTTACCAAACCCACAGAAAGAAACAGTCTCCTGCATTATGGTAGCTGTCACCCACCAGCTATAAAGAATTCAATACCCAGATCACAATTTAAAAGGGTGGAATGTATAGTGTCAGATTCCAATACCAGGGCTCTCAGGCTGTCAGAAATGGAAAACAATTCTCGGACAGGGGATATCCCCAGGGGGTACTCAATCGAGCTAAATGTTACACCTCACCAAGCAGGGACTCCTAATTAACATACTTGCAGCAGATATGTACACAGTGGCCTCTTTGCTCTCTTCGTTTTCCTGATCTGCCCCTGGTCCTATTGTCCAGCCCCACTCCACAGCAATTGTTTTCATTCCTGCAGCTCACACAGCAGCACAGCTGGCATGCATTCCTTCCCCATTCTACTGCGCATGCTTCCCATTTTACTCCAGTCATGTGACCGCTATGACGTACTCCGGGTCAGCATTTAAACCCGGAAGCGCTGGCTCCTCACAGTGTTCTCCACATGGGGCAGCCATACCGCAGACCGGGACTTCACCAGGTAAATATAGCAGAAGAGGCGATAAGCCAGACTCCTGTAAATCAACTCTTCATGTGCCTCTCTTTATTTTATTGCAGCGCGATACAATTTTAGAGGTTGTATACACAATGCTACTAGCACTGTCTTCACTCCCTGCTTCAGTGACCCTGGAGGTCCCTCTTCAGTAGCCCTAAAGTGTACAGGTATATTTACCTCTCTTTAGTCTATTCCCTGCCTCATGCCTGCATTTCACTATTTGATAAGCCATTTATCTCTACAGCTGCCTGTTCTATTGCTGGACTCCTTTGTCCATACATGCTGCCAAGACGCCGGCAGCTTAACACACTCACAGGCCATCCAGGTATTCTTACCATGTAGCCTCTCTCTATACATGACCTCACATAGTTGGTACTATGCTGTTATATGACTGCCATATACATTGTGTCACACCTATCGCATTATATACTTATAGCCTCTATTCTGCTTGTAGGCTCTCGACTTTGTCCTATTTGGCTATCATTGAAAGGATCTATCTATTGCAGGTACCGGTACGTTCTCTATTCCTAGCCATCTTGGAAGCACTAGGATACGCATATAAGATACACCGACATACCTGCCCTTTATTCAGACATGTGCATGTTTGGCAACATATTTAGGATGTGCATTTCTTAGGGCGAGTCTCACACGCACATCTGGTACACCGTTCTTCTGACGGGCATGAAACCGATTATGGTAATTGATGGTGGCTCAATGACAAATCATTGTTGGCTGTATCCTGGATGTCTTACCTCCCATAGCCACTGATGTTATTAATCATATACTTTCACATTCCTGTCAACACCATGCCCCTTTTCCAGATCACTTCATCCAAAGATTTATCCGCCATATTTTTACTAAAAACCTTCACCTTCACAGCAACAACTGTGTATGAAACCACGTTACAGTTTTGCAAGGTGTTTATGATGCCCCCACAAAAGAAGGCCACACTATGTTGATATCTACACCCAGGGGGAAATGTTTGCCAGCCCATACACTTAGTGTATGGGCATTCCAAGTCTAGCAGACCAGCACCTTTAAATTGGGCATAGTTTTAAATCAGGCCTTCCTCCACGTCTCATCATCCACCCCCACTAAATCAACAGGGTTAACGTGTTTCGTGCTGCTACAGCCAGTGTCGAATTCTGAACTGTTATGCCGCTTTCACTGCGTACCTCCGCAGCTGGAGCACACCGCCCGACATCTTCACTTCCGATCTCGCGTCCGGCGCTGAGGTACCATAGGGTGCGAGCACATGCCCTTTGCTATTGACTCTGCGGCTGCGCGCCCCGTACCAGGTCCATTCAGTGTCTTGTGCACAATCTACAGCTCTGACTGCGCCCACACTGACTCTGACGTAGCTATGGTCCTTGAGGACTTGACCTGGAAGTCCCGGCGCGCATTCCCTATATCAGGATGCCTCTTCCTGTAGGCGGTGCCTGATTATCGCTTTTGCTTCCTTGCTAGGCCTTCTTGGTGCCTGCATGGTGGCTCTCTGTACTCAGGTCCACTACCTTGTACTCTGACGTGCTTCCAAGCATGCTCTCTGCTCTGTCTTGAACCTAGATGTGCTTCCCAGCATGTGCTCTGCTCTGTCTTGTACCCAAATTTGTCCAAGCTATAGGTAAAACAATAGTGCAATAGGGTCTTATCCGGGTGATTTACAGGGTTTAATAAAGAAATATACTCACCCTTTCCAGGAGAGAGCAAAGCATGTAGGATTAGTTTGTCAGCCTGCTGCACATCCAACGGTCCACCAGTGACCGACACATAAAACTCTTAGGAATAAAATCTTTGGATTTAAGTGCGCTGCCAGACAAATATTCAAATTCCAATCATGTAGTTGAATAAAGAGATTAATTCATCTACATGATTGGAATTTGAATATTTGTCTGGCAGCGCACTTAAATCCAAAGATTTTATTCCTAAGAGTTTTATCTGTCTTGTACCCAGGCGTGCTTCCCAGTACATGTCCTGCACCATCCTGTACCCTGCGTGCCCCTGTATACAAGCTGTATGCACATACCCATACCATCCATACCCAGCATGCCCTGAGCACATGCTTTACATATTCTGGAACCATGCCTGCCCCCGTCTTAACCCTATAGGGGGTGGTCTTCACTAGGTCAGCTCGCCCGTTGTGGGTTGGTATCACGGCCCAGAGGGTCCACTCCAGGAGTCGTCACACGAACAAGGGTGGGTGGTTTTGCTGGGTGTAAAATACTTGTTATGGAAAAGGTTGAGGTGTACCCCACAGGGGAACATGTTTACCAGTCAATACACTTAGTGTTTGGCATTACAAGTCTAGGAGACACGCTCCTTTTTAACCTTCGTCAGGCTGCATAATTTTACAACGTTAACAGGCTGCAGAGGTACAATTGTACCTTCATATATACCTCCACTGTGGGAAGACTTTCGCCTTTACTTGGCTTCAGAAACTAAAGTTCATTCAGCTACAAATGTTATGCTGATATCTATTGGCCAGTGTTGTTACTGCTCACTTATGTTGCAGTCAATTAAGTTGATTCAAACTGGGAGTGGCTTCTACTTCTCTTCCTGCCTACCTCCTCTCAGTAGCCATTTTGCTGTTCATCTCATTGCTGTGAGCACACACATTTCTAGGCTTGTGAAGTCTTCAATTTCTTGGATACGAAGGTAGGAAAGTCTCACAGCATCTAACAGCCAGTTATACCTTCATTCGCCTTATGTGGGGACAGAACAGTCAGAAATTGTCTTTGAGCCTGGACTTGGCTTACATATATTTTGAATGAAACTTATCACTATAGGTATGATTTTTATATGAAAAATGGATAATAATTAGTATCTACATATTGTTTCACAATGTTTTACTTATATTCAGCACAAAATAAAGATGGTGGCTCTGTTACAATTTTCCTATCGGTCGAAAAAACAGTCGAAGATGGAATGAAAATTCTGAAACCGTATACGGTTTACAGAATATATAAATGACATTTATAAATAATTATCACTAGAAATAATTTACTTTTTTATCTGCACTTTAGAATAGAGTTTCATTCTACTTGCCACGTGTTACTGAGCCAAAATTCATCTACCAAGTCATCATGAGTGATAGTGATGCTGGATCTAGTTTCCGCCATAATCCAAGAAAATGTGTTTGCAGGTTAGTATCATTTTGTGAAAAGCCAATAATGTAGTATTGTGTAGTATTTCGGAAAATTATTTATCTTTCATTTTTTCATATTTACAGATTTACGTCTGACGAAATAATGCGAACGCTAGAAGAATCTGATTCTGAGCATGAGGAAGAACCATATGTTGCATCTGATGATGAAAACTATGTACCACAAGTGGATGTTACTGAAGAAGATTCAGACATTGAACAAGAAAAGAGCAGGAAAAAGAATACGACTCAGACGAAAGTGTTGAGGATAAGTCTGTGCCTCAAAGTGCAGGCGACATTTGTACTGCTAAGGATAAAACTCAATGGTGTAGTGATCCACTGCCAAATGCACAAACAAAATCTCATAATGTCCTACGACAAAGAGGTGGCCCTGCAGCAATCAGCAACCTGTATACAGCAAAAGAGATATTCAAGTCAATCATGACTCCTGAGATGTGTGACATCATATTACGAGAAACGAATCGAAAGGCCAAGAGAGTTTGTGATGCTTACAACAACGAACTGGTACAACATTTTCCTGATTCTTCTGAACGGCCACCACAAAAAACATTCAAGCAATTTACTGAAACTGAACTCCATGCATTTTTGGGCATACTGATTGCTGCTGGTGTGCACAGAGACAACAAAGAGAATCTGGAGGAAATGTGGAATGTTGATGCTCTGCCTCTTATACGTGCAGCCATGTCTCGTGACCGCTTCAAGATGATACTCAGATTTATCAGATTTGACAATGAAAATACATGTGCAGAACGTGTGCAAACAGATAAAGCTGCACCAATATGGGACATCTGGACAATGCTGAACAGAAATCTGAAGAGAGCCTACAAGCCATATACTTGTATCACCGTCGACGAGCAATTATTTCCATTTAGAGGCCACACTAAATTTACCCAGTATGTACCTTCAAAACCAGCTAAATATGGCATAAAGATTTTCTGGGCTTGTGACTCGTCAAACGCCTACCCATTACAAGGTCAGCTCTACACTGGGAAACCAACTGATGGTCCTCGACAAGTAAACATTGGTGAACGAACAGTATTGGACCTAGTGAGCTCGTATAAAGGCTCTGGAAGAAATGTCACCACCGATAACTTCTTTACAACCATGGAACTAGCTAAGGTATTTAACTCCTGGAACATGACACTAGTTGGTACAGTGAGAAAAAAACAAAAGGTTCCTACCTAGCAACATGCAGCCTGCCAAAGAAAGGCCTGTAAACTCGACAAATTTTGCCTACAATCATGATGCAACAGTCTGTTCATATGTACCAAAGAAGAACAAATCAGTCGTGCTTCTATCATCTATGCACATGACGGGAGAAGATGAAGAGACACAAGCAGCCAAGCCAGAGATAATAAAATACTACAACAAAACAAAAGGCCGAGTTGATGTTAAGGATAAAATGTTGGGAGAGTACACTGTGAAACGACGAACATTACGTTGGCCTCTGGCATTTTTCTGCAATATGATTGACGTCACTGGGTTTGCATCCTACATCATCTACAGAGAACACAATCCAAGCTTCAGGACAAAGGATCAACGAAGAAAGTTCCTGAAAGATCTCGCAAATCAGCTGTGTATGCCTGCAATTGAAGATCGTAGTACAAACCGAATGATGATGAGAAACCATTTTCTTCGAGGTGCAGTAGAAATGGTGCTTGGACGATGCATTCTGGTAGCATCGCAAGCAGCAGCTGGCCCTCAAATACCTCATGGTAGTCGTGGACCCTCCCCTGTTGTTGGTAGTTGCTATGTCTGCCGAGACCTGAGGCGAAAACAACGTAAGACTAGAAAGTCTTGTGTGGTTTGTGTGAAACCCATTTGCGATGAACACTCGGTAGTAAAGACAACATGCATTACTTGCGAAGAAAATCAGTAAAAAAAGTTTCTTACATTTTCTTTTATAATGTAAATGAACAGTTTTTTTACTTGTTTATAATAATAAAATAGCATTATCATTAAAAAAAATATTCTTTTTTCCTTGCATTATCTTCATTCAAAATATATGAGGGTACATTTGTACCTATGCAGCTTGTTATGGATGCAAAAATATCTCGACCCCTTATCTCAGAAGGGGGTGGAGATATTTTATTGAAATTTGGTCAATATATTCTGGACCAAAACTGCAGAGATGTCACGAAATTTCAGCCCTCTACGGCTTTTTGAAAAAAAGTTATTGCAATTTTAAAACGGAATAGGTACAATTGTACCTACTCAGCCGGACGGAGGTTAATGGGATATTTTTTGTTAAGAGGCCCTCCTCCATGTTTCTTTCAAGGGGGGATTGGGGTGCATATGACTTGGTAGCAGGGCAGGCCTTGCAGTCAATGCATAAGAAAACAGAATGGGAGTACAAAATGAATAATGTGAAGTGGATTTTCCTGTGCACATCCACTACCTGGGTTCAAAGGCATATTGGGGTGCAGATGACTTGGCAGCAGGGCAGGCCTTGCTGTTAATGCATAAGAAAACAGAATGGGAGTACAAAATGAATAATGGATTTTCTGGTGCCCATCCAGTATGTGGGTTCAAAGGCTTAATGGGGTGCATATGATTTCGTAGTAGGGCAGGCCTTGCAGTCAATCCATAAGAAAACAATATGGGAGTAAAAAATGAATAATGTGAAGTGGATTTTCCTGTGCCCATCCCCAGTACGTGGGTTCAAGGGCTTATTGGGGTGCATATGACTTGTAAATTTTCAAACCAAAATTACCTCAGTAAGGTCAAACAACTTCACTTGTATAAACCAGGGACCCTTACAACAATTTATAGATATAGATATGCATAAAAGCTAAACCTTTAATGAAGCCTAAATAGTAGTGAAAACAACCACACATAGAACAAACAACCGTGTCACCTATAGTACCCTACAATAGGGTCCTGATATCAAAGCTGCCTAACAACGGAGATTGGCACCCTAAACATAATCGAGATTGGCACCCCCGTTCCACGACGGCTGAACCCTAAAACTCCTAAATGACCCTGAATATGTGCCACAATTAGTCAATCAATTATTCAGAAAAGGAGTGTATAGGGGTTGCCAAATAGGTAGCTGAATAGGCAACAATAGAAAAAGTGCAAAAATAGTGCAAAAAAAGACAAGACAAAAGTGACAAGTGCTTTTAGAGTATCTCACTATCTGTTCCTTGTATACCTTCCTGTCAGCGGAGGTTGGCACCCTACTGGTCAGCGGAATGGCGCCCCCGCTCCACGACGGCTTACCCTAGGAGCACCCTGATATAACTTTAGATTCAACACCGGGTAGCATAACATTACATATGAAAGGTAAAAAAAAGGACAAATAACCCTTAATACATTAATATAAAAGGCATTATTGATATGAAAAACATTGTTGATAACAAATAGAGGGATACTCAGATTTTGATGCAGGATAGGGGAAACCTCAACGCGTTTCTCCCGACAGGATCATCAGGAGCATCTATCTATCTACCCTTCAACTACCCTTCTGGGGTACCCCTGATCAGCAAATCTCTTTTTAAGATCTTTAGCTTTATTATTATAGTCCATATCTCGAGAACAATTCCTATGCAGCCTCAGGAATTGCCCTTTGGGTATTCCACTCTTCAGGGATGAGGAATGGAAACTTTCCCATCTTAAGAGACTATTTGTTTTCAAATCTTCCTCTTTAGCAGTAAAATGTCATGCAGTTTTATGTTTCAAAATATCATCTTTCTAGGAATCTTGTGGTTCTACACCTTGGGGCTGGGCAAACATTTATTCTAAGCCCTCAAAGAGAATATGAAATCATGGTGGGAAGTGCAATCACTAGACAACTATATTATACAAAGTATTGTCCAAAGAGGGCTTAGAATAAATGTTTACCCAGCCCTAAGGAGTAGAACCACAAGATTACTTGAAAGGTAAGAAAAAGAGTCCATCTCTTCATCCTTGAGGTTTTGCAAATTTTATTAGAGGAAGAAAAATGCACTTTTGAAATGACATCTAAAAAACTAAAAGATCAGATAGATGATATCTTGAAACATAAAACTGCACCAGATTTTGCTGTTAAAGAGGAAGATTTGAAAACAGCAGTAGAAAAATACAAGACTGCTATAAAGGATAGGAAGCATAAAAAATTCACTAGAGACTTGGCAGAATTTAAAGATAAAAGAGCTTATTCTTTTGGGGACAACCCTATAGCTGTTAAAAAACCCACTACTAATACAGATATCTCTTCCTCAGACATTGAGTCGTCAGATCCTGATTACCATTCAAGGGAGTCCTTTATGCCCTATAGAGATTTAAGGGAAAAGGAAAGAGAGGAGGTACATCAAGATGGCGGGGACCAGAACATATGGACACCTATGCACCATCATCGTCTGATCCTTCATCAGCTGCTTCATCTTTTTTAGAAAACAGGGACATGCGATATCATTTGAGAGGATGAACGGTGGTCCCCAAGTAGTTGATGTAGATGACCTAATTCAAAATCGGCATAAGGGGGGGGTTCAGACAGGAATGATATTATCAATCTGTCTGATCACTCCATGACAATGGGTGAAAAAATTATATTACAGGCCGTGCATACTTTTATCCCCACGACCAATTTTGATCCCTTTTCATGGGTTAAACATATAGACTTATTCTTGAGGAAATTAAGATGGAAATTTTTTTTTTACCACTAATGACCATAACAGTTGCCAACAACTAGGCATAAGACCAGATGAATTGAGTGATGCATATCTTCTCACTGAAATGACTGAGGAGGGAGCCAGGGGTCTGGGCGAAGGCCCATTTACCAATCTGAAACCAAAAATCCCTAAGATGCCACCATTGGATGATCAAGGATTTTTGATGTATTCCAAAAATTGGTCGTCGAGGAGATCAGGAAGATTAACCCTAGGCATTATTCTGTGATTTCCAATATTACTGATGCTGAGAAGAAGTCTTTGGAGGGATTCCAATCGAATCTGTCAGTGGTAATAAAGCCCTCTGATATAGGGGGCAACACTGTTATTATGAATAGATTGAATTATGTCAAAATGTGCTTGTATATACTCTCCAATGACACAACGTATGAGATTTTACGTCAAGAGCCTTCCCCAACATAAAAAAAAGAACTTGGTGACATTTTGGGTAAAGCAAAGGCCAAGAATCTGATTTCCACTAATGAATTTAACTTTTTGTTTCCTAAAAACCCTATGATTGCAACGTTCTATGCGATCCCTAAAATCCACAAGGGATATCCACCACTTAAGGGGAGACCGATAGTTTCAGGAATTGACGCTCTAGCACAGAACTGTAGCGTCTATCTTGATCAAATTTTAAGACCATTTGTTCTGGCTTTACCCTCCTATATAAGGGACACCACTGATCTGTAAAATAAACTGGATGGACTAACGGTCGAAGCAGGTACCATATTGTTTTCAATAGATGTGGGGGCCCTGTATTCTAGTATACATCATCAAGCGGGCCTGAGAGCGGCACAGTACTTCTTAAATACGAGAGGTAATCATCTATTTCCACACAATGAGTTTGTTGTGGAACTATTGGAATATATTCTACGCCATAACTATTTTTTATTCAATAACAAATTCTACCACCATCTCAGGGGCACCGCGATAGGTAGCCCTTGTGCACCAACTTACGCTAATTTGCTCCTGGGCTGGTGGGAGGATACAGTGGTCTTTGGGGGCGGGGATGTCGTCCGGGGCCCTCATATCCAATTTTGGGGCCGTTACATAGACAATATCCTCGTCCTCTGGACAGGAGATTTGCCCACTTTCCACGACTTCATGGAATCTCTTAACACCAATACCTCGGGGCTTAAATTCACCTATGAGGTAGGCGGCAAGGATATAGCCTTTTTGGATACAAAAATCTCAATAGATGAGGCTGGACTAATTAAAACAACAAACACCAAAGAGAGAAAAGGTCCTCCAAAAATGTTGTATAAAATGTTAATATTTTATTGAGTACACAAAATAACACAAGATAAAAGAGAAACAGCAAACCATACAGAAATTGGAAAATAGCTTGACACTGGGTGAAAAAATTGATGGCTATTGCATGACTACCATAAATAAAGCACATGAGGGAGCATGTGGGGAAAAAAATGCATGTAAAATACAAAAAGTGCTGATATAGCAAGCAAAAAATAAGTTACATAATAACACTTAATAGTTAATGGTAAGAACACATGTATCAAAATTTAAACACATGCTGAATGAAGCTTGCAGCAGAACATTGCACAAAGTAAGGCACAGACATTGCTGCTATTCCCATATCTGATCTCCTCAGAAGGAAAAAAACCCTCAAAACGATATGTGGTTTAAGTATAGAAAGAAGATCATGTAAAGATGCATCTCATGACTATACATATATAATATAGTTGCATATTTACCAAAGGTAGAAGGTCACCCAGGGTCCCTGTCACGGTCACGTGTGTCTGGACGCAGCGAGTACCGCAAGGCGAACCTATATGACACACGTGACCCTGGATACACCGCCTCCAGTTGGGCGAAGTTAAATAATAAGACGTGGAGCTGGATACACCGCCTCCAACTGGCGAATCTAGGTATTACACGTATTTATACAATAGTCTGGAAACCCCGCCTCCAGTAAGGCGAATTTAAATAATAAAGGGGAACCTGGGTAACATTAACAATGGTGGGCCCTGCGATAGGGAATAGGGACGTGGAGACCTCCTGCACTCCCCTGAGCCAGAGCCCTTGCACTCCTAATGTTCCCTATGCCGGTTCCGCACCGGCGACGCCCAGGAACCTTAAAACCCTGACCCTAAACCCTCACTAGGGAAAGGGTCGGTGTGGAAACTAATCCCACCACTGCACTAAACACACACAAGGGAAAATGACAATACAGGGGGAACACCACTTAGCTTTGCTCTGTTGCGTATGCTCCTAGCAACAGAGCCCACCACCTGCGTGCATCTTCTCCTCCACCCGGATCCATCACCATAACCGGATCCATCACCATAGTGCAGCCTTGGAGCAAAGTCCACCACCAGTTGCAGTCCCAGAGAAGCGACACTGCAGCGCAGGTCAATCTAATCAGAAACCACAGGTGGCGTCACGTATCATTCACCTATAAACGTAATTCACCCCTTTGCATGGACGCCCAGGGCCACGGAACGGGTCACCACCACCGTGACACATCCCTGTGAGACACCGGCCCGGTACCGATTAACCCCACTGCCCTGGCTGGCCACCCACACTCCATGTCAGATTCATCTTGGACTTGGGAATTCACAATTTGACTTGATAACCCAGGCATGGTATGATAGAAAGAGCTACATGGCCTATTGTGAAGTGTGGCCTGCTGCATCATTCACTTTTGGTGGGGGTGAAGGACACAAGGAAAGGGGCTCTTCCTGACCAGGAGCCAGCACTTGACGACTCAATGCTTGCATTTTTTGAAACTTCAGAAGAGGAGGGCATATTTGCTGGAGTCTGTTTCGGCAATGTAAGCCAAAACCAGTTCCTCATGCTCCCCCTTTAAAAGCGGTTAACCTACTCCCAGAAAAGGTAGCCTTCCAGGCGTTCCGGAGCCAGACCATGACGCAGGCTCAACACCTCCTGCCTTAGCTGCTATTGTGCTTTTGCCACTACCAGCAGATGCACCACCACCATCAGCACCAGCTGCCCCCCCCACGTCCGCGGCCTCTTCCACCAAACTTCAAAATTTTGCAGGAAATAGACCCAAAATAACATTAGATATATGGCACTGTATCAGAAGCATAAAGCTCTATTCAGTCAAAGGATAATTGTCAATCTCCCTATATATTCCATCAGTCACACAGAGACGCTCACAGGTTCTGTATGGATTAGACAAGAATATAACAATTAGACAAAGTGTACAGTATCATCAGATAGCAGGTATATATAGTATAGTTTAAACATTCTAAATCTCCGTAGATATTTGAGGAGGCACTCACAGACACTCTCAGGCTCAGTATTGGATTACAACACAATCTAAAAAGCCATAAAACAGTAATGGATCTCAAGAGTACAGCTGTACACAGAGTAGGTGTCATTGTTGTCAATCTCAGTATTTATTTCCACAGTCAGAAAATAACTCTCACTTGGTCAGTTTGGATTAGACCAGAATATAACAAGCAGTAAATGGGTAATGTATCACAAGCGTAGAGCTGTATACAGTGTTGGGGTAATTTTTAAATGTAGATCTAAATTGCAGGAGTATCCCATAGACACTCACACGCTCAGGATGGATCACACCATAATATAACAAGAAGATCCGCAAGAAATAATCACACATGTGGGACAATGTTACAGGTGTCAATGATACACTTAGAGTGTTGGTTGGAGGAGGACTTCCTGGCAGAAACGGTACAGTGTCACCAGATACCAGGTATATATAGCATAGTTTAAACATTAACAATGTACACTCACTGGCCACTTTATTAGGTACACCTGTCCAACTGTGTGTTAAGACTTAATTTCTAATCTGCCAATCACATGGCGGCAACTCAGTGCATTTAGGCATGTAGACATGGTCAAGACAATCTCCTGCAGTTCAAACCGAGCATCAGTATGGGGAAGAAAGGTGATTTGAGTGCCTTTGAACGTGGCATGATTGTTGGTGCCAGAAGGGCTGGTCTGAGTATTTCAGAAACTGCTGATCTACTGGGATTTTCACGCACAACCATCTCTAGGGTTTACAGAGAATGGTCCGAAAAAGAAAAAAAATCCAGTGAGCGGCAGTTCTGTGGCCAGAAATGCCTTGTTGATGCCAGAGGTCAGAGGAGAATGGGCAGACTGGTTCGAGCTGATAGAAAGGCAACAGTGACTCAAATTGCCACCCGTTACAACCAAGGTAGGCAGAAGAGCATCTCTGAACGCACAGTGCGTCGAACTTTGAGGCAGATGGGCTACAGCAGCAGAAGACCACACCGGGTACCACTCCTCTCAGCTAAGAACAGGAAACTGAGGCTACAATTTGCACAAGCTCATCGAAATTGGACAGTAGAAGATTGGAAAAACGTTGCCTGGTCTGATGAGTCTCGATTTCTGCTGCGACATTCGGATGGTAGGGTCAGAATTTGGCGTAAACAACATGAAAGCATGGATCCATCCTGCCTTGTATCAACGGTTCAGGCTGGTGGTGGTGGTGTCATGGTGTGGGGAATTTTTTCTTGGCACTCTTTGGGCCCCTTGGTACCAATTGAGCATCGTTGCAACGCCACAGCCTACCTGAGTATTGTTGCTGACCATGTCCATCCCTTTATGACCACAATGTACCCAACATCTGATGGCTACTTTCAGCAGGATAATGCGCCATGTCATAAAGCTCGAATCATCTCAGATTGGTTTCTTGAACATGACAATGAGTTCACTGTACTCAAATGGCCTCCTCAGTCACCAGATCTCAATCCAATAGAGCATCTTTGGGATGTGGTGGAACGGGAGATTCGCATCAGGGATGTGCAGCCGACAAATCTGCGCCAACTGTGTGATGCCATCATGTCAATATGGTCCAAAATCTCTGAGGAATGCTTCCAGCACCTTGTTGAATCTCTGCCACGAAGAATTGAGGCAGTTCTGAAGGCAAAAGGGGGTCCAACCCGTTACTAGCATGGTGTACCTAATAAAGTGGCCAGTGAGTGTACGTCTATATATCAGGAGTAGTGTTGAGCCACCCCGCTAGTGTTTTGGTTCATCGCACAGGAGGCAAGTTCGTTGAATGTTGGTAGCACGTTTGACGAACACCGTCGAACACCATTGAAAACAATGGCAGGCAAACACAAACACATACAAACACATAGAAAACAATTACTAAACACCTTAAAAGGTGTCCCAAAGCAGACAAAATGCTCAGAAGACAAAAATAACATATGGAAAAGGACAACTACATTTAGAAAACTGGTGGAAGAGTAAAAGGAGGAGGTGGAGGAGACACAGATATAGGCTTGTCATGCCCTTATGAAGTCAAGAAAGGCTGGAATAAAAATGTAAAATACAAACAAAAAAAAAAATTTCTGAAATCAAACACGATCATATACCGTCGGACTTCCCACCAATAAATTATGACAACTGCCGTTCGGGCAGCGTTACTCCCACGAACCTCCAAACAGCGTCCATGAAGGCAAAGTGTTTGGTTTCCGGGGGGCAGTATGATTGCAAAGCTGAACTTTAAAGGAATGTCCAAAAGGGCACCACCAGGAGTGGAGCCTGTGGCTTCATTGGACTCCACCTGGGAAACCACAACCATGCCACCTAAAGAAAAGATGCACACATTGAAAGCTTTGTCGATTCTGTGTGTGGTGTGGTATGTCCGTTTGTAGTTGTGCTAGCAATTTCTCAGCTTTATTTCATTAACGACCGAGACTCCGGCATGCCCCCGCGGTACGCGTCAAGCTTACTAGAGGGATACGCGAGGCTCTGGCACGCGAGATCAAGCAATAACAGGTCTATCATGACCTCACATGGCGAACGATGATTTCCCAGTAAGTGCAGGTCAACCGCAATTCCTGAATTAGGCCTAACCGGTAGAGTTGAGCGAAACGGGTCAAAAAATTGAAAAGTCGCCGACTTTCGCCAAAGTCGGGTTTCATGAAATG
The DNA here is from genome assembly GCF_039654945.1 of Dendrobates tinctorius. NCBI lineage: Eukaryota > Metazoa > Chordata > Amphibia > Anura > Dendrobatidae > Dendrobates > Dendrobates tinctorius. The sequence goes on along the minus strand of NW_027361761.1, from coordinate 14,964,949 downwards.
AAACCCGACCTTAGTGTGAGGTCGGCCACGAGGTCGGCGACTTTAGCGCCAAAGTCGCATTTCAAAAGATGCTTGAGCGCCCTTTTTGCAGCCAATCAGGAAGAACGGACACTGTGGGCAACGTGATGACATAGGCAGCGGTCACCACCATCTTGGAGAAGGGCATGCAAGTAATTGGCTTGCTTTGTGGGGCGTCACAGGGGGTATAAAAGGGCGGGGACGCCGACCGCCATGTTACTCATGCTGATCTCAGAATTCTCAGAACAGGAAGAGCTGCTGCTGATTCTGTAGGGAGAGTGTTAGGCAGGGAAGAAGATACCAAAAACTGATTCTGCTGCTAGCGATTTTGCCTGTACAACAAACCAGTCACTGTGCAGTGCAAGGGGAGGCTATATTTTGGTGCATCAGCTCTGTTGGCTATTAGGCTGCCTTTTAAGGCTACCTGGTAGCTGCATTGCTGTGTGCCCACTGCTGAGCAAACTGATTTTTTCAAAGCAATCCAGATTTTATTGTTTTGTCCTTGTGAGTTACTGAGCGTTCATTTTTCACACACCGTACAGCGGTGTACGCTCCTCTCTCAGTACCGTGTAACGGCTGTTATCACGGCCACAGTGAAGCTATCTGTGTGTGACTCTGCAAGGGTAAGTCGAGGAGTTGTTCCGTTCTTACAGACCTCCACCTTATAGTTTTGTCTGGTTTTCAAACAGTTTAGTATATTTGCTTCTTGATTACATTCAAAACTATAGAGAGACAGCGTGTGTCAGTCCGTATACTAAAACACAGAGCTTGACAATTTTACATACACTGGACAGCAGTGTACGTGCATGCTCCTCTCTCAGTACCGTGTAACGGCTGTTATCACGGCCACAGTGAAGCTATCTGTGTGTGACTCTGTAAGGATAAGTCGAGGAGTTGTTCCGTTCTTACAGACCTACACTCTAGGGAGATTCCAGTTCTGCCCAATTCTATATACACCTTGTAGTTTGTCATGCTCTAGGCAATTTCTGCCGGTCATATTGCGGTGTTAAATAGACAGGGCCTGACTGAATACCACAGTGTCCTCAAGTGTAGAGACATTCCAATTCTGCACAGTCCTCTATCCACCTTTTTAACAGCATAGAGAATCTGCCTGTCATATTGCGGTGTTAAATAAACAGGGCCTGACTGAATCCCACAGTGTCCTGAAGTGTAGAGACATTCCAATTCTACACAGTCCTCTATACACCCTTCTAACAGCATAGAGAATCTGCCTGTCATATTGCGGTGTTAAATAAACAGGGCCTGACTGAATCCCACAGTCTCCTGAAGTGTAGAGACATTCCAATTCTACACAGTCCTCTATACACCCTTGTAAAAGCATAGAGAATCTGCCTGTCATATTGTGGTGTTAAATAAACAGGGCCTGACTGAATCCCACTGTCCTGAAGTGTAGAGACATTCCAATTCTCCCCAGTACTATATACACTTTGTACCTTGTTTTACAGTACCAGAGAGCTGGTGTAAATTTGGGTAAATTTTTCCAAAAAATGAGGAAGTGTGGTGGAAGAGTCCGTGGAAGTGGGCGGGGGTTGGCAGCTGGTAATGATGGTGTTGGTGGTGGATCTGCTGGTAGTGGCAAAAGCAAAATAGCACCTAATACTGGAGGTGTTGAGGCTGCATCATCGTCTGGCTCCAGAAGGCCTCGAAGGCTCCCTTTTCTGGGAGTAGGTAAACCGCTTCTAAAGCCGGAGCTTCAAGAACAAGTTTTGGCTTACATTGCTAACTCAGCCTCCAGCTCTATCGCCTCCTCTTCTGAAGTTTTAAACCACACCTTTCCTTGTGTCCTTCACCCCTACCAAAATTGAAGGATGCGGTAGGCCACACTACAGATTACTCCATGGAGCTGTTTTCACATACCATGCCTGGGTTATCAAGTCAAATCGTGAATTACCCAGGCCAAAATGAATCTGACATGGAGTGCACTGATACACAGCCACTGCTAGATCTATCTGCTGGTACATTCACTCAGAGCACTACATTGTCCTCGCAGTGTACTGAGCCAGAATCTGACCCTGATGAAACTCAGTTGCCCCCTCCCGCATACTATACCACCGTGCACGGTGACACAGAAGAAGGTGCACATGACATTGAAGAGGAGGTGATGGATGACCCAGTTGTTGACCCAGATTGGCATCCATTGGGGGTAGAGTGTGCCGCTGCCAATAGCCCAGAAGAGGAGGAGGAGCATCCGCAGCGGGCATCAACATCGCAACAGTTGTTATCTGGCAGGCCCGGAGTAGTCCAAAAATGTTTTACAAAAACCCAAAAAATTGCAGGACAGCTTGGCCAGACGGTCAAAAAAGCACAGCGTGCAAGGCCTCAAACTGTCTTCCCTAGTTGGAAGAGTGCAGTGTGGCACTTTTTTGAACAAAATCTTAATGATCAGGCAAATAGAGGGATACTCAGATTTTGATGCAGGATAGGCGAAACCTCAACGCGTTTCTCCTGACAGGATCATCAGGAGCATCTATCTATTTACCTCCTGATGATCCTCTTGGGAGAAACGTGTTGAGGTTTCGCCTATCCTGCATCAAAATGTGAGTATCCCTCTATCTGCTATCAACAATGTTTTTCATATCAATAATGCCTTTTATATTAATGTAATAAGGATTATTTGTCCTTTTATTATCTTTCATATGTAATGTTATGCTACCCGGTGTTGAATCTAAAGTTATATCAGGGTGCTCCTAGGGTAAGACGTCGTGGAGCGGGGGCGCCATTCCACTGACCAGTAGGGTGCCAACCTCCGCTGACAGGAAGGTATACAAGGGACAGAAAGTGAGATACTCTAAAAGCACTTGTCACTTTTGTCTTGCCTTTTTTTGCTCTATTTTTGCACTTTTTCTATTGTTGTTTTAAAAGTAGAGTTAGAACAGAAAGCATTTTTCACACTTCTCTCTTGCAAATCACACTGTCACATCTGATTTTGCTCTGATTCCTGTGGATTTTTTTCGTATTCTGAGCCAATTTCTAGCTGTAGTGTGCGTAGAAGTTTTGAGGAACCGAGCTGTATCTGTGATTGTGTAGAGTGCTACCTGTTTTTAGATACGTGACTTTAGTGAGTATAGATACACGAGCAGAGAAAAAGGGAAAGTGTGTGTGTACAGTATATGTCTGACTGCGTCTGAGCACAGACATATGCTGCAACCTGGATTGATCTCTGGGCCGTAATGGAAATAAAAGCAGGTGATGCATTCTGGCCAAACATGAAGGAAAACTTAAAGCTTCCAGCAGAATTAGATGTGCACTCCTGGGAGCCAGGACCAAATCTAATTGAGCAGCTCAGAGAGTGGGCCAAAGGCAGATTGACAGGGCAAGCCCTCAGTTTACATGACATGAGCCAAGACAAGACAGAGTTTGTGGAGAAGTTTCACGGCAGAGTAATGCAAGTATTCCAAGATTTGTGCATGGACTAAGAGAACCAATCAGGAAACTACTGATAGCGGAACACCTAAAGCATTTGCTAATATATGGGTATACTCAGTTGAACCACCATAAAGAAAACCCAAGAACTTTTTTAAAAAAATCTGTGTGCTCAGATCCAGCCAAATGCAGCCAAACTAATTGGTCGTCGTTTCATACTACAGATGGACAATGACCCAAAACATAAAGCCAAAACAACCCAGGAGTTTATTAAAGCAAAGAAGCGGAATATTCTTGAATGGCCAAGTCAGTCACCTGATCTCAACCCAATTGAGCATGCATTTCACTTTTTAAAGACTAAACTTCAGACAGAAAGGCCCACAAACAAACAGCAACTGAAAACCGCCGCAGTGAAGGCCTGGCAGAGCATAAAAAAGGAGGCAACACAGCGTCTGGTGATGTCCATGAGTTCAAGACTTCAGGCAGTCATTGCCAACAAAGGGTTTTCAACCAAGTACTAGACATTAACATTTTATTTACAATTATTTAATCTGTCCAATTACTTTTGGTCCCTATAAAAAACAGGGTGGCACATGTTAAGGAGCTGAAACACCTAAACCCTTCATCCAATTTTAATGTGGATACTCTCAAATGAAAGCTGAAAATCTGAACTTCAACTGCATCTGAATTGTTTTGTTTAAAATTCATTGTGTGTGGTAATGTCTAGAACCAAAATTAGAAAAGAGTTGTCTCTGTCCAAATATATATGGACCTGACTGTAGAACCTTAGCATATAAGGTGCCACTGGTATAATGCCAGAAGTAGCGGACACCAGCAGATAGCTGCATCCTTCCTTAATAGGAATGCATCCATATGTTACCTATTTCTAAAAGGGTCACTATCCATTCATATCCATAAAAAAGAAAACCAAAAGGGGTGGGGTGGGGGTAATAATGGATAAGTTGATCGACCTGTCCCACTTGACATTAACAGGTCATCCACTATTTAGATCAAAACATACTCGCCACTCCCCAAATATGAAATAGTTCACCCACACAGATAAGTAATGTCGGGTGTCAGAAATATAGAGAGGGTATCGGCCCAGAACCAATAGAACACCCTCTTCATGAAAGTGCATGTCCAAATCGCAGATATAATGATACCGCAATAAAAAAACAAAATTAGTTAAAAAATGGACAAAAAGGTAAATCTATTCCAAATACAGACACAAATACGGCTCAGATGAAACAGGTATCATTTTGTTGCTCATTAATGCCTCCAGGGCTCATAATCTCCAATCAAAAGATACAGCGGCATTCCCTCTGGAGGATCTTTTTGTCCCAATCTCCTTGTCTAATTGATGGATGGACCACCTCGATGACTTTAAATATGATCTCATCTGGATTACCATTGTGTTGGGAATTAACGTGTCTCGCAGGGGGTGTCTCTCTTTTTCCTGATATCCCCCCAAGTGCTCCATGGGACAGAAGCATGAACACATATAAACCACTCCCTCCATTTTGCTATTTGCAAAACATTTGTTTTTATAGACACGTTTAGTTACTGAGCTTTTATAGGTATTGGATGATGCGATATACCTACAGAAGCTACAGTGTCCACATGTAAACGTGCCAATGTCTCTATTCACAAGCCAGGTTTCTGTCTTCTTTGGGGGGTTATAATAATGGCTGTTCACTATACAATCTTTAATAGACCTTCCTTTCCTGTATGTTACAGAAGGATAAGGAGAAATCCACTTTGCCAGGTCGGGGTCGGCTTTTAAAATGCCCCAGTGTTTTCTATGGATGCTCTTTATTTTCACATTCTGATCATCATAAGTACCAATTAGCCTTGTTATTGAGTCACTCTGTGACTTTGTGTTAGAATTGAGCAATGTTGCTCTGTCATCCTGGTGTGGCGCCCCCCAGGAGTATGGCCACCACAGTGGCTTTGCCTTCCTCCAGGGAGGGTAATGCCAGGCTCGCAGTTAACCTATACATGCAACACAGTTCCACTCCGGGCCAGCAGGGGGGACTCTAAACTGGAATTAAGGGGAGGAGTGCTCTCTGAGGGCCAAGAGGAAGGAGTGGTTAGTTAGTGTGAGGAGGGCAATGTGTGTAGACGCGTGGAGAGAAGCTGGAGGTTGAGCTGAGGATAGAGCGCTCCCTCCCAGTGAAAGCGCATGATCTGGAGCCTTGTCTCCATGGTTGTATGGATACTGAAGGTCCTGCAACAGAAACCAGAGGAATAGGAAGCTGTAAATGCTCTATTCCCAACTAAGACTCGGAGGCACAACAGCGACCAGTGAGCCAAGAGAGATAGAGAGCTACAGCTGTCTGCCATACGAGGTAGTTCTAAGAGAAGATAAGAAGGAGGAACTTCAGTGCAACATAGTACTGGATGTGCCTCAAACCAGCGCTAGGAAGGAGACTACACAACCCAACTTATAGAGAGATCCCTGAGTGGCTTCCAGGCTAGCCTGCTCCTGTGCCATCTGTAATCAGGACCCTGGACTGCGTTTGCTAAGTAAAGGTAAAGAAACTGCACCCAGTTGTGTCCTTGCCTCCTTCCTGCAACATCCTCCACACTGCTACATCTCTGTGCCAAACACTGCACCTTCTCCCTAAACATTACGCTACAGTGCCCTGGGACTACAGCCCTGCCTGTGGAGGGCTATAACATCACTGCTGCACCCCGCCATCTGTACCAGAGAATCTGTCTGCCGTGTCAGCTTAACATCTTCATTGCCGAACACCACAAGTGGCGGAATCATTCATAAACTTTATTCCCATCACTCAATCCCCTTTTTCAGGGGTGCCCAGGGCCACGGACTGGGTCACCGCTGCTGTGACAATCCCCTCTGAGAGACCGGCCCGGTACCGAGTACCCCACAGCCCTGGGAGGGCGACCCATTTTGGCGCCACGAACAGGATTACGGAGCCGAGTATCCATGGGTCCTGTGTGCCAGAAACTGTTGTGTGTTATAGACTCTGTGCGAAATTGGCACCATTGCCGCCATTATCCCGCTGATTGGCGTGCGAGGGAAACAAAAGGTGCGGGCCTTCGTGGGAGGAGCCTGCCGGAGAGCGCGAAGCAGTGAAGTCCCGTGCGGGAAGAGGAAAAAGCGTGCGAGAAGTGGGAGGAGCTGAGGCCTAGAGCCCGGAGCATCGGGCCTGCGAAGCGGCCGCCGGTAAGCTCACACAACCCCCGCCCTGGCTAACGTTAACTAGGGCGGAAGAGAATGTCTGCGCCACGCAGCAATGCAGCGGTGGATGCTGCCACCAATCCCTCAGCACCGCAAGGAGTAGCGCCCATCGCAGCGGTCCCCATAATGCCGCTGTCCATGCCCTACATACCGGGAGCGGCCTGGTGAGTCACATACCCTGAGTGAATTTAAAGAGAGACTGTGCAGTTTGTTTGAGGTGTATCCTCTATCTGAAAGCCAGAAGGTGAACATCCTTATTGGGCAGCTAATAGGTGCAGCACAGAGAGAAGTAAAAGCCAGGCAGGACACTGATAAAGAGACTGTTAAAAAAGATTTTGGCCAAGCTAAAAAGCACCTTTGATACTCGCACTGCCGCTAAAATCAAGATGAGGTTCTTCGGATGTAAACAGAAAATGCAGGACAGTATAATGGACTATGCTCTTAACCTGCAGGAGGCGCTGTGAGCCGTCAAGCAAATTGATCCTGACAGTGTGAAAGAGGAAGACAAACTGTTAAAGGAGCAGTTCATTGAAGGACTCCTGTCCAGTACCCACAGAGCACAGCTGCGCATCATAACCCTACAAGACCCTGACCTGGACTTTGCTGATTTTAAGGACAGGGCTAATCGGTTACTGCAGGAATCAAATGACAGCTGTCCATCGCCCCCTAGGCGCCCAGCGATCACCTACCATCAGGAAGCAACATCTTTTCCTTCCATCCCTGTGGAGGCTGATGCACAGACTCTGGATAAAGAACCAACTGAAGAGCTGTGTCTTTAGGTCCAGGAGTTGACCAAGGGTAAGGCTGCACTTACTAAAACCGTGCAGTCCCTGCAGTTGTCCTCCAAAGAGAAGATCCAGCTTGCTTCCAGTCCAGAGGATGTCCCGTGGCTCCGGAAGAGGAGAGCCCCGCCACTCCGAGGGATGAACAACGACTGCTATGACCAGAACGGACGTCCCATCTGTCGTCGCTGCTACAAGGCAGGTTATCTTGCAAGATTCTGTCCTTTAAACGAGCAACCAATTGGGCAGAGGGCCAACCCCCAGGAGTAGGACCACAGGGCCCAAGGAACTGGCGAGCCAAGTATGTTGGAGGGAGACCGATCCTTCCAGTGGTGATTGACGGCATCCCCATGAACGCTTTGCTGGACACTGGCTCCCAGGTGACCACTATGCCCTGTATCCTTTATAAGAGGTATTGGACTGACTCTGAACTCACCCGTGGCCCAAGTGATGAACTAACAGTAGTTGCCAGTAATGGTCAGTCTTTACCACAAGTGGGATGTAAAGAAATTACTGTTAAAGTGGGGAGGGTGGAGTTGAAATCTCAAGGCCTGATAGTTGTGGATATTGATCGACGAGAATGTAATCCCATGATGACTCTTGGTACAAATGTAATTGAAAATTGTCTTTCCGAGGTTATTGTCTTGTTGCAACAGGTGGCTGAGACTGCTGGTTCCAGTGAACAACGAGTCCTGCAGAAGGAGATCAAAGCCCTGATGCAAAGACAACAGGTAGAACTCTCTGGCGGAGAAATTGGTAGTGTCAGAGTGAGTGATGCCTTCCCCATTGCAATACCCCCCAGATGTGAAATGTTGATTTGGTGTCGGGCAGCCATAGGCCTCAAAGGGAAAGATTACCAGGCATTGGTAGAGCCAGTATACTCTGATAGCAGGCCCACTGTCCTGACAGCCAGAGTGGTGGTTGATGTACGTAAAGGGAGAGTACCTGTACGCCTCATGAATTGTGGGAAGGAGGAGGCCACGATACCTCAGTATGCCACAGTTGCTAAGCTGCTCAATGTTAATAACAACTCATTGCAGGCAGCAGAGCCCTTGGTCTCATCCGATCAGGTGGAGGACAATGGCTCTGTGAAGCAGCTGGGGGAGTGGTGCCAGCAACTGCAGGTGGGGACTGACTCTACACCTTCAAACCAGAAAAATGGGGTTTACAGGGTGACACAAGAATATGAGCGGTGTTGTGAGCTCATTTTCGGGTTTGCCTCTGGCTTCTGGTGAGGGTTATGGAGCTGGCTGTGCTGATAGAGGATTACTGAGTTCTCTATCTGGACTCCCTCTTTTGGTGAAGGGAGGTAATGAAGCTGATCTAAATGGCAGAGACCGAACACCTGAGGAAGAGGACTGAGATTGAACATCAGGAGTTTCTGATTGGATTTAAGGCAGCCGACTCCCTAGTTTCTTGCTGGTGATTTCTCCTGACTGTGGCTTCTGGTTTCCAGTATGGTTCCTGCCTTCTTAAAGCTAAGTTTGCTCTGCTATTGTTCATATGAGTTTTTGGTCTGGTTTACTTGGTTTTTGTGTTCAGCCAGCCCTGGCTGGTACTGGTCTGAATCACCATTTTGTCTCTGATCAGTTGATCTCTTTTGCTCTGTCTTCAGAATATACCTGAGTTCTGATATAGGGAATAGAAGTCAAGCGACTTCAGGGCCTTTTTCTATCAGACGTGTTGGACATTTTTTGGCAGGGTTTTTTGCGTGATTGCAGACAGCAGCTTTTCTTTCCTGTCCTTTCTAGTTGATGAGGGCCCCATTGTTTGCTCAGCCTATCTTTCTATCTGTGTTTGTGTTTTTGTCTTGTTTCGCCGACAATACGTGTTGGGGGCTGTCTATTGCTTTGGGGTCTGCTCTGGGGCAGTTTGGATTTTCCCTTTTCTTTCTTTGGGCTTGTTTGGTTCTCCGGCCATGACGAGGTGTCTAGCACCACCGGAGGCAAGCTCCACGGCTACTGCTAGCTGTGTGGATAGGATCAGGGGTCTGCAGTCCGCTGGTTGCCACCCTCTCCGGTTTTCTGGGCTTAGCTTGCTTTTTGTTTTTTCCTCCTCGGTGACTCATTCATAACAGAGCGGGTATTCAGCAAACACCCACTAGATTTTGGGCAGGCAAAAGGGGATCAACACCATATCCCCACTGGAGATCATCCACCCATAAAAGAAAGGTACCGGCCTATACCCCCAACACAATACCAATGTGCTAAAAGTATATTGAGAGAGACGAAGGAAGCTGGGGTTATCAGAGACTGCTGTAGCCCCTGGGCAGCTCCCATAGTTTTTGTAAAGAAAAAGGATGGTACCATGAGAATGTGTGTTGATTACAGGAAAATTAACAGCATTACACATAAAGATGCCTACCCATTTCCTAGAATTGAAGAATCATTAGCTGCACTTAAAACTGCTAACTACTTTTCCACCTTGGATCTCACTAGTGGGTGTTGGCAGGTTCCCGTGGCAGAGGAAGACAAGGAGAAAACAGCATTTACTACTCCAATGGGTCTCTGTGAGTTCAACTATATGCCATTCGGGCTCTGCACCGCTCCAGGAACATTTCAACGGCTAATGGAGTGCTGCCTGGGACACATGAACTTTGAGACAGTCCTGTTGTACCTTGATGATGTCATTGTTTTCTCCAAGACGTATGAGGACCATCTGGAACACCTGGCTGAAGTGTTTGAAGCTTTGTCCAATTTTGGCCTTAAAGGTGAAGCCTTCCAAATGTCACCTCCTGAAGCCTAAGGTACAGTACCTCGGTCATGTAGTGAGTGCAGAATGTGTGGCACCAGATCCGGACAAGGTCACAGTCATCCGGGACTGGCCGAAACCCAGCAACCTCCATGAAGTACGCCAGTTCCTTGGACTGGTAGGTTTCTACCAAAAATTTGTCAAAGGCTTTACTGAAATAGCCACCCCTATGCAATATCTTCTGGTGGGGCAGTCCAAGAAGACCAAACAGAAAAATTCCACCTTTGAATGGACTGAGGAGATGGAGAGATCCTTCACTCGACTGAAGTTGGCTCTCACAGGTGTTGAATAGTGTTGAGCGATACCACCCGATACTGAAAAATATCGGATCGGAATGGATCGGCCGATCTAAAAAAAGTATCGGGTATTGCCGATTCCGATCCTGGAAGTCCCATTCAAGTCAATGGGACAGAACTATCGGAATTAAAAAAAACACTTTCTTGCCTTGTACAGCCTGTTCGGGAGGGGGGAAGAGTGTGGACGGTGCGTGGGCAGACACTGTGCGTGTCTGTGTGTGCGGGCGGGGTCTGTACGGGCCTCTCGGGGGTCTGTACAGGCCTGTCGGAGGCCTGTGCCTGCTGCCGGTGGTCTGTATGGGCCTCTTGGGGGCCTGTGCCAGCTGTCGGTGGTCTGTATGGGCCTCTCGAGGGCCTGTGCCGGCCTGCCAGGGGCCTGTGCCGGCTGCCGGTGGTCTGTACGGGCCTCTTGGGGGCCTGTGCCGGCTGTCGGTGGTCTGTATGGGCCTCTCGGGGGCCTGTGCCGGCCTGCCGGGGGCCTGTAGAGGCTGTCGGTGGTCTGTATAGGCCTCTCGGGGGACTGTGCCGGCCAGCCGGGGGCCTGTGCCGGCTGCCGGGGGTCTGTGCGGGCCTGCCGGGGGTCATGTGCGTGTGCAGGTATCGTCCGATGGGACTACAAGGACTGACAGTGACTGACACATTAGCCAATGATGGGACAGTAGTAGTCCCATCATCCGGCTAATGTGTTGAATGTAAAAAAAAAACAAACAAAAAAAAATCATACTACATACATACTACATACATGCTACATATATACTGCATTCATACAACATACATACATACTACATACATGCTACATACATACTACATATATACTACGTTCATACAACATACATACTACATACAACATACATACTACATACAGTGGGGCAAAAAAGTATTTAGTCAGTCAGCAATAGTGCAAGTTCCACCACTTAAAAAGATGAGAGGCGTCTGTAATTTACATCATAGGTAGACCTCAACTATGGGAGACAAACTGAGAAAAAAAAATCCAGAAAATCACATTGTCTGCTTTTTTTTCATTTTATTTGCATATTATGGTGGAAAATAAGTATTTGGTCAGAAACAAAATTTCATCTCAATACTTTGTGATATATCCTTTGTTGGCAATGACAGAGGTCAAACGTTTTCTGTAAGTCTTCACAAGGTTGCCACACACTGTTGTTGGTATGTTGGCCCATTCCTCCATGCAGATCTCCTCTAGAGCAGTGATGTTTTTGGCTTTTCGCTTGGCAACACGGACTTTCAACTCCCTCCAAAGGTTTTCTATAGGGTTGAGATCTGGAGACTGGCTAGGCCACTCCAGGACCTTGAAATGCTTCTTACGAAGCCACTCCTTCATTGCCCTGGCGGTGTGCTTTGGATCATTGTCATGTTGAAAGACCCAGCCACGTTTCATCTTCAATGCCCTTGCTGATGGAAGGAGGTTTTCACTCAAAATCTCACGATACATGGCCCCATTCATTCTTTCATGTACCCGGATCAGTCGTCCTGGCCCCTTTGCAGAGAAACAGCCCCAAAGCATGATGTTTCCACCACCATGCTTTACAGTAGGTATGGTGTTTGATGGATGCAACTCAGTATTCTTTTTCCTCCAAACACGACAAGTTGTGTTTCTACCAAATAGTTCCAGTTTGGTTTCATCAGACCATAGGACATTCTCCCAAAACTCCTCTGGATCATCCAAATGCTCTCTAGCAAACTTCAGACGGGCCCGGACATGTACAGGCTTAAGCAGTGGGACACGTCTGGCACTGCAGGATCTGAGTCCATGGTGGCGTAGTGTGTTACTTATGGTAGGCCTTGTTACATTGGTCCCAGCTCTCTGCAGTTCATTCACTAGGTCCCCCCGCGTGGTTCTGGGATTTTTGCTCACCGTTATTGTGATCATTCTGACCCCACGGGGTGGGATTTTGCGTGGAGCACCAGATCGAGGGAGATTATCAGTGGTCTTGTATGTCTTCCATTTTCTAATTATTGCTCCCACAGTTGATTTCTTCACTCCAAGCTGGT